>NW_020824835.1:0-1200000 GCF_003285875.2 Drosophila novamexicana
TCGGCCAATCTCATCCGATTTTCACGAAGATGGCTTTTTTCTCCATGGTTTTCCCTCTAGATTGATCTGGCATTCAAATCTCGACACCGATTTTTTAGTCGAAGTTCATGTCCATATCTAAACCCAAGATTCGTATATTGACATGGGTCAAAAATTACCAACCCCATATCTCGGCCAAATCTCATCCGATTTTCACGAAGCTTGGCTTTTTCTTCATGGTTTTCCCTCTAGATTAATCTGGCATTCCAATCTCGACACCGATTTTTTAGTCGAAATTCATGTCCAAATTTTACCCCAAGATTCGTATATAGACATGGGTCAAAAATGACCACCCCCATATCTCGGCCAAATCTCATCCGATTTTCACGAAGTTTGGCTTTTTCTTCGTGGTTTTCCCTCTAGATTCATCTGACATTCAAATCTCGACACCGATTTTTTAGTCGAAGTTCATTTCCAAATCTTACCCCAAGATTCATATATAGAGATGGGTCAAAAATTACCACCCCCATATCTCGGCCAAATCTCATCCGATTTTCACGAAGCTTGGCTTTTTCTTCATGGTTTTCCCTCTAGATTAATCTGGTATTCAAATCTCGACACCGATTTTTTAGTCGAAGTTCATGTCCAAATCTTACCCCAAGATTCGTATATAGACATGGGTCAAAAATGACCACCCCCATATCTCGGCCAAATCTCATCCGATTTTCACGAAGATTGGCTTTTTCTCCATGGTTTTCCCTCTAGATTGATCTGGCATTCAAATCTCGACACCGATTTTTTAGTCGAAGTTCATGTCCATATCTAAACCCAAGATTCGTATATTGACATGGGTCAAAAATTACCAACCCCATATCTCGGCCAAATCTCATCCGATTTTCACGAAGCTTGGCTTTTTCTTCATGGTTTTCCCTCTAGATTAATCTGGCATTCCAATCTCGACACCGATTTTTTAGTCGAAATTCATGTCCAAATTTTACCCCAAGATTCGTATATAGACATGGGTCAAAAATGACCACCCCCATATCTCGGCCAAATCTCATCCGATTTTCACGAAGTTTGGCTTTTTCTTCGTGGTTTTCCCTCTAGATTCATCTGACATTCAAATCTCGACACCGATTTTTTTATTGAAGTTCATGTCCAAATCTTACCCCAAGATTCATATATAGAGATGGGTCAAAAATTACCACCCCCATATCTCGGCCAAATCTCATCCGATTTTCACGAAGCTTGGCTTTTTCTTCATGGTTTTCCCTCTAGATTAATCTGGTATTCAAATCTCGACACCGATTTTTTAGTCGAAGTTCATGTCCAAATCTTACCCCAAGATTCGTATATTGACATGGGTCAAAAATTACCACCCCCATATCTCGGCCAAATCTCATCCGATTTTCACGAAGCTTTGCTTTTTATCATGGTTTTCCCTCTAGATTCATCTGGCATTCAAATCTCGACACCGATTTTTTAGTCGAAATGCATGTCCAAATTTTACCCCAAGATTCGTATATAGACATGGGTCAAAAATGACCACCCCCATATCTCGGCCAAATCTCATCCGATTTTCACGAAGTTTGGCTTTTTCTCCATGGTTTTCCCTCTAGATTGATCTGGCATTCAAATCTCGACACCGATATTTTAGTCGAAGTTCATGTCCAAATCTTACCCCAAGATTCGTATATTGACATGGGTCAAAAATTACCACCCCCATATCTCGGCCAAATCTCATCCGATTTTCACGAAGCTTTGCTTTTTATCATGGTTTTCCCTCTAGATTCATCTGGCATTCAAATCTCGACACCGATTTTTTAGTCGAAATGCATGTCCAAATCTTACCCCAAGATTCGTATATAGACATGGGTCAAAAATGACCACCCCCATATCTCGGCCAAATCTCATCCGATTTTCACGAAGTTTGGCTTTTTCTTTATGGTTTTCCCTCTAGATTAATCTAGCATTCAAATCTTGACACCGATTTTTGGGTCGAAATTCATGTCCAAATCTTACCCCAAGATTCGTATATAGACATGTGTCAAAAATGACCACCCCCATATCTCGGCCAAATCTCATCCGATTTTCACGAAGTTTGGCTTTTTCTTCATGGTTTTACCTCTAGATTAATCTGGCATTCAAATCTCGACACCGATTTTTTAGTCGAAATTCATGTCCAAATCTTACCCCAAGATTCGTATATAGACATGGGTCAAAAATTACCACCCCCATATCTCGGCCAAATCTCATCCGATTTTCACGAAGTTTGGCTTTTTCTTTATGGTTTTCCCTCTAGATTCATCTGACATTCAAATCTCGACACCGATTTTTTAGTCGAAGTTCATGTCCAAATCTTACCCCAAGATTCATATATAGAGATGGGTCAAAAATTACCACCCCCATATCTCGGCCAAATCTCATCCGATTTTCACGAAGCTTGGCTTTTTCTTCATGGTTTTCCCTCTAGATTAATCTGGTATTCAAATCTCGACACCGATTTTTTAGTCGAAGTTCATGTCCAAATCTTACCCCAAGATTCGTATATAGACATGGGTCAAAAATGACCACCCCCATATCTCGGCCAAATCTCATCCGATTTTCACGAAGATTGGCTTTTTCTCCATGGTTTTCCCTCTAGATTGATCTGGCATTCAAATCTCGACACCGATTTTTTAGTCGAAGTTCATGTCCAAATCTTACCCCAAGATTCATATATAGAGATGGGTCAAAAATTACCACCCCCATATCTCGGCCAAATCTCATCCGATTTTCACGAAGCTTGGCTTTTTCTTCATGGTTTTCCCTCTAGATTAATCTGGTATTCAAATCTCGACACCGATTTTTTAGTCGAAGTTCATGTCCAAATCTTACCCCAAGATTCGTATATAGACATGGGTCAAAAATGACCACCCCCATATCTCGGCCAAATCTCATCCGATTTTCACGAAGCTTGGCTTTTTCTTCATGGTTTTCCCTCTAGATTAATCTGGCATTCCAATCTCGACACCGATTTTTTAGTCGAAATTCATGTCCAAATTTTACCCCAAGATTCGTATATAGACATGGGTCAAAAATGACCACCCCCATATCTCGGCCAAATCTCATCCGATTTTCACGAAGTTTGGCTTTTTCTTCGTGGTTTTCCCTCTAGATTCATCTGACATTCAAATCTCGACACCGATTTTTTTATTGAAGTTCATGTCCAAATCTTACCCCAAGATTCATATATAGAGATGGGTCAAAAATTACCACCCCCATATCTCGGCCAAATCTCATCCGATTTTCACGAAGCTTGGCTTTTTCTTCATGGTTTTCCCTCTAGATTAATCTGGTATTCAAATCTCGACACCGATTTTTTAGTCGAAGTTCATGTCCAAATCTTACCCCAAGATTCGTATATTGACATGGGTCAAAAATTACCACCCCCATATCTCGGCCAAATCTCATCCGATTTTCACGAAGCTTTGCTTTTTATCATGGTTTTCCCTCTAGATTCATCTGGCATTCAAATCTCGACACCGATTTTTTAGTCGAAATGCATGTCCAAATTTTACCCCAAGATTCGTATATAGACATGGGTCAAAAATGACCACCCCCATATCTCGGCCAAATCTCATCCGATTTTCACGAAGTTTGGCTTTTTCTCCATGGTTTTCCCTCTAGATTGATCTGGCATTCAAATCTCGACACCGATTTTTTAGTCGAAGTTCATGTCCAAATCTTACCCCAAGATTCGTATATTGACATGGGTCAAAAATTACCACCCCCATATCTCGGCCAAATCTCATCCGATTTTCACGAAGCTTTGCTTTTTATCATGGTTTTCCCTCTAGATTCATCTGGCATTCAAATCTCGACACCGATTTTTTAGTCGAAATGCATGTCCAAATCTTACCCCAAGATTCGTATATAGACATGGGTCAAAAATGACCACCCCCATATCTCGGCCAAATCTCATCCGATTTTCACGAAGTTTGGCTTTTTCTTTATGGTTTTCCCTCTAGATTAATCTAGCATTCAAATCTTGACACCGATTTTTGGGTCGAAATTCATGTCCAAATCTTACCCCAAGATTCGTATATAGACATGTGTCAAAAATGACCACCCCCATATCTCGGCCAAATCTCATCCGATTTTCACGAAGTTTGGCTTTTTCTTCATGGTTTTACCTCTAGATTAATCTGGCATTCAAATCTCGACACCGATTTTTTAGTCGAAATTCATGTCCAAATCTTACCCCAAGATTCGTATATAGACATGGGTCAAAAATTACCACCCCCATATCTCGGCCAAATCTCATCCGATTTTCACGAAGTTTGGCTTTTTCTCCATGGTTTTCCCTCTAGATTGATCTGGCATTCAAATCTCGACACCGATTTTTTAGTCGAAGTTCATGTCCAAATCTTACCCCAAGATTCGTATATTGACATGGGTCAAAAATTACCACCCCCATATATCTCCAAATCTCATCCGATTTTCACGAAGTTTGGCTTTTTCTTTATGGTTTTCCCTCTAGATTAATCTGGCATTCAAATCTGAACACCGATTTTTTAGTCGAAATGCATGTCCAAATCTTACCCCAAGATTCGTATATTGACATGGGTCAAAAATTACCACCCCCATATCTCGGCCAAATCTCATCCGATTTTCACGAAGTTTGGCTTTTTCTTTATGGTTTTCCCTCTAGATTCATCTGGCATTCAAATCTCGACACCAATTTTTTAGTCGAAATTCATGTCCAAATCTTACCCCAAGATTCGTATATAGACATGGGTCAAAAATGACCACCCCCATAACTCGGCCAAATCTCATCCGATTTTCACGAAGTTTGGCTTTTTCTTTATGGTTTTCCCTCTAGATTCATCTGGCATGCAAATCTCGACACCGATTTTTTAGTCGAAATGCATGTCCAAATCTTACCCCAAGATTCGTATATAGACATGGGTCAAAAATTACCACCCCCATATCTCGGCCAAATCTCATCCGATTTTCACGAAGTTTGGCTTTTTCTTCATGATTTTCCCTCTAGATTAATCTGGCACTCAAATCTGAACACCGATTTTTGGGTCGAAATGCATGTCCAAATCTTACCCCAAGATTCGTATATTGACATGGGTCAAAAATTACCACCCTCATATCTCGGCCAAATCTCATCCGATTTTCACGAAGTTTGGCTTTTTTTTATGGTTTTCGCTCTAGATTCATCTGGCATTCAAATCTCGACACCGATTTTTTAGTCGAAATTCATGTCCAAATCTTACCCCAAGATTCGTATATAGACATGGGTCAAAAATGACCACCCCCATATCTCGGCCAAATCTCATCCGACTTTCACGAAGTTTGGTTTTTTCTTCATGGTTTTCCATCTAGATCAATCTGGCATTCAAATCTGAACACCGATTTTTTAGTCGAAATGCATGTCCAAATCTTACCCCAAGATTCGTATATTGACATGGGTCAAAAATTACCACCCCCATATCTCGGCCAAATCTCATCCGATTTTCACGAAGTTTGGCTTTTTCTTTATGGTTTTCCCTCTAGATTCATCTGGCATTCAAATCTCGACACCAATTTTTTAGTCGAAATTCATGTCCAAATCTTACCCCAAGATTCGTATATAGACATGGGTCAAAAATGACCACCCCCATAACTCGGCCAAATCTCATCCGATTTTCACAAAGTTTGGCTTTTTCTCCATGGTTTTCCCTCTAGATTGATCTGGCATTCAAATCTCGACACCGATTTTTTAGTCGAAATTCATGTCCAAATTTTACCCCAAGATTCGTATATAGACATGGGTCAAAAATGACCACCCCCATATCTCGGCCAAATCTCATCCGATTTTCACGAAGTTTGGCTTTTTCTCCATGGTTTTCCCTCTAGATTGATCTGGCATTCAAATATCGACACCGATTTTTTAGTCGAAGTTCATATCCAAATCTTACCCCAAGATTCGTATATTGACAAGGGTCAAAAATTACCACCCCCATATCTCGGCCAAATCTCATCCGATTTTCACGAAGTTTGGCTTTTTCTTTATGGTTTTCCCTCTAGATTCATCTGGCATGCAAATTACGACACCGATTTTTTAGTCGAAATGCATGTCCAAATCTTACCCCAAGATTCGTATATTGACATGGGTCAAAAATTACCACCCCCATATCTCGGCCAAATCTCATCCGATTTTCACGAAGTTTGGCTTTTTCTTCATGATTTTCCCTCTAGATCAATCTGGCATTCAAATCTGAACACCGATTTTTTAGTCGAAATGCATGTCCAAATCTTACCCCAAGATTCGTATATTGACATGGGTCAAAAATTACCACCCCCATATCTCGGCCAAATCTCATCCGATTTTCACGAAGTTTGGCTTTTTCTTTATGGTTTTCCCTCTAGATTCATCTGGCATGCAAATCTCGACACCGATTTTTTAATCGAAATGCATGTCCAAATCTTACCCCAAGATTCGTATATTGACATGGGTCAAAAATTACCACCCCCATATCTCGGCCAAATCTCATCCGATTTTCACGAAGTTTGGCTTTTTCTCCATGGTTTTCCCTCTAGATTGATCTGGCATTCAAATATCGACACCGATTTTTTAGTCGAAGTTCATATCCAAATCTTACCCCAAGATTCGTATATTGACAAGGGTCAAAAATTACCACCCCCATATCTCGGCCAAATCTCATCCGATTTTCACGAAGTTTGGCTTTTTCTTCATGATTTTCCCTCTAGATCAATCTGGCATTCAAATCTGAACACCGATTTTTTAGTCGAAATGCATGTTCAAATCTTACCCCAAGATTCGTATATTGACATGGGTCAAAAATTACCACCCCCATATCTCGGCCAAATCTCATCCGATTTTCACGAAGTTTGGCTTTTTCTTTATGGTTTTCCCTCTAGATTCATCTGGCATTCAAATCTCGACACCAATTTTTTAGTCGAAATTCATGTCCAAATCTTACCCCAAGATTCGTATATAGACATGGGTCAAAAATGACCACCCCCATAACTCGGCCAAATCTCATCCGATTTTCACAAAGTTTGGCTTTTTCTCCATGGTTTTCCCTCTAGATTGATCTGGCATTCAAATCTCGACACCGATTTTTTAGTCGAAATTCATGTCCAAATTTTACCCCAAGATTCGTATATAGACATGGGTCAAAAATGACCACCCCCATATCTCGGCCAAATCTCATCCGATTTTCACGAAGTTTGGCTTTTTCTCCATGGTTTTCCCTCTAGATTGATCTGGCATTCAAATATCGACACCGATTTTTTAGTCGAAGTTCATATCCAAATCTTACCCCAAGATTCGTATATTGACAAGGGTCAAAAATTACCACCCCCATATCTCGGCCAAATCTCATCCGATTTTCACGAAGTTTGGCTTTTTCTTTATGGTTTTCCCTCTAGATTCATCTGGCATGCAAATTACGACACCGATTTTTTAGTCGAAATGCATGTCCAAATCTTACCCCAAGATTCGTATATTGACATGGGTCAAAAATTACCACCCCCATATCTCGGCCAAATCTCATCCGATTTTCACGAAGTTTGGCTTTTTCTTCATGATTTTCCCTCTAGATCAATCTGGCATTCAAATCTGAACACCGATTTTTTAGTCGAAATGCATGTCCAAATCTTACCCCAAGATTCGTATATTGACATGGGTCAAAAATTACCACCCCCATATCTCGGCCAAATCTCATCCGATTTTCACGAAGTTTGGCTTTTTCTTTATGGTTTTCCCTCTAGATTCATCTGGCATTCAAATCTCGACACCAATTTTTAGTCGACATTCATGTCCAAATCTTACCCTAAGATTCGTAAATAGACATGGGTCAAAAATGACCACCCCCATAACTCGGCCAAATCTCATCCGATTTTCACAAAGTTTGGCTTTCTCTCCATGGTTTTCCCTCTAGATTGATCTGGCATTCAAATCTCGACACCGATTTTTTAGTCGAAATTCATGTCCAAATTTTACCCCAAGATTCGTATATAGACATGGGTCAAAAATTACCACCCCCATATCTCGGCCAAATCTCATCCGATTTACACGAAGTTTGGCTTTTTCTTTATGATTTTCCCTCTAGATTAATCTGGTATTGAACTCTCGACACCGATTTTTTGGTCGAAATGCATGTCCAAATCTTACCCCAAGATTCGTATATAGACATGGGTCAAAAATGACCACCCCCATATCTCGGTCAAATCTCATCCGATTTTCACGAAGCTTGGCCTTTTCTTCATGGTTTTCCCTCTAGATTAATCTGGCATTCAAATCTCGACACCGATTTTTTAGTCGAAATTCATGTCCAAATCTTACCCCAAGATTCGTATATAGATATGGGTCAAAAATTACCACCCCCATAACTCGGTCAAATCTCATCCGATTTTCACGAAGCTTGGCTTTTTCTTCATGGTTTTCCCTCTAGATTAATCTGGCATTTAAATCTGAACACCGATTTTTGAGTCCAAATTCATGTCCAAATCTTACCCCAAGATTCGTATATAGACATGGGTCAAAAATTACCACCCCCATAACTCGGCCAAATCTCATCCGATTTTCACCAAGTTTGGCTTTTTCTTTATGGTTTTCCCTCTAGATTAATCTGGCATTCAAATCTTGACACCGATTTGGGTTCGTATATAGACATGTGTCAAAAATGACCACACCCATATCTCGGCCAAATCTTATCCGATTTTTACGAAGTTTGGATTTTTCTTCATGGTTTTACATCTAGATTAATCTGGCATTCAAATCTCGACACTGATTTTTTAGTCGAAATTCATATCCAAATCTTATCCCAAGATTCGTATATAGACATGGGTCAAAAATGACCACCCCCATACCTCGGTCAAATCTCATCCGATTTTCACGAAGTTTGGCTTTTTCTTCATGGTTTTACCTCTAGATTAATCTGGCATTCAAATCTCGACACTGATTTTTTAGTCCAAATTCATGTCCAAATCTTACCCCAAGATTCGTATATAGACATGGGTCAAAAATTACCACCCCCATAACTCGGTCAAATCTCATCCGATTTTCACGAAGCTTGGTTTTTTCTTCATGGTTTTCCCTCTAGATTAATCTGGCATTCAAATCTCGACACCTATTTTTTAGTCGAAATTCATGTCCAAATCTTACCCCAAGATTCGTACATAGACATGGGTCAAAAATTACCACCCCCATATCTCGGTCAAATCTCATCCGATTTTCACGAAGCTTGGCTTTTTCTTCATGGTTTTCCCTCTAGATTAATCTGGTATTCAACTCTCGACACCGAATTTTTAGTCGAAATGCATGTCCAAATCTTACCCCAAGATTCGTATATAGACATGGGTCAAAAATTACCACCCCCATAACTCGGTTAAATCCCATCCGATTTACACAAAGTTTGGCTTTTTCTTTATGATTTTCCCCCTAGATTAATCTGGCTTTCAAATCTCGTCACCGATTTTTTAGTCCAAATTCATGTCCAAATCTTACCTCAAGATTCGTATATAGACATTGGTCAAAAATGACCACCCCTATATCTCGGCCAAATCTCATCCGATTTTCACGAAGTTTGGCCTTTTCTTCATGGTTTTCCCTCTAAATTAATCTGGCATTCAAATCTGATTACCGATTTTTTAGTCGAAATTCATGTCCAAATCTTACCCCAAGATTCGTAATAGACATGGGTTAAAAATGACCACCCCTATATCTCGGCCAAATCTCATCCGATTTACACGAAGTTTGGCTTTTTCTTTATGATTTTCCCTCTAGATTAATCTGGTATTGAACTCTCGACACCGATTTTTTGGTCGAAATGCATGTCCAAATCTTACCCCAAGATTCGTATATAGACATGGGTCAAAAATGACCACCCCCATATCTCGGTCAAATCTCATCCGATTTTCACGAAGCTTGGCCTTTTCTTCATGGTTTTCCCTCTAGATTAATCTGGCATTCAAATCTCGACACCGATTTTTTAGTCGAAATTCATGTCCAAATCTTACCCCAAGATTCGTATATAGACATGGGTCAAAAATTACCACCCCCATAACTCGGTCAAATCTCATCCGATTTTCACGAAGTTTGGCCTTTTATTCATGGGTTTCCCTCTAGATTAATCTGGCATTCGAATCTGAACATCGATTTTTTAGTCAAAAAGCATGTCCAACTCTTACCCCAAGATTCGTATATAGACATGGGTCAAATATTACCACCCCCATAACTCGGTCAAATCTCATCCGATTTTCACGAAGTTTGGCTTTTTCTTCATGGTTTTCCCTCTAGATTAATCTGGCATTCAAATCTCGACACCGATTTTTAGTCGAAATTCATGTCCAAATCTTACCCCAAGATTCGTATATAGAAATGGGTCAAAAATTACCACCCCCATATCTCGGTCAAATCTCATCCGATTTTCACGGAGCTTGGCCTTTTCTTCATGGTTTTCCCTCTAGATTAATCTGGCATTCAAATCTCGACACCGATTTTTTAGTCGAAATTCATGTCCAAATCTTACCCCAAGATTCGTATATAGACATGGGTCAATAATTACCACCCCCATAACTCGGTCAAATCTCGTCCGATTTTCACGAAGTTTGGCCTTTTATTCATGGGTTTCCCTCTAGATTAATCTGGCATTCAAATCTGAACATCGATTTTTTAGTCAAAAAGCATGTCCAACTCTTACCCCAAGATTCGTATATAGACATGGGTCAAAAATTACCACCCCCATAACTCGGTCAAATCTCATCCGATTTTCACGAAGTTTGGCTTTTTCTTCATGGTTTTCCCTCTAGATTAATCTGGCATTCAAATCTCGACACCGATTTTTAGTCGAAATGCATGTCCAAATCTTACCCCAATATTCGTATATAGACATGGGTCAAAAATTACCACCCCCATAACTCGGTTAAATCCCATCCGATTTACACAAAGTTTGCCTTTTTCTTTATGATTTTCGCTCTAGATTAATCTGGCATTCAAATCTCGTCACCGATTTTGTAGTCTATATTCATGTTTAAATCTTACCCCAAGATTCGTATATAGACATGGGTCAAAAATGACCACCCCTATATCTCGGCCAAATCTTATCCGATTTTCACGAATTTTGGCTTTTTCCTCATGGTTTTCCCTCTAGATTAATCTGGCATTCAAATCTGAACACCGATTTTTTAGTCGAAATTCATGTCCAAATCTTACCCCAAGATTCGTATGTAGACATGGGTCAAAAATGACCACCCCTATATCTCGGCCAAATCTCATCCGATTTACACAAAGTTTGGCTTTTTCTTTATGATTTTCCCTCTAGATTAATCTGGTATTGAACTCTCGACACCGATTTTTTAGTCGAAATGCATGTCCAAATCTTACCCCAAGATTCGTATATAGACATGGGTCAAAAATTACCACCCCCATAACTCGGTCAAATCTCATCCGATTTTCACGAAGTTTGGCTTTTTCTTCATGGTTTTCCCTCTAGATTAATCTGGCATTCAAATGTCGACACCGACTTTTAGTCGAAATTCATGTCCAAATCTTACCCCAAGATTCGTATATAGACATGGGTCAAAAATTACCACCCCCATAACTCGGTCAAATCTCATCCGATTTTGACGAAGTTTGGCCTTTTATTCATGGGTTTCCCTCTAGATTAATCTGGCATTCAAATCTGAACATCGATTTTTTAGTCGAAATTCATGTCAAACTCTTACCCCAAGATTCGTATATAGACATGGGTCAAAAATGACCACCCCCATATCTCGGTCAAATCTCATCCGATTTTCACGAAGCTTGGTCTTTTCTTCATGGTTTTCCCTCTAGATTAATCTGGCATTCAAATCTCGACACCGATTTTTAGTCGAAATTCATGTCCAAATCTTACCCCAAGATTCGTATATAGACATGGGTCAAAATTTACAACCCCCATAACTCGGTCAAATCTCATCCGATTTTCACGAAGCTTGGTGTTTTCTTCATGGTTTTCCCTCTAGATTAAACTGGCATTCAAATATGAACTGCGATTTTTTAGTCGAAATTCATGTCCAAATCTTACCCCAAGATTCGTATATAGACATGGGTCAAAAATTACCACCCCCATAACTCGGTCAAATCTCATCCGATTTTCACGAAGCTTGGCTTTATCTTCAAGGTTTTCCCTCTAGATTAATCTGGCATTCAAATCTCGACACCGATTTTTTAGTCGAAATTCATGTCCAAATCTTACCCCAAGATTCGTATATAGACATGGGTCAAAAATGACCACACCCATAACTCGGTCAAATCTCATCCGATTTTCACAAAGTTTGGCGTTTTCTTCATGGTTTTCCCTCTAGATTAATGTGGCATTCAAATATGAGCTGCAATTTTTTAATCGAAATTCATGTCCGAATCTTACCCCAAGATTCGTATATAGACATGGGTCAAAAATTACCACCCCCATAACTCGGTCAATTCTCATCCGATTTTCACGAAGTTTGGCTTTTTCTTCATGGTTTTCCCTCTAGATTAGTCTGGCATTCAAATCAGAACATCGATTTTTAGTCGAAATTCATGTCCAAATCTTACCCCAAGATTCGTATATAGACATGGGTCAAAATTTACCACCCCCATAACTTGGTCAAATCTCATCCGATTTTCACGACGCTTGGCTCTTTCTTCATGGTTTTCCCTTTAGATTAACGTGGCATTCAAATCTCGACGGCGATTTTTTAGTCGAAATGCATGTCCAAATCTTACCCCAAGATTCGTATATAGACATGGGTCAAAATTTACCACCCCTATACCTCGGTCAAATCTCATCCGATTTTCACGACGCTTGGCTCTTTCTTCATGGTTTTTCCTTTAGATTAACGTGGCATTCAAATCTCGACAGCGATTTTTTAGTCGAAATGCATGTCCAAATCTTACCCCAAGATTCGTATATAGACATGGGTCAAAAATTACCACCCCCATAACTCGGCCAAATCTCATCCGATTTACACGAAGTTTGGCTTTTTCTTTATGGGTTTCCCTCTAGATTAATCTGGAATTCAAATCTAGAAAGCGATTTTCTGGTCGAAAGTCATGTCCAAATATTACCCCAAGATTCGTATATAGACATGGGTCAAAAATTACCACCCCCATAACTCGGTCAAATCTCATCCGATTTTCACGAAGTTTGGCTTTTTCTTCATGGTTTTCCCTCTAGATTAGTCTGGCATTCAAATCTGAACATCGATTTTTAGTCGAAATGCATGTCCAAATCTTACCCCAAGATTCGTATATAGACATGGGTCAAAAATTACCACCCCCATAACTCGGCCAAATCTCATCCGATTTACACGAAGTTTGGCTTTTTCTTTATGGGTTTCCCTCTAGATTAATCTGGAATTCAAATCTAGACAGCGATTTTTTAGTCGAAATTCATGTCCAAATCTTACCCCAAGATTCGTATATAGACATGGGTCAAAATTTACCACCCCCATAACTCGGTCAAATCTCATCCGATTTTCACGAAGTTTGGCGTTTTCTTCATGGTTTTCCCTCTAGATTAAACTGGCATTCAAATATGAACTGCGATTTTGTAGTCGAAATTCATGTCCAAGTCTTACCCCAAGATTCGTATATAGACATGGGTCAAAAATTACCACAACTCGGTCAAATCTCATCCGATTTTCACGAAGCTTGGCTTTATCTTCAAGGTTTTCCCTCTAGATTAATCTGGCATTCAAATCTCGACACCGATTTTTAGTCGAAATTTATGTCCAAATCTTACCCCAAGATTCGTATATAGACATGGGTCAAAAATGACCACACCCATATCTCGGTCAAATCTCATCCGATATTCACAAAGTTTGGCGTTTTCTTCATGGTTTTCCCTCTAGATTAATCTGGCATTAAAATCAAAATTTACCACCCCCATAACTCGGTCAAATCTCATCCGATTTTCACGACGCTTGGCTCTTTATTCATGGTTTTCCCTTTATATTAACGTGGCATTCAAATCTGAACATCGATTTTTAGTCGAAATGCATGTCCAAATCTTACCCCAAGATTCGTATATAGACATGGGTCAAAATTTACCACCCCCATAACTCGGTCAAATCTCATCCGATTTTCACGACGCTTGGCTCTTTCTTCATGGTTTTCCCTTTAGATTAACGTGGCATTCAAATCTCGACAGCGATTTTTTGGTCGAAATTCATGTCCAAATCTTACCCCAAGATTCCTATATAGACATGTGTGAAAAATTACCACCCCCATAACTCGGCCAAATCTCATCCGATGTACACGAAGTTTGGCTTTTTCTTTATGGTTTTCCCTCTAGATTAATCTGGAATTCAAATCTAGACAGCGATTTTTTGGTCGAAATTCATGTCCAAATCTTACCCCAAGATTCGTATTGGTTCAAAAATGACCACCCCCATATCTCGGCCAAATCTCATCCGATTTTCACCAAGTTTGGCTTTTTCTTCATGGTTGTCCCTCTAGATTAATCTGGCATTCAAATCTGAATACCGATTTTTACTCGAAATTCATATCCAAATCTTACCCCAAGATTCGTATATAGACATGGGTCAAAAATTACCACCCCAATAACTCGTTCAAATCTCATCCGATTTTCACGAAGCTTGGGGTTTTCTTCAGGGTTTTCCCTTTAGATTAACGTGGCATTCAAATCTCGACACCGATTTTTTAGTCGAAATTCATGTCCAAATCTTACCCCAAGATTCGTATATAGACATGGGTCAAAAATGACCACCCCCATATCTCGCCCAAATCTCATCCGATTATCACGAAGTTTGGATTTTTATACCCTGAACCCATTAAAAATGGGTATAAGGGTATATTGTATTTGTGCGAAAGCCAAATGTATGTAACAGGCAGAAGGAAGCAACTCCGACCCCATAAAGTATATACATTCTTGATCAGCATAAATAGCTGAGTCGATCTAGCCATGTCCGTCTGTCTGTCCGTCCGTCCGTATGCATGAAAGCAAGGATCTCAGAACCTATAAGAGCTAGAGATTTGAAATTAGATGTAGATGCTCCTAGCTCCCCCGCAGATCGAGTTTGTTTCCGATAGTCGATAACTTACTCCGTTTCCAAGGAATCGATAAAAATCGATATCGATATCCTGTTCTTTGGGCAATTATGGTAAATAATAAGAACTAGAGTCACCAAACTTGACATGTAGCTTCTAAAATAGAATATATGCATTTGATGTTGGAAGAAGAGGTTTCAGTCGGGAACTCCCGACTAGAACCTCTTGTTTAATCGAACATCAATAATACATTATGCTTGTACAGTCTGAATTACTGAAAAGCATGGAATATGTTAGTCGAAGATCCTGTCTCTTATACCATAAGGAAATAAACCTTATTCTAATTTACATAATCAAAATTAAATTGATAAATAAAAAGGTATAAATTGGGATATTTTTCTTTTTATCCAATTAGAAATTTATTGACACTTTTGTCAAAACGTTGCCAATTGTGACAAACATTTTCAAAAGCTCAAGTCTTCCGTGAATTTTTGAATATTTCTAAAAAATTTGAAAAATGGTTTGTTTTGACAAGAAAATCTCAAATCTCGTTTGCGTTTAAGTGTTGAACTAAAATTCTAATTTTAAGCCAAATTCCACCACGGCCCCTCCTGAGCACCATTAATTGAGTAATTTTTGGTCACAAGGGTCAACAAATTGTTTCAATCATATTTGCGTTTAGATTGGACAAATTGTTGGCCATGTTCAGTTTTGCTGGATTGCCAGTTAGCCGTAAGACAAATGCTTTCTGTCAAACTCTGGCTGCCATAAAACTTGAAACGTGCTCGCCTTTGTGAACTAATAAGACATGCAGCGGAGATGAGAAGCAAAACGAAACGAAACCGAACAGGAACTTCCAGTGTTGGCTAATAGATCATTAGTTAGCCAGTTGCTGTGAAAGCATTTGGGTGCTGGTCATGTTATTTGAATATTTATAGCATGCATAACTGTTATTTATGGACAAACATTTGTCACCGGAGCCTGTGCAAAGCTTGACGTTTTGTAAAGCCAAGACAACAGGCAGCTCTGCTGCTCTGCGCACCTCCTTTCGTATGCGTAATATTAATTATGCCCCCGAGTGAAAGTCGCTTTCAAGGGTTGAGGGTGGCCGGACACATTTTTAAAGGAAGTCGATGAATGTATATAAAAACGCTGCTTAACTTGATGGCTGATGATTATGTTGATGACATTGTTGTCAGCGTCTGGGATGTGCCCCACCATTGTCAGCATGCAACAAAAATGGAAAAAAATAATTCATGGCTGATAGGGCGGCAGGCAGCAGCAGCCAAACAAAAGCGGCAAAGTCAAAGAGCGATGCAGCATAAAAAATGCAGCAAAAGGAGCAGCAAGTCGACGAGTCGAGAGTGCATTGACAGTTGACAGCAAGGAGCATGGGCGAGACTGTGACGCAGCCCATGTTGCCAGTTAGAGTCTATGCATACGTGCTGGGTTGCCAGGGCATGGGGGGTAGTCAGAGATTGCTGCTGTTGCTGCTTTACAAAATTGCTTGTTTACTTCAAAGCGTGCATTTCTTGTAGCATCAGCTGCGTCAGGGCGCAAAACAATGCTGTCACTTGGGCGTCGCTGACACACAACGGCAGCAACAACAGCGGGATAGCAATAATAACAGTAAGAGCAACAAAAGCAATGACAACAACAACAATGGCTTTGGCACAAAGTGTGTTGAGTGCATTTTCAGGCGCTGCACATGAGCCGCTGCTTGAGATTTTGCCGAGCGCCTTATGCGGCTGGCGGATATTGCAGCGGAAG
This sequence comes from Drosophila novamexicana, assembly GCF_003285875.2. Classification (NCBI taxonomy): domain Eukaryota; kingdom Metazoa; phylum Arthropoda; class Insecta; order Diptera; family Drosophilidae; genus Drosophila; species Drosophila novamexicana. The sequence goes on from NW_020824835.1 coordinate 16,787, forward strand.
TTGATTGAAAGTTTGCTGCTGCTAAAAATAATGGTAATGAGATTGTTTTGCCTCAGACGCTGATACGACACAAGCAAGTTGAGCGCAATCCAGCTGCGATGTCACTTACCTGCTGCAACTACAATATCCCAACCAACTTCCTGATATCTATTAGTAAGCATACAAATATGAATATTACGCATACGCCGCGTGTTTCCGTTTTTGTTGAATCCCTGTCAAATGTAACAAATACGAGCGTATTATGCATTTACAGTTTGATGCATGAGCCCCAGACTGAGCTGCATCCGTTGCTTAACGAATGGCCAGCAGATATCAATGGATGAGTTACGCCGAGCAGCCAACTACGGAGTGCACTCAGGAAAAAATGTTGGTGTTGCTGTTGCTGGTCTGACTTTGATGGACAGCTGCAGCATTCAGCGATTGTTATATGCACCAAAATTTCAGGTATAACAGTGACTGACAGATATGAAAAAAAAACAAATTCTTTAATTCATGCACCTTGCTTAACCGTAAATAGTAACTCTTTTAAAGTTTACCTGTGGTCACAATTTTCTAACAGCATGCAGAAAAAGGCAATTTTGTATATAATGTATGTAATTTTTCGTTATTTTAATATTCAACAATTTTGAGCAAAGTTGGCGTTTTGCTGTGGACAATAATTTTGTGGAAATAAAAAACAATACTCTAGGACTGTAGAGACAGATAATCGCGTCAGAAAATCTCTCGAATTAAAGTTTGAACAAAATTGCTATAACATTTTTAATATCATTTCTGTGTGGCTCAGATGAAAATTGCACGCATGAAACATGCTCCATTTCTTTTTATTTTTCTGTTCACAAAGTTGCAGAATGTTTCCTTCATTTGATAGACAAACAAAATATTGTACAGAGCTGGACATTAAACAGACATTACAAATGATCAGGGGCACACTTAATTGAGCGGACATTTCAAATTTTAATTTGAAGTCAACCGCCTGTAAAAGTACCAAAAACATCAAAGCAGACACAATAATTACTACCGAATAGCAGCAGAAGCTTCTGGGACAAAGGGAGGACGAGGAGTAATGTCTAGGAGGTGACATATGAGCAGTAAGTGCACATTCCCAGATGCTTGTTACAAGCATTTGCTGCAACGATTTTAATTCCTCTCTCACTCTCCCCCTCTCTTTCGTCATTCGTCTTACAGTATGTCATTTTTAGATTCCTTCTTAATTTCGACCAGCGCGCCAAAGTAACGTATTAGAGAGAACGTTGAAAGAAAGAGAAAGCGAGTGCAAAACAGAGATATGCGTATGTAAGGAAAAGTGAGAACGCATGAAATGTTGTCAAACATGACCATTTGGCATTGTCATTGCCATTGGTGGTTTTCAAGCCACAAATCTAAGAGATGTCTGTGCCTGCTTGCTTTTTCATTTCTTTAGATCTACGCCTCAGTGCACATGCAAACGTTTGTCCCGCCACGGCTCTGGCCAAAATATTAAAAAAAAGGAGCAAAATGGAAGAAGCCAAATGAAATGTTCTACCATGTCTCTCTTTCTCCCTCTCTCTCGTCGCACACATTACACATTACACATATAGAATAACTTATACGCTATGTTTGCACAGACATAGACTTAGACACATACACACGCCACCTCGTCGTCGGTGGCTGTCCTCGCTGTGTCCATTTGAGTGCACAATTTCAAAAGGCTATTTTGCTCGGGTTGCCCTTGAGGCAAGTGCAGAAACCGCGACGCAAGACGCAGCTGAAGATGCAGGCGACAGTCCCTACGACGATGCCAACGTTGCAATGTCAATTTGTGTGTGCATTAAAATTGTTGTCAAATGGAGGACCTAAATGGGCAAATTGTTGTAACAAAATATGCTAGCAGCCTTATGCCTGGCAAGGTTAGACTTGCCTAATGCGATTTGCCTGTCCTCTAGAGTCCTCAAATTGTGCTATTCACACAAGTCCATGGCTGAAAGTATTTTAAAGGTTAAGATATGTAAAAACTACACTCCTTGATACATTTTTTTTTTAATTTTTCAAATTTATTTTTTAATTTATTTAGTTTTTCAATTTGTTTATTGTATTCCTTGTATTTTGGTTTGGGGGGACTTCTTCTTTATTCACTTGGATCTTGGATTCCATGTTATTTTCTAGGGCTTAAATAACATACATTTAAATCTTAATTATTTATTTTTATTGGTTTTTTTTCATAAATTTAATAATTTTACATTTACTTTCAATTAATTTATCATTAATTAGCTAAACTAACTTCATTCTGGAATGCTTACATACATACAATTAGTCAATGTATTCTGATTCTGATTCATATTTTTTAAGAGACATCACTTTGAAAATACATTGATATAGCTATAATTTCCTGTTTCTTAACTTTTGATAAGCCGTTTTCTGAATCGACAACAGATTTTTACAACACTTTTTATTTTGTTTACAATTAGCCTAATAAGTTTAAAGGTTTTTTTCTCACTTTATTGAAGTAAATTTATAGTTGCAACAAATAATTTACAGAGTGTTTGAAGTTACATTTATATATATTTCAAATACAAATAAATTTTATATATTCAAAAAATGTTTTTGAAGTTTTTAGTCTTTTAAGTTGTATCTCTGAATATGCAACTATTTCACATTCACTTATGACACATTGATTTAAAAAAAAAATCATATGTTTTTGCTTAAAATTTTGCTATTTACAGTTGCAATGAGCTAGTAATCATTCATTCTATGCTAATTGTAGCTAGTTTGTGTGTGTGTATATGTGTGTCTTTATTCTATTATTATTATTATTATTTTAAAAATGTATTTGTAATAATTTCTTTATATAATTGCCAAAAAGTGTCTTTTTGTGTATATCTCTTGTGATTTGTGAACTTCTAATATATTAATGCTTAAATGTTTATCCATATTGAGCTTAGTTCCTATAAATTGTTGTTGTTCTGCTTACTATACCAATTACTATACTGCAACTAATAGTGTAGTTATATATATTTTTGAACATTTACATACATTTACAAATTGAAATTGGAAAATATTTGCATTCTTGTAATACATTCTTGTTTATATATATATTATATCTGCTGTTTGCGGTGTCAAGAATTAGTACTTACTTTAAGGAAGGAACCTTTTTGTGATGCACTTTTAATTGTAATTTTTTTTTTGCTGTTCTAGAATCGATATAAAATAAAAATAAAAAAATATATAAATAAATCTATAAGCTGTGAAGCTCAGTCAATATCAGTTAAGGAATTACTTTGCGCTGCCCTTTTAATGAAATTATAAGCTTTTGAGTAGTTTTTTATTTGTTGTTCATTTAGCTAGCGTATATTTAATAACGCTTTAAACTTACAACTTCGTCCACTCTTATTGGAATAATTTTTGCATCGTATCTGTTTTCATTATTTACGTTAATGGCAAATAAATCTGATAATTCTGTGCATTGGTATCTTTCGTAGCTCTGCGTTCAACTGCTATTTAGCTTTAATCAATATGGTTTTACAATTTGCTGAATTAAGCAAATTTATGGCTTGCTTTCAAATATTTGTATGCACTGACATTTATATTAACATTGATTTATAACTTGTTTTATTTTGTATCGTATATGAGAAACTGGCAAATGGCGTCTAGCCCATCAATTTTTTCTTTTAGAACTTGCAATTCTTGTAGATTTATTTTACAGTTCAATTTTTAGCTTTCAATACGATTTGGCAACGCTTAGCCTAGACACAAACCTCAAAGATCTCACAATTCCGCTTGACTTGGGCTTAGACGCAGCTCTCCTGCTGCGAATACATGAGCGGCGTGCGTACTGTGACTATTTCGCGCGAGTAGGACTTGCCAACACCGGAGAGTCCAGAAAGGGAACTGCTGGGACTGGCTATGGCCGCAGTCGAGGCAAGCCCGCTGCTATTGCTCGAGACGAGCATTTGGCCATGTGCTAGCTGCTGCTGATGCTGCTGTTGTTGTTGTTGTTGTTGCTGTTGTTGCTGATGCTGCTGGTAGGAGGGTGGCATGGGCATGTTGCCAGCTGGATGATGCTGCAACTGTTGATGCATCATTTGCATCATGGATGCGGAGTTGTGGGGCTGCTGCTGCTGCTGATGGTGATTATGCGGTAGCGTATGATAGCCGCCCGGATGGGGGGGTAACGTATACATTTGCACCGTGCCCGGTGACACGGTTGAGGGCGTCCCTTGCGATCCTGGCGATGATGCGCATGGCCCGAAGGCAGCTCCAGCCACTGTGTCCACCTGCATGGCAGCCGCAGCGCCAGCTCTTGTCTTATATGCATCAATCTGCGCATATATCGTGGGCTCCTCGAAATAATCGTATGTGGGCGGCGGAGCATGTTGATGCGGATGCTGCAGACCGCCCGCATTTGGCTTGTGGCGCTGCAGCGTCGCCGTTGCCGGTATGCTAGGCAACAGCTTGCGCATACTCGAGCCATGTGGCAGGGTGCCACCCATTGCTGGCTGCGACTGCGACTGCGACTGCGCCTGCTGCGGCTGCTGCGACTGCTGCTGGACTGTGCTCTGGCTGGGTTGGTTCTTCTTGGAGCTGCTGCAAGTGGCGCTGTTCAGCGAAAGTTCGGCATAGTGTAGCTCATCGTCCTTGAGAGGGGTTGCCAGTGTGAGGATATGGTAAATTTAATATGGGAAATTTTGAAAATATTGTAGCATTGAATTATTCGCAGTCCTAGAAGTGCGCTATAGCGCTGGCTATATATACATGGCTGACAGTTTGCCCTGACGCTAACGGTAACTTACCTTGCTACTCTGGTAAGCACCGCTGTCCGCTGAGCAGCCGGCGCCAACGCCGACGCTGACGCTGACGCCAGGCTTACAGCTGATTTCCACCTCGCTGGTTGTTGAAAGATGTCCCGACGGCGTTTGTGTTGCTGATTTTTGTTTATATTCGCCATCAACTAAATTGCGAGACAGCGAGAGCGGGAAGAAGGAATAGGAGAAAAGGGAATGCGAGAAAAGGAACGTGGCAGGGAAAGAAAGTTGAAGTTGTTGTTAAATGGCGCAAAAGGCAAAAGTTTTTGGCTACCCAAGCTGCCGGGCACCGCCCTTTTTCAAGGAAATCTGTTGGCAATTTTCGTGACACAACGTTCAATTTTCTTTTCAGATTTTGCCATGAAATTGCTGTATGTTCAAAAAATTGATTAAATTGCTGAGCTGTGAGGCTGTCGCTGATTTCTTCATTGCCATTAATCAAGCCAAAAACGTGTGCACCGGCTAACATCTGTACAAAATTTAAGTGTTGCATAGCTTAAGGCGCATAGGGCGTGATGGTGGGGCTGGCTCTCGACTGCAGACATATGAGCAAACAGACACATGGAAAAGGCAGCTTAGGCAGCAATTAGCTGTCATTTAAATATATCAAGCGTGGCACAAAAATGCAGCCCCGAGACCCTACACATGCTCTTCAGACTGTTTGTTTACCTAGGCTGACTGGCAGTCTGTTTGTACCGAAGCCCGTTTTGCTAATGCTTATAAATTACATAGACAGAAACTCCCGGCGCATTTATCTTGAGGCAAGCGGGAGCTTTGACTGAATTGCAATTGCACTTACCCTCGTTGTAGGGTACGACATCGGGATTCTTCTCGTCGTACATCTCCTCGGAGTGGCTCAATGGCAATGAGATTTTATCCTTAATTTGCAAATTGCCTGGACGTGAGAATTTTGCATTCGAATGTGCGAATTTCTGCTGCTGCTGATGTTTGTGCGAGCGCAGCTTCAGCGCGGCGATGGTGCCAATCGCAATGCAGACCAGAGCCACCAGAATGCCCACAAAGATGCCAATGGATAGAATGGGTGTCAGTTCAAAGCTGCTTGCGCCCTGAGCGCTGCCCTTGTACGACGTTAATGCAACTGTAAAAAGTGGTAGAGAGAGAGAGAGAGAGAGAGAGAAAGAGAGACAGAGTTGGAGTAAACGAGAGGAATCATGTGTAAATCATGTTTAATTTGGAGTCTTTTTAATGCCCAATTAGACAAAGCGTCGCTAAGCAGTCTCGCAAAACAGTTTCCCATTAATAACACTGGATGCAAATTTAATTTTTACTCTATACGCTAATGGGCATCTCTTATGGATTCAAATTTACGATGTTAACAATAATTATAATAATAATATAATAATGAAATTAATAATAAGAATAATAATAACAATACAAATAAAAATATTAATAATAAAATTAGTAAAAACATAATCATTGCATTTATTAAGTTGCATGCTTTCAACAAAGTTTCATTGGACTTGTGTTTTATATCTGAATGATAATAGATGCATAACATTTTCTTAAAAGCAAGTTTAGTGAAGTGTATTCAGCGTTCGATAAAAATAATTTCTTTTTTGCCGCCATCATCAAATTTCACCATTTTTCTTTTACACTTTTGTTGTGACTTTATGAAAAATTAAAACGACGACTCAAGTTGTTTACCCAAAAATGTGCCTGTCTTTGCCAAGTTGGCCATGGCCCGTCCCGCTTCTTTGGCCCAGCCATTGGAACAAGCTCTTCTAAACTTTACTTTACGGCATTTTGTTTCAGCTAATTAGTATTACAATTTGCTTTTGCGCGGCATTTTCATTTCGTGCCAGGCGAAAACCTCCTAAAGACAATTCATTAATGTTAATCATTTTATATAATTTCTTCTCTTTTTTTTTGCGCTGGCGCTTGCATCATTTTTTCCAGTTTTTTTTTTTTTGTTTCTGTTGGGTGGGGCAACTGCAGGGAAAAAGTTTTTGTGTAGCGCTGAGGAATTTACAATTCGTTGAGCAGTTTAGCGTAATTAAATTGCAAGACGGCACGATAATAATAGCTGGGAAAATTTTCCGTCCAGACTTTGAGCCCCAATTATGCATACATAGAAAATCGTATGCAAAATTATTCAACTGACTCTCGGACTTTGCGAGTACGAGCAACATTATCATAAAACATTCATAAATGGCCAATACACGCGCCACATAAAAATCCATTAAAAATTCACAAGTTTTTGACAACTGGTTCGCACAATATTTGGCATGGCGAAAAACGGTCCCCTGCCACCTGCAGACATTTACTACTTACCAGTTTGCTTTTCGGCAGCCTTCAGGGTGTATCCATCGACTGCTACGGCCTCACTGCGTCCACGTCCATTCACCGCATAAACATAGATCCGAAATAGACGACCCGCGTCCAGCCCGCTGACACTGAACACCGAGAACTTAGCGCTGATATTGGCTTGCAGCAGCCCGTTGTGCTGATCAAAGATTTCCATAAGGAACCATTGGCGCATGCCTCCATCGAAGCCTATAATTAAAGAAAAGCAAACAATTTGTAAGACTTATCAAAGTTCAGCTAGACTTAGTTTGATGCTGTAGCTTTTGTAACATTTGCATATATTTAAAATACCTCAAATACCAGAGGCATCAAGTTCTTCCAGATTAATAATGGAAATAAACAACTAGTCGGTGAAGGCTGATATTTTAACTAAATTCTTATAAAAATCAAAATATTTATTTATAGCTGAATACACAGAGTAAATGCGTTTTGAAAGCCAGTTTAATGTTTTTTGCAGCTAAACACCGTAATTATATGTTAACAGCTTGACGCCCTTTATTTGCGTATTACGAATGCAAACATTTTGTCTGAGAAAGCCTCGTCGTGCCCTTCTCTTTAGGGTGGTTCAAGTGAAGTTAACAAAAATACTTGAAGTAATCTAAAGCTTCATTTTAAATGCCATTTAATAACACCACAAAAGAACTGGCCGCCCACTTGAATGGAGATTGTTCGCCCCACCCACCAGTTGCAAATGTAGCACCCTTTACCAAAAAATAAGCGGCTAAAGTTGCTGTTCTTCCTTTCGGCCTTGTTGCTGCTGTTGCTGCTCAAATGGTACTTCGTTCTAAACACAAAAGTCGGCTTAAAACACTTGCGAAAAATGTTAAAATATTTTGTAATAAAGGCGGCGCTTGAAAAGGTTCCTGCCCAACTACAACTTGAGTCGGTCAACGACGGCAGGAGGGACGTGCCACCCAGAGGAGAAATTGTTGTGCAAAATGTTTTATATGTTGCTATGAATTTAGCCGGCATTGTTGTACTTATTTTAGCCAACTGTTGTTGTAGTTGTAGACGGTGGTAACTACAGTGGCGCTGCTGATGGTGGTTGTTAGCACAAAGGCTGCACGGAAATAGAGTCAAAAGAATGTGCTTCGCCTTTGCTTCAAAGGCCTTTGTGTGGCATCATTGTTTGTGGCCAGGGGTCGCTCGTTGGTTGGCCATGGCTATATCCAAAGCATTTTGTGCGCACTTTAAAACGTTTAGCTAATGAAATTTGCCGCAGCATCGGGCCAAGACAAGCCAGGCAACAACAAAAACTTCATTGTAATGGGTTAATTTTATTTACTTGGGCCAGGCTACAATGGAAATTGCGCAACTCGAGCAGAAATAATAAAGCAACGGCAGCAGCAGCAGCATCAGCGGCAGCGGCGGCGGCAGCGAGCAAAATGTTATAAACTGAAATTTTATTATATTAAACCGACGCTTGATGAGTTTGGTTAGTTGCCTCCGTTGCCTCGTTGCCTTGTCTCTCCCAGAGAGCAAACGAGGTAAAGAGAGCGGAAGGAGAAAGAGAGAGTTTCAGCTGAAATGGTTGGCTAAGGGGCAGCCTGTGGCAGGCAACTTGCCCTCAAGTTGTCTGTGAACCGCAGCAGCAGCAACACCAGCGCGCATTGAATTGAATTCGAGGCAAGTTTTCATCCTCGTCCTCGTCCTCTGCCGCGTCCTTGCAACGTCGCGTTCAGAGGCGGCAAGTTGGCCAACTTGCGTGCTGGCTTATTAAAGTCGAAACGTGCAGCGACCGCAGCTTACGTTGCGTTATTATAAAAAACAAGCCAGCGTTGGTGGACGGGCTTTTCCCAGGGTTGCGCGCGCGTCATTTGCTTTAATGTAAAGTGCAATATAAGAAGTATCGCGTTTTGTTGCTGCCGCTGTTGTTGCTGTTTCTGCTTACCAGCTTGCGTTAAACTTTTAATGATGCTGATGACTATGATAATAATGTGCAGCCACTAAATTAGCAGGCATGAGGGCTACAAGTCTTTAGGAAATGTACATAAAATGCTCAAAGCGAGTAGCTCGCACAATAAAGGGCGTATACATAAAACGCACCTTACACTAAGCAATAAAATAACGATTTTTAAGATAGAACTCACTGAATATCATTAGAATGAACCCATTTTTTATAACTTAAATCGAAAAATATATAAAATTTTAAGTATTTCATAGTAGTTTTGATTAAGCTGGTAAGACTTAGTCCACCACTTTCATGTATACAATACCCTGCTCTCTTGTCCCCGTTGCCCTGTGCATCACTATCAATTTTGTTAATAAAACAAAATAGAAAAGAATTTAAAGAAACCTAAATGTTCACTGTTTTATATCTCCATGTAAAAAACTGCTTCTTCCAGAATGACGGATTGACAAAGCTGGCCAAAAGCTGCCCTTATCATTTTAGATTCGTTTGCTGTATTAAATGTCATAAAAAAAAAACAATAAATAAATAGGAAAAAGAAAATAAAATATTGAAAAATGTATACATATTTAAAAATTAAGTTAAATTATCTAGTTTTACACATTTAATAAAAGATTACAAAAATATTGAACACTATGAAATATTATAAAATGACATTAGATTTTAGAAAAATTGGCAACTAAATTTAGGTGCAAAGCAGTGAAAATGTTTAGGAATCACGGTTCAAAATTTCGGCAAATAAAATATAATTTAAAACGTATTTAAATATTTGTAAAATATTTTTGATGACTATTCGTGTACTTGTCTCTCAAATCGCATTAAGCATACACAGCGTCTGGCGGGGTAGCTAAGCTAAGGCTTGAGACAAACAAAATTTAGCGCAAAAGGGTTGTCGCCTCGAGAAGGGGGTTGGTTACCCTAAGGAATAGGTTTGTCAAGAAGGCTAACATTAGGGCATGCATTAAGTATGCAGTTATTATGCGCTTTTTGTTGAACTTTCAGCAGCCGCCTCGTTATGCGTCTGTTGCTTCTGCTTCTGTTATTCGCTTTGCTTTGCACTTGAGAGCGTTTCGAGGGCTGCATAAATGCATCATAAACTCTACTCTTACAGTCGCAATTTGTAAGGACATTTCTCGACTGCTGTCCTCTGGCTGGCTTCTACTTTGTGCTAATATGCAACGCTGTGGAGCTGAACTTTGAGCTCGGCTGCAACAATTTGTGCTTCTTATTTTGCGCTTTGCTGGCAGTTTTCTATCTTTTGCATTTCCGTAGCGCATAAAATATGCGAATTGAATTTGTATTTAAAGTTTTCGCCTTTTGCATTTGCTGTTGCCTTTGCTCTTGCGCTTTTGCCTTTACTTTAACTGCCAGCAAGTTGCATAACAAGCCAAAACATTTTGTATTTTCAAATTTGTGCTTAACTTTTGGCGCTCACTGTATTACGTCTCTGACTCTATTGCTGGCTCTGCTGATGCTACTGTGCGACTACTTCATCATTTTATACTCCGGCTTTATTTATTTTTGGCAACATTGCGCCATGAACCGTTTGGCGGTTAAAACTTTACTACATTTGCCAGCCGCTTTCTTTTTCAACAAGTACTGCAATCTTCTCTAACGCTAGAGCATTTTGTATATGGACTATGGCTATTTCTCAGCGTGTTGCCTTTTCTAGTTTAATGCTTTCATTGCATTTTTATTATTCGCCTGTATCTCGAAGGAAGTTGCACACACATACACACACACACACACGCGCATACACAGATCCACACACTCGCATTCTCATTCGCATTGCCTGCTGCCAAAGTGCACTTAAGTTGCTCATGTATTTTAAATGAGTCTGAAAAGCGCTGCAGGAAACCCAACAGCATGCTCATACACATGTACCATGATTTTCACCATACTCTTCAAACTCTCTTCTGGCCATTTAACAAGCCATGCAGCACATTGCTTGAGTTGTGGCTATCTTTTTTTTATCACACACACACAAATATTCAGGCATATATGTATGCATACATATATATCCTTTTTCGACCATTGATTTTCTCATCAGCAATTATAAAAGCTGGTCAATTGGCTGGCGATTTCTGGCAGCCTTTGAGTGTGGCCCTGTACTCACCTTCGAGGCAATAAACCTCCAATGAATCGGACGTTTGATTGACCACGGTACAATTGGTGGGCGCTTCCGGTTTTCCCGCAGCTATCAAATGGAATACACAGGGCTCCTTTTGTTGACCCACATTGTTGTCCGCCCAGCACATGATGGTGCCGAAGTCCATTTCCTGTAGGTAACAAATTAAAAAAAGTATTTCCAAAAAATTGTATAAAAACGTTTTTATTATGCCTTGTAAAAAACTTAATTTAATTATTATGCTCCCATCTTCATTATTTTTAATAAATTAATCAACGTATATCAAGTTGTTTTAAACAGTTAATTGTTATATCGGTAATTGTTGCATTATGTAATTGTAATATGATTTTAATGCATTAAATAATAAATTAAATACACAATAAAACCGTTAAAGTTGCTTTCGGTACAGTATTGTGGCTCGGTGGCGTATGCGTAATGTGCTTGTCAGACCGCCTGATTGATCGCAGCTGTCAATAAGTCTTTCATTAATATAATTTCATGTCAATAAAAGCACACACACATATACACACTTGCACACATGCACAAGAAGAAGTGAAAGTTTTCCCAATTTGGCAGTAAAAACAAATGAAGCATTTTGTGGCTGGCTATTTGAGCTCATATTTCTCCGAGTCTGTGATTGCTGGGGCCACAAGGAAACTATGTTAACATGGCTTTAATGAATGCCATGTGTTTGGGCATGTTGAACCTGGTAAGTGGCCACGCCCTGCGGGCCCATTGTTGATTCTTTGTGTGTGTTTGTGTTGTGTCAAATGTTGTGCTAATGAAATCCTCCAACTCTATTACGGTCAAATGAACAACAACATTCAAGACGATTGATTTGTTTGCACAAAAACAAATACATATACGCACACGCGCGCGCGCAAATACTCAAATAGCAGCTTGCCATGACTGTGTCTATTTACCTTGGGAATTGTTAGCTGAAAAAATAAACGCACTTAATCAGCGCAAGGCGTCTTGAACTCATTAAAAATAAAAATCACTTATACAGCGCCCAGTACGCTTCAAAATGTCACGCAAAGTGCAGCTTATTTATCAGTTGGAGCGCGCACTGATTTTTACACCCCAACTCTCGACCTTCCAGTCAAGTTAAAACCGGGCGTTCTTGTCATTTTAATTAGGGCAGAAAGAAAAAAAAAAACAACAAGTTTAGAGTTTTCTTAAATTGAACACAGCGAATGGAAGAAAAGTTTTTAACGCAAAGGAAAACGCACTGCGAACTTTAAGAAAAGGTGTAAAAAACTAGAATTGGTTGAGTGCGGTAAGTCGAAAAAAAAAAGTCGAAAAACGTTTTAAAATATAAAGTTTAAAAAAATGTTAAGTATTTGTTTAAGCTAAAAGCAACCAGACACTTGAATTATTTGAGACTGAAAGCGCTGCGTTGCCTCATGTAGACAATGAGGTATTTACCAGCTATGCACGTTTATGTCAGATGCAGGCAAAGTATTTATGCAAATTTATGACAACAATGAAAATTAAAATATGGAGTTATATATATATATATATATATATATAAATGTATATACACGATTTATTTATATGACATACACTTCTACTGGGTTGTATTTAGCAAGAGTGCTATCACAAAGGCGGCAGCTTGGCAGCTGCCAGCACTTCGCATCAACACCTGCCCAACAGTGTGGGTGTGTGTTGTGTGTGAATGTAACCGCAAGCAACACACAGACTGCGGCGAGCACATATGCTGCATATTAAGTAATAATAAATTTGCAATATACACACACAAATTCTCGGAATATAGTGATGAGAATAAGGCATTGTGAAAAGCATTGCATAGTTTTTGGGGCTGCTGCAATTGTCAGCCAAGAAGATGCCAAACTTTTAGTTGCCAGAGCATAAGCAAATTTTTGCGTACATTTCACATACTCTTTTCTATACACACAGTATGTGTGTCTGTATGGGTACTGCAGATTTATGCCCAACTATGAATATATATATAATCATTATGTACTGTTGTTTTTATTATTTTAATGTTGCTGAAACTAGCGTAAATATTATTACAGTTGCGGAGCGCACAGATAAAAAACACAAATGCCTAAATTGTTTCTGGGAAAACAAAGACACACACACACGCAAACGCCCATTTAATTTTGCTTTAAGGCATTGTCTGATTTTTTGCCTATCTTCTGCTTGTCTGTTGCCTGCATTTTTATTGCATTCCTGCCTAGTGCTGACAGCCCGAAAAATAAATGTTATTGTTTATGTATTTTAATTAAAATTTAAACATTTCGGTGACATTTTAATGAGTTTTTCGGCCGGCCATTCTGTATGGAAGATTTTCGACAAATTTCGTGAGCTATTTTCATACGTGCTTGCATCTCTACGGAGAATGAGTCTAGTAGGAAAAGCCAAGCCCAAATGCTCACACATGCAAAAGAGACCGAGACGGGTCGAGAGAAAGAGAGCGAAATGCCAAAGCATGGCGAAAAATTAATGAGCTGCTGGCTGTTGCCTGCCTTTGAGCAAAACACATACAGAAAATGGAAAATAAAAAAAAAAAAAAGAAGGAAAAATCAGCCCAAAGGACTACAATGTCAGCGACGTAGCTTGAGCTGCGGTTGCGGAAGCCGGAAACAGCATATATGACAACAGAACGGAAGGGATTTTTCATATTCAATTGAGCTAAATGATTTATGTGTGGATCTGTGTGTGCCTTTGAGTGACTTCGTATGTGTGTGTGTGTGTATGTGTAACTATGTTTCTGTGTGTGCGTGCAACCAGCGCTGGGCGACTGTTTACGAACGGAACTCATTTGAATGCCGTTTGACTTGCAACATTTTTCTTTGACTACTGAAATGTAAGCTCAGCAAGTCATACAGGACATTCGATCCACAGAGCCATAGGCTACTTTCGTGTCGCCCATATAAAATAATGTTGGATAGGGCGGGTGGCGCACCATTTTAAAATGGGTCAGTTTAGCAACTAACCGAACCACCAGTCGGCTTAACAACTATGTTGTATGAGTGGTTCGCCAAGAGTTACATATATGGAAAATTGTTGGTGTTGTTGTCATTGTCATTGTAGCCCAATGACAGCCATTCTACCTAACAAGCAACAACAAGCTGACACTGTTACTTAACAGGTTTATGTCCCCAATAAATGAAACTAGTCAATGTCCGTGAAACGAATTGCACTTATGACTAGAAATTAGCTAAGATAATGGTTTTGAGTTTTTTTCACATCTGCCTATCTAAAAACAAGTAAGAGGTTTTAGTCGGGAGCTCCCGACTAGGGGATACCCTGAACCCTCTTCTTCCAACATAAAACGCATATATGTATATATTCTATTTTAGAAGCTAAATGTCAATCGATATCGATTTTTATCGATTGCTTGGAAACGGAGTAAGTTATCGATTATCGGAATCAAACTCGATCTGCGCAGGCACTAGGAGGCACTACGGACGGACGGACGGACGGACGGACGGACGGACATGGCTAGATCGACTCGGCTATTGATGCTGATCAAGAATATAAATACTTTTTGGGGTCGGAGAAACTTCCTTCTGCCTGTTACATACATTTGGATTTTGCACAAATACAATATACCCTTATACCCATTTTTAATGGGTTCAGGTTGCTGCTCCTATAATTTCACATTTTTCTTTCTTCTAAGCTATAAATTCTCTAAAATCTTCTTAGTCTCCTGTGCCTGACAATCTTCCTAGTTTTCCATTGCTAAAGCTTTTTAAACTATCCCCTTTCTGTGTTTTTCATCTCTTTGGAAATAATCTCATATAATTCCTCTCCACAAGAAATGTGGAAAATATAATATACAAAATTACAGGGGCATTGCAAAACTGTTCACTATTCCTATATTATTTGAAAAAATAATATATTTGAATTTGCAGCATTTCTTCAAATCAGTTGTTTCCCCTGATCAACATGGACTCGCAAAAAATCGGTCCACTACAATTCGCTGAAATAAATTATGCCTTTCTTTCTAAAATGCAAACTGACATTTACTCTTTAAACTTTACCGTATAGGTTTCCCTCATCTCTTTTGCATTGGATTTCTTCTTATTTAAAAGGTAGGACCAAAAGAGTAATGCTGTGGGTATCTACCTCAAAGCAAGTTCAATTTACTTCTGGTGTTTCTCAAGGTAGTCATCTTGGACTTTTACTCCTTACTCTTTTTGTAAATGATCTCCCCTCGGACGACTTGAAACTTATTGTTTCATACACTAATCCCCTACATCATTCTCGTCTAAAAGACGATTTGAACGCTATGCAAATTTGGTATTCAGCCAATCAATTGCATCTAAATTGTTCAAGGTGTATGTTTATGACCTTCGATCGAACTTCACCTTATTTTGTTAGCAACGTATACTAACAGTTAAGGATCTAGGCGTTATTTCAGTTCTAAGGACTTAAACGATGCTTTTATAACGAAACTTCCGTACAAGTCTCTTGTTCTCCCTATCCTTGAATACTGCTCTTGCATCTGGTCTCCGCAGTATAACAATAGACAGGATCGTATAGAATCTTTCTAAAAGCAATTTCTGCTTTTTGCCTTACGAGGCTTAAATTAGGATCCCAATCTACTACTACTCTATTCTATCTGGCTGCTTCTTTTTAATCTTCCGTCGTTAACCAACCGTAGGACAACCCTCGGTGTTGTATTCCTACATAAGTTGATTGATTTTCTGTTATGGCGTCTTCAATTCTCTGTTCCGTCTTGACCCACCATGACTTATTCCAATCTTATTCCAACCTACGTGCACAACAGACTATGCTATGCACAATTCATTTCACGTTATGTAAAAATTACAATAGCTTTTATAACTTTTTCTTTACCGATCTATCTACTATCTACTTACAACTATATATATCTAGTATACGTTTATTTACTTTATTAACTGCTTCTTTCTTTCTTTTTTCCTAATTATTGTATTTTCTTAAATAATATAGTAAATTGAGATTATTTCTAATTATTACTTAAGAACATTTTCCCTACTAACACCCTTCTTCTTAGCTGTAGGCTCGAGTAGTGTCACGACACTCGTTCTTGTCAACCATTTAATAAATAATTAAATAAATTGTATAAATATGGGATCAAGGGATCATCAATCAAATGCTCATATAGTAGTTGGTTGCCTTAAGCAAACCCAATTGTCTGGTCCATAATTGCACTGCATATTCTATTTTGAATTGCCAGACTATTAAAGGGAACAAAGGCAGCTGCAGCAGCCAGAGCGCCCACTGGATAAAATTCTATTGGTGTTGGATGGTGGAGGGGGAGGCGCTTTGGGCAGAAGGCGCATTCGGTTACTAATTTTTGGCATTGATAGGAATGCAGCTCTTTGACGGCCAATTGGCTGCCCAATTGGCAGGATGGTAATCAAATCTAAAATGTGAAAACACTTTTATAGCCATAGTAATGGGCCATATCGATGACGATAACGTTGGCAATTTAAGTGGAAATGTTGGCCAATTGTCAGTCATATAGCGATCGCCAATGGCGAGTCAATTGTATAGCTCGTTGTTTCCGTGCCAGCAATACAAGGATTGTTGCAACTTAGAACCAGAGTGGAAGTGCCTTTAATATTATGAACCTACCTCTGACCCTTGCTGTTGGCATTGTTGTTGGCAGCGCATTTAATTAGAAAGCACTAATAGAATTTTTAATTAAAAATGGCTCATGCGCTGGCCGAAAGCCAGATAACGCCAACCCTCAACGCGCCCACAACTCGCTTTGCCGGCTCGTGTTGGTTTTACATTTTGCTTGACAATGTGGCACGCACACGAGACACAACAACAACGCGTCAGCTGCCTATTAATTACAATTTTGCCATTTAATTGGAAGCCGCGCGTTTAGCTGCTTCGTCTACCATTTGGCCAAATGTCAAATATGTCAATAGCAATATCACATCAAAGACATGAAATTAAATTAAAGTCTGCCAAAAATCAAACCGGAAAGACAAGCTTTGACCTCACCAAACACCCGCGTCTGTATGCACCACTAAACCGCCCATTTAAACACTCACACGTACACACACACCCACATACATCCCATGTGGCTTTTCTATCGGTTGTTCCCATGTTAAGCATTTAACGCCATGTCATTTGTAATTTTCATAATGCAAGCGAAACGCAAAGCAGAGCCACCGTTGAAGGGGTTAAGGCTGGTGTGTCCCATCAAATAGGTCAAATATAGATATATGACATTTATTGCCATAACAATGCGTACTTACCTTAACTGGCGTATAGGTCAGCGTGGAGCCCTGTGCGGAATGTGGGCGGAAGCCACTCTGTGGCATATCGAAGGTCTCCGCGGTGTTGTTGAAGGACCACTTGAAGTTCTCGGGCGGCGGAAAGGCATCTACTTCGCAAACGATTTCGGCCGACTCGCTGCGGGCCACGCCATAGATTTTCTTTTGATCGGGCCGGCAAATTGGTTTATCTGTAGAGGGAGATGGATAGATAAAAGAAGAGAGGAGGTGAGCCAAAGTTAGAAACTTTGATTTTTGTCGAGTGCATTTTGCTGTTCGTCGGCGGCTGCTGCTGCCAATCAATAATCGCATTGCTTGCCCAAACTTAATGCAATAAAGCCCGAGCAGTTCGAGTACATATTCTCCAGCTGAAGAGGATGGTTGGGGTTTTTGTTTTTGCATGCCACGCCCAGGCCCGAAAACCACACTCAAATCCTAAGTAGAAAAGTTTGAAAGCACAAAAAGCACCAAGAGAGACCTTTTGCATTCCGTGAAGCCTGTGGATGCATGCTTCGTTCTTGCCCATTGAAGCAACTAACTAAACAGAGTCCGCAATAACAACAGAAACAAAGCAGAGCTAAGCAAAAGAAAAATCTAACCAAACGTTAAGTAAAAGAAAAACTTGACCGAAACTTAAGTTCTGAGCCCGTAACGAAACAGCTAGGAAAATTCAATTTCTTCTAATCCTTGGCCAGGCTACAGCTTCAGCTGCAACTGCATTCGACATTGCAAGTGCACACACAATTTATTGTACAGTTTGACAACTCCCAATGTTGTTCGAGTTGCTGTTGCTGCTGTTGTTATAGCCAAAGCCAAAAGTATGCTGTAAACAAATTTGCATTGAGCAGACCAATGCGCAGACCAAGTCCAAGCGACAGGCATTGGGTTACAGATTGGGTTTTTGACTGTGGCTATTTCAATCCACACTGGACCGAAGTGGTGTGCGGCCACAATTTGGGTGACAAAAAACATTGCACCACCGCTAGATTTTTTTTTGGAAAAGTGGGCGAGCCGGCCATCAAGCGGAGTTTAAGTTAAAACAAAGTGAACGCAAGAAAAAGAGCTAAAGTTGTGAACACCGAAATAAAACAACGTAGAAGAGTACGAATACCCTTGCACACATTTAGCAGATGTTCGATTTATTACTGTACTCAGTCACACAACTGTGTTTTTTATGGAATACATTATTGATTATTTTCGCCAGCCAGATGGGGCTTTAATAACTAAGCTCGTCGGCCTGTTCAGAATAATATATACTGTACAAACATGTTTGTTGTCACATTTCGTGAAGGAATTAAAATACTCTGGTCAAGGGTATATCAAAGTGGTTAGTGCTGAGTGAAAACACTGTAACAGGAAATGGCACAGGAAATAAAAACATAAGGCAACAACAAAATACAACAAAGAGAGCAGCCACAAAATGAAGCTGGGAATAAAGATCTGTGTGCTAAATTGAGTGAAAACGAGAAAATAATTAACGGGATACCTTTTCTTTATTTTTTAATTCCAGGTTCAACACTCTTTGTAAACAAATTGGGCAGAAGATTTGAATTCAGGAATATTTTTGATGACTGAGGCAAACCTACGGCTGTGGTTGAGGAGTCTCATATTAACTCTACGTTTGTTTCTGCTCGGACAATACAAACTCTATACTTCCTACATTGACTACGACTGAAGTTGAGAAGACTTGGAATTAAATGAATCTCTACAGCATATATATTGTTAATTACCGACTATATAAAATTTCTTAAACCCTCTAAAAAATGATTTAACAATAATACAATCTGAATCCAATTAGAAACTTGAACCCGTTTCTGTAAAAACAAATTCATAAATTGACAATTATTTATTAGCTCGTCTAACGGCGGGGTTTGGTGTTGTTGGCTTAAGGAATTGCTCTCAGTCAATAGCAAAATACCTAAACGACAAAACGCAGGAAGCCGGGTACTGGCTGGTTGGTCTAGGGTAAGATGTGCTTATTGTGGGTTGGTTTCCAGAAATCGTAGTTGCCAACCGCAAAATTGAGCCCGAGCCAGCTCCAGGTCGGCTGCTGTTGCTACTGCAGTTTCAGTTGCAAGCACAAAAGAGCGACAATACAAAAGGTTTTCGAGTGTAACACAATAACGGGGGCGTATACGCAATAAAGCTGCTAGAAGCCCGCACGGCCGCACAATGCGCCACTCTCTCCGACCACTCGGCCACTCAATAATGCTGCCTTTTTGTGTGTCAAAGGTTTGCACCAAAAGCCTAAGCAGTGCAACCACCACCGCTGTTGCGGCTGGCGAAGCAGACTGTCAATATGGTGGAGGCAGCAGCCAAACGGGATTCGATTTAATAGTCAGTTGGCATTTAAGAGTTGCGAATGTTTGTTAATGGCTGAAACCGAACGTTGGGTCATGTGTTGAAAGAATGATGGCCCAACGCAACGCCAATCGCAACCATTCAGCGCGTATTTTTTATGACCCAAGCCACAATAACAATGCCGAGCGCCATGCAAATCGACACTCACATATCAAATATGGGCCAAGCTTAAAATGTTGCGCAGCGTTGCACACAGCTATAACTTTCGGTTTGGTTTTTCAGCTCTTTCCTTTTTGAAGTGCTAAATAAAACTCAACACGTGCCCTATAAAACTTGACATGCGACTGCTAGCGCAATCGTTAACAACAACAAAGCTTTTATATAGTCGCAATCAATTCAATGAAATCCTAAAGAAATGGGGCGCAGTTCAACTCGAAATTCGACTCCAGCTACCCCGACCATAATTTAAAGTCTAACAAATCCATAGAGCACTTGTACTTACACATTACTTTCAGCTCGACTATGTTTGAGTCGCCATCGCCCTCAACATTGGAAGCGGTACATGTGTAGTTTCCGGCCTGGTGGCGGGTGACGCCCTGCAGCGCCAAATCTCCGCTGCTCACAATTACGCCGGCTCGCTGATTGTGCTGTATAATTTGATGCTGCAAGTGGTACGAAATATAAATAGCATATTAACATTAGTCTTCAATTATGAGCAAGTTATGCACTCCTATCATTATACTTTGTTTGTGCTAATGAGCATTTTCCTTTGTTTCTGTCTGTCATTCACACACGCTCAATGGATGCTACAGGTGGATGGTTATCAAATAGAAAAAGCTATGGCAATTAGTAGGATTATGTACACGACATATACACAACGGCCCATTATAGCTGAATAGCTCTAATTAGCTTATTTTCTAAACGTTCTACACTCGACAAGCACAGCCGCGTCCAGGCAAACAAACACTCCAGTAAAGCTAATTAAGGAAATTAAATTTCTTTCTTATGAAAATAATTGCTGTTTTAAAATATTTAAATCTGCTTGTCCTGGCTGAATTAATGATTGACTGATTGGTGATCCACGCACATCCCAAGCCCGTAGTTACATTATGTGATTGGGGTTCACGCAAAGACGGAGCTTTGGGAAACTATGTTCAAACTGTTTTGGAGTTTGCACACTTTTCCAAAAATCCATTCTATCTTGGTAGAAATGGAGGTCAAAGATTTGGTCGATGATGTATCGACTTCAAATTCATTTCCAAGGATCCTTATGAAAAATCATTTCCGAAGTGTTTCACATTTGACGGTACATTGGCAACTTTTTTGTTTACCATCGGGCTTCAAACTCACTTTCAAAGATCTTTGTAAAACATTATTTAATACGTCTTTCACAATATCTACGGCTCTTGAATAGAATGTGCAGGTAAAACTGAGGTTTATTGAACGAAAGTGTATTTTTCGGCTCGAAGATGGGAGACCCTTGATTACAAGTTGTGGTACTTTATTCGATGTACTTTTATCTTATTTTCAAATTTCTTTGTAAATATTACTTATTACGTTGAGTTCAATACAGTATGGGTAGATCTACGGGCGGGATATGAGTAAACAAGATACATAACAACGGGAAACATTTTCTTAAATAACATTTTCTTAATAATGTTGAAATAAGGGATTTTCATATTTTTGGAGGCTCACTTCTATAAATCAAACAAGCTAAAATTGCGTAAATTGAAATATTCAGCATGTCATATCATTTCGTTTCATTTATTTAACCAGTAGTGAGGCTTAAATAAAATAATTTATAAATATATATATGATATTCCAATAAAAACAGGAGTTTCATGCAAATGCGGCCTCTTAACATATTTTTAAATGCAAATATTTTGTATAGGCTAACATTTACTTATTCATTATTACCTTTTTTATTATTATTTTTTTTTGCTAAAGATTGTTAAAAGATTTATAAAATTAAGTCTTTTGTATATGCCAGCATTTGCTTTAACATTTATTTTTTGCATTTTTAAAAGATTATTCATGCAATACATGCGTAAGTCCAAAAAATTGCCATTTAGCTCAGCACATTTGGCCCCGTCGTTTGGCCGCAAGGTCAGCAGCGGCTACATTTATTATAAGACCTAACCCTCTAAAATGGTTCGCTCATAAACGCGCACTCATAAGAGAGGCGCTTCATTAGAGTATTCGACGTCAGTGTGTGAAACGTGTTTGGCATTTGCAAAAAGCAGAAAATCAGGCAATATTTACTTAAATTCCACACACACAGTTGACCTTCATGAGCAGCACGTTCATTTATAAGCATATATGGGGACTGACTATGCCTGTATCTGTTGGCTTGGCGGTCCCAGTGCGCCGTTACTCGACAAGACTTTGACGCATTTCCCCAGAGCCTTGTGCCATTTAGCAGCAAAACAAATTCGCACTTAGGCTTGCACACCAGCAACAAAAACAATAACAATAGCAACATTGAAATAAATAAAAAAGTGTGTATAAATTGTCGACAAAAGTCAAAATGGCAAAACTACAACAAGAACAACAGCAAGTCGAACAAAGCTGGCATGACCTTAGTACACACCCACAACCACCCACACACACACACACACTTGTGCCCATAAGGATGCATAAGCACAAGCAGAAAGCAGCAACAATCAGAATGTGGCACAAATACATTTGAGAATATGTGCAAATAGCATACTATAAGCAGGGGCAAACAATGCAATGTGGCAGCACTTTGATAATAGTGTTGCCTACTTTTGTGCGTACTGAACCACAACTTTGACTCTAATTGTGTGTGCGTATGGTCGCGTCGCGTCTTTTGTCTGGCCGCAGCTCTTTGGCCCAGGCCAAACAATGCCAATGACAATAAAGCCACAATGCAGCACGGAGGGGCAGCCAAACAACTGAGTTCGTCACTCAACACAATGTTTGTCCAATGGTTATTTATTTGTATGCTTGTTTGTGATCGTCCCAAATCAAATGTCTTTGACCAAAGCTTGCTTTTAAGAAAAATGCTGACTTGGTAGAGCTAACTAGGCGTATTCTTGATATAAATATTGAGCGCATCTTAAAGTCCAAGCACACAGCGCCCAGCTTTAGCCTTCAGCAGACAAAAACGCATTCGAATAGTCGTGACCTTCAAGCCTGCTTAGCACTCCGCGCAACCTTACAGGCCCTGTGGCCCCGCCACTATTCCCGTAGGGCTCACTTTAAAAGCCCCCAAAATGTTGCCAGCCATTTGCTGAGCTCAGCTCGTCGGGGTCCACTGTTTCTGACGCCGTTGTCATAAAACAAATAAAAATGTCGCCAGGCACACAAAAGTAAACAAAGTTCAAGGTTGCCACACAGAAATAAAATAAAAGTAAATAAGTAAAAAAAAGTGGGTTTTGCTTCGTTTCGTTTCAGTTGAGGATTATTTCAATAGTTGAAGGAACATCCGCTGCAGCTTTTCCGCACTGGCTTTTCCGTTTTGCCTCAGAACCAAAGCCCAGGTTGTTACGAGCCGCACAACCCTTTTGCCAGCAACCAGCTGCCAGCTGCCAACTGCCGCTCGCCGCACAGCCTCTCCTTGCTAATGGCGCATTTTATGCGCTGCCATTTTGTTTGTGTGTCTGCAGAGACAAGCGCCTTGACATGTTTGTATTTGCCTACCACTCGCTACTGCTGGGCTGCTTACCCTGCTACAATAAATACCCAATTAGTGTTGACCATTTATTTAATGGCCTGGCTGATTGTGTTGGTTTCTTCGGGTCCAATAACATTCTCTTGCCCACAAATCAACTACACATTTGTTCGTCTTTAAACTAGCTTTCTGCCATATTCCGGTCTTTTGAAAAGTCACCAAAAACTTTCTCAGCACACGTATTTTCCATTTAGAATCAGATTGTTTTTGAAGTTTGGAAATTGTATTTTGTTACTGTCAATCGGAGTTGGACGCGTGTCATTCAAGACCTTTGACAGTGTAAAGGAAGCAATGTATTCTGAAAATCTGTTCATGCCATCAAACGAAAGTATCTGATGTACAGCCAAAAATTTTCTTCTTGCTTATTTTTATCAAATCTAAATCTAAATTAATTTAAATTTCTTGTCCAAAAGTGCAGCAAAAATGAGTAGTAATATTTCGACAGGATCTGTGCAATTCGGTAGCGCATTAAATAATGTGTAGAATAATGCTAATATAGATTTTTTTCGTGCACTTTACATTAGTCTGAAAGTGAATCTTGTATAGGAAGCGTTGACATAAATAATCTAACTATTGACATTAATATCTATCTATAGGAGCTCGTCATGTCGGAAAGTGTCTGCCCGCGTTAAACTTCAATTTAGAGTCAAATGATTGGTTAACTTTAAAAATATTGTGTGTAGTCAGAGTGATTGAAGTGATTGAAGCCCGCTCGCTCTCTAATCAAATTTACCGTTTATGTTTGCTATTTCAGATTCCATTAACACAAATAGAAGCACACATACACAAACACACTTGCACAGACGCATATATGCGCATGGGTTAAATAACTTTTACTGCCAGCAGCATCCAGAAGTCGGGTTTTGCGTTTTTACCCACTGCGCAACGATTGCTGCTGGTCGGTTGCGCTGGCAACGTCTTCCATCAAAATTGTTGCCAGCTTCTTAATGAGCATGCAAAAGTTTACCACACACGCACAGCCGTAAAGACAACCCACTGCCATTCACACGCACATACTAAAAAGGGGTGGTGAAAGTTTTGCTGCTATATGACTTAAAGTTTAATAAAACTAATTGTTAATTTAATTTGCCAGCTTGTCGTTAATTGTTGGCATGCATAATTGAATAATAACTGACGCAGGCAAAGCAACAGAAACAACAATTCTGCTCAGTTGTCCTCTGTCATTGTTTACACACACATATTGCAGCTATATTTCAAATATGTGTTTGTACTGTCATGTCTCGGGTTAAACCCTTAACAGCAACAATTTCATAGTGAATGTTGCATAAAATAAGTTGTGGCTAAAGTGCTTTGCTTTTATTGAAGTGCATTGCGTGCACTGCAATTACGAGAAACAATGTACCAATTAATCTAGTTTATTATTGATCTGTGTCAACAGTGGCAAAAGATGCAACAAAAGTTTATTTAATTGAATTCGTATTTTAAATGCACACAAATTGTTGGCGCCAATTACCAATTACCAATTGACTTGTGCACACTTCACTCGCTCTTGACTTTTCCCTTTGCCTTGAGAAAATGCTGTTTTGCCGGCGCACACAAAGTAGTTTTGCCATTAGAACTTGTACTCATTACGCATACGCCATCTGAGTCGCACAAAGACATAGACGCACACACACGCGGAAAAACTAACTGCATCGCCAATTGTATTTCGCCCTTTTTTGCATGTCTCTCTCTTTCGCTTTCATTTCATTTCCGCTTGCGCTTTTTGCTTCGCACTCAACTTTTATTGTTATGACACTGAGCAAGTCAATTGGCTGGCAACTAACTAACTGTTTAGTTTTCTTGTTAGACCCATCAACAGAGACATGAGCTGCAATTTGCATGTGTATGTGCGAACACTTTTTGCTTGTAAGCCTTTCTATCAAAAGCATTTTGAATGGCATTTTTCTAGAAGCTTCTGGTGTAGAACTCTTTTGATAATATATACAATACTTCAGGGAAACATTAATGCGTTTCATCGTAGATACAAGAATAAGTATCACAAGGTATTAAGCCTTTTGGCTCTGATGATTGTGTTAGGTTTCATCTGAAAAACACATTTACTATAGTCATGTATTATGATTCGTTTTCGAGTTTTTTCTTTGACAATAACATTTTTTCTTACAGAATCAAAAAATAAATCAATGCTTGCTCTGATTTATAATGCGATTTTCATCATCTAAAAGTGTTTTCTTTTTGCAGATAGATTGGGGAGATAGTTTTATATATTTACAGGGTATTCGACTGATTTATACTCCATTTGCATTAAATATTTGAATTTTTGCCGTGTCTAAAAATTGATTGACAGCCATTTTATTGGACTTTTTTATTTAAGGCTTAACAATTTTTTGTGTGTTGTTGCTCTTCACGAAAATATTGTGCACTTTTAGATTTTTTTCATTATTTTCCATCAGTCAAAATTGGTGTCTCTTTTGCTAGCAGAAGTTAAAGTTCTTGGTACATCTGTTTTGCTTTGTTTTGTGCGCTGCTTATGGGCCCCAAAAACTTTTTGAGCGTATTGTTGTTTATTTATTATAATCATTTGCCAAAGTTATGCCTGACTGTTATTCTTGTTGTTGTTTGCACTTGTACTCAGCTGTGTTCTCGTTGGCTTTGTTGTTGCTGCGCCTTCTAATGAATTCAATTAGCATTCATATTATTCATACACTTGAATCAGTGGCTTTGACTCTGGCGCATTGAAGAACATTTATTTGCTCGTTGTTCGGGTTGTTGTCTTTTTTGTTATCTTTTCTTTTTACTTATGCAAGTCAGCTAAAGTTTTTGTGTGCTACTTGTAAAACTAATAAACAAATGATTTGCTACGAAAACTTTTGCACATTTGGGGCCATTGAAATTGCCCTAAGCCGCTCTCAGCTGGGCCACTTGACTCAATTGCCTTAAAATAATTGGCCAATAATTCAGTAAAAATGACCACTTAATTTTGGTTTCATCATAATTTAGTGGCGCTTTGCCCTTTACAGCCAATATTCACACATACACTCACACGCACATACTAAGACGGCACGCCAATGCCTGGGGAATAGCCGGAAGTACAACGTCGTATCCGTATTCACAAATGTTTCTGGCAAATTTGAAGAACACTTGAAGGTCAATCTATCTAGATCATATTTTGGCCAATTTAAAACGAGCTGTAGACATTTGCATATATAAATTATAAAGGCGAAAACCCTTAACATACTAAGGAGTAAAACTTTTAAATATATTATATATATTTTAGGTACTTTAGGTATTTTTAGAAGATGAATTTACATATAGTTTTTTTTTTTCACTTTCTAACGATTCTCTCCCTTTTTCGTTCGCCGTACACCAGTGAATAAATCTTGATAAATCTTTGGATTTTAAAAGTGTTTTTGTTACTTACATTATGCTTCCAGACAACTTTATAAGCAGCAGGATTTGCATGCACTTTACACTCAAAATAAACATCATCGCCTTCCTCGATATCCTCTGGATTTAGATTTGAGCCCAAGTCCAGCTGTAAGGTGGGTATAACTGCAATAGAAGATAATAATGAGAATACAGCTGTGTCTTTTTACAAATACTATATATTTTTATCTACGCAAACATCCATTTGCATTTTGTGTATCTGTGCTGTGTATAGTTTCCTATGTGCTGCCTGCTTTTGGACATGGCCCAGCCTATCAACTGCAATTTGCTATAGTTCTTACTTTAGGTCAAGTTTAGAACAACAAAAAAAAATTAAAGAAAATTCCCAGAAACGGACACAAAAAAGGGAATTGGGGTTAATCCGCGCTCATCTGTGATTAGTGTCGCTTCGAAGGAGTACGTGCCCGCCTCACATTCCTTACCATTACCTTCATTGGCAACGGTTTCGTATTATTTTGCTCATTGTTGTTGCCTTTCCTCCTTTTAGTTTGGTCTTGGGATGTGCTTACTGTTTTCTTTTGCCACGTTTTATAAACAAGTTTCTTTAAGCCGATTTTGCGCTTTGCAAAGACTTGTTAATGAAAATGAAAATCGCTCGCCTAAGCCCAGCGAATGACAGCCAGCTAGAGAATTGAGTAAAAACAGTTAAGCAGATACAGAGGCAGTGAGAGGCATAGACAAAGGCAAAGGCATAGACAAAAGTTGTTTGCATAATTTAAAGACCATTTTGCCTGCTGCTCAACAAGTTCATTAACGTTGACTTTAAGCCCAGTTTGTAGCGAGCAAAGCACAATACTCGCTTCTGGCTTCGGAAAGTAGCTGCTTGGCTGGCTGGCTGGCTGGCTAGCTGACCACACTGTTGCGGTTAGATGGGCTTAAGTGGTAATAACTGTCACTGGCCAAGCTGGTCAGCAGCAGCCTTCGCCCAAACTGGCCAACTTTACTTGGCTAATGCATTTTATGGCACGCAGTCCAACTGCAACAGCACAAAAGCAACGCAAACCCGAAACCCGTAACTGCAGCTTAACGTAACGACTTTTGAATGCCGCTGCCATACTTTGTAGTAGACATTGGCAATGTGCTCCAGTGGCTGCCACTCCCCTCCGGCTGCTTGTCCTACTACTCATTTTGTTCCTAGTGTGTGAGGCCTGTCATTGTCTGTTGGGTAAAAAGTTGAACAACTGCTCGTTAGCAGTCCTTAAATTGATTCCATTTGCTTCTGCTGCTGCTACTTCTGGCTCTGCCTCTGCCACTGATCATATAAATTACATTAACTGAAAAGTACTTCTGTCCTGGCCCGGCCATGTAAGCTGTGAGAAATTGGCTTAGAGTAAAATTAATTGCGAACGGCAGTTGTGCAGTGTAAATAGTTTTGTGCATCCAAACTTGATCGCAACTTCTATGGCGAGGATAATATATTATGACGTGGAAAAAATCTAAAAAGAAATTAGGAGTAGGTCAATTAGGATATACTTGTGCTTAAATGTTTTCGAAAAGCTGTGGCTTATAAACAAGGCTTTCTTGTGTTCACCTAGACTGTTTACATAGAATCTTTATTTTTTGAATACAGCCCATTGCCCAGACTAGGTAGACTTTGTAGCCTTCCATGGCCTTGAGAGCCCAACCCTCTTAAAATAAAATTTTAACAAATTAAGCTCTTTAAAGATATGCTCAGTACCTGTAGACCTTAATGTATATTTAATTTATAGCAATATTTCCCACCCTGCTCGATGACCTTACATATTTTTCACCCTGTCAGCACATGTTTACAGTCAGCTTTGGCGGAACTCCCCTCTTTAAAAGCAAGCTGTTTGAACACACTTATTTATTGCCTGGACATTGTCCACATTTTGCCACCTTGGTCCCCTTTTTGGGAAGCTGCTGCGTCATTATTTTTATTGCGGATATGACTTTAATTTTTAGTGGTTTCCTTTTCATTTAATTTAAAATGTTAATGCGAGTTGATTGGGCGGAAAATTAAATCTCTGCTTAGTTTTTCGCTTTCTTTTTGGGTCAAGGTACCAGCAGCGAAATTTCATAAGATTTCAGATATCGTCGTCTTATGACAGTTCTTATATAATGTGGAATAATGGAACAATTATTGGCTGCTCATTTGCAGCGAATTGCAGAGAACTTTTCAATTTACCCCCCAATGCAAACAACGACCGCGCTTAAAGAAGACACAAAATCCTGCAAGCATGCGAGAGGAAATCACAGGAAGCAAGAGTGGCTGGGGAAGGTGAGGAGGTTAGGAGACCAAAATATTTTAAGCACGCTATAAACATGTAAATGAGCATGGAAATTGAAATTGTTATCTAATTTTTTATATCAGCAAGCGACGCGCGTAAAATTGAGAGTCTGCTTCGAGGCGCCCACGCAGACAGCTTTGGCTTTCGCTAGCACTGGCGCTGCTCCTGCGGCAGCTCCTGCTGCTGTTGCTGAAAGGAGTAAAAGTTTCTTCGGCATTGGGGAACGAAACGCTAAAACTCTTGGATAATAGACGTGGCAACTGTTTGCCTAACGACAACGACAACGGCAGCGACAACGATAGCGTTGGCAAAATTCTTGAGACTATTGAAACATAAACGAGAGCACTTCTATATACTTTTTGTGTGGGTGTGTGCGTGGGTCAAAGTCTTTGAGCTGACACTATGCCAAAAACACTCATATTGAGCCATATGGTAGAGCCAAGATGGCCTTTTTAATATCTTAGCATAGACATTTTATTAACAAACTTTGAGCGCATATTGTTGACTTAGCCCATAAAATAAGCGCTTGACATTCGGGCTGAAAATCGCGAAAACAGAAGAAAAATCCCCATGTCTACGAAATTTATATGCAAATCAGTATTGATTCCGACGACACGGGTGATAAGCGCTTGGCACAGTTTATGGCATTGCCGCTGCTCCTTCAAGCTCAGGCCCCGCACCTTAGCTAGTTTATGCGCCACTGACAGCCATAAAATAAAGCGCGTGTTCAACATGCATGTAATTATTTGACAGGGGTAGCTGCTACCCCTTACCCCTTGGGAAGCGCACAAGTTTTATTGACTTTGCGTTCAACTGGGGCCAGGTTGTCCCATTTGTTTGAATTGAATAATATCTATCTGAAAACAGGTCAGGCGACTGTCACATTTGCATCTGCCGTTAACCATCTGACTACTTATTAACTGTATCAGCTCGATTCAAAAAAACAGCGACAATATATATGTCAGTGAATATTGTATTTAGTTATATCAATGCATGTGTGTTAATGCTGTCAGGTGAAAATCTAATTGAAAGCGTGCCCACTAACTATCCCAATGTTTTGGGATACTATACTATACTAATACTATGTTTAGTATTTCCATTTAGCATGTATTTTCAAGATTGTTTTCTTTTGAAATACTGTTTATTTTGGGGTATACAACTTATATACTCATTTGCAAGGTGAGAAGAGTCTGCTGATTTTGTGTTAGTCCTATATGATAGTAATTTCCTTCAAGCTCGGGACAATTTTAGCACTTTGTCTTGTGATATATTTTTTTGTACCATTTAGTTTGAAGGCTATTGTTACTAATATTTTTACCACGCATCCTCGATTTTGGAAAATGGGAAAACTGGATTTTTTCACAGTCTTAGTACTTTAGTGACCAGTGATTTAGTGATTTTAGAATTATTATTATACTTTCATTTAATTCTTTTATCTGTACCCTAACCTGTTTTTATGTCTACATATTTAAGTGCAAATTCTTTCTTTTACTTACAGAACACATTCAGCTTCATTGCGGTCTCTCGTATACCATTGCGTACCAATTCGTTGGTGGCTCGGCAGGAAAGCGGCTTGCCATGATCCTCCCTTGTCGGAGCTATGGAGAGTATCGAGGTGCTGGCATTGCCGTCCTCAGAGACCTGCGAGGGAAAGGCGATCGCTTTGGGGGTTTTGTTTGGCTCAGTTGATATGTCACTCACCTTCTGACTGTGGCCGTGCATCTCCAGGTTGCCCATCCACCAGGTTATTTTTGCAGGTGGCCTTGATCCAATTGCCTGGCACTCAATCTCATATTTACGGTCAGCCGACATTGGCTGATTGTTGAAGCTGATTTCCACCAGAAGCGGACGAACTGCAAATATGCAAGCGCGTGTGTGTGTGTGAGTGTGTTTTTATTTGTACACATTAATATTTATGGTTAATTTATGTGTTTAAATGCCGTTTAAGCATTTTTTTTTTTGTATATTTTAGTTCTTTATTTTTACCATTTTTGTTTATTCATTCAAATTGCGTGTGAAAAATCGAAAACGCAATGAAAATGGACAAGCAATGCAATTAAAATTAATTGCAACGAATTACGAACGCAGCGGTCGTTCAACAGCTGCACAAAAACAACAACATCATTGATTGTAGTAATATCAATATATTTATATAAGGCTCATACAAATAAAGAAATAAGGCTAGCGCATACATGCGTAAATATATATTGGCTTAAGTACAATGACATTTTACATGATATCCCATAGACACTTTTTCTTTTGTGCCTGCAATACCCAATACCTGTAATATTTAAATATCAATTTTATCATATTCATATTTCATTTATTGATGTATGATGTGTTTGCTTTTGCCTATTTCATGCTTTTATATGTGACTTAACAAAGCGATATGAGCAATGGCAAAAGCTGAATGGCTCCAATGAGCTTAAAATCTGCCAATCAAAAAAATCATCAAATATTAATACCCAAAATACAAATTTGTAACTGCAATTTGATGTTCTAATGCATCATTTGAATAGTTAAAATAAATACTTAGTGTAGCTTCAAAATAACTGCCGGTTGTCAATTGGCGTTAAATATTTTGACCCGAACATTCATTTTCAAATCAAAACAAAAAGTCAGCAATGAAATATGCATATATATTTATCTGAATAGCTGTATATGCATTCAGACAACATGCATATAATGTGAAATCTTGTTAATATTTATTGTGGCTGCACATTGTTTACATGCTAAATTAAAAAGCGAACACACACATATTTGAGTGTTGTGTGTACAGACATATTTGCTAAAATTGTTCATAAAATAAATAAAAACACGGTCACGTAATGTGGCTAGGTTCATTATCGGGTTTACACATTGTTGTCATAATATTACCTAGAAAACAAATTTGTTTACTTTTTTCGTTCGTAGTCGTTTTTGCTGTGTTCAATGGAAATGCAATTTTCACTTATAAATAACGAATTTCAACATTCAGGGCGTTATTTAAATAAATATCATTTCGAGGACGTATTGAAATGTTTTCTACCAGACCTCCTCTCTCGGATGGATGATAGGCATAACTTTAATTTTTTATTTATTTTATTATTTTTTTTTTTTTGGTTGAATACCCTTTACAGGAGTATATTACATTTTATTGGAACATTTGTATATCACTTAGAAAATGAAATCAGGCAATTAAATAAATTTTCGTGAACTAGATCAGATTGCCTTAAAAATAATAGACAATTTGTATGCATCGAAATAAAACATCCAACAAAGTGTCAACTCATTTGGCGCGGTCTAATTCAAATCAAACATTTTCTACGTATATGAGGGCATTATGCCCAACCCAATGTATCTGATTCTCGATTGCAATTTATTTTTTTATATGCCGTGAACTATGGATTTTGTAGGCTACAATTTTCTGCAGTTACTGTTGTTTTTTCATTTATTGTGGTTGGCCGCGAATTTCATGCATTACTTTAAAGGCTTGACATTTCAGTTAAGCCAAAATGAAATGAATATGAAGTAAAAAAATATGTATGTGTATACCTATAATAACCTACAACATTTTATTTATTCAAACCGCATTTTTATGTATGATATTGTATGCGTGTATTTACAATATTCTTATTATTATGTTTTCATTGAAGCAACACTTGCATATATGTGTGTGTGTGTGGTTTTTTCTGTTACACTTGATTGTAATTAAATTAATTATGCCCATTTGCATTGGAAAACCATTTAAATGTTTAATTAAACATACTACAAAAACCAATAGCGCATCCAATGCCTGAGTTTCATTACTTATGCAAACGAACGTTTTTAATTATTAAATATTAAAGTGCTCAAAAGCTTAAATTTAATACTAACGCAAGTATGAAATGCCTAAGAATTTTCAAAACATAAAGTAATTACTGATGAAATACCCTATAAAAAAAATTCCAACAAAACTATGAAAAAATCTAAATTTGTAGAAGCGCTGTACATGATGTGTTGTTCAAAAATAAATTAAATAGGTTGATTATAAAGTCCGCCCGGATGCACGCGCAGGCACGTTAATATGTTGATATCAAATCAAAATTACCGACAAGTAAAAGTTTTAATCGTAAACTTAAATAAAATAAAGCAAATGTTTAATTCAGGGTATAAACAAAGCAATTGACAGTCCATCAAAGTTGGCTTTTTTTATTAGCATTGCCAACTAGTTTAGGCAAGTTATTTAAAATATGCGCTAATGACCCTCGATGCCTGTGCGAGAGTCGTGACATTAGTAATCTAATTGTTAGTGGCCATAAAATTACCTAATTAAGGTCATACTTATTATTCAAAACTTTTTGCCTGCCTGCGGCACGCACAGGGCCACAGCAAAACAAATTTTTGGGGCCACGCAACACCGACACACTCGCCTTTCTCTTTTTCCACCATCCCAACCCTGTTGGCCAAGGTTAAGTGTTGACAAAGAACACTAACATACTTCGGAAGGTATGGATGTCTAAAGTGTACATGTCTTTACCTGTTGTCTGCCATATTAATTAACACGACTTAAAGAGTCAATGACATTTCTGATGTTTGTGCTCCTGTTGTTGTTGTTGTTCTTGTTGTTGGCCACTTTAGTAAACGCGTTCACCCAATAATTTCAGCGCGTTTATTATTGGCGTGTTAAATTTCATGCTATCTAAGTGCGATATTCTTATTGCACGTACACACACATAAAAGTGTGTGTGTGCGTAGGTGTGTGGCGCAATAATATCAAATATGCGCATCACCATCTGTTGTCGCAAAACATTTTTACTTTTATTGGCCCAAGCCAAAGTAAAAATTGACAGCAATTGCTTTTCTTTTTGGGGACACTGAGAGCAGACGGTAAGAGACGGATAGATAGGAGGGGGAGGGAAGCCTAAGTGCCATAAAATTCAATGGCCAATCCTCGGCTGTTAGCGCAAAGCCTTGGGCATAATATTTGGCAATGGCACTGGCTGGCAGGAGCTGAAGCTGAAGCTGGAGCTGACGCAATGCAACACGACCTGAGCTCTGGGTATTGTTTTGCAAAAGTTTCTTTATTTGTTTGGCAAAATAACGGCACTTTACATGAAATTATTGTTAATAGAACGCCATTCAAAACTGTCATCGCGCGCCTATATAAACGGCATTTTTTGGCGGTTAGCAAAGCTAATGACTAACTAATATTATGCACTGAAGAAATTTAAAAAAAAAATATATCAATAGGTATTTATTTCATGCTGTATGCTCAATGAAAATTCAATTGATGCGATGCAGTAAGTGAAAAACTTAATTCTGGTGGGAAATACAAACGTACAATGTTGAATAATAAGAAAATGGAAAATGGAGTTTGCAAATTGCACAAAAGCAAATTGCACATCAGCATTTTACACAGTTCTGATTGGATCAAAGCGAGCAAATACTAATAAGGCTTAAGGGATCAAGCCCTGAACTGTACACTCACACACACATGCATACGGGCAGACAGGCAAACGCACACACGTACGGATGAAAACAAACACAAATTGGCTGCAATTTAATTCAATTTTACAATTTGCAAAGCAATTCAGTGTCGCGCGAAAGGGCAATTAAAAAAATGTTCACAAAATAATAAATCCGTTTGAAAATGCACTTGGATACCACAAATTTATGCACGTGCATCTGTGTGTGGGTTTGTATGGGTGTGTGCATGCGTTAAATGCGACGAATGTTCTGCCAAAATAAAATATGTTCAAAGTAAAAGCAGCTGGAGCCACGACATGCACCGGGTCAGGACGTTATTGAACAGCCGCTGCGCGCAGAATTTCAAAGCTGCATTTTTTGTTGCTATTGTTACTGTTGTTGATTTCTTTTTTTCACATTTGCATAAGCTATTTTATTATCTATTATATTTTTTGTGCCGTTTGTTGTTGCCTGTGAATGGGGTTTATCTGCGCAGCTATTTGTTAAAACTTTTATCGCAACGCTTAAAACCGTGCTGCTGGTCGGGTCAGCAGCAAAAAAATAAAAATAAATAAACTGTTTGCCAAACCGTTTTTAGCAGCATATTTCGTGCTGTTGCTGTTGTTGTTTTGTTTGTTTGTTGTTGTTGCAGGCATCTGGAAACGCTTGAAACTCAATTTAAAATTTTCAATTTAATGCATAGTTAAAAGTGGCAGAACACGAACACGAAGTCGACATATCAAATCAGAACACAACTTGAGCCGAGGGCTTAACCACATATATATATTCTTAAAGTTCAAGTTAAAGTTATACAGTATATATGTATATACAGTTGGGCTATACTTACGATAGAGTTCAATCGTTATGTTGGTGGCCACATATTTCTTGTGGAAGTTGCTCGCCTGGCAGGTGTAGACCGCATGCTGGTGGATGCGTGACAAGTTACGCACCACCAATTTGCTGTTGATGGTGCCGTCGTATGTGTAATCGACAACGCTATTTTGAAGTTGTCCATTCATCAGCCATGTGACAGTCGGCGGTGGCGAGCCTGTAAGGGATAACCAGCGAACATGTATACAAATGAGAATTCTTTAAAGTTGTCGCTATTTTTATTGGAATTAAGCTTGGGGCTTTGGGTGTACTATGGGTCTGATTATTATTTCCTGAAATGCGATGATCCCTTCCTGGAAAGGAAAATTAATGACATTTTCCAATAAGTTCACTTTACAAAATTGAATGCTCCCCCCTAAAAAAATAGACATGAAGGAGTCCTCAATAGAGTAAAATTTACATTTATCATTCTGGAAGACCCAATTCTATTTTAATATTTCCCAGTATAATACCTATTCAGTAAGCGTCACATATTTAGCAGCAAGTCCTCATCGATATGTCTCTCGTTTAGTCTTTTGTTATGCTAGCTAACTAGACGCTAACAACGTTTTCGCTGCCCATTTTGCTGTTGTTGTCGCTGTTGTGTACCTGGCATAGCACTTAAATTAACACACATTACTCATACGCAGCGTGTGGTACTTGGCCGCTCTTAACGACTTCAACTTAATCGAGCAGTGAAATTAGCTTTTGTGTGCGTATATGAGCGCACATTAATTTAATAGCTGCGGGTAGGCCAGATCTACGAGGTGCAAATAAAAAAGAAAACAAAATAAATACACTGTACGAAACCAAAAGGTACCTGAGTCAGGGATTTGTTAGGGAAACCACCAAAGGGTCTAACTGAGTACTTGTTGTATGTTGTAAGCACTCTATAATTAGATGTGCTATCATTATTATGAACTTGGTAAGGTATGATACAACCTAGTACACCTTAATAATTGGCTGGACTGAAGAACTGAAAGTTGACAAGAGCTACATTTGCAATGTCTTCTACTGATAGTCTTTGTTTATTTTTATTATTTTCTGGCGAGTTTTAGTTTAGCCAGATCGTATATTAGAGTAGGCTCATTTGGCTATCATTATATTTTACATATTATTCAAGTACATTTATTTTTATACGAAATATAGTGTTGCTGTTCTATGTTGCTGCCAAGTGCCATCAAATCCACCTGGATATTCGGCAAAACTAACTGCAGTTTATACATATGAAAAATGTCACACACACACATTCATCTGTGTACATATATCATACAAATAAACGCACATTACTTTGATTAATAACTGCCATTTGGTTGAGTTTTATGTTGTTTATAAAAATATTTCACACACTCAAACGAACGGCTCTCTATGCATTCGCACACATACACCTATATGTGTGTTTTGGGGTCACAACATTTGTCTGCGTATGTGTGCACGTAGGTGTATGTGTGTGTGTGTCAGTAGATTAGCGCATATGTACCATGCGGCTTAATGGTCGCCTGTGATTTATTAGCCTCGCAGAAACACAAGCAAAGAACGTGCAAAAGAGTGGGAGACAGGGGGGAGGAGATAGCAGAGAGCCAGTCCAATAAAACAAACAAAAATTGGCGAACGGGCCAAATTTGATTTGGAGTTGCAATTTTTTCCCAGTTGCCACGCAGCTTAAAGCAATTGTAGCGAATGTTGCAAGTTCGCCACGTGATTCGCTGTGCTTTGGCAATGTGCGTGCAGTTTGCTCATAAATTTAACTAATTTGCCTAGCGTTCGCTTTTGTTTCTCAATTTTCCCAGACCTCCGCTGAACGCCAAAATTTAATTAGCGTCCAGAAGTTGCCTCTGCCTACTGCAAGCCCCTTTATCATTGTCTTTTATTGCAACCGTTTGCCGTGTTAATCGCTTGGATCAACTTTCGCTTTCACTTTAAAGTCGTGCCAGCTGTTCTCTCATTTAATCACAAGGTGCCAACATACAAATAGACAAGTACACACGCAAACACATACATACTTATGAGCAACTATGTGCACTATATGTTTTTTTTTTGTGACTGCAGCAGCAGCTAACTTGCATTGCACTGGAAACAAACATTTTTACTGTATGCAGCTTTACATATATTATACCCTGTAAAATTAAAATGTTTCAATGCATTTTTTATTCAGAAGGGAACTGAGTTATTAGACAGTTGATGTCTTGCTGGAGTCCATAACAAAATATTATGGATATCCTTTTTATAGCGAGTTGCCAATAATTTCTCTCGTAAATTATTTAAAATAGAAGTACTGAAAAATGCTTGCTTAAGTTAGTATATTTAGTTTAACTACTTTATCTTGATTATTTAAATGCAATGTAATAGCATGTAATAATAAATAAATTATAAGAGTATCTATTAGTCGGGCTATTTTTCTACCAAGCCTTTTTTTTATTATTTTATTATTTTTATTTTTTGCGAGTGCAGCGCTATTTTTCGAGCAGGGGTTTTTGTGTCAGCAGAGACAATTTAACATTGCTTTGTCACGCCCAGTCCAAACTCTGTTGCCAGCGCGCCCCTTCCCTAATGAGCAGCAGCATTCACATGCGTGCTAGTTTTTTTTTTTTATACTCTTTTAGTACTCATACTTCATTGCTGACTTTGTGCCAACTTAAAGTCGTAGCATACTTTTAAGCGCAAACCTTTCCCGCTAATGCACGCGTCGGCTGGCTGAGTTCTCGTTGCTCATTGTGCTATTTGCTCGTAGAGAGAACACGAAAGAGACTGATGCAGTGCGAGTGAGAGGGACAGAGAGTGGTACATGTGTGTGCTTGGACTTGGCTTAGTTATGCAATGCTGAATAATTTGCTTGTGTAGTTTTGCATATCTTTGCATCTTTTGCATCTGCTATGTGGGTGATACATGCAGCAGAGTGAAGAAAACACAAAGTGCAGTAAATATATATGAATATATATATATATATACATATATATGTTTATATGTATGTCTAAGATAAAACAGCGACTGTAACAACTGGCACGTCTGCTGCTGATAGTTGCAAAAATGCACAGCCACATAAATATTTTTTATTCTGTTGTCTTTTCTACACTTTCAGTTCTTCCTTTTCTGTACACTCTGTGCGTGTGTATTTTTGCGCCTGTCTGGTGTTTGGCATTTGGCTTTTTGTACCCAGCCAACATCCATTGAGGAAGCTGTAAAATAAATTTAAGGACTGCTTCTGGCTGGTGCCCTCGCTTTTAAAGCTGTGCGCAAAGCAGCTAACAAAAACAGGAAACAACTTGCATTCAATCTCTTCTTAAATTTCTAAGTTGTCATTTGTTCTAGAAAGTTAGGGGGATGGGCTGTGACGATTCGGTATCCTCCTGTTCAGTGAGTGTTACCGCATTTAGTTTGAACAAATAACAGACATCTGCATGGCTCGAAAATTTTGCTGGCGCAGCGCATGAATTTTAATACGTATTTTCAGCGAACAGAAGTGCCAGCTGACACAAATTTTGTAATACGAGCTGTTCTCTTCAATGTACAATATTATAATGCATATTTTTGATGAAAAAAACTACCTCCAACCAAGCCTTAAGAAAATTTAAAAGATAAATATTTTTAATATCCTACCTATAACTATATTAAAATAATCGCAGCTCAGTTGGGTATTCTAAATGTTCTTAGTATTTGTGTAAAAAAAAAACATCGAAAGACCGACATATCAGTCTTTACCAATGCAAATATTACCGAATTTAGCTTATGGTGTTAATTTTTGAAATTTTGAAATATTTATTATTTTTATTTGCCAAACTAATTATGTCAGCCACAAAGATTTCTTCAGCAACATTTGAAATGACTATATAAAAGAATTGATTTTCTGATTGGAATATGTATTAAAGGTAAGAACAAGTAAAAAATTAATTGAATATCATTTTTGTATAAGGCTATTATCTTATCTGAGGTTGAAAATTGATATTTATTTCGACATAACATCACTATTTCTAAGCATATCAGCAGAGGCGTAATATTCCCTTTCTCCCAGTTTTTTCTCAGCATGTTATTTGCGTAAACTAAGATTATCGATTTACAATCAGAAAATAAAAAATAAAATCAGCTAAGTGCTACTGCATTACTACTACCAGCTCATCAACTACATCTATCTCACGTAAATGTATTTTACTTTACTTGCTGACATCCAACAAAGTGCTGCACGCCCATTTTGGCGGATGTAACTGACGTGCGGCTAGCGCCACACAATTTGCCTATAAAAAAGATGCCACATTTAAAGGCCGTCACAGTAAGTGCAAAATGACTAAAATATTATGCAAAGCAGCAAGAAGCAGCAACAACAGTTGCGAAATTTGTGGCATGCATTTTACAACGAAGCCTTTTTATGCTTCTTTCTTTTTATTTTTTTAGCTCCCTTCGCTTTGTGGCAAACAATTTCATGCCGGGTCCCCCGTATTGTTACATTTCCGAGCTCAAAATATGGAGAAAAAAAAACAGAAAAATTTTAATAAAAATGCACACAATTTTGTAACCTGGCCACAGGAACAACACCAACAAACAAGGGGAGACGCAAAAGTAGAGGCAATATCCACAACAACATACAAGAAAAGAATACTTTTACTGTGTCAGCGGCGTTCTTTGGCATGAGCGGAAAACGCCTGCACTTCCGTTTGACACACACACGCAGACTTTCCTGGCTGTTTTTTTTTTTTTTTTTCGAGTCAACTCGAGGTACTAGAGAGAATATGTGTGGCAACGTTTTGGCCAACGAAAGCTGCCGCCTGTTAAATTCATGACGTGCAATGCGAAATATTATGTATTAGTAGCCGGGCTAGGCGAGTCCTTTTTAGTGGCGTTGCCATCTAGTCACAAGGCTGAGCACCGAGTTTGTATATTGCCCCATGATGCCTTATGGTTGCTGGGGGTGGTAATTTTTACTGGCACCACAGACTGTGCGGCTTTATAACTTTATTTCTATTCCAGCATTTGGCCCTGTTGGCGTGTCGCGCTCATTTGCAACAGTTGCCAGTCGCGTCCGTTCTGCCCTTTCCCCTGCTGCCTAACTGCAATACAATTTGGTGCTACTTTGTCGATTTTG
The DNA here is from genome assembly GCF_003285875.2 of Drosophila novamexicana. Classification (NCBI taxonomy): domain Eukaryota; kingdom Metazoa; phylum Arthropoda; class Insecta; order Diptera; family Drosophilidae; genus Drosophila; species Drosophila novamexicana. The sequence goes on from NW_020824835.1 coordinate 57,195, forward strand.
CACACCCTTAGGTTACCCAAGCAAGCCAAATTACTTGGCATAGGCGCGCGCTCATTGCCATTCCCATCAACTCCTCCGCTTTGACTTACTTCTGCTGATTGCACTTCTTTGAGTGGCAAGTGCTTATTTTTTTTTTGACTTTCTTTAAGCTCTTTTTTATTCGTAACCCACACAATTACAATTTTTGTAATGGACTTTGCATGTTGAGTGCCGGTTTCAAATTTGCTCCCTTTGTCCTGTCTTTCCTGATTGCCAGCTGATCATATTGCCCGACATTTGCTAGTAATTTATTTCCGGCTTCTGTTTAGCATTTCATTGCATCGATTTTCAAATTGACACATAATTTTGGGAATGAAAAATAGAAGTGAATTAAGGGTGTGGCTGAGATATCAAACAAGTTAAAAATAAATTTATTTTTGTTATACGCCACCCTTTTATAAGAAAATGTGCCTAAAGTTAATTGTGCATTACTAAATTGGTCTACAAATATATATATACTTAATGAAATATGCATTTTTGCTAATACATTTTAAAATCACAACTCATTTCGTTCTGAATTAAAATTTGTTTGCCCAAATATTTATAAAGTTCTTTTTGTTGCTCATTTGCCATTGATTTTGAGTCTAGCAACAGAAAGTGCCATCGCATAGCTGTCAACAAACTTAACCAACTACTTGCCGGAAACTTTTAACCTATGCGAGCCACCCCTCAATCGTTTTCCACCCTATCAGCATGTTGGTGGACAAGTGTACATATGTATTCACATTTGTACTTTTATATGGTCGTACATTTAGCAACAATTTCTTGGTCCCGTTTAATTGGCACATACTACAGTTTGAATGCCCAATTTTTTGTGGTTGTAGCCCGTCAAGTGGGTTCGGGTGGGTCAGTCAACCCGTTAGATTAAGCCCGCCCAGGCAGTTGCCAGTCTAGAGTGCAGTTTTCTTGCTGGTGATTTATTTTATGTCAACGTTGACATGTCAAACCATTCAAAGTGGTTTCGCTTCCGTTTGGCCAGAGAGTTTCACCAGTTCGTGGTTCGCAGTCCGCAGCGATAAAGCACGCGATTGCTGTGCTTGCTGTTCTTATTCTTGTTGCGCTTCCTGTTGTTGTTGTTGTTGTTAGGGTAGAGTGTGACATACTTACTGTGAGTGTAAGCCATTGTTATTTGGCCCGACTTGAAACACAAGGCTCCGTATTGCCACACAATGCCCAGCGTTGAGTTTTGTTTCTCACCGTCGGCAATTTTTTTTTAAATTCGTTATCAACAATTGACTCAAGTGTTATATGGCACATACAAATATGTATGTGAATGTGTGCGTGGGTGTATGTGAAGATTGTTGTCAGGTTGTCGCCCATGTTTTCAATGCTGGAATGTGCCTGCCGGCTACCCCCTTTTATTTGCTTAACAATTGTTTGGCTATGCTCAAAGGCAACGTTTTCATTCTTTGGATTAACTTGCCTCCCCATCCTCTCCCTGGGCCTTTCCCTTTGCCATCAAGCCCGATAATTTTTAATCCTTTGGTGTGCTTGGTATATATTTGAGAAATTGACTTTGGCGTTCTCTTTGCCATTCGCTTTCAATTGGCTTTTGTTCGGTGACTTTTGTTGTTCGCTTCTTACAATTCCACTGCTATTTACCTTATTTATTATTTGTTGTTTATGCCGCGAACCATTGTTTGTTTGGCCGCGTACACACCAGGCCATCCCAGACCACCCCAGGCCACTGCGGACAACATTCCTACGAATTGTTTTTCATTTCTTAGCGCGATTTTAATTTCTGATAGGTTTCGTGCTCGAAAATTTATGTTTTAACGATGCCTGTAAACTCTAATTGCTGATTGGATTTCATAAAACCAGCCCGGGAAACGTTATATTTGCTAAATGCTAAAACTCGTGTACTTACCGCCATAGACGACACAGGTAACTTCTAGGCTGCCGCCCTCCTCGTAGGGACCCGCCCGGGAATCGATGCGCAAGCGACGGTCATTATAAATGTTCGGCTGATGTGGAGGCACTATAGAAAGGGAAGGGAATTGGCCAATTAGTTATATGGCATTCATTTGCCCAATCAATTAAGTCTTAGCCAAGTACCGATTTCGACAGTTTTAAACATTCGTCAGCCGCAAATCACATATAATTTGTTCATTGCAAAACATCAAAGGGAATGTACCAACTGGGTCGTGTATCGGCGAGCATATCCACATATATTTTAAATATATGTGCATATATATTTGCATATTAAATTGTATGTTTTGCGGCTAACCAAAAAATCATTTGAGCTAATTTATGCGTGCAGCACGCAGAAAAAAACCTATAAATGTTAATTGCATTTTTTTACAAACGTGACAGCCGGCAAAAAATTTACATAAAATAAATATGATAAAACAAATATATTTTTCTGAGTTCTGGGTGATTAAAGCGCTGCAGTCGGTAAACTTACTTTTATTTTTGATGAAATGCATTTATTTTCCCATTTCATGTAATTTGTATTGAAAAGAAATATACTGAGGCATGTCTTATATATTAAATTATAATGCCATTATATTTTTCAGAGGGCTTTATATAATAATAAAATTTAAATCGTAAATGATTATGATTTGAATTAAAAGAAATATAAATTGCATTGCGTTCACATTCAAAATTTATTTAATTATCAATGTATTATACTTTATTATTTATAAAAAAAATGTAATTGCGATAATTTAATATTACATTTCATTTTAATATGCTTCGCAAAAAAAAAAACATAATAAGCATAATAAATAAAACAGTTGAGAGGGCCCGAATCAAATCATCAATAACTAGACCCATTTATATGAATTCGATACAAACAGGTATGGAAATCTAGTTTTTGTATCGAGGCTAGAGCCCGCACGGTTCAGGGAATCCCGGCAGAGCTCTCATGCTTGAGGCGCAAAGGCCTCAAATTATTTTAGTCTCTTTAAAATGTCTTTCCCTAAATGTTGTCCCCAAAAATTCAATTTTTTTATACACACCAACAACTTCCAAATTGACGTTGCTATTTCTGGTCTGCGATAGCTTAAAGTCCACACGACAGCGAAAGTTGCCCGCATCCTTTTCCTGTTGTGGTGGGTAACAAAAATTCAATTATGGATTGTTGTATTGTTGACACTTTAGCTTTTGCTTTGGCCATTTGGGTTGACTTACCTTAACCGGATTTATAATCAATTCCGCTGGCTCCTTGTGCGTGCGAAAGACGGCCCGATCTTCGAGCACCTCCTCATCACGCCAATGTGAGGGCGTTCCTGCATGGGCTCCACGCGTATCATAACTGTTGAAAACTCGTCACATTTGCTAAAGTTCATATTAAAGTTCAACTCTTTGAACTTACCTGTAGATTGGCAAATTGTTTTTGTACCAAACTACTAGGAGCACCTTGTCCTCCGGCAAACTAGAGCCAACATCGCATTTGATTTGTGCCGAATTATTGACGAGCACGCGCAGAATGTCACCATCTGCAAAAGATAGCACAATAAAATGAGTGTGTTCAATTTTTATTGAATTTTATTAAACTATATGAGTAAATGTTTCTGCAATTTCTTGACCGTTTCTGAAAATAATTGAGTTTTGACAACTGGCTTACTATCGATTTTTGTTTTGGTTCTTTATTTGAAATTTTAAATATTTCGATCCATTGAATTTAGTATGTAGACTATTGAAAATATAAAAAATACAAATCACATTCATGGCCCCCGCATTATTAATAAACCAATTTGTGCCCTAATGCGTCTAAACGGCAAAGGCAATTGTGGTGCTCTCGCTGAAATAGTTTTATGCGCCTAACGCAGCCACATCATTTTGCTAAGCTTTAAAATATCGATCGACTGACCAACGTGTAACCAGCATCAAAAAAAAAAAAAAAAATAAATGCCAGATAGGAAAAAAACAAAACAACAAAATCAGAACATCCATGAAGGCGGCCGCATAATGCGCCAATGTGCCGCAAAAACCCGGCCAATGCTGCCGCACGTGAGGGAAGCTGGATGAGGTGATTACCCAGCCGCATGCGGATTACAAAATGGCTGCCATTTTCATGTTTTTGCACTGTGTGTGTGGGTGTTTGTATACTTGTATGCGGTAAAAATGCAATGCGTATAACGTAAAAAATAAGACTAAAAGAGCTAGCAACCACAACAGCGATGTCAAGAACTACAGCAGCAAGAACAGCAACAACAACAACAACTGTGAATTGCGAATTGCAAACTGTGAGTTGGTTACCACATTGGGAATAGCATAAAGCAAACTGCTAGAAAGCGCCTTGGGCTGGGCTTTTGTTTCCAATTTTGCACTTGTGTGCGCAATATAATCGCAAAGGCCTACGCACACTCCCAACAAAACGTCTACATACAAACACGCATCCATACACACACACACACACTCAGATAAACACACTTATATTACTTTCGGTTGTGCCCGGCAGGCACTGCGTCACTTTGTCTACAAACAAACAGGCGACCACATGATAAATAATCGATAAATTATGTGGACACATGTTTAATCTAGCATGAAATGGAATCATTTCCCTTCAATTTGTTGTTAGCCAACCAAGCAGCCGGGCAACAACGACAGCAACAGAAACAACAGCAACCAAACACACAACAGATGTGCAATAGATGGAATTTTTGAGGGGCTATGGTGCTTTGTGGGGTGCCTATTTAAATACAAATAATGAGCAGTTTATAAATGCCAGCGAATATGTTGTTATCGTTGCAGGCAGCTCAAAACTGCGCGGGGGAGGCGAATGAAATTATCGCACATACGCCATGTTCAGCGTAGTTGCACACACACTGTACACACACACACATGCCCACACGCTGCCAACTACAACGGCGAACAACTTGTGGCCCACTGACCGCGTGCAGCAATTACATTTGCCCCCACCATACACAATGCCCACATAATGATAGATTTATCATTTGCTTAATTGCTTGGCTTGGAACAGGACAACGACAGCTTTAAGGCTGATGCTGCTGCTGTCTCTACATTTGATGATTAATAATTTATTTAATTAGCAGACAGTTTATTAAGTGTACGTGTAGCATATAAAGCCTACGCCATGCTTACCACCGAGTAAGACAAATATTGCCAAACAAGCATATATAAGTATACAAACAAACACTCATAAATGGAATTATGAAAAAGTAATTAATTTATTAAACTTAAAGGTAAACAAATGAAAACAGAAATGTAAGCGCAAAGGGGTCTTTAATATGAATGAACAGCAATAATGAATTATAAATTGTATTGAATTTAAATTAAAATAATTAATACTTAAAATATAAATTTAAATTTTAAGAAATAAATATGCATACATTGTTATAAAACAACAACTTCTGCAATACACATTATATTATTTTGAATACAATTGTATTCTAATTATAAAAGTTTTTAATTTAAAAGCTGCTCTTTTAATTTCAATTAAATGTTTTATTAGAAAAACTTAATTCCAAATATTTTCTATGTTTTCTAGATGTCTCAAATTTCTCTAGGAAAATTTAAATTTTCAATCTGAGATTCTGTTTTGAAATTTTAAGCTTAAATAAGTTAATTAAAAGTCAAATTTATGCTGCGCCACATTACTTGCCGATGTATTTTATACTCTACGTTGGCCGAGCGAAACTTTTGTTCCAGTTAACTAAGAGTGCCACTAATTACATTTATATGGCAAGTTGTCCGTCTCCTGCTCTGTGTCTCCGTTTCTCTTTCTCCGTTTGCTTCGCCTTATCTTCATGCTGTGCCCGATACAACAATGAAAATGCCAACAACAATGGCTTCAAGTAGTGGCTGCCTCTTACAAAGAGTCACTTTGCTGTGTCTATAGTTGCTGTTGTTGTTGTTTGTTATTATATCTGCGCACTATTGTTGTTGTTGTTGTTGTCTGCTTTAATGTAATTGAACATTTTCTAATTGACACTTGTCACTGGCAAAAACATTTTCAGAACTTCATTTTGACGCATTTACACATACATTTATTTCAATTTCCTTAACAACAAAAGCAGTAGCAACACGAACAACAGTAACAACAACAGCAATTGCACGCATACAAAAACTAAATAAAGTTGTAGCACAATAGCTCCTACGTCTGACAATGCTACACGAAACGTAGCTCGGAATTTATTGCATTGGCTGTACAAGGAGCGTTGAAAAGGGGGGACAGCTGCCTGCCTGCTGCTGTGCTGCAGTTAAGGAAGAAAAAACACTCGCTCGCACACAATGCCAGCAACGACTGGCAGTCAGGTATGCAATCTGGCCATGACGTCCGTTATTCCTACTCTCATGGTCGCCCTTGGCAGTCGTGAATCCATAGCTAACAGGCGATGCAACTAAATACAAAAACCACGTGACAATGTTTTCAGAACAACAACAGCAACAACAACGTGTATGGGTCAACATTTCAAATGGATTTGCCGATAAAAAAAGAAGGTCGTAGCCTTGTCTATGGTCTATCGGGTGTTGCAGCAGCCAGCAACTTTCGTATTTGTCGCATTTGTCACAAGGCGTAGTGCAAACCGCATTAGCCTTCATCAAGCCGAACAAATGCCGATGCAAGGCAAAAAATTAAAAAACAGACACAACGTACAGCAAATATTGGATAACTAGGCGAATGCGTGATATGTTGGCGTTACACAAAGTCAATATGCTTTAGGTTCTGCTCAACGCCCGGAATGAGAGAGTGTGTACTCAATTGCTGGTAAATCTTTAAAGTAGGGACGATTTATTCAACTGATAAGACTTAAAAAAAAAACATTTTTAATTTACAGAACCTACAGAACAATGTAGGAAGCCCGCTCTGTATTAAAATGTAGTTGTTTCACTTCTGTTGAAATTAAAACAGACCAGATCTTGCAAAATAATCGATCCCAAACATCTAATCAATGCTTAGTGTGCAAAGGAACTGTATTGCTTTCTATTCAACTAGTTTGAGTGCATTTTGTCGACTATCATAATTCTCGTTTGCTAAAATATAAAAATAAATATAAAACGTATACAGCATAATATGGACCTCTTAATTTTCTTATACCGCGTATACAACGCAGCTCTTAATTTACTTTTCCGAGGCATTATGTATACGCCATGAGAAACAGATAATGTTCTGATAAAAACAAGAAAACAGCAAATAATGTTCAATCAAATGTCAAGTGAGCACGATTCTCTTTTGTGTTTTAAAAAGTTAATGCATTTTCTATTTTTCATGCATTAGTATTTCAGCTGCACCATTATCGAAATGCCATAAATGCTGGCAGTCAAGGAGTCAGCCTGTCAGCTGAAAGCAATTGACTGCCACAGGAATCGAGCACTGACAGCGCCAGAAGAAAGAAAAGTGCAGCAGCACAGCCAACTAAGGGCTGCATTAAAATGATAACGTCAAAACTTTTGTATTAGAAGTTAAGCTAAGCGTCCTAAACTTTTGCAGCTAGCCGAAAATCGAGTTGAATGCAGCTCAACAAGAAAATTATGAGGGTAACATAATAATAATAATAAAAATAATAAAAGTATAGTTGGTAATATTAAGATGAGTATGAGCCACAGCAACAATTGGATGCGTACCACTAAAAGTGAAAAATCAAATGCGCAAACTTTGCTGTGACACGTGGAAACCCAAGGGCTTAGCTTCTGGCGATAGCAAGCACCGCAAACAGGTCCGGATCAGTGCGGCCACATGCCATGTTCTATGGAATTTTTTTTCATAGCTCGCGAACATCGTTAGCACAAATTGTTGTTTGAGTTAACAAGAGATTTGCTAATGCCAAATGACGAAACAAAAACTTTAGCAAATCAGAGAAAAAGGTAAAACAAGGCCAAGTTAACCACAAAGCTGCTGACTAGCCCGCATTTGGGCAGTCGGAAAAAATTTAGCTTTAATTCTGTACGTCTGGCAAGTTTGCCTCTCAGTCTTATGTCTGATAAGCTGATGCATAAATCACAATTTGGTTGCGCTGTAAAGTATACGATCGCAACACGTTTGCCAAGTTGCGGGGCAAATTGGTGGCCAAGTTTATTAAACGTCTCGCGACTTTGGCAATAATTTCGATTTTGGGCATGCAATAAATTTTCTTTAATGTGCAATTTATGGGACACCATTTAATTAGTTTCCGTTGCTCAGGCCCCGGCCAAATTGATGTTGACAGAGATTATTGGCTGGGCACGTAATGCCCGTGAAGCTGTATCTTCCCAACTCTCAATCTTTCCCCGCTAAGTCCCCCTTTGACTACGCTCAGCTAATGGCCCAAAGTTGCCGCTGGCATCTACTTTATTTGTACGTGTCGCTGGGCCCGACTGGCTCCCGGCCATAACTTCCGCTTTACGCCCATTGACCTCGTCAACATTTATCTACCGGTTAAATGCCTTATATGGCCCATATGTCTGCTAGTGCTTCCCACATGCTGTCCAAAAGTTTTTGTTTTCGACTTGGCTAAATTTGTTGTGTTTTGTAGTTGGCCCTGCATTTGTTGTCTTTGTGTTAGTTATGATTATTGCCGTGTTTATTGCGATTGCTGAAAAGCCCTTATCAAGATTAATTGCCGGAAAATTTTTATGCACACCACAATTGACACTTTCAGGGCATGCCAATTGCCAATGTCATCGCTTATTACCGAGTTAAATTTGTGTCCAAGTCATTTTTGTGGCATGTGGCATAGTTAAGTTCTGAATTGACTCACTAGTTTGTCAGGTCTTAGCGAATGCCCGCAAATCGATCGATAAAATTTACATTATTTAAATGGAAAGACTTGTACATTTTAATAGGCCGTTGTCAGGCCTAGCAATTGAAGCATGCAAAGAGGTATTTAATAGTTTTTTCTTAAGTTCATAGCTCATAAAATATTAAGCAAAATTAGCTACTACAAAGAACACTAATCAAACTATGCAATGCGCAAGACAAGTAAACAAGAAAACGTTAAATTAATAGGAATACATTTAATAATGTACATAACATTCTATATTAAATTATTGTTATTTCTGCTGAAAACTCAGTTTTATGTGCAACTTTCAATTAGCCTTGCGCACCTATCCTTGAATGAATCAGATAAAAATAAAGCTGTGCTAGTTATAGTTACTATGTTTTTTGAAAATTTCCAATAAAATAATAATTATAATAAATATACAGGCAAATAAATTACAGGTGTGAAATATTTAAACTGTGCTGGTAAATAATGTCCAATAAAAATAAAGCATTTACAAAACAAGTAAAAGCTATATATATATTCTATTTTAGAATCTATATGTCAAGTTTGGTGACTCTATCTCTTATTATTTACCGAAATTACCCAAAAAACAGGATATCGATATCGATTTTTATCGATTGCTTGGAAACGGAGTAAGTTATCGATTATCGGAAACAAGCTCGATCTGAGCAGGCACTAGGAGCACCTACATCTAAAATTTCTAGCTCTTATAGGTTCTGAGATCCTTGCGTTCATACATACGGACGGACGGACGGACAGACAGACGGGCATGGCTAGATCGACTCGGCTATTGGCTATCCTTCTGCCTGTTACATACATTTGGATTTTGCACAAATACAATATAACTTTATACCCATTTTTAATGGGTTCAGGGTATAAAAAAGTAAATAAATATATTAAATACATATATAAAATATTTTTGATTGGATACAAAAATATTTACGTATATTTATTTAAAAAATATTTTTGTGGCATGCTGTTTTATACCGTTTTTTTTTTTTTAGCGTTGTGTATTATCGTAAGTGTATATATCTGATATACAAACTGCTCAGCTACCCCTTTACGATTTTCCACCCTTCGATCACTGGCGTACAGCTTTTGCATTTCCCAGTACTGGTGCACCCGCCCAAAGAAAATATATTTAAATGTTTTATAGTGCTCTGCTATGTTACAAAAAAAAACTATTACAACATGCAAATTATAATTGCGCTATTAAAAATTGCATATTAAATGCGACACAACAAAACAAAAGCAAAAACAACAACAACCTGAAGGCATTAGCTGAAACAAGCGATGGGAATGTGTAAGCCGACGCCAAACAGTAACACGAACAGCATTGGGCAATGCAACACTAACACAAACTGCAACAAACACAACGACGACCACTCAGCAGCAGCAACAACAACCAGCGAAAGTCCTGGCAAATAGTTTAAAGCATGATTTTACCCAGCGCACGGCACGCACCAGAAGCAGTCAGAGCTGCAAATGTGTGCGAGCACGTGAGTGTGTGTGTATGTGCATGTTTGGCTGTGTGTGTCAGTTGTTGCGATTGTTGGTTTACTGCCAGCAGGCAGCAAAACCTTGGCCCATAAATTATTCATTGATTAGCAACAAATGCCATTAAACATGCACCCAAAGTGCTTTGCCTGCAGTCAGCGCAACTAGCAGCAGGAGACTTGTGTTTGTGTGCGAGTGTGTGTGTTTGTGTGTGTCACGCATTTTAAACTGTCATTTGTTAGGCGTCTGCCTCTCGAAATTGCCCAATTGTTGGCTATTGCTGTCCCCTGCCAAACAGTCGGCCCAAGAGCGTGCTATAAATTATCCACTGCTGCTGGCAGGCCATCAAAGAGCGCTAAACGGCTTACACTTTGCGCATATTTTGGCCAAAATCCGCGACCTATGCCCAAATGTACGCCCCCAAGCTCACGCCCACGCGCGACAATAACAGTTAATGCTGCCGCTGCTCTTGCCACATCCAAGGCCATGGAAAAAGCTCTACTCACTTTCTAAATTTTTTTTAATATACCCTACTCTTGCACAGGGCTAAGTCGCTGATTCTAATCTGCCTGTAACACGCTATAAATCAATGGCAACAGTGTTCGGAATTCTATAAGGCCTTTTTGCATTTTAAACCCGAACTACTCCAAGTGAGACGCGAATTGGGACAAGTGTAATATCAACTTATATTCACTATATAAAAGCGATTGGAATGGAGGTTAACTGCAGATCAGTCACATACTTATAATGCGTATACACTCATATAATTTCTTGATCACTTTTTACACTCGCAAGTTGAGAATTGTTTTCAATCTCATTACCACACTAGCAAATGCTTATTTTTCTCTTAAACTCTGCTTTGTGCACTATTCTTAAGCGATTTAAAGTACTGTTACATAGTTTAACAACCAGTTAAACAATTTATACCCTTTTATTTATTTGTGTTGCATTTAATAGCTAAAAGATAGAGCTTATCATTTTATATATTCATCATCTCAACAAAATAAATCGCACTAAGAGCATTACAAGTTCGTTGTGATTTAACCGTGGCATTTTCTTCTTTGTTGTTATTTTTGAGCGCCATTTTATTTTCGCTGAATTTTAATTTAAATGTTTTTGGCAGCCTTTTTGGTTGCTTAAACAAAAAAAAAAAAAGAAAAAGTTTCATGTCAACGGCTTTTAAGCGCTGATTTCGTACGGAATTTAGTGGGTGGAGCTGGGCGCATACGAGTTGAGCGGCTTGATAAAAATCTGAAAATGGCCAGCAAAGCGAACATTTTTCAATGGCATTTTTTGTGCTTCGCTGTGGGCCATAGGTGACCCTGAGCTGCGGTTCCTTTCACATACGAACTTAGGTCACGGACTGCAAAACGCATGAAACACACATACAGATGGGTCAGACGGGACACACACATGATTTATGCAGCTGGTGTTCTGTGTGCGGCTTTTAATTTGCTTAATTTTGCGCTTAGCCACAGCAGCAGTGGCAGCAGCTGCGTTGGTGGCCACTTTGCCACAGCCGGCAACCCCTTTTCAATTTCAATGTGAAAGGCTTTCATCACTCGTACTCTGTACTTTGTGCCTTTCTCAACCCACTCTATATTTCTCTCTCACTCTTTCGCTGGCTGTGGCTAATTTGGCAACAGCTGTTGACCATTTTTAAATGGAATTTTGCGGATAAACATACGTCTGTCTTTTCGCTTTCTGCCACATTGATAAATAGCGCTTATTTAAGGTACTTGAACCTCTTGCACCCCTGAGAATCTATGTCACATAGAACCCACACACACACAAAAACACACACTCACATATCCAAAACAGCCTCTTAACTGCGTTTAAAAGAGACTGCAACAGTCAGGTGAGGGCACATAAATCTGACAGGCAACAGCTGTGGAATGCACACAGACCCTCAGCCAAGGGTAACAATAGACCTTGCCTTACTTTAAGCTCACAGTTTATTATAGTCTCGCAACTAAAGCAGCTTAAACTTAACTTCTTCCATGGAAAGGACTCTTTTTATATGTATTTATGCATCACATATTTTTCCTCAAAAATTTCTTTGAATTTGCATCTAATGCTTTGAAGCTCTACCATTAATACATATTACATAATATTCTATTCAAAAGATTGATAGAAATATATGCATCTTTATGCATTATATATTTGTTCTACGAGCCGTTCTTAGAATAACCGAAAATGAAAATAAAAGATACTCTGATTAAGCATTTTAGACTAAAAAGTATTGTTAGTTTTTTGCGACATATTTATTTGGATATTTTAATTAATTTAAAGACTTCCCTTCATTTTAGTATTAACTTTAACATTTTTAATAAAATATTATTCTGTGGGTATTTAGATAAATTGATGCTTTATTCCTTAAGTGTTCCCCAATATCTGTTATCTTGCGTGTTTGGAGCCAATATCAAATTTGATAGCTCTGCAAAAGGTGCACATTTGAGTACACTATGAACTTAAATCGTAGTATGAAGGCTTACCATTGGATAAGTTTAGCTTGTAGGCCTAAGCCAACAACCAACAAGGGCATAGAGTGCCATAATAATGTCCATATCGTATTTTGATGTAATCGCACGCACAACCCGGCTGGGCAACACATGCATACACATACAACTTCAATGAGTGTGACATGCACACTTTCTGTGGCAATGCCCTCCGGCAATCTGTAGCAGCTTCCAGCGCTAACCCCGAAATTGATTTCATTAAAATTTCAAAAGATATGCCTCGAGCACGAGCATATGTATAGGATGGAAGTTGGGTAGTTGTTCTCATGGTTGGCAGTTTGCTCTCGGTGTCTACGTATCAATTAACCTGTCTAACACTTTGTTGTGGTTGTGCCACGCCTTAAAGCATGCAATGCGCCACAATTGATTAAAAAGGTTAAAAAGAGAAGAATATATTCCGGATACATGCAAATCCCGTCGCTCCAACAGGCTGGTATTGAAATTGACAATTTTGCGAGTTGTTTGTTGTTGCATATATACTTTTTGTGTATACATACTTTTTATAAATATACATGCATACTTTTTTATAAAATTGCGAAAATTGGCTCAGTTATTGGTTTAATCACGTTTTGCGGTTGACTAAAAACCAATTTAAAGGGCCAGCAAGAAAGCAACTTTAAGTGCGAAAGAGAGCGGAAGCGTGCCTTACAGGAAAAGGGAGCAAGCGAAAAGCATTTCAGCTGACCTTGCAAATGGCACTCAGGCAGATATCCAGAGGCAGTTGAAATTTGCCAACGCGGCAAAAGTAAGCCCGAAAACTTATGCATAGAAAGAAAGAAGGCAAGTTCAACGCACCAAAAGGACACGACCAGACAGCAAAAGCCAAGAAAATGCCGGCATGTGTCTAAGTAAATCGGTGTGTGCGGGTATGTGTATGTGTGTGCATGTTTTCCTGTGTTTGACTTTCAGCTTGCAGCTAAATTGTTATCAGCTCGTATTTTAATAATGGCCAGCTTAAAGTGTAGGACAAGAAAAATGTTTGCCAACAAAGAAGCTGACAACAAAAGATGCCCAAGCCAAATGTGCGAAAAATCATTAAAAATTCTACAGATAAAGACGAGACAGACTTACATAAATAGCAAGGTGACGTTTATTTAGCACAGGTCAAATTAATATGTCTGCAGATACAAAAGTGGAGAGAGGAAAATGAACCAAACAGGACAGTAGAGGACATGCAACTTCTGGCCAAGATGAATGGTAGGCAGTCCTCAAAGTTACTAAAAATAGATATATTAAAGGTAAAGATATGACGGAAATGTGAGCATAAGGCAAAATAATATACATAGCCAGTAAGCTGTTTTTTCCTATTGCCACAAACTACTGACGATGATGAAGACTTATGTCGCTTAAGTGTAATTTATAAGCACTGCAAAAACTGCAAGCAACCAAGGATGCAGCTGCAATAGCAATGGCAACTGCCTACATTTAGAAAGGCAAAGCTGAAGTGGGCAAAGTACTCGAAACTCGGGCCATGATGCTAATGAAGCTCTATAAGCAGAATGTATATCCGCACTTGTCTCACTGACAGCTATTAAAAATTCTCAAGTGGAATTTGTTGCCTAAGCAACACAGATCCCCATCAAGAGCATTAACATGCAACAGTTGAACCTGGCACTTTCGCTGAATGAATTTGAATGAATGCAGAAGAGTACAAAAAAAAGTTACTAAAACAATTAAAAGTGAAAGGAGCACAGCTAATACGAATTAGTGTAATGAGATTTATATGTGCGGTAAAACATGGATAATCCTAAAAAGTTAACGGATACTCTTGTAATATTTATACATATATAACGTAAGATGTCCTTGCTTGGGCACCATAGGCGTATACATTGAGAGATCTGAAAGTATTTTAGATAAATATAAATTATATTATTTAAAGCCAGGTTCTAAATGTGATTCCTCTTTGGGCACCATCTACTTGATCGGTTGAAAGAAATCATTTTATTTTTCGGAAAATACATATTTATAGTTTGCTGAAATATTCGTACAGATATATATATTTCAAACGAAAATTCCAATATTCCCAATAAGTGATGCTTATATAGATCTTGGCTTGACCAACAATACCGACTGCCACTGAACTCAGATTATAAATAGAAAATAGATGAACGGAAGCAAGGCTGCAAAAAGTTCTGACTAGGACGGGACCCTAAAATAGCCACAGTCATCAAGCAAGAAAAGCAAAAGAAAACCCAGCGAATGAAATAAAGCTGAGGCCCAACAAAGAAAATTGAAAATTTACGAAAAAAAATTTACACAGAAATAAGTGTGTTGGAAAATTTATTTCATCAATTTAGAAGTAAATTGTTTGGAGAATACAGCACAAGAGCAGTAACAACAACAACAGAAGCAAGACTATAAACAGCTTAACTAATACATGCACAAAAGCTTACACACACATATAATGAAGCGGAAAGTTGTTTGGGATAGCAAATAAAAGCGCCTGAGAGTGGAATTTGCTGTTGAGGCTGCCAAAGAAATCGATTATGCCTTAATCTGTTGTTGGAGCAGCTCGAAATAGGTAAATACATAAATGATATACGAGCCCGAGACAGTGTCATACCCAGTTTATAGTGGCACACAAAAGTATGGTATGTCAACGGAGACAAATGGCAAAATGTTGCAGCCGCAGCAGCAACAGCAACTTGAGCTGCATGTTACGCATACGTCGCGTGGGCAAGCATCCAGACTGCGTCGTTCAGGGCTAAGCTCAGCTCGCATAGCTTTTGCCAGATAAACGCGCCATGGGAAGAGAGCTGCCAGTGCAGTTGTTGTTCATGTTGTTGTTGTTTGCTGTGGCGTCGAGTACATGTGTAAATTACGAGTTTCGCACAAAAGTTGCAACAACAACAACAGCCAGAGCGCCACATTGAGCAAGGACAGCTAGCAGAGTGGTATTCAGGCAGTTGCCCTTGCAAACACAGATACACGCTCCAAAAGTGGCTAAAAGTGTACGTAAAAATGCATGATATATGGTAAATGTTTTGTGGCATTTTTGGCTTAGTCTGCAGCTCTTAACTGACGCTTGTAGCTGGAGTATCTTTTCTGCTGCTGCTGCTACCCCTGATGTTGCTGTTACTCCGCCCGCCCTTGGTTCCTCAGGCTATATCTTCAGTCAAACATAATGCATACAAATTGTGGAATTTTATATATGTATGTGGGTTGGTCTGCATTTTAGCATTGAACATGACATTTAACGATTATCATTGATAAGGGCATGTTGCAGCAATGCCAGAGTATAAAAATGCAATGCTGCAAGTTGAAATTCCAGCTGGTATTCCGGGTTGTTGTAAAATAAAAGCCAGGTAAAAAGCTTCGTGTAGGTATGCTAAACTTTTTGAGCCTCAACTTAAGTCCGATGAGTTTTTTAAAGCATTTTAAATACTTTGAAATTTAAATACAACTTTTATTGGCCCAAGGCCAGAGCATTTGGCTAACATTCGCTTCAATTCAGTTGCAGCAACAATTGGTCCTAATTTCTTGCACATAAATCAGACTGAAAATTGAGCAGCCAGAGGAATAAATATGCACATAAATAGACATTACAGCCGGTCCACACAGAGCCGCAAAAAATCTTGATCCAGTGACTTCGGCTCAACAACTTCTGGATAATAGAAATTGTAAACTAAAATTGAATTATCTTTTGACCAAGGCACAATTTAAAAATTACTCACTTGGAAAATTCAATCAGTAAACGGGCAGCTCACCACAACAAAAGCACAGCTCACCTTTTACCCAGCCAAAGCTCATCCTACACTCAAAGTCGTTTAGTGTGTATGTGTGTGTGTGGGGGGGGGGCAAGTAAATAAATGAAATACAACAGCAGCAATTGCCTCAGAAAGCAATTTTGGTAGGCTCGAAAACACACACACACACACCTGTAAAGCAGCTTTAAGGGGCAGCCAAAAAATGCTTAAGATGCCGACAAGTCCAAGCAAAAGAAAAATTTACACAATTTTTATTCCGCTTTACAAAGGATTCGAGGAATTTGTGCTTGGCACATGCTGGTTATGTTGACTTAAGCTTTAAGCTGCTCAACCGAAGCGCGTAACGGCAATTTGTGCCTGTTGTTCGACAACGCTTGGGCACCGCAGGCTATTCGCACGCATTAGCGCCGCTAAGTAGGCAACGAAACGCGGCGCAGTGGACGGAATCAGAGAATCCTTGGCGAACCGGACGTACCAGAATCCTTCAGGCAGCAGCAATGCCAAAGTTAATAATTATTTTTTTAATGCCCATTTTTCAAGCTGCTTACCAAACTAAAAGGTCACTTCATTTTTGTTGTTAGGTATTATCTTAGAATATAATAATAACAATAATTAAAAAATGCAATAATAGTTCGATATTTTATTATAGTTTTTCGATCTTTCCATATCTTTTTGCTAAGAGTTTTCATCGAGCTTATCAATTAGATTTTACTTTTGTATATTTTTATACCCTGAACCCATTAAAAATGGGTATAAGGGTATATTGTATCTGTGCAAAATCCAAATGTATGTAACAGGCAGAAGGAAGCATATCCGACCCCATAAAGTATATATATTCTTGATCAGCACCAATAGCCGAGTCGATCTAGCCATGTCCGTCTGTCTGTCCGTCCGTATGTATGAACGCAAGGATCTCAGAACCTATAAGAGCTATAGACTGATGTAGATGCTCCTAGTTCCCGCTCAGATCCTTAGTCTCAGAACTTAGTCCGTTTCCAAGCAATCGATAAAAATCGATATCGATATCCTGTTTTTTGGGCAATTTTGGTAAATAATAAGAGCTAGAGTCACCAAACTTGACATATAGCTTCTAAAATAGAATATATATATGCATTTGATGTTGGAAGAAGACGGTTCAGGGTATCCCCTAGTCGGGAGCTCCCGACTAAAACCTCTTACTTGTTTTAGCTTATTTCTGTGAAGAACTTCATCAACTCACAACTGGTCGCAAAAGATTCATGCAAACTGAATGTTAGTTTATTTGGCACATGAAGCATATACACCATGCCTCATTTAATATATCAATAATACATATATATTTATTCGCTTTATGTGCCCAGCTTTTATGTGGCTTTTGGCAATACCACGTGTCGTATACGTTATGTGCACAGCTTGAAAAAGCCACATGAGGGTGGCACATGCCTTAGTTAAAGCTACACACGAGATTTAGTTCGGTGTTTTAAACTTTAACATCCCTGTCCTCCCGCCATTTCTGATGCGCTCATATCTCTCGGATACACTTATTTTTTTTGCGTATGAAAATCTCATAGAGTTGTTTTAAGCGCATTTAATCCTGCTTATTTCTACCGCAACACCAAAAATGCAAAGGTAGCAGGGTGCAGAGGTGAGCTAAGGTGTGCTCGCATTGCTAAGCTATCTCTCGATCCCAAAAAGGTATGCCACGCACATGAACACCCGAACGCACACACACAAGCACACATTCTCAAATTCATTACACAAGCAATGTCGAGCAAATGCTTTGTCTGTAAGTAGCTTGTCATTGAATTGAGCCAGGAGCCAGCCAACCCAGCTGCCAACATCTCATTTGGATCGCATACACACCTGACAATTGTCGTTCCCACATACATATCTGTGTGAATATGTGTGGGTGATTGTTAGCTGAAATGAAAAATGAAATCAAAGCATTTAAAGCGCCGCATTCGCTGACATTGAACGCTGCCTCTGACAACGCGTACCCCTTTTCCAGCGCTCTTTGGCACTGCCATTGGATTAGGGCTTGATCCATGTTATTTATGTGTTTTGCGTGTGCGTATGTGTGCACACACATAGCGAATGAAACTGGTGCCGCACCCACTCAAGCCCAACAGCAGTACACGTGAAAATGTGCGCACAATGAAACCTTTTCAATTATTTTTGTTGGCGTTGCTTGGGTTTTCCGTGTGTTTGGTCCAGGTAATTTCTTGGCACCCAACTTCCCATTGTTGTTGTTTGGTCTTTTTGAAAATCGTGTGTGCACATGGCAACTAAGAGCAATTCATTCGAGGTGTAAGCTGCGAGTGCATGTGTTGCTAAAGTGGACTCTTAAGTATACTCGTACTCGTATCTACGATCAGATTCAGGTTAACATCCTTAAAAAGGATCCAGCTCTTATAAACGAGTAAAATATAATAAGAAAATATAGAAGGGTATGATATACATATTATAGAATAGGATAGGAGAAAATAAAATGAGCTAGTTAGATTTTGAATAATATGATCTCAATATATATTTGATGTAATATAATTATAACAAGAGGTTCTAGTCGGGAGCTCCCGACTAGGGGATACCCTGAACCCTTCACTTCCAACATCAAATGAATATATATATTCTATTTTAGAAGCTATACGTAAAGTTTGGTGAATATTATTTATTATTATTTACCAAAATTGCCCAAAAAACAGGATATCTATATCGATTTTTATCTATTGCTTGAAAACCGAGTAAGTTATCGATTATCGGAAACAAACTCGAACTGCGCGGGCAATAGGAGCACCTACATCTAAAATTTCAAGTCTCTAGCTCTTATAGGTTCTGAGATCCTTGCGCTCATACATACGGACAGACGGACAGACAGACAGACATGGCTAGATCGACTCGGCTATTAGTGCTGATACCCATTTTTAATGGGTTCTGGGTATAAAAATAATATAATAATTGCGAATACATAGCCTGTCAATTTAGATCAAATATATATTGAATGTACATCTCCAATCTCCTTTCTTATCAGTGTTTTATAAATTTAATATAAATGCATATTTCCAAAAGCAGCGAGTCATAAAAATACGAATTGATATGCTAGTGAAGAGAATAAACAAACACTGTAAGAATCTGATTTTAATGTGACTATTTTCCTTGTGATTTAAAAATGGAATGCTTTTAAAATCACAGCTAGAAGCTACCGCTGCTGGCGCCAGTTTAGATGGCCTATAGAAATTTTATGAACAGTATTCACATGCATGCCAAGCCTACTTTCACTAAAAAATGTTTTTATCGATTTTTTAAAAGACCCTTTAAAACATTTTTAAAACAATGAAACCACATTCCTGTTTATTAAGCTAGCTCATAAATGTGCTTATAAATTCAATTTATTTGCTGCCCGTGCCAACAATTACTTGAAATGTGAGGCAGTTGTCGCCTAAAAGCAATTCATTGTAACTATTTGACGGCGCATTCAATAATATACGTAAATAGATGGCGTAGTAATGTCTTGGGTAAACAATTTTAATTTCTGCATGCAGCTCAGGGGCTGAGTTTTACATTTATAATTGCCACATACAGTGGTTTGGGTGCTGGCGATGTGGATTCAGTGGAGTGCGACATGCAAACCGCACTCGTATGCCATTCGATAAGAGACGACAAACGATGCCGCATGCCAGTGTCAGTCGCCTCGAACTGAAACTGCTGGCAAATTATGGTAAAACATACAGCGACGTCGGCTAATAGCTGTGTCCCGGGCCCACAAGGCTGCAACCGGTATTGGTAGGCGATGGTGCATACAAAACGAGGGCTTGGCACGCCACACACACGCACACACACACACACACATAAACACACAGATATACATGCAAGCACACGCATCCCTTGTCAGAGAAAGACAGATAGACATGCAGACAGATAGACAGACAGCTATACGGACAGTCAGACAGTCACCCAGACATTGGTTAGTTGGGCGGGGACTGAGGGTAGGAGGCGTCTCGTCTGGATTGCATGCCGTCTACTGGCTGGGTATGCCACACAATGCAAGTGACAGTTTATGGTATGCAGGTATGCAATGCATTTTATTTGCTTTCGATTAGACATCAGACCCTGCGACATGCCGCCAGCTGCACTCCTTGACGTAGCGTTGCCTTGTTTGTTAGCCTTGTTTATTGCGACTAATTTCGTGTTAAGAAATTTGCAAATACGAAAAGCTTTGACAACGTCTATCCAGCACGTCGTATGCTGATTAATGCAGCTCGGCCGGATACATATCAAATACGTTTCTGGTTCCTACTGCCAATTCTGAATGCTTTTTAATGTTTGGCCAAGGTGCTGGGTTATGTAGCTTTTTTGGGTTCGGTTCTGTGATTTCGACTGGCTGTCAGCAACAGCTGTCAATTTAAATATGCAGCGCTCACACGATGAACTTGAATTTTAAATGCTGCCGCACCGCAAATAACATATTGTGTGCGGTCATTAAATGTCAGTTGAACATAAACAATTCCCGCTTGCCCCAACACAAAATACATATTAA
Source organism: Drosophila novamexicana (assembly GCF_003285875.2). Classification (NCBI taxonomy): domain Eukaryota; kingdom Metazoa; phylum Arthropoda; class Insecta; order Diptera; family Drosophilidae; genus Drosophila; species Drosophila novamexicana. Next base: position 78,139 of record NW_020824835.1, read on the forward strand.
TATACCCAAGGGCTCCCTCGATATGAAGGCAGCTCCATAACTGTCAGTTTGATGACTGCGCCACGGCCCTTAACTGTCAAAGTTGAAAGGAAAATTTCACGTGAATTCTTTTATAAATATTAATATGATTATTATTTTTTAAAGATGCCTTTAACATTTCTACGAAAATTAAATAATTTGGCCAAATTAAGTGCGTCTTAACTTAAAGAAATATAGCTTTCTATAGAACAGAACGGAATCTTAGTTTATAATAGATTTTATTTTTATGAAAACAAATATATATTTTTATTTTTAACTGACTGGCATCAGTCAAGCTTAAGAGGCCAATTGAATATATAAAAATAATTCCTTCCGGACGTGCTAAACGTCTATTTTAGCACGTCCTTCTTTATTATGATTCTTTGTACGGAATTTATTACATAATCTTTAAAATAGCGATATTAATTGTCGCATAGCATATTCAATAAATAAATATTTTAGAAAATTGCAACTGTTGGGCCGAGCAGAATTTATGGTCCATGCCTGATTTATGTGACAAGCCTTAAACTGTTAAAATACGTGAAAGTTCCACGAAAACTATATTATATGTAAAATCAACAAACACGCAGCAGTAGTCTCGCAGAAAAGGTGTTCACTTGATGATATTGTCACGTATCGTTTGCTCGAAAAAAAAAAACAAAGTCCAAAATTATTGAGTGAGTATGGGTGGCGCACGCAGCGTATGTGCCATTTGTAGGATGCTGCGAAAATGTTTTTGGCGAATCGCAGCCAATGCCAAGTAAACATCATTTTTTTGTCGGTAGTTAATAATCAGGCTAAAAGCCGTTGCAGGTGTGCCAGCAGGTGTACATGTGTGTATGTGAAGGTGTGTGTATGTGTCGTTGGCATATGTAACAATGTTTGCATGGCCAGATTCAGATTAAAAATTATGCTTTGTTTGCCAACTGTCAGCACAAAAAGCAGCAGCGACAGCGCAACAAAACAAAACACAACTTTTTTTTGGTCCACAATGACAACAAACCAAACAAAAGTTGCCAAACAACTTTTTCGCAGCGGGTGTGTGGGTGTGGGTTGTGAGTGTATGTGTGTGTCTTACCTTGCAACGAAAATATGTGTCAACGGATGACCGTCATAGTCGTTATCCCATATATAATAATAATGGGGCTGACTTGGCTAAGAACCGGCCCCAATACTGTCATCTTTTTTTCGTACCAATCAGTTTTTTTTTTATTTATGTTTTTTCGTCTCTTTCTCTTTTATGTCGTTCTGCAAGTTGAAGTTTATTTTGTAAACATGCCACTAAAAGTTTTCCACTTTCCTCTAAAATACTCAAACCAAATGCCAACACCAGCGACAACGTGTCGCGTTCGCGTTCTTATTTTGACTCATTCTCTCTTTCTCCCTCTCTGTCTCTCTCGCTCTGTCTCTATCTCTCCCTCTCTCTCTCTCTCTCTCTCTCTCTCTCTCTTTCTATCTTTCTTATTCGCTTTCTGTGTCTATTTCAGTATGTGTGTGTGTTTTTTTAGTTAATTTAAAAAGTTTTTCGACTGCTTCTGCTGCTGATTCTGTTTCTTGCTTTTTGTATTTTCAATTTTTTTTTTCTTTTCTTTTTAGTGTTTGTTTGATTTGCAGCAGTCAGAAAATTGGTATACGATTCGCCGCAATTCTCTTCTTCTTTTACTCTTCATGCTGTACCACATTTTGTAGTTGTGGTCGTATTTGGCCTGGGAAATGTGACATTTGTGCGCCTTTTATTTTGTCAAGGAATTGCTTTTACAGTTTTTGGTTCGTTTGCGCTGCTTTTGGCTGCTACTTCAACTCTAAAATGTTTCTTTTATTTATGTGCTGTCACCGAAATTGAATTAGAAATCGCATGTTATGCCAGCTGCCCCAGGTAGTCTCTACAGCTATAGCTATAGCTATCCCTATCCCAATCTATCTATAGACTGTCGCTGTGTGAGCAATTTTCTGTGGAATTCGGTTTGCTTAAAACATTTCAAATTGATGTGGTCAACATTCATCTTCCTATGAGACTGAGTGTGAATGACGGATACATAAAGGATACAACTTTAAATCATTTTATTTTTGATTGTTGCACAATCATTTGATGATAGTTTTTATATTTCTTAAACAGCCGCCTAACTTTGAGGATGCCCTTTTTTATTTGAATGAAAACTATAAAATATACAAACAAATAAACAAGTAGGAGGCTCAAGTCGGGAGCTCCCGACTAGGGAATACCTTGAACCCTCTGCTTCAGCAGCACGTGCTACGCGCTCGTTTAAAGTAATAAATATAAATTAAAAAGCAAAAGTTCTATTGGCAGGGTTCGAACTTCAACTGACCGCATTACTTGCTGCCGACTCTACCCAGCAGCCACACCAGCCAAAAAAAAAAACAAGTAAGAGGTTCTAGTCGGGAGCTCCCGACTAGGGGATACCCTGAACCCTCTTCTTCCAACATCAAATGCATATATATATTCTATTTTAGAAGCTATATGTCAAGTTTGGTGACTCTAGCTGTTATTATTAACCAAAATTGTCCAAAACACAGGATATCGATATCGATTTTTATCGATTGCTTGGAAGCGGAGTAAGTTATCGATTTTTGGAAAAATTTCGATCTGCGCAAGCACTAGGAGCGCCTTCATCTAAATAAATATACTTTATGGGGTCGAAGATGCTTCCTTCTGTCTGTTACATACATTTGGATTTTGCACAAATACAATATACCCTTATACCCATTTTTAATGGGTTCACGGTATAAAAAAATGGTTTTCCCGGTAGGGTTCGAATTCGCGACAGACCGCACTACTTGCCACTGCCTCTACTCAAAATCCACACATACACAGAGAGTAGGACGGTGGGCTAACGAACACTTTTCGTAATGATTCTGTACCGAAAAATTGGTAACGTTTCGAGCCCCAATCAAGCTAAAAATTCTTGAGTTAAGTATAATTCGTACTTAACTTAAGATAAGCTCTGAAAGGTCTTAAAATGAGTCCTAATATTTTTCAATCCAGTACAAAAAAGTTATTTTAAGTAGTTTTTGTACTTAATGTAAAAAATTAAGAAGAATAAAAGTTAATTCAAAATTTAAAATTATTGAAGCAAAGCAGAAGAGAGAAAAAAATTGAGAGAGAATTTCCATACATATTGTATGAATATTATATGGACACATACACATGTAAAGTGTGTGTACACACATAATGACGAAATTAGTCGGGCTAGAATTAGCAAAAACGCCACCGTGTCGCTTGCAATACTACATACATACATACCATATATGTACATACATATATGGATGCAACGGCATGTGTGTTGTGTATGCAAGTATATCGGCGTCGATTTTTACGCTTCTCTGAAAATGAACGTGACGATTTTAAGGAAGCGACACAAAATTGACTTACGAGAAAAGTTGTTCTTGTGGAGACAAATCGAGGTAATAATTGTGTACATTTATGTATAATAAAATATAAATAATTTAATAATAAATATATTAATAAATTCTGTAACATAATAATATTCACATATATTCACATATTATACATAATATAATTAATAATATATGAATATACAATTCATGGTATGTTCTTTTAATTTTGCAATTTAATAATTACATTTATTTATAGTTTTGAATAGATGATGAAACATTATGTTCCATGCCATCAAATTTATCGAAACAACTAGACTCTACGCCAGAAGTGGATTATCATGGACGAATGGTCTTAAACAAGGTGAGAAATACATTTCCACTATTTTAACATTTATTTAAACAAATCGTACGTTGACTTTTCTTCTCAGAGTTTGTAATATTAAGGTATAACTTGTGAACAACTAATATTAATTAAGAATAAAAATAAGTATACTTTGTTCTTAATTTAAGTATGGGAGTTAAGTTCAGGACTGATTGGGACTTGTTTCAAGAATAAATTAATCTACCACCACGGTTAAGGTATGCTTGAAAAATGATCAAAACAATTTGTTTAAAGACCAAATAGATATTACTTAAAGATCAAAATGTGATTAATACAAATTTTTTGGTTGACAAATTGAGAAGGTTTAAGTTCGTGAGTTCTTGACTAAAGATTTATACAAGGTTCAGGTTATTTTAAGATCAAGCTGGGATTGTAATACGAAACTTATTGGTCGTATACTAAGAATCAATTAAACTTGATTCTATACCGTTCTGTTCTTAAATTTAGCGTGATAAGGCTGAAAAATGTAACAAAAAATGCTTGATTTAAGTATTTTCGTTCTTTAAAAGTTATACTTGAAATAAGAATTTCCTACTTGAATTAAGTATTACCGGTCTTGCCGTACTTTCATGATCGGGCTTACTTGATTCAAGTACGCAATTCTGGATTTTTTCTCTCTGTGTATAATTGAGTTTTATTGAGAAAAAAACGAATTAAAATAGCAGCACAGAAAACAATCGCAATTGCAATGCTGTTGATAGCATTCAAAGCAGACGCGCATAAATGTGTGTGTGTACATGGAAACAGAAATTCTGGGAATTTGCACTAGCTGCCGCAAACACGTGCCCAGTCAGAGCACATAACTTTTGGGTGTTTTTTAACCGATCTGAATGAAATTTTCTACAGTAGATCTTATTGTACCATAGAATAATTGTGTATTCTCAAAAAGTCAGATGCATTTGCGGCTTTAGTTGGTGAGCAATACAAATTTGGTTATTAACTTGATTTATAGCTATGAGGTGACAGCGGGGAGGTGGCGATAGGTAAGAAGGATAGGATACTTGATATATTTATAATAAAGTAGTAGCATTACATCGAGTTTGATGACTCTAGTTCTCAATATTTAAAATTGCAAGTCTCTAGCTCTTATAGGTTCGTCATACATACGGACAGATGGACGGACGGACGGACAGACGGACATGGCTAGATTGACTCGGCTGTTAATGCTGATCAAGAATATATATACTTTATGGGGTCAGAGATGCTTCCTTCTACCTGCCACATACATTCGTACAAACACATTTTACCATTTTTGCCCATTTTTAATGGGTTCAGGGTATAAAAATAATATGAATTAAATTCAATCTTAAGACTTACTCCAACATTATTTTGTCAAATTATTCTGCCTTTTCTCTTTGAACTTCTTTTTGTTTTTGATTGGATACTTGAAGGCACAATCCTGGTACAGCTTTCGATAATTTTATTGTTTTTATCGAAATTTTAATATGACACAATTGCTACTAACAATAATTGCTTTGCCATCTATATATATTTTCGAAAGTTTCTTTGAAATTTATTTAGTTAGCAACAATAAATTCTAAAATAAGTCTAAATTAAAAGTAAATAAATAGTACAGCTAGTACGAACTGAAACTTATTAATTATTTAATAATTTCCTCAGTTTAAATAGGAAAAGCCAGGGAAAAAGTCATTGCATGTGAAGTATTTTAAATGTGTTGCAACTTCAACTGCAACGCCGGCTGTACGTTTAGTGCATACTTTAATTAGATTTCATTTAGAGCGTGTCTTCTTAGAGCTGCCAGCTGCTGTCCTACCCAGCCGGCCGGCGGCGCGCCATACCAGCGACATGGACACTGACATCGACGCTGTTGACAAGAACGTCGTGTCTCTGTCGACGTTTACGTCTTTCTCTCTAACCCACTCAGCCCTCCTCTACACACCGTTTCTGTACTGGTATCTGCAAACGCAAAATTTGTGCGCTTTTTGCGTGAAAAATGATGGAAAATAATTTGCAAACGTTGAAGACTTAAAGCAAACTCAAAGTTGAGCCCGAACGTGCTTTTGATGTGGCCATTTGCTGCACGTTTTTGCCCAGGGATACCCTCGACGTTGGTTACCTGTTTGCCTAGCCCAGCTATGCTTGTGTTTACTCTTTGCCGTGGCACACGCTTCCTCTGGGTCTATTCCGCGTTTCTGTGTATTTAGGTGAAATTTATTTAACTAATTATTATGTAAGCGCTCGAGCTACGAGCGCTGTGTAATGAAATTAAAGCTTTTTTCCAGATCTGTCAAATGCGCAGCTGTTTTGTGCAGGCTCAACTAATACTCTGTGAAATACATATATGAGAACAACAGCAATGTACATTTTATTTATACGTCCGCTCTATATAAAATTATTTGGTCAACTCAATTTTCTTTACTTCATTTCATTTTATAAATTCCCTGGACGCTGCAAAATGTGTACAGCGCAATAAATTTATACATGCAACGAAAATAAGAGATCAACAGCAAAATGCGAGCACAAATTTTTATATAGCACTCTGGGGATAATCAGCAGCAACAGCAACAACAACAGTCAGCAGCAGCAGCAGCTAATGTAAAGTCCAACGCAGACACATAAAAATGAGAATTTATGCAGCTCGGAAAAGTAGTTACCGCAGGGATATGGCCAAAGGGGCGTGGCCCAGCCCAATGGGCGCTCAATGAAGCAGGTGACGCAGGTGACGCTTTGGATTTGTGACTGCGGAACAAAAAATATAAATAAATAAGAAAAAACAATAGCAACAAGAGCCATAAACAAGCGTGACGCACATGTCTCCTCTTGAAAAAAGTAAATAATGAAGTTGTATAAATTGCATAATTTTATATTTATTAATTTAACATTTTCGCGCAGCTCAACTTTGGTTTATTGAAACACACACACACACAAAAGTGAACAACACAATTATTGCCACATTTTTAAGCACTGTCAATAAAAAACTTTGTACTTCACTGCACTATAAAATGCAGTTAAATGCTGCATTCAATAGCACCTACCAACAATTTAGTGCAGCTTACATGTACATGGAATGCGCAGAATTTTTAAATTGAGAAATGGTATTTCAATTATGGAAAAGGTAATATTGCAAATTCGAAGAATTGCTGGCAAAGAAAAATACATAAAGAAATTATATACATATTCCTATGCATGCGAATTATTGAGGCTAGCACACAACTTTTAATGAAAGAGAAAAACTCGAAGCGAAAATCGAATCGAAATAAAAGCAGACCTATCATAGCTTAATTAGTTTGTAAACATGCACTAGTATTAACATTTTTATTTATTATATATTTTTAAGGCTAAGAGACAACTATTTATTCCGAGAAACTCGAGTGTCTATTCCATCCTCATATATGCGCGCAAATATACAAATTTTAATTTTATTTGTTTATATAAAATACAATCTAACTAGTTAGCTCAGTTATGATACAAGATATTAACTTATTCTGTTGAATTAAAAAGTTTTGGTTTTATAGTCGATTAAGCGCATGACGTCCACTTATGTATTTCAATATTTTGTTGTTTTAACAGCTTGCCGGGCTTCTGCCACATAATCTTCTAGAGTTTGGCAAGCAAAAAGACTTCAAGCAAAGTTTCAAATGAGCAATTAAAATTTTATGATTCTGCTGCATAATTAAAATTAATATGCTAAATGCTCACAGCTTTTACTCTCAGCCAAAGGAAGACCGAAAAATTTAAAAAATACGCCACTCACAAATTTAAAATGAAACTCAATGGATAAATACTCAAGCTATGTAAATACTATAATTTAATTAAAAACAAAAACAATCAAATGTAAAAAAATTTAAGTAAATAGTTTTTATTAAAATGTTGTAAATATGATAACGTATTAAGATGTATGTGGCGTGTGAGAATCGAGAGTGTAAGTCCAGAATAATTTTATATTCCATCGTTAGAGATGCAGTTTGTGATTTTAACACAATCTTATACCTGTAATACCTGTCCTAACTGAGGCAGTTATCAGCAGTTAGTAACACCCTACATTCCAGTTTTTTTGTCTCTAAACTAAACTCAAAGACTGTGATTATACTAAATGCTACTGGTAGTAAGAACTGGTATTTATATGATATATATATATATACTTATATACATATATATATATATATATACACCCATGTGTGCCCGTTTCTTCGAAGCAGGGTATAAACAATGTTTCAGGAGAAAAAATTTTTAATTTTAAAGCTATAATAGCTGGGATAACGGGAAAATAATAATGTTTAACAAATTGATGAATAAATATTTAATAACACAAAATAAAAATTAAATATTTATGTAGTATTTAAATTGAAAACGAAATTGTCATACAGGTTTTTGGGATTTTTCTGAAAAAATGTATTTGTTTTTGAATACCCCTGTTTTAATTACTAAAGCACAATCCTAATAAAAGAATCTCAGCCAAAATCTAGTCAAGTAACTGCATTTTAATGTCTACTTTAAAGATACTCCGTACAGAATATAATAGGTATTCCGTGTGCTTACCTGGCTTATACCCATCGACATGCTCGTGTGTCTCGGTCCCGGTTAGGTACAGGGTGCCAATGATGAGGCATAAAATGAACGGTGTGCATTTCAGTTGCTGCTTCATGTTGGACCCCATTTTGTTTCGGCTTCCTTTTTTCTGACTGTGCCAAATGGCAATTGAAAATGTAACACGTAAATTCTCTATGTATGTGGTATGTTCTGTATAGGTAGAGAGCGGCTACATGGGCATAAAAAATTCAAATAAATTTGCTTCGCTTTATGCGAACATCATTTCAAATATGCACACACACGTACATACACACTCACACATATGGGCCAAATGATTTGCTGGCTTTTTGCGTGTGTGCTTAGTGACAATATTCGTGCACGTGGTTGTTGCTGTTCGTGGTGTTATTTTATATATTTTATTTTCTTTGGCTTGAATCCTTTTTGTTGTTGCTTTAATTTTTTTCACTTAATTAAAAACTTTTGCGCTGCTCATAAATTCATTTAAATATTTACAAACAGTCGCCCCTTTTCAGCTGATGTTGTTGTTCGTTCTTTATGTTGTGTTTGTTTTGTTCCTGTTATTTTTTGTCAAAACACATAACCGTTAAGATGAATTTTTAATAGAATTTGACGAGGCGTCGAAACAACTTTAGTGGCACGCCCCTTTCTCTCATTCACACTCGCACTCGGAGTGAGTGTGTTTGAGTGTATTTTGTATGTGTGCTTATGAATATTTAAAGTAAATCGCGCACGTGCTGCTTTTTGTACGCTGTGATCACTTGCAATAGAAGCTGCCTAAAATTTCATTTCTAATCCTTTCACCATGTTGACACTGGAAATTTGCTTGCCACAATGCCTTCAAATGTCGTTCAACGGTCCACTACTGCAATTAAAAGAGATAAAAATATTTATGTGGTTAGTACCGAAATTCATCTAGTTTCTCTCGAGAATTTGTCTATATATAAATGACTGGTCATTATGTAATGCTAGTGAGTAGAGGGAGAGGGAAAAAACTTATGCCAATCAATAATGATGGATTAGACCCGTCCGGCATCGCACACAAATCTTGTAAATTATGTACAAGCGCAGGATGCGGCTCGCCAAATTAAATAGCCCAAAAAAACTTTTGCACAGCGTATTAATTGAGTAAATCGTAGGGAAGGAGCAGGCTGTGAGGTCGCACGTGCCACGTTAACATGCCAGATGAAGTTATCCCAGACATACGCAATCGAAATGTCAATAGGTTGAAATTGTGTTCAGATATGTAGAGAAATATTTACCTCTATATAAACCACATATAAATATATATATAGCTTCTATATATTCTTGCGACCTGACAGGCTCTACTTGCCAAATACAGGTTATTGTCAAAGGAGTCATGAAAACTTTGACTTGAAAGTTTCGCCACGTTTTTTGTTTAACGCGCAGCTCGAACAAGCTGATAAACTTGCATGACATTCCAGTGACTGCCACGTCGCAACCCCCAAGTTCTCAGCCCCAAATTTCAGCTGGCATCAAGCATCGTCAGGTGGGAACCCAACCCAGTGCCCCAGTACACAGCTTGTTGCCGTGACTAAGTTTGCATTGGGTAATTAAGAGCTGTGCAAGTGTTTATTGAGAGAGATTGCGAAAAGCTGCGAACTTGCGGCTAAGTAGTTGTTAGTTGCTAACTAGTGTCAAACTAGTGCTACTTTCTGCTCCTAGTACGAACTTCTAGAGCAAAAGTTCAACCAAAGCCACAAAATATAATGATTAAAAAGATAAGCGCAAGCACCGAGGCGATTAACAGCTGCTTTTCACTTCAAAAGCAAAGGATAATTAAGCAAAGATTATTTTCGAGATTCCCAAGAAAGTAACCCATTTTATTTTTGATTTAATTATAAACGAGAGAAAGATAGTTACTAGTTATTCATTTTATTTTTGATTTAATTATAAACGATAGAAACATAGCTATAAATCTGCAGGAGTTTTGATGGCTTTTGAAAATGTCAAAGTACAGCCGGAGACTAAAACTTTTAACGTAGGAGTGAAATAAAATTTAATTAATTCAATAAAAAATTGGAGGGATTCTTAATTAACTCCACGAATGTCGCTTTAATTGAGGCTGACAAAGCTCTACCAAACTAGAGAAAAATGAAGCACTTGGAACCTGATAAGTTCTGGTAAATCTCAAGGGAACTAGAAAAGGGGAAGCTAGAAAAAGGGAACAACGGAAAGAATAATATTATTTTACAAAAATTTCACACCACATGCACATGAAAGATTCTATTCACCTGCTTGGTATTTTTCTAAATAAATTAAAGTCACTGAACCCATTGCATTCGAACCACCTATTAAAGAGCCAACAAATGTCACAGCACACTTTTGCCCAGGTTCGCAAAAAACGTAGCCAACTTGGTGACAGCAAAAACCATTCAATTATGCCAACAATATGCACACATTTCAGCCAAACCGACTAACAAACAACAATAGCAAAAACAACTTAAAACCAAAGCGATATTCATAAAACTATTGCGACGAGTGCGCCGACTAACAATAAAACAAAAATATAACAAAAAACAAATGTAGCGAATCGAAATGAATGAGCAGCGAGTCTAGTGGAATCGGGTGAATGTTCTTGCTGCTGCTTCAATGGTAGTTTTTGCTGTTGCCATGAAGTCGCTTGCCTGCCTGCCAGTGAATATCTGTGAGTGTTTTGTGAATGCCTGCTAGTGCTTGTGAATGCCTCTTGGCGTTTAGCGCATAAATTGAGCGCAGCAATTTCATTTAAATGTGCACAATAAACTTAGTTCATGACCCCTCGAGCATTTTGACTATGATATGTTGGCATCTCTTTCTACTACTCTATGTCTGCCTCAACTTCTAAATCACATTAAATTTTGCTAACAAAATGCATAATGCAAGACCTTTAGCCAGGGCGCCAGCAGCACAGCTGCTATGGCTTTTATATGCCAGCAGGCATGCCGGAAGTGCAACATACACACGCAGCTCACACGTACACACTCACACACGCCCGCACAGAGTTTAGCTTTGTTGTTAGCCGTTTGACAATTGAATTCAAATGAATTGCGGTTGAGTTTTATAACAAAGCAAAGTCAGCGACATGGTAATGCAAAAAGTGACTATGTGGAACAGCGAAGCATAGAAAAGCCAAGGAACATTTTTGAAAAATTGCGAAATCAATAAGCAAGAGGAAGAGGGTGGTTGTGTGTGCCAGCGAGACACACAAGCTGGAATACAACGGTAATTTAGTCACTTGACATGCTTTTCAAGCTGACAAATGTTGCGATTTGTCATTGGTTTGTCGTGCTCGTGACGTTGTCTTGTTGTGGTTTTGCTTTTCGTAGATCCCTACGCTGGGTTCCTTTCCATTTCATTTGCATGCAATATATTTTTTGTAAAGCTTTTTTTGAGTTTTAAATCAACATAGTGACAGTTATAAATAAAAGTCAGGATAATTGAAATACAGGGTATTTTTTGTATCTTTTATTAATGCATTGTTTCAATTAATTTTTAAAAATTGTTTTCAATAAAATTTAAATTAAACTAATTAATTAAATTAATATCCGACATTTCTGTTTTGTATTTCCTTAAGTTTCTTACAAAAAGACAATATTTTTACATTCATTCCTTACTTTTGAGCCTCAAAACTATTTATTGAAACTCAATCAGTTACATAAATTAACTTATATATTTAATTAATTTGATAAATGTACAAGAAACTGCAAGGGACTTATTTATTGATTCCCTTTCAAAGAATTTCTTCGTTAAAGTTGCTGCAACAAAAGAGTCCACCCTTGGGGCCACTTCAATTAAATTCAGCCCGCATTGCCTGCAGCCGAAAGCATACAATTTTCAGCAACATTTTAAAAGCATGTCTCTTAAATATTTCATGTTTTATATTTACAACGCCCTCGCGCCATGGACACAACTTAAGCATTTTGTCCAAAGAAAGGGGAAAAAATCCGAAACTCAGCTGCGAATGTTGCACCTGCAGCTGCAGTTGAAACAATTTCCCTTTGCTCGCTTTTTCGCCGCTGCCTCAATTTCCGGCAAAAGGCCGACAAGGCTTATCCGTTGCTGCGAGCTGCCTGCCCAGCCTGCCCACGCCCCCATTCATTTTGACTGCACGCTCAAGTGAATTTCACTAAATAATAGAAAAAAAAAATGTGCCCAACGCGAAAAAATGGTAAAATACCGAAATCGTTCGTTCGAAATTTTTCAGTTTTATTAATTTTTATTTGTGTCACATGATGCACTGCAGAAATGTATGTTAAAATGTATTTTTAATATTAAGCGCGAGAGCGACCTATATATGAGCAATGTTGTTAAATTAAAAAGTAACTGTCAGTGGGTGGTGGAGGATGGTTATTGAGAAGGGGGTTGAAAAAACGCAATGAAATCAACAACTTGCCAGCGGGAAAGGGACGCATTATAAAAATGGCGACAAACGACCGGAAATGGTTGCGGAAAAAAAGGCCACCACGGGCACAGGCCTGCACACGTATACCAGCACACAGGCTCGAGTACAGACAAACGCACATATGAGTGGAAAAAATATAGCTAACCAGCCGGCTCAGCAACGTCCTGGCACTGACTTCCTCCGGTTTAAATATAGCCAGACCAAAGCCAAAGCCAAACAGTCGACAAACGCTAAACGCACAGCTAGGGGAAATGAGTGGCGAGGTGGCGGCTGGTGTCTGGTGTCTGCTGGGCGAGGGTGGCGACAATAAGGGCGCATCTATTGCGGCGCATATAATGAACCAGGAGCTCCATGGCCGCGACATGGCCGTTGCTCATTTCCAGGTCGACGTAATTTGTCCATAATTTGTCTGCGTCTTCCACACAGACAGCAACGCGACCGCCACGAAGCGAGCGAAGAGTGGGTGGGCGCTTTGTGTTTGTATAAGGGACTGTCTGTGTCTAAGAGTTTATCTATGGCACACTTAGGCGCTATTTATGTGTTTTTATTTTTATAATATTCATCCGAGTGCAACTTTTGGGCTCTTTGTGGATTATTTCGGGGCTTTTCTGCGATTAAACCGAAAATGTACGTTCAAAATTATGAGTCTGTGACAGTATCAGACTTTAATATAGACACATGCTGCCAGCTGCTCCTTGTTCTATGCTATTGGTGCATGAGCGAACGGTCAAACTGATAAGCGGCATACAGGTGAGCAGGTGTAGGCGTGGACATGGCCCAGTTTTGTGGCTGACTGAGTTCATTAATCTAAGCAGCTCACACGTCCAGAAGCAGAACAATTGTCTGTGGTATGCGAACAGCGTGCTAACAAGTTTTTCCCACTCGCCATTGTGTGTAAGAGACTGTGTCTCTGCATGTACGCGTGTGTGTGTGTGTGCGACTAATTAAAATGGACACGAGCTAATCATGTTGATTGTTTTCACTGATTGATTGATTGTTACAATTTCAGATAGCTGCCATGCAAGCTGTAATTGTGTTGTGGTTCGTGTTATTTGGGACATTTTTGTCAGTTGAAATAAAATGGACGGATTTCCTGACAAATTATTAATTAGACAGTCTCAGAAAATGTTCTTTGTCTGCTGATAACATTTTCAAGTCAAATATTGATGTTTTCTATTGTAAAATATATGGGTCAATTCACCGCAATTATTTGATTAGGCTTACATAGAACAAAACTAGTCGTAATGAAGGAAATTTGAATGATATTGTTTTATTTTCAATTAAGTTCAATATGAATTTGAGGTAGAAACTCAATTGGCTCTTGTTTAATATTATTTGGTAATTACTATTTAAATTAAATATTTGTGGCTTAAAAATCCTATCAAGATATCTACCAACCTAAGAAATCTGTATGAAACGTATTTCAATAATCAACTTAGTATATTATATACATATATTATTTATCAAAATTTTGTCTATATTTTTGTAATTTCAGTATAACTGTTTTCATAATTAGATTTCATTGTAAATATTCAATCGATATTTTTTTCCTTTTATTATATAACCATAGCTTTTCTATAACTCACTGATAATCGCATTTTAAATAGCCATAAGTTGGCTGAAAAGCCTCCTTTAAATTTGTTAGCGAGCACATTAAGTGCTTTTATTTAAATGTATTCATGGGGCTGTTGTCTGTCGCCTGTTGACATCGTGCTGTGAAAACAACTATAATAAAAACAATAACATCAGCGTGAGCAACAGCTGCAACGACAATAACTCTTGGCATTGCATGCACGCACACTTGTACACATACACACACGCACACACACTCACACTCACACTCATATACCTATGCAAACAGCATCTGTTGTGTCGTCGTTGCCGTCGCCCACATAAGTATCCTGCATTTTTTGCAATAACAAGCAAAACTTGCGCACCGAAACGTGAACGCCGCTTGTTTTGTTAAAATCTGTGTGTGTGTGTGTGTCTGTGGGTAAGTTCGCTGTTGTGTGTAGATATGGCAAGCTACAGCAGCTGCAGCTGCATTTGGCCCCGCCAGCAATGCACAGCTTATAATTGAAAATGTTTTGTTTTAATTAACTTGCATTTTTATGTGCAGTCGTCTGCCCTTAACTCAGTTTATGCCCACTTTCTGTCTTGTCCTCTCTTTTCCGATCCAACGCACATTCTAGGCCTGCAATACATAAACATATATACCCTACCCTTGTGTTGCTTTGCTTAAGCGTTTTGCTCTTTTAGACAGACCGACTCACCCATTGATTTTGATAGGTTTGTGTGTCCCGGTTATTATTATGACGCGCTTTATTGTCACGCGGTTGCTGCCACAAAATGCTTCATGTGCTGGCCGCATCAAATTTATGTTAACAGCGCAAGTGGCAAGCGCTATGAAAACGCAGCATACGAGCAAAGTCAGGGCGCCTGGCAGTGTCGCATTTAGCAACGGTAGCGGAAGCTGCATGCATGAGAGAGATAGAGAGAGAGAGAAGGGAGAGAGAGTGTGTGTGCAACGACACTCAAAATGTTTGGGTTATATGAAGACATAAACATAAAAGTGTTTTATAATAAAGCAAAGCGTGAAATAATTCACAGCACAGTGCTCAGAGTCCGCACAGTGGCGCAGAGAAGCCAAGCTGACAATTTTTATAGTCTTCTACCTACAAGAACACATTCGCACATACACACACTGGCAGGCTGACAATGATGTTAAATAAAATATTGTTTATATGCCAACATAATAAATGGCCATTGCCAGCGAAGGACTCATAAAACGCACGTTAGTCATCGCCATCAAACAAACACCTAGGACATTATTAAAGTCATACAGACTGCCAGGCTACATGCACGTATTTATCCACAAGAGTTTCATTTTGAGCCCTAAACAATGACGATCACGACAGATGAGTTGAATGCAGCCGTTGTCTACTTTTATGGTTTTCAATTTTTCAAGGTGCTAAAAAATAAGCAAAGTGTTTGTTATCAAAGAAAGAATGTTTTGTTTAAAAGTAAAGTGGATTTAGCTGCCCTGCACTATTAACAAAAAATTTATTTTATTTTTGGTAATTAACACTCCTTGAACCCAACCAGTTCGAAAAAAAATATAATCAGACAATCAGAAAAACCTAACCCTATCTTTGCAAATAGATGTTTGGTTAAAAGCTTTCTTGTTTTTTATATCACTTTATTTTTATACCCTGAACCCATTAAAAATGGGTAAAAAGAGTATATTGTATTTATATCCAAATGTATGTAACAGGCAGAAGGAAGCATTTCCGACCCCATATTCTTGATCAGCACCAATAGCCGAATCAATCTAGCCATGTCCGCCTGTCTGCCTGTCCGTCTGTCCGTCTGTCCGTCCGTCCGTCTGTCCGTTTGTATGAACGCAAGGATCTCCGAATATATAAGAGCTAGGGACTTGAAATTTTAGATGTAGGTGCTCCTAGTGCCTGCGCAGATCGAGTTTGTTTCCGATAATCGATAGCTTACTCCGTTTCCAAGCAATCGACAAATCGATATCGAATTTTGGTAAATAATAAGAGCTAGAGTCACCAAACTTGGCATATAACTTCTAAAATAGAATATATATATTCATTTGATGTTGAAAGAAGAGGGTTCATTGAATTCGCTAGTCGGGAGCTCGGGAGCTCGGGAGCCGACTAGAACCTGTGACGAACCCTCTCAATTCATAAATATTTATAATTTTTTTATATATAACCCTTGTTCATTTTTTAATTCACAATTCTCCGCATATGCCCAGCTCCAGCAGTTGTTTATCTTATTTTCATTTAAATACCTCAAGCGATCTCAGTTTTATTATTAAACTAATGACTTTATTATTTACTAATTACCCGGGGAATAATTGTTTAGCTGACCTAGTTGACGCGCTCAGATCCTGCGATGTCATGTAATGTGTCAGACAGCTCTGGGCAAGGACTTGACCATATATAGGACTGCGTGGAGGGTACGGGCCAGGCCAGGACAGGACATGTAACATGGGCCAGCAACTGCTGACCAAAACGAGGCAGTAGCAAAGTTTTTGCGATTGTCGTTTAGTTCGGAAAATTGCTAATTTATTATTTTGCGCATTTAAATATTTTAAGTGTCCCGCAGGATTTGCACTCGCATGCACATACACTCAAACGAGAAACTTGCAAGGACACTAAAAAATTTGTCGCCAGCCTGAGCCGTGCTGCGTCCTGAGCTCTGGGCCCTGTGTGCTGTGGCAGCAGCAGCCACGTTACAAGTTAATATAATTTTAATGAAAATTAACATGAAGCCTGGCACTTTTTGCCCCACACGCTTTAATTTCCCAAAAGACAAAGCGACTTTTATGTGTGTGTGTGTGAGAGAGAGAGCTCGACTGTCTGTGAGTGAGTGTGTGTAGGAGGACATATGTTAGTGCTGGTTTATTACACATACGCTCCGTGTTAAGCGCATAGAGCAGACGCCAGCCGTTTAAGCTCCTTTCATTTTCATTTCTCACTGCGTGCTCTCTCTCTCTCGCTTTCTCTCTCTCTCTCTCTGTCTCTATCTCGCTCACTTTCTAGTTTTATAACTGTTTACCGTTTTTCTTTGCTACTTGCCTAATTTCTTGCAGCGGCTTCTGCGCGTTTAGACGGTTGATTCAAGTGCGTTCTCGTGTTGGGATTTACGCAACTAATTTCGCATAGGCAAAATGACTGAAAGTGCCTGTTTTGACTTTGATTTATAATAGCGCAAAAGGCTGTACTAGACTACGCCCATGCACAATCTGTATTCGCCTTGTATCTGCGGCTCTCCCTTTGCCCACCGCAGCCTGCCACGCCTAACAATGTTGGTGGGCGCTGACAGGCAACAGCAGTCATAGCACAGGTTATAAGCCTTTGAAACTTGGCACGCGCTTCTAGGCTCAAATTTTGCATTCCTTCACAGAGAGCACCTGCACACACAAACACACCCGCCCGAAATTCACTTTTGATGGTTAGAACTCAACCTATTTTATGCTGCCCATCATCATCAGTGAGCATACCAAACAATTTGTCAAGTTTCAATATGTCGCTGCACTTTGATGACTGTCCTCCAGGCTTACGTTGACAAGGATATAACTCAAGCGTTTACGAAACGGCATATTGAGCCTTTGCAAGAGAAACTATTATATAATTTTGGATCTTCTAATTGGGCTAAGAGCGTAAAAGAATTGAACTAGTCTTACATTGACAAGGATATAACTCTATATTGCAACATTTACAAACGGTATATTCAGCCATTGCTAAGGCAACTGAAATATAATCATCATCATTCATAATATTTAATAAGCATCAGCTAGTTAATGAAGCGATCAATATGTAAATGCCAACGCAACCATTGACCAATTCATCGCTCACAAAGTGTCAATTTGTTTCACTGCAGTTCATTATTTGTCGCATCGAATTTAAGTCGAAAAAAATTCCGAGCAGGCAATTAGTCGCGTTAATCTCTGTGACATTCTTTGACATCTGTTGATCAGTCGCCAGTTCTTGAAACGGTAACGAGTAGATTGTGTCATGGCTGCACATACAAATACAATAGGCAAATCACTGTGGGGCTTATGGTGAGATTATTGGGTACACGCTTCATTAGCTTGCCATTAAATAACGTTTGGCTTCGTTTATGAGAAAATAATAATAGAGAAATATTTTTGAGGGTAATCGTTTAATTATTATAAAAGTCTTATCATGACTGACAATATAATATATTGAATATATATTAAGCCAGAATGAGTTACTTTATCGCCGCATAATCCTAGATTTTTTATAGATTTATTTCTGTTTTTTTGAGCATTGCTTAAATAAACACGATTCTAATCCATATTCCACAGTGCGTCGGCCACCGGTCAGTGTCAATTAGTAAACACATTTGTACCCAGTTTTATCTGCAATCGCTTATAAATATATTTCATGACCTTTGGCATTTTGCAACAGCTCAAGTGGCTGTTGCTATTTGTGCTTGTGTGTATTCACACTGTCTGGTTTCTGTGAGCATGGCAAACAGAACGCAAAGCTTTAACACAACATCAAATAGTAAAAGAGCATTGAATGTTGCCTCAGTCCTGATATCGTGTAGCAGCTCCTTGACTGCTGTTACTGTGGCTGCTGTTGCTGGCATCTTTTGCTATCGTTGCCTTTTTTATTAGCTTTGTCTTTCAATCTGTCTCACTGCCTGTTATGTGTCTTTTATTTTATTTGCTATCCCCTTCGACTGCTACCAGCGACAAAACAAAATCGATTTTTATTTGCCAAGAATAAAAGAGAGAGCTCGTAGTTTGTTTGCCGCTTTTGTTGTCAGAGATATTAAATCGTTTGGTTTGCAGGCGGTTCAACATCGGCTGGCTGATTGAAAGGCTTCTTAGCTTGAGGACCATTTAACTATAAATTATATATATGTGCTATGCAGTATCTTATAATTAAATCCAAATATAGATTTAGGCTGATATTAATTAGCAGCTGTTGTGCTGCCTCTCCCTGGAGAAAAGTTTATGTAATTAGTGCACAGAAAATTCGTTTTGATTTTCATTGATTTTGCAATTATAAGAGGCGGAGCACAAAGTTTTACCCATTAAATTTCAATAATTTGCTTAAGATTGGGGCGCATCCATAAATTATTTTTAATGGGCGTGGCTCTGGAGACTTGGTTGCGCTAGCAACAGTATTAAGTCGGAGAATTTCCCGCTATTTGTAATTAAGCAAGTAACTTCTAAGCCTAATGAGCTTAACGCTCGCCACTCACTCGCACAGACGCAGACAACGGCGAAATGTTGCAAATTGTTGCTTTTGTCATATGTCAAACCTGCCAAAAATGGCCGCCAGTTGAACGTGGAACATGATAGCTACAGCAGCAAACGGCGGCAAAGGCTGCTTGGCCCGGGGTCACAAGGACTACAGCCCTGATTGGGCATAGACAAAAAGTGCCGCCATCAAAACAGCTTGACATATCAGGCGCTATCTAACGCGGCACACCCATGCCTTCTATGTATGTCAGCTTTTGCAATGTCCCGCAGCGATAAGTTGGTCAGGGGAGAGGGCGCTTTTGCACTCAACGTTAGCCCACTTTAGCTCTGTTGTATTCGTCAGCTTTTGTTTTAACCAAACGAAAATGGAGCGCACGGCAGATTTGGATGCTGATATGCATGCAGGTGTATTCGCGTCTGTAAGTGTGTGGGTGTATTCCTGTGTAAAGTGTGTGCTGGTGTGTAAAGTGCCTGCCTAACCAATTTGTGCGCCCATACAAACTAATGTGCTTTGATGTAGCGGCTACAGCTTTCGACTCAGCCTGACAAATGCTTGAGTCGCACAAAAAGCTGGTCTACTTTTCTTATTTTTTAATTTTTTATTTTGTGTATCAACAGCGACAAGACCATCGATCACATTAATCATATAAATTTATTTTCGTTGAGGGCCGCTTTAGAAAATGATTCAAATCGACAACAAAAAGTGCCATATGATACTTTAGATTCCACTTACCGCATTGCGCATACGCCGCATACGTCGCACCCGAACTGCAATGAGTGTGAATCAATCAAAATCAGCGTCGAAAATTATGCCGCAAATTGAATTATTGATTCGATTAAAGCGCACCTCAACACACGCACCAGCACCTACGCCCACACACACCTACACACTCAAGCAGCAAATAAATAAATAAGCAGCGGCGAGCAGACGACGCCTCAGCATGCGGGGAATTGTACAGCTTTTGCCATTTAAGCGTGCCTGGCGATCAAATTACATACACTCCACCACACACACACACACACACGTGTACTCATACATCAGTATTAGAGTTACATTTACTGTTTACTTATGAAGTGCCACGCGCGCACATTAAAAGCCACAAATCGTCTAAAGCGCTCAATGTACAAACACATCGTCTTTCACTGCCAGCCCGTGTGTATGCGTGTGTGTGTCGTCTGTGTCATGCAAAGCGCTTAATCGTCAATATTATTTCATACGCACACTTACATAAGCGCACACACACACGCATAAAGCAATCAACTGTAGAGTAGCACTGGAGCTTATTCTCATACCAATCCATCGATTACAGTCACTTATTTATGTGTATTCTTTTTTACATCATTTTTTTTTTTTTTTTTGTTTGTTTGATTTATGCCATATCTGATTTTGATATACCCTTCAACAGAGTCAATAGGCTCATTCATCTTGTACACGCTTATAATTATTTGTAAAAGGTAATATTTACCGTTTATAAATAAAGATTGTATTATATGTATTGATGTTTCCATAATGCTCCCTTAAAAAATGTATTTATATATATTTTACTTAATTAAATATTGCAGAAATTTTTCATAAAGTGTTCTTATAAAGCGTATATGAAATATTTTACTTATTTAATAGGCTATTATTAAATATATTACTTATTAAAATTATGCAAAATTTGTCCAAAGTTTAATAATAGAGTATATTTAACCATTTATATACACAAATATATTACTATTTAACCATTTGATTTCAGCAATTAATTTTAAATCAAATTTTTTTTGATAATGGTTTCAAGGTTTTTATAAATCGAAAAAAATTGTTTTAATTGATACACTTTTAATTTTAATAAAGTTTCAACTATAAATGACCCAAAAAATTCTCTCCAAATGCATTAAAATATATTTAAAGTTATATTTTTTACACTCTATTAATTGTGATAGTTCTGGAAATTCATAACAATAAATTGAAAAAAATATTATATGATATTAATGTAAATAATCATTTTCAAATAAGTAAAAGCAAAAACGTTAAGTAATATTCCTAATATAATAATTTGCTAACTTATATATTTTCAATACTTTTTATTTATTTTTAAGAGTTCACAACGCTTCGGTGTAACACATATAAAGCGAAAATACTTTTTTGGTTTTGAAGCTCTGTTAAATAGCTTTGAGCAATGGCGTTGCAGGAAATGGTTCCATGTGCTCGCCGCCATTTCGTGTGCGCAATTAAGCGTTTGATGTGCGCTTTTCGTTTGAAAATTAGGCAGAAGCAGGAGCAGTTAAAGTAGCTGTAGGAGCAACGGCATCAGCATCAGCCCAGAGGCAACCTAATATCTTTCATAAATAATTTATGCGATTTGTTTGCTGTTTTTTATGATTGTCAATGCATCAGTCGCAGTGTGTGTGTGTATTTGTGTGGGCGTGCGTGTGGTTGAATTTATAGTTTCAGCTGAGATTTTAAATCAATTTAAAATGGCATTTCATTAGCAAATCCAAATTTCAAAAAGGACAGCCACATTATCATGTGGCATAGGAATTCTGCTTGCCTTGGTGGGTCCATATGTGTCTATATATGTAGGTATGCGTGTGTGTATGCGTTTGTGTGGTTACCGATTAGTGCTGCTTATTCGTATAACTCAGAGCTAAAAGCTTTTAGAGCTTGCATAAGATAAAAGGCAACCAATTGTGAAAGATATTTTAAATGCATGTGCCTCATGAGTCTCCTGCACTTTGTGTAGAAAATAGAAATGCTTAATTCGAACTGAATATATATATATATATATTATTACATAACGCCAGAGTGGCAGAGGCTAATAATAAAATTCAATAATATTTTTGACTATATATATAATATATATGCAGGCAAACAAATTCAATGCACTGTTTTATATATTAAATTAACGTTTGGGACAAAGGATTAATATTGACAATGTACCTTTTCCATTGTACCAATGTGCCTTTTCCATTGTCAACATTAATCCTTTGCTTGCTAATTGCTTGTGATTCGTGCCAACATTATGGAGTAACCAGATAAGATTACCCTTAAAAATATACTGTCGGCCGACTTCTTGCTAAACCCTAAGCTTCACCATAAGGAAAGCTTGGAGCCTGCCAAAGCATACTCATTATAGATATTTCTAATTAATATCGATGTTTTGTTTGTTTTTTCATTATATTTTTTATGTCTGCTCTACTCCAACGCTCCAACACTCAAAAAACGCTGATTCATGACAGCACGCTTGTACACCTAAGTTTTCATACCGGCGTTCACTAGCGTTTTCAATAACCTGCAGGTCAAATATATCAAAAAACAGCTTCAGTTCACATTGCAGGTTCCCAGCTCTTCAAGTCAAGCCAACAAAATCTTAAACGCATAGATATGTTATTTGAATGAAAATACGCAAAGATGAGATTTATAGTTAGCCAGCAGGATAAACAAAAGCTGCACTTTACGTGTGTTTTTACTGCATTAAATATTATGCAAAGCACTTAACTGCGACTTTGCACTTACACGCACAGCAACAAACTCCAAATATACTTTAACATAGAGCTATACTGGCTTGTAAGCTAAGCACACACACTCACCTACGTTTCGAGCTGCATGCTATACAGAGGGGCTGCGTCCCGCTCTCGACTGTCCATCCGATATGTTGTACTGCTGCTGTTTTGTCCTTGTTTCTAGTGCTGTCATAAAACGCTGCTCGACAGTTAAGAAACAAATTGCGTTATGAAGCTGAACTCTTGCACCTGTGCTGCAAGCTACACAACAATACCTCTCTCACTCTCTCTCTCTCTGTCTCTCTGTCTCTCTCTCTCTCTCTCTCTCTCTCTCTCTCTCCCTCTCTCTCTCTCTCTCTCTCTCTCGCTCACACTCTATTGCACTATTTCTCTATATTCTATCCTTGTATATATCTACAGTAAATATGATAAATCACCATGCCCCCGACTGCTGCTGCTGTTGTCCATGACAAATGACGCAGAGCCACGTGCTAAAACCCCTGAGATGCTGCTGCTCGGCGCATGTTATAGTATTTTGCTCCGAATGCCACGTATACAATAATCGATGCGATTTGATGCATACCAACTGTATAGTACATATACACACACACACATAAACATACGCACAGATCATGGTCATGCATATATAAACCATACATATAAGTATATCCGCATGTTCACGTCGCTTAAATGTGTAGCATAAATATTCATTTTTATGGCTAAGACAAGGGCAAGTCTCAATGT
Organism: Drosophila novamexicana; assembly: GCF_003285875.2. Lineage (NCBI taxonomy): Eukaryota > Metazoa > Arthropoda > Insecta > Diptera > Drosophilidae > Drosophila > Drosophila novamexicana. The sequence continues at coordinate 101,806 of NW_020824835.1, forward strand.
GTGCGAGTGTATGTATGTCTATGTGTCTGTGTGTGTTGTGATTGTGTGTGTATTATGCAGTCAAAATGGCGGCAGCTTGCTGTGCTCATTGCGGCGGAAACGGAAGTGCTTAAGCTGTAAGCAGAAATCATAAACGAAAATCACGTAATGCCGTTCGGTGTATGTGTGTGAGTGGCAAGCTGCTTGCCTCAAGAGGCAGGTGTTGCTGCAATGATTTTCAATTTTACGCGTGAAAGTCATGCGCTAATTTTCTTGTTTGCCATTTGCAATTCGCCTATTCATTGTCATTTGCCACACTGTGCGCAGCTCAGTACGAGAGCCAATTGACATTAATGACACGCCAATTTGGCCTAATTGAGTTGGTGCGCACAACTTTTTAATTAGTCGAATAATTGGATACCCTTACGCTTAGCGCCGTGTCTATACATGCGTTGCGGACGCAATCTTGACCTTCTGCTGCAGCTATTGACAAAAGCCGTCTGTTGTGATGGGGTTGACGTTTGACGAGCATATCACAGAGCATATCACTATCTTTTTAACTCTTTGACTCTCTTTCCCTTCCTTTCCCATCTTTCTCTACTTCACCTCATGCAAATCCTTTCAAAGACATTGAGATTTGGCCTTAACCAAAAAGCGTTGAAAATATAAAAGTCACGTAACTGGTAGCCGTTTCCGGTTACGTCGCACACGCGCCCCACATACACACGCACACCTACACTATGTGGCACACACACTTACTTTGTTACGGCTTAAGCATTCGTTTGCACTCGAGCGCTTTGATTACGCTTCGATTTTTGCCAGCATTAAGAAAAGTTTTCCAAGTTTTTCGTTTTTGCCTTTAGTTTTCTTTTAGTACATATATATATATACATATATACTTATATGCTATTCGTTGGTATTAACGCCCAAATTGCTTTATTTATATGCCATATTCAAAGTGGCCGGAGCAACCAGATTATTTACCTACATAAATATAGGTATATATTTTTTGCATACCCATAGCATAGACCTAATTTATGGGCCAAATAACCCTTAAGCTTGGGATTTGCACACAAAAAGGGATGGGCCTCATTTGAAATGCAAAGTACATTTTAAAATTTTTAGCGCTTGTATCATAAATTGAAAACTAAAACCTAAAACCCGAAACCTGTCTAGCCAGCAGTTTAACTATTAATTACAGTCAAAGTGGAAAAAACTACAAAATAAGAGCAACATGATAACAAGAAACATAAAAGCAAAAGCAAAAAATGCATAAAAAGTTAGAGAAATATATGCAAAAATTGTTTGAACGACTGTCGGAGCAGTCGGGCCGTCAAATGGTTAGGCAAATAATTTGGTATACACACAAAAATACACCAACCCATACGCAAATACAGCTTTTGCCATTGGCAATCCGGCAATAGTCAAATTCTACTTCATTTTGATGGCGCGCTAAATTGCGCAAAACAAAATATCAAAAGGCAGCAGCAGGCCAAAATGATGTGCTTAACAGCAAACACATCCACACACCTACGCACACTTATAAAGACTCTCCTGCGTGTGCTAGCAACATTTTCATATGAGACAACTTTTTGTATGCTCGTCACATAGCCGTAGCTCAAGCAGACGCCCTGAGTTGGGGCGTGGCAAGGGGTCGCTGACATGCAACGCGCTTTCAATTTCAGCATGCGTATCAGAGTGGGTGTGCGTATGCGTGTTTGTCTAGGAAATCTTAAAGCGCAGACAGGAAATATTTGTTGTTTTTTCCGTATATATCACTGATGTATCCTTGCTGAGGATATTATAGGTTTGTCAAGAGGCACACAAGATCAGAATCAACAACCGACTATATATGGACATGTACCTTTGAGACAAACTTTTAGTTTTGTATTAGCATACATTAATGCAACTTGATACACGTCCTACACCTCTTGCCGTAGAAGGAATCGTAGAACTTTACGTTCAGAATTGACTGCATCGCAAATTTTTATAATATATGATTTAATTTGGTATTCAAGACCGAAAGAAAAATAACTACCAGGATATCTTTGTAAAGCGTACAACAGTTCAAACATGTTGGCAAAAATTTATCTGCATGATCAACTAAAGATAATGCTATGTAAAAAACAGCATTATGTGGATATTGTCATCATATAATAGAGATAATCTAACATAAGAGTATTTGTCCTTCGGCATTGCCAAGGTTTCTTTGAACTCTTATACATCACGTTGCTTTATTCGCTTTATACACGTCATCATCATCATCATGATGAGCCTTATGCAATGCTGATTATCATTTGTGGCTTCTGCTGTTTGCTTTCAGCAAATCCTCCTCTTTTTACTTTTCACACACATGCTCGTGTCTGCGTCCTTGCACGACTTTGCTGCTGCATACTTTTAGGCTCGACTCGGTTTTAGTTTTTTACGTGTGTTTGCTTTTAATAGCCATCTGTTTGCCTTGCTGTCAGCGTTTTATGCGTGACAAACAAACACACAATAGCACACATAAACACACGCTTAAGACGCACAAGTTTGCGTGATGGTTGCGCAAATTATGCCAAAAAAAAAAAAAAAAAACAAACAAAGCGTTGAGAAAAAATACTAAAAACACAAACCTTATGAAAAAATTAGCGCATTCGCCTTGAAAATGTGTATCCGAAAGGCGAATGGATAGAAATAAGTATATAAAGCAATGCTGATTAAAGAGTTAAGCGACCGTCACGCCACTTCCTGTAGCATTGGAATATATGTGCATACATATATTTATTTACCAGCCAAATGTTTGCTTGGCTTCCTTCATATGTCACACAGATACAAATTTATTTACGTCCATACACGCACAGGCACACATGAGCGGTTACTTTATCATCTCCTCTTTCACATGTCCTAGCCAATGTTTTGTTGTTGTAGTTGTTCTTGTTGCGCCTTTGATTTTCATGTTTGTGTTTGCCCAAAATGTCAAGGATGTCAAATTAATTTTCATAGCATTTCGGTTTGCTTTTTAGATAATTGAATGGCATTTTTATTATTTGCTCATTTCATATGCCAACTCGTTGTTATCGGTCTATTTATTTGCATTTGCGGTATATAAACTCATTTTCATGAAATCAATGAATATTTGATCATTTTCTTTAAGTCAAGTTTATATTCACTTAGTTATTTTTTACAGGCATTTAATATACGGTTCTAAATTAATTGAAATACGAGTAAATTGATAAACGTGTTTTCAAAGTCATTACTAATTATATTTTTGTGGATTTCATTAAGTTCTCACAATTATTTAATCGGTTTACTTCATAAGTATTAGCTGCATACGTTTATCGTATCAATATACTTTTAAAATAGTTGAGTAGTGCGCCGGTAGAATTTGAAAGTTGAATATAAAGTTTAATGAAAGTTTGAAAGTTTTATGAAAGTTTCATTATAATAATATATATTTTTCCATATTACTTCATTGAACAAAAATCTGATTTAGTAACTTGACTTGGGATCAATAGATATGCGTGAAATATATAAGTGCATACATTCAGTGACTGTCAGAAAATCATATATGTAACCAGATAATGTTCCAACATCAACAATTCAACCACAACACGTGCAATAACCTTTTCAATAAATAATTTATCATGACCTTTGATGAATAAAATTTTGGAAAAATGTATGCTAATCACATGTATATAATTGTGTGTGTGTGTGTGTGTGTGTACGATAATCAAATACGCCTCGTCAACTACAAATCCATATAAGCAATTAGATTAAGTAGCAATATTACCCAGAACCAGAGACATTAATCAATAACACCACACATCAATACACAAACACACACACACACATATATAGCGTACTTTAGCTTCGTTTTAATAATTGTTAGTATTAGCATATAACGGCGGGTGTCAAATAACTGGCAGCCAATACAAACAGATATCGTTTACCTGCAAGCAAACAACAAATTATATGGACACTATAAAACTTTGACAATCAAATGCACATCAGGTACACATTAAAAGAGCTTCATATATAAAGCAAAGATATAAAGCGAAATAGGAAACCAGCGGCATTAATAGGGCAACTAGCAAAAAGTAAGTGGATGACTTAAGCAAAGTCCTTGAAGGTTAATAAAAAAAAAAAAAAGACTCATAAAAAATTCAGCAAGTCGAGCCAAGCGGAAACGGAAATACGTAAGCATAAAAAAAAATGGAAATAAAGTGAAATTGCAGTTGCCACTGCACCAGCAGCAGCACCACCAGCTGTTTCGCATATACCAGTAAAGTACATATTTCACATCTTTTTTTCTACTTATATACAAGCAATGGCTATTATTTTAAGTTGCCCACGCGCTAGCTGATTTAATTTCAGGCTATTATGCGCCCACAATGCCAGCGGTAAATGCAGAGAGAAGCGAAGCAAAGCAGAAAGAGCACACTGAAAACAAACGGAGCAACAGACCGAAAAAAGTAAAGCTCTCTAAAGCGTACCGCAGTGTTCGAGGTAAAAATGTGTTAACTAAAAGTATTCCCTAGATATATGACGGTTCTATTCTACAGGAGATTATAGTAGGTTTATTTCCAGAATATACTGAAAAAATATAAGTAAATGTATATATATCTTAAGATATTCTGGATATAAATCTACGAAATCAACAACAGCTTCTGTACAAATAGAAAGTATACAACTTTTCATATAAAGTCCCTTCTAAAAAATAGTAAAGATAATCTAGGCACTACCTATATCACAATAAACGGCAAATTTAGTCCAGACATTGTTAGACTTTAATTATATATTATCGCTGCGCCTACCATTAAATTTAAATTTTCATTTCATTATATTTACTATTTGATTTAACTCGGGTTTTAATTAATTTTAATTTTATTTTGTTTACAGTTTTTATTATTATTTCCATACTTATTATTATAATTAATTTTATGTTTATTAGTATTATTAGATATATATTATTGTTAATATATTTATTTTTGTTGCATATATTGTAATAATAATAATATAAAAATTAATTAAAATTAATAATATAAAATTTAAAAAAAATAAATATTGATAACACACTTTTTATTCTGGCAATACTTCTGATTTCGATATAATTCATTTTTTTTATTATACTCTCGTTTGAAAGGAAATTCAGAGATTATTAACCTCTTAGGATACTATTTAGCTGTTCTTTAAAAAAGAACGTTAAGCTTAAAGTTTTAATGAAGCTGTATGTGAATATTATCGGGAGCTTTCAGGTGCTTTAAAGAGTATTTTAAAGTTGTTTGTACTGTAGTGTTAAACATGTCTAAAATAAGAAGCTTTGTCCTGTAGCTTATTGCACAAGATTTTAGCTTCAAATTCATCTAATATACCCATCGTAAGAAATCAGGTACAAATGTATATACGTATAAATGCGGCTGACCAGTAAAGTTGGTTACCAAACTTGGACTGAAAGCTTTTTAAGAGTGGCCTGCTGGCTAAGTTTTTGTTTTGGTGCTGTGGCATTTCTTCTGTATTATGTTGTTTTTGTTGTTGAGCAGAGATTTGGGTCGAGTATCTGAATGAGCTCACATTTTACAGTAGCTACTGCCGCTGCCGCTGCTATTGCGACTGGGGGATAACTGCTCCTGTCGGCCTTTTTCTCTCTTTAATTCATATTATTTGCACTTTATTTTATTTTCCTGTTGCTGTTGTTGGAATTTTCTTTGCCTGGGTCAACATTTAGAATAGAGCAACCTTTTGGCGAGGGCAGTGAGAGTAGCTGGGCCGCTTTAATTTCCCAAAGCCTCGCAGCACAGTTGATTGTTGATTGGCAAGCGAAGAAAGCATTCGAATTACCAACGACCAGCTGGACGCATCGTTTGCCTCTCTTTTTGCTCCAAATTAGGGCAATGACAAGCTTTTACTGCTAATCCATCTGAAATCGAAGCACAAAAATTCGAGGGGGCAAAATGTGTGTAAAGTGAGCAACAATTTTGAGAATTACAGCGGCAGCAACCAAAGCCAAACAAGTCAGGTACTGGGAACTGCACAGGATATGCTCAAAGAACAGCAATAAGAAACTAAGAATATCTTAACAGCTGCTTTTACTTGGGTTTGTCTTGTTGTACGCTCTGTAACAGAAACGATTTCAAAAAACCATGCCAAGCGACTATTAAGACTTAATCCATTTAAGACACTCGGAGATATCCTTATACCATACTTTTACACAAAAGCATACACGCCATAAAACTATTAGAAGGCATTCTTGATTAACTTCGATGTTTCAGGTCCGATCTATATGAATTTTTCGGGTCACAAAAATAGCATGAAAAAGTTTCAAAGCCCAAAGACTCTATCATTAAAAGTGAGTTTTTCCAATATTGTCCAAAAAGAAATATTATTATAATTTTTTTAGCTAAAAACAAAATTATAGACTTCAGTAATGCTTATGCTTGAAAATATATTTTAAAGTCTCTACATACCGTAGTTTTTAAGATCGATGATCAGACAGTCAGACAATTATAATAATATAATAAATAAACAAATAATAATTATATTTTAAAGACGCAGAAGGTTCTTGAAAATTCAATAAACAAAACTCGAAAACAATACGGTTAAAGAAAAAAAAATTATATAAACACATTTATCATTTTCGATTTGATTGTCGTTTGTGTCGTCAATTAATGGTCAACACAATTATTAATCATTTTCACAGCTATTTGCTAATTTTTTAATGAATTCGTAAAATTTCATTTGGAAAGCCAGTAGCCATTGCAGTAGCCGAAAATTTTAAGTTACTAAGTAGGAACAAAGAAATAAGTTTTAATCAATCAGTCTGCATGAAATGTAAATCGTGATATATCCACCGAAGAAAATGTTAAAATATTATACAATTGTTCAACTCAAGCAAAAAACCTCCAACTACGATCAAACTGACTCAATTGCAATCCCTCTGCTTCTCTCGCCCCTAAAATTTGTTAAGTTCAAGAGCCAATAGAAACTTTTATTAAACGGAAACTCGAGCTGGCAACACACAAAAAAAAAACATTTTTATAGAAATAAAGAACATGCGAACTGTCTAGACTAAAAAGCAAATGCGGCAATAAAAAGTGCCGCCAGAGAAGCCAACGACTTGCCTCATTATAAACGAAACTACAATCAAAGCGCAAATTTTAAGCCCCGAGCAGCTTTGATTACCAATCCGAAAAACCCGCACATAAGCCTCTACCAACTTACCTAATCGCACCTGCTACTTAACTGTACAAGCGCAATCACAAATCAACAATCGCAATTCGAGTGTGTGTGTGTTGGATTTATTGTGAGACTGTGTGCGTGTGTGTGTAGGTATATGTGCCGAGGCATTTGAAACCTGATTAGGCAAGCACTTCAAGTGTTGTCTGGTTGAGGTTGCACGAGCTTGGCGAAGGCTTGAGCGAGTTATCCAGCAAGTGAGTGAGCAAGCGAGGGAGTAAGCCAATTGCCACGCCCATATTTTGCCGACGCCCACGTAGAAAGCGCACGGCAGCTGTGGGAAATTTATTGTTTCAAGTAAATGCCACTTGATGGATTATTTGCTTACTGCTGCCACTTTGATTTCTATTGCCGTTCTCTGTTGCTGTTTTTTTTTTTTTTTTCTTTTTCTTTTTTGTTATACCCTGTACTAGCAAACTGCTTTAATTTAGTTTTAAAATACATTCTGTATAAATATTGTTCTAAGCATGATAATCCGCTCGGCCCACAATGACAATCGTTCCACAAGCGCCCTTTTAAAGGATCTGTAGATTATAAAAGGGTAACAAATTTAAGCAAAACTCTTTAAGCTTCTCAATTGCTCCCACCGACAAACTAAAATCGTACCTTTGTGTTGTTAATCGATATTTCTTAAATAATATCAGAACTTCTTCTACAAGTTTTCCGATTACTAATGTTCAGTACACATATTTTAAGTACATCTTTATGGCTACCGGAACTGCACGCGATTACTACAATATTTGAAGAATTGGCTCGGATAAAGAGTTACAGGCGTGATATTTAATTAATGCATATTTTCTATATATACTATGTTCGTATGCCCTATCCAATTGAAACCCTTTTCGGATATAAATACAGGAGTTTTCTTAATCTGAAGCTTAAAAAAGAAGCTTATGTAATATTTGCTCCATACTATGAAATTTATATTTGTAAATCGAATGAGTGCTACGGCATGGTTACAGAGTATTCAGCTAGTCAATTGTATGTAACAGGCAAAAAGAAGCATCTCCCACCCCATATATTCTTGACCGGCATCAACAGCCGAGTCGATCTAGCCGTGTCCGCTGTCTCTCCATCTGTCCGTCTGTCCGTCCATCCGTCTGTCCGTATGTATGAACGCAAGGATCTCAGAACCCATAAGAGCTTGAGACTTGAAATGTTATCTGTATGAGCAAATTGGGTAAATAATAAAAGCTAGAGTCTAAACTTGATATGTTGCTTCTAGAATAGTACATATATATTAAGTATCTTTCATTTTATTCATTCGCTACCTACCACCGCAAAGCTATAAATCAAGTTAATAAACCAACTTGTATTGCCCACCAATTTCAGCTAAAATTTTAATGCACTTGACTTTTTGAGAATACATAAAAAATCTATGGAATGTCGAAAATTTGATTAAGATCGGTTAAGAAACACACAAAATTTACTTGTTTTGGCTACGATCGTTTTAGCAGCAGCTAGCGCAAATTCCAAGAATTTCTGTATACATGTACATACATTTATGCGCATATGCTTTAAATTCTATCAACAGCATCACAATTGCGATTTTATTGTTTTCTGTGCTGCTATTTTAATTCGTATTTTTTTTTTGTTGTGACTTAATTATTGGTGAATCTGTTAAGTAGAGGCAGCGGCAAATAGTCCGCTGTGTTGCTAGTTCGAACCCTACCGGGGAAGCTTTTATTTTTTTGGCTGGTGTGACTGTTGAGTAGGGTCGGCAGCAAGTAATGCGGTCAGTTGCGAGTTCGAACCCTCTTAAAGAAACATTTTTTTGCAATTTATCATTTTTGTTGAGTTGCACTTGCTGCCGGAAATACTAGACTATAACCTCTTACTTGTTTTTATTATTTGGTCTTTGGTATCTGGCTCTGTGTAATATGATAATCTCGGCAAACAATTGACTATGAAAGCCCTTTCAGTTGCTTATAGCCAAGTCCGTTAAGTAGTTAAGCAGTCAAGTGGCTAAGCAGCTGGCACAGTGTGCTTTTCTCGGACGACTCATCAACTGTTTTGTTTGGCTATCGATTTAAAGAGCGTCCACTCGCATGGCTCATCAGCTATTCAAATTAATTGTAAAACTTTTCATTCTCGGTCAGCATACGTGTCGACATATCCCAACGCTCATAAATTTCCACTCTCTCTCTTACACCCTCTCACTGTACCACACATCTTGACTGTGCTCATCCTCGTCCTCAAGGCTTGTCAACAAAAGGCAAGCAAAGTGAAAGTTTTCGTGTGCCACGACAATATTTACATGCTGCATTAAGCTTGCTCTGAAGTTATGGGCCCCGCTTCGGCACAAAGTTTAAGCCTCGAGCTCCTCCGCCACCCTCTGACCGAGCTTTGTATTAAAGTTGCGCACACGCCAGGTTCTCCCGTTGGCCAGTTATGTGATTTATGTGCAAGTTCCAGCGCTATTTTAATAATTTAAGCAGCAAAATCAGAGACGATGCAACGCATGTCCTGCATGTGCTGGCACTGACGCTGGCCTCCTGCCAAGCCACGTTTCGCTGATTGAGCCGAAAATAAAAAAAAATAAAATGCAAAAATATCCCTAGCATGTTGACAATGGCGCCAGCACAAAGCGCATTTGGCAAGCGCCTGCAGCAATGCAAACTTGTGTGGTGTGTGTGTGTGTATTTTAGGGTGTGTGCTCAGCAAAAGTGAAATAGCAACAATCTATGAAGAGCTACAGCCACAGCCAGACCAAAACTTTCATACAGCAGCAATAAAAAAAAATAGTGGGACTGTGCACCGACAGCATTTTAATATGATTTTCGTGGCTTACTTTTTCGTCCAGACGACTCACGACTCGCAGCTCGCGATTTACGCATTTAAATAAAATATCTGCCACAAATTCGCTTGCCTCGACTCCATTCGATTCAGTGACTGACTGACACAGAAACCCACACAAATAGCGCATACGCCAAGTATGCGCAGTCATAAAGATGATTAAAGCCATGGCTGAAATCGAGTAATCATGCAAAACTTCATAATTATGACTATGTTTTTGATATTAAAATATTTGCATTACACATTTTTAATAATATGATTAAATATCAATAGCATTTATCAGGTTTTAGGGTAAACATGCTATCCTTGCAACAGCATCCAGACATCAAGAGGCCCAGAACAAACACTAGCAGGCGAACATCGCAACCGGAAAAAAATTAAGTGCGCTTATATCCTTTTACCCCTACAACACTTATCTTAGAATTGATAATGATTAAATAAGTTAATCATTTTTTAAATGATATGATATATGAGCCCTAAGTAATTTAACTTTTTCTATACGTAGGAAACACATTTAAAATTTTCTAAAAACAAATAAATAAATGATAAAGTATTCCTATAATATAATCTTTATATTTGAGTATATATAAATGATATAGTATTTAAATCAGTACGAGTCACTACCTGCAGTAGAAATACGTATCTTAGCAAAGTTGTATCATCATATATTTAAAACTAAGAAAGTTCACAAAGAAACGGATAGATGTGCAGACGGATTTGGCTATAGCGACTCAGCTGACTGTATTGATCAAGATCATTGATAGACCATAGATCACAATAAGCTTAAAGTGCTGCACAAAGTATGCTACATAAGATGAGTCAAATAAAATATATCATGGATTTGTGCAACACCATAAGTAGCGCACTTTATGTTTTAGCGATTTTAAACACTGAACGTGCAGCTAATATCTTTAAGTCTAGATTTTAGTTAGGTTTCTTTTAGTTTATTCTACATTCGTATTCGGAAGCATTGTCGATATGGTGAATATGAATAAATATGTATATAGATAAATAAATGTACACAGTATATATATATATATATAATGTCTGCTGAATGCATACACTTACACTATATATCCCTTCAGTGGCGTTTACTCCGCTTATTTTTTGTTTGTTTTTTTATTTTTTTTTTTTTTTTTGTTTTTGGGCGCTTTTTACGGCCTTTGTAATAAAACCAGCCCGAGGGACTCGTGTATTGCGCGTAGTTGTTGTTGTTGTTGTTATTATGCTTGGTGCTGCTGTTGTTGCTGCTGCTTTTGAGGGCGTGTAAGCATTGAGCAAGTTTTATGCAACAAACGAGACGCACGCATCATCAATTGGCCAGGCGAGGCAAATGGGTCGGTTGGAGCGCGGATGCGAGGCGGCGCGACAGAGGATCAATAGCAAACAATTGAGCAAAAAATATGGCAAAGTCTTTGGCGGCCACGAGATACGGGTTGGGGCGTGCGTTGCCCTCGGCTTTATTTAAAGTAGCGAAACGCAAGCGATGCGAACTTTATTTATGACTCAATAATGTGTATTTTGATTTATGCATTGTGGGCGCGCCCCACACTCACACTCACACACCCACTCACACATACACAGTCGCACGCACAGTCAGTTATTGTTGTTGCCTGAAACGACAGACGCTATTTGCATAACAACACGGAGAAAAAGTGTAAGAAAGGAGGAAATGTTTGGCTTTAGCACGTGCACTTGCTACGACACAGAGACACGGGCCTGCACTCACTCACGCACACACACACATGCAACAATTAATCACTATGGTTATTTGAGATTGTGCAACACTGATTCCGCACTCTCGACTTACAAATTACTCTGTGGCTATTGGGCAGAGCTCCGTACAGCGATTAACGCTTTAACGGTAAAAAGACGCGACGACAGTTTTGACACGGAGTCTCTGTGTGTGCTTTTGTGAGCGTTGAACACGGCACGACAAACACAGCGCTACGCAGCGCACACGACAACTACACAAATCCACGACCTTTTTAGTACTAAAGCGACTTTCATTCATTGCCATTCGTACAATTCGAGCGGCCGACGCGCGGCTTTGGGTATGCCGCTGCCTGTGGCCCTCGCCCGACTCGCAATCGACTTCGGGTCGCGCGCAAGTTCGAAAAGCACGACTAAGCGACGTTGCGAATCGCATCGTGTAACGGGAGAGAGCATTCAGTGTGCGGGTGGGTACTGCTAGCAATGGGGGTGGGGGCGCTTGTAAGTGTGCCACGCTTTACATTGCAACTTGACGAAACTTTGAGCACCCCGCTGTAACCACTGTTGAGTGAGCGTTGTTTGTGGAATGTAAGCTTCAGTTTGAGTTGTCCTTCACAGCGTTGAGTGCATGATGAAAATGCGATTCAAAGTAAAGATCTACAAATAAGCTTAAAAGAATGCTGAAACACACAGAAAGACACAGAGGTGTGCCATAAAGAAAAGTTCTTAGAAGGTACTTATTTTAGCATTTGCATCTGAAACTAAATATTTTTGATTAGAAAATATAAAAATTATTCTTTAAATAAAAAAAAATGTGTTAAACGTTATCATTTCTATAAAAATGTGTCAAGTTTGCACATGAAAATTTATAATTTAAGTATTTAGTTAATGCCATGCAACAAACTATTCTCAACTCTATAAAATACATAGTTTTAATTACTGAGCGTATGCTATATACAAATTCGAAAATAAATATTTTATTTTGTTTTCTAATAATACCGAATCACCTAACCACTTAAAAGTCAAAGATTATTGGTTTAAGTAGGTTTAATGTTCATACAATCTCGGATTTCTAAATTCTAGCCTTTTTCTATAAACGCTTATTGTTTTCAATCACAGTTAGCTTAGGTTAGTTGTTAGCTTAGCTTAGTTGTTTCGCCGAGCCTGTTTGGGTTAAATTCTAGCCTACCTCAATTCAAAATTGGTTCTCATATTGCAACACATGAAACAATTCAAGTGGAACCTATTACAACGCACAATAATGTTACAGACTCTCACTATCACGAGTCTCTGGATTTACGCTCACTGTCGCTCACCAAGAGAAAACATATCACTCGGCAGCTGAAAGTTGTCTGTGCATAAGTCGAAAATTATGTTGCATGCTGCACCAAAAATGACATCAAAGCGAGCCCTTAACATTGCGTGCACACAGGAACACGACCTTACCCAAGAGCAGTGTGTAAATATCGGGCATATAGGCATTTTAAAAAACATATTTTTGAATTTGTTGACAATAATAGAACTTTTTTATTGGCCAGCTTAGAGTAAAGAAAAGTTTGAAACTGGCCTGCATTTAATTTAAGGCCTAACTTAACTCTGATCAGTTTTGCTACTCAACAACTCTGTATTTCTTTTTAGATTATCTGAACCCCTAGACTCTTCAATCTCTAAACTTCAATCTCTCACATCTCCAGTTAATATATTACCCTTCCCTGCAGCACCTCCTTTTGTCATCTGGCGCATTCGCGCTAGTAAGACACCTATTCATTAATAAGATTTTCTTTATGCTTGTTCGAAATGGTATGCGAAAAAAGGACATTCTTCCGACTGGCCCCCGCTACGGCAAAGGGCGCGTGTACGGCTTACAAGAGACCCGATAAGAATAGCCGAAGCCACAGCCGAACCGAGCGTTCCCACGAGCTCTCTCACTGCGTTTTCGAACTCGCACATGCGCCTCATGTTCTGCTGTGGATGCCAGCTTTGTGGATTGTATTCATTTTGAACTATAACTTAGGAGCGCTACGTAACGGTTTAGCTCTTATACCACTCAAATAAGCTCAACTGCGTGGGTTGTTTGAGTTTTTTTATCTTCTAAGTATTTGGTTTGATTAGCCTTTAACCTTTTCGTCGTTCGGTTGCAGGCTCTGTTCAGGGCGAAACAATTAAAAATTGAAGAGCACAGTTAGCTAATCAAGAAAACAGGCACCCTTGCCGCCCCCAAAAGAATTTACTTTGAGCTCTAATTTGGTATACTTCGCACAAAAAGATGTGCTCATGCCTAAACATTAAGTACAACTAGCCAAAATTCCACACACACACACACACATAGATATACCCACACAAATGGATATAGAGTATATGGCACCCATGGTTACATCCCACGTCGTGTGGTGACTGATGTGTCCAAGGGCTTCAGCTGCTGGAAAATCTCAACGCTCAACCGCTAAGCATGGCATTTCATCAGAAAACCCAAAAAAAACCCCTACTCTCCCCTCCAGACACATCCCAACCGAAACCCCGCCGAAGCACCAGCAATGCGATGAGTTGTTGTTGCTGTTGCTGTTGCTGTTGTTGTTGCTGGTGTGAGCAAAGGAAGTGCACTAAGTGCAGTGACCAAATAGCTGGCAAAAGTCCTGACTCCTGAGTCCCGAACCGCCGGATGTGGCGCTGCTGTTGCACATGACTTTATAGCTTTTACGTTAGCTGTAGCTGCTGTGTATGTTGTTGTTGCCATAGCCAGCGACAGTTTGGCAGTAAGGCAAAAGTTACATTAAATTTAAATCATGAGGCGGCGGTTTTCGTGGCCAGAGACTGACGCACGCACACACTGATCAAATGAATGACTGACAAACTGACTGAAATATTGACTATTAGACGAGTGGAGAATGTTAATGGCTCTGTTAGGCATGTTATCATTAAAAGTTGACGCGATCACATGCTTTGTGCCTTACAAGTTGCATTTTAAATGCGCAAAGTGCTATATGTTTAATACCCTGTAAGGTGGTAGAAAAATTCTTGTGAGCAAAGGCTTAATATTAATTATTAATAAGATACCCTGTTATCTTGCGATTCGGCATAAAGGAAAGAAAATTATTTAAAATCTGAAAGGAATTTACACATGTTCTTTCTTCTTTCATACTTTAACTTGATTAAAATGTTCGTAAACTTGAAAAAAAAATATCTGTATGTACTGTATGTACAACCATCGAACACGACTCTTCTATTCTGCAACACTCAATATGGCTCAGATAATTGAAAAAATCACTTGCTTAAATAACTATTTCTTTTCTTCGGGTTTCCTTAACGTTTCGTATATGGCATCTCCTAGTCGAGCAAGACCAAACCATGAACTCTTGCTAAAATTTAAATACCAAACAAACAATTATATAATTGTAGGCACTTTTCAGCACTATCATAGAAGGCACGTGTGTTAGTGTCCAGGTGTATAAGAGTCTGTGTGCGTGTGTGTGAGTGTGGGGCTGGCAAACTAATTAATCAACTTGCGTAATCAATGCTTAATGATGCAACAGCAACAACATAGCGTACAGCGTCATTTAAATGGTCCATAATTAAATCAAGCACTCAATTAAACCAACGTTAAATTGGAACAATTGGCTCTTAAGTCGACCAAAATGCTATTGATTTATTGATGAAGTGCTATTACATCAAGCATTATTTAACAATGTTCAAAATCAAAATATTGTTTTCCTATCTCATATTTCAAGTCATTAAACCCTTTGACCAGAACGCCACTTTTTAACTTATTATTTTTCACTGACCGCATTCATTAATTAATCAAACTACAAATGGCAACCGCAACACATCAAACTGGCCAAGACACTGGACTGAACACGCACTCCCACCATTCGTACTTTTTGGGGCAAAGTCAGAACACAGGCAGCCTCAAAGGACTTGAGTTCGTCTTTGTTAAAAAGTTATAATTTAATTATTAAGCATCTATTTTATGTTATTTATGTGCAGCTCAGCAAATAACTTACTTACGCACACCTAGACACACACGCACAGATGTATGTATGTATGTGTGTGGGAGGGGTTATTCTTGTGGCCAGCACAGCGGAAGCATATCTTTTTCTTTTGTCCCGATGCTATTTTCTTGTGGCTGAAAATAAGATACTTTTATGCTGAAGACATGAACAAATTTTTGATGCTATTTATTCCGTTAATTTTATTAAAATTAAGTCACCTGAGACTTCCGGTGCAAGCTTAAAACTTATAATACCCTTCTCCTTTCAACTTATCTTAATTAATGTAGTATTCATAATTTCGACAGATTAAAACTGTTTATGACTGTCATCTATTCGCGTACCATACATTAATTTATTAATTTATTTGAAATATATCCGTAAGCAATTAGAGGTTATAAATACGTCAAATTATTATTTGCTATTTTTTTATGGTAATAAATATATGCATAAACATCCATCACACGTATTTGATTTTAATTTTTAATAAAATTGTTTTTAAATCACCTGTAATTTAACCTATAATGTTAGGCAAAGGTTTTTGATTTTGTACAACAATAAAATGTTCAAAATTTTAATGAAATCTTAGCAACAAAAATATATTTCAATTGTTTATAATGCAATTCAATGCGACTAAACAATAATTATTCAAATATATATTATATTCACTCATAAATATTTATGTGTGCACAGTTGCCAAAATGCCAGAAATATTGGTATTGTGCAATTTGTATAGCTTTGTAGTCATATCCTTGGCCAATGCAGCCAGCAAAGCATTGGTCGATAGACAGGACAAGTGAGCTGAACCGTAAGGGAATAGCAGCAACAGCAGAAGACAACTCCGTCGCCCGGGGCTAGCTGTGGTGGCGGCAACTTGGCTTAAAAAATCAACAGCAACCAGCAACTCCTTGCGCGCACACCGAGTCTGCCAGGCGATCCATCCATGCACGAGGTGTAGCAAGTTGTTGCAGTCCCACAAAAAAAAGTTTTTGAGACACGTGTGTATTCTACTGCTGTTGGTGTTGCTATTGCTGTTAGCAGTTAGTCGGACAGACTCATTCGCTGTTCGCTGGGCTGGCTGACTGGCTTGCTTAAATATTAAAAGTCCAGGCAGCAACAGCAGTTGGCCAAAAAATAAAAAATAGGAAACAAATACATGGCAAGGCCTGGCTTGCCCCTTGTCACACGTCGTCACTTAAGCAAAACGCAAAGTTTCAACTGGCTGCTCGCAACTTGCAACACGCTGCGCGCAGTTGGCAGTTTGCTGTCAGTCAACTCGCTTCGCCTGCGGTCTTTGTTTAATGCAAGAAAAGCTGCAACAAAGCGAGGCAACTGCAACAACAACTGCACACAAGCAACAATGGCGCAAGGACACGCGTTAAGCTAAGCAAAAGTTTTGTCACACCCACACACGCTCACACTCATTCAACTGCGACGCGCATTTAACATAAACAAACTACGCTCTTAGTTACAATACTTTTTTTCATGCCACGACTTTTTATTTGTTTTTTCTTGCAACATTTTTAGTTCTTTTCCCCTTGCCACAAAACGTGTTTGGAAAATTAACAAAAAATTATTTGGCCATGCCATGTCTTTCGGCTAACCAACACTGCTGAAAAGCTGCTCAGGGTAAGTTTGCGGCGAACTTTATCAGCTTTAATGATTTTCTGAAGTTACAATTCAAAATTTGTTGATTGCATTGAAATATGATATGATAATTTGTAAATCGAATGAAAAATGTTTTAATTGAAAAGCGAAAAATGCTGTTAAATACAAATAATATGCTTTAATATTGGATAAATCATGTCTGAAAAGAATTGTGTTTCCCACAATGCAATTTAAACATGTTAAACAAAATATTTTAGCCATTGAAACAATATAAATGACAAAAAAATTAATATGATAACAAAAATTAAAAAGCAATAAGTATTAGGCATTATTTTGAAAGGCGATGCTTAATATGAAAAACAGCAAGTGAGAGACAGTAAGTGAGAATTATAGATAGTGAGGGAAATGTAATAAGACATAGAGAGAGAGAGAGAGAGAGAGAGGGTGGAGAAAAAAAGAGAAGAGAGAGATAAAGCACTGAGCCTTGAACAAAAATTAAATTAATGGTAACGACGAGGAATATACATTATATAACCAGCTTCCTGCATTTATCCTTTAACTTTCTAATTCAGCCAACTGCAGTTTTCCTTTTCCATTTTGAAGGCAACTGCCAAAAGAGTTGCAACAAACACACTTGAGTAAAATATAACTCTAGAATTGCTCGAAAATGACCAGCAGCAATTCGCAGTTAAGAATTGTAAATATGTAAACGAACAGAAGTATTCGTACTGATACTCATTGCGCAATACGATGCCACTACAACGGCCAGCACTCACACACATGCACACAAATAAGGGCCATCTATCTGCAATACATGCACGTATCTCAATATGTGTATTCATTAAATTTGTATAAACAAATAGGGATAGCATATATTTTGTGAAGGAGTTGGCGTTCCAGGCTGCTGCCATTATCCAGGCAGATATAAAACAAGAAAGAGAGATGCAGAGCGGCAGAAAAAGAGAGAGTTGGATGATGCTATCTATGATGTGCTGTTGCTTTCTTTGTCTTTCTTGCCTTATAAATACATGTGTGTGCACGCCCGTATTTTTGTAGGTGTAGGTGTAGGTGTATACTAAGCCCAAAATAAGCAAAGCGGTAGCCTAAAAAAACAAGTAACCGTTTTGTTGAGCCAACAATGAAAACAAGAAGCAGCAACAGCGAAAACAAAAAAAAATAAAAAACAAACCCAGACACACACACAAAGATATATGCAACAGCAACATGTACAAGAATTTGCCTTATGTTTGTTGATTTTTCCGCTCGTTGTTCGTTTTCCCTCGAATAACAGCAACAACGAATTTACAATTTCAATGTGGCCATGTGAATAAGAGATACATACTTAGATATATCGGAGCACATGTAACTTAGCCGAAAGAAGCAGCACCAGCAGAAGAAACATTGGACACGCCGGCTACACCTACAAATATTTTAGCACCGAAGAACTTTTTAGTTGGCCAGTACAGCTGGCAGAGTTTTATGGTCGCCACGTTGACGACAAAAGGAGCTAAAAACTCTGGCTAGAAGTTATCGATGTTGCACTTAAGAGTGTCAGCTTATAACCACCCCAAAGATACAGCTCCAGCGAAAAAACTTTCTAAGTTGCGCTTACTTCCATTTGCAAAAAGATTACGATATCGCGTTAAAAGCTAATGGTTTAACCAGGACCAAGCTACTGGAAGGGAGATTCAACAACGAAACGGAGCATTATGAACTTGGCTCTCACTTTAAATACACTTTTATTCTAACGAATACAAACAAAACCTTTTTTAAAATATTTTTATAATTTCGGGCTACACAAAAGATACCAAAATGGGATACGCAACAAAAATAGAATCAAACAAGTAAGAGGTTCTAGTCGGGAGCTCCTGACTAGGGAATACCCTGAACCCTCTTATTCCAACATCAATTAAATTAATGAATAAAAGCTCCCTTGGCAGGGCTCGAACTCGCGACAGACCGCACCACCACTTGCTATGCCTCTACTCAGCAGCCACACCAATAACTAAGTACTTATGATAAAAAAAGGAATTAAAATAGCATTACAGAAAAACGTCGCAATTACCATGCTGTTAGAATGCGAAGCAGACGCGCATGAATGTGTGTGTACATGCATACAGAAATTCTTAAAGCTGCTGCCCCATCCAATTGCGCAGTTGCATATAAGTTTTGTTTTTTTTTAACGGATCTTTATGAAATTTTCTACAGTATATCTTATTGTACCATAGAACATTTCCTTGCATTCATGCATACGGACGGACGTACAGACAGACGGACATGGCTTGATCGACTCGGCTATTGATGCTGATCAATAATATATATTCTTTATGGGGTCGGAGATGCTTCCTTCTGCCTGTTTGGATTTGGATTTTGCACAAATGCATGTACCCATTTTTATTAATGGCCTTGCTCGGGCCATGTATAAAATAGATGTTCTCAAAAACGTCACCTACCAAATCTTTGACCCATACTTCCATCAAGGAGGGATGGATTTTCCATAAAGTGCGAAACACCACTCAAAGATATTTGAAAGTCAGTTTGAGGCCGATCGGATGGTAAACAAAAAGTTGCATACCCCTTGCCGAAACCCCATCTTAACGTGCACCTTCATCAGATAAGGTAAGTAGCTCTTACAGTTTGGGCTGTGCGTTAATCACCAGTCAGTCAGGAAAAACAGTTTAATATATAGAGGTTATCAGAGAGAGAGAGAGAGAGAGAGAGAGAGAGAGAGAGAGAGAGAAGGCATCATATCGGCAGATATGGCTAGATTAATTCGGCGTGTCGTGCTTGTCAAGAATATATATAATATTTTACTTACATTTGCACAACAACAACATACACTTTTTATCCATTTGCATATGGTGCGGGGGTGCGGGGGTATAAAAAGGGCCTTATAAATGATAGCCCAATTTTTCGACTCGAGAACTAAGCAAAGGTTGTGGTGCATAAAAGGCTTAATAATATGTGGACATAATTAATTATATATTTAGAATTTCTGATTAAGATCCTGTTTCATTTCGATAATTCATGTTTATATCGTATCCAACACCAAATCAATAACAATTTGTATTGCTGGTAAGGGGTGCCTTGCTTTGTGGCTATTATCGAATTGTCACCCAATCAACTGGCTATTTATTCATTAGGCTTAATTATCTTGTTGCTGGCCAAGTGCAGCAGCAGCAGAAGCAACAAAGGCAATCAAATGTAATTAAACGCGAGATTAACTCTAATTATAATGAATTAAATGCAACGTCACTTTGGCCATTGAGGCGAGTGAAGTGCAGCCTCGGCAGGGCACAAACATCAAAGGTGCAATTAACTATTAACAGTTTATCCGAAAAGCTTAAAACATAATATAAAGCCAGACAAATACAGATACAGGAGTGATCACGTGTAAGTATGCGCTGATTAAGGCCTGGTTAAGAGCGAAGCCGATCTGCGGAATGGCAAATTTTCCGGACAGACGCGGCAATCGATGTCATCAGGACCAATTCCATTTGCATAATCAATGCATATTTGGCGGAGCCATAAATTAACAAATAGAATTTAATTGCATACTTTCGGGCGCCGCTGCAATCCCACATACAAATTAATAATTCATTAATGCGCATTAAATGTCGCGCTGCAACAGCAAAATCAAAAACCCACAACGAATAGCAGCACATAAATGCTTTACGCTTATTGGCTCTACAGCTGACAACTACCCCCCTCCTCTACACCAACCATTCGGCCGATTAACCCCTTTGCCAATCAACCTGTAATCCAGCCAAACGCCTGCAAATTAATTGCAGCTTTTGTTGTGGCAAAAAAAATTATATTACTAAAGTAGCAAATTTATCAGAGAGCCGTTAATATGTATTGCAATTGATTTTTTTATTTTTGATTTCATCAGCCGTGCAATTTTTGCATGAAAGTATTCCATATATATATATATATATATATATATTTACATATATATACTACGGGTATAGCCCGGCCTTGCCCGTGGCACGTATAAAATTAATGTTTTCAAAAAGCTTTGAAAATAATTTTGAAACTCATCAACTTTCATACAAACGTTTTCCGCCAATTTTGCATGACTGCGGGTGGAAATTTCTAACTCGCTGCCACACATATTTAGTATCGCCCAAAAAATCTTTGAGTTGCATTTCTTCCGAAGATTCTGGATTAATTTGAACAAAGATCTTTGAAAATTAGTTTGATGCCGATCGAATGGTAAGCCAAAAATTGCAAAAAAAACGTTTTTCGCGATATTTTTACACTGCGGGAAGAATTTCCTGAAACCCCGTCTTAACGTGCACCTACATCATAAGTTTACTACAGTGAAAATTTCAGCTTCTTACCTCTTACAGTTTGGGCTGTACGTTGATCATCAATCAGTCAGTCAGTCATTCACTCAGGACAACAATTTTTATATGCTGCGCTCTTTTAATTGTCGCATGCTGCGAGCGGCATTCAACCATCAGCTTTGGCCTGCGTTTGTTGTTTCCTTCTCAACATGAGAAGCATTTTTAAAATAGAAAAAGAATAACGAACTTCTGACTTGAATCTAAAAAATAATAACTTTATTTCAAATCTTTTGTTATAACAGATGGACAGACAGAAAAATAGTCAAATAGACGCAAAGCTACAAAGTTACAACATCGATTTGAATGCTCTTGTTGAACAAGAATGTATGCATATATATTAAAGAAACAGAGAATGTTGTTAAACGAAAAATTCAATCTACCCGCAAAGAGTAAGATCTTTTAGATTAACATAGAATATTCACTTTTTTATATGTTGATGATCAAATCAAAGGCTATACCAGACCATTATGCCTGAAAAGAAAATATTGGAAATTTAAAAGCTACGTGCAGTATTTACAATTGACTTGAATCATTGTTTACTTTTTGTTTAAGTCATTCTTCTAGTAAACATATTATTCATTTGCTTGGGAAACTTGCATTATGAAACTATATACAAGGTTATTGCTACATATCTATAATCAAAATTGAAAGCAGCTAGTTTTAATAGGTTCCACTTTCAGGTTTTTTCGATGGCAACGCATAAGTGAAGTGTGCTCCCGTGTATGCGCAACCTTTTTAAAACCGCTTGCCCACTTAACGGTGTACAAAACAAACATGCGCCACGCATGAGAACACATGCGTCTCACGCACAATGGCACACATACAGTCACATAATGCTAGCACACACACGTACACATTGACAGGACGCGTGGTAGCTGCGTTCCATGAATTCAATCAATTTTAACGCAATTTAAATTGCATTCTCTTGTGAAAACACAATGCGTGGCGTCTACACACGCATACACAGAGAGACATGCACACAGAAATGCAGATAGTATGCGCACACACAAACGCACACAGAGAGATACTGAGACGTGAGCGCACATTATACTGCAAGTGGAAGCATTGCAATGCGTTAATTGGCGGCCACGCCCCAATTGTCAGACCACGCAGCAGAAGGCGTCCTGCCGGGCACAAGCCAGGATAGCGCAGGCTATGCCACAGGCCGCTGTCTTGCAATGCCGACGTTTACATTGTTTCAACTGCCATTCACATTTATAGTTGGCACTCTATGTCCTTCCCGATGGCCATGATATGCCACGGCTGGGCGCATCCTTTTCACATCGACTCACTGTTGTTTAAACAAAAGCAACTGTTGCATAGCCGCAGGCGAATGCAGCATGCAATTATGCTATTCGAGCAATAATTATGCACCCTTGTTGAATATCATATACAATCCATTATGATTCAACAGTGTTAATGTAAAGGTAATCCATTTTTGACTTGATACTCAACTCACCGCCATAGAAAAATATACAATTACAAATGTGCAAGGAACCAACGAGTCGTGAGAGCTTATTGTCAGGTCTAGCACTTACGGAAGCGAATACAGTGAAGCTGGCTTATAAATTGTGATGTAAAGGTTTTGGCTCACTATCAATAATTTAACTGAATTTTTGTCTGTTATCTTTAACAGGAACTTGACAAGGAAATCAAAAGCAATGCCAATATAAAATTATTGGACTAAAGTAGAATTAAATGTGATGACTTGTTGCTTTAAAGCATTTATTTCATCAACCTGTAAGTTGTTTTTCAGCAAGGTGGCAGCCTTGAACCTGTACAATCATAATTTAGTACCTTAACAACACATGGATGAAAAATGTCATTTAGAGCCAAACCCCATAACGCAGTATGAGGATTTTGCAGGTGGTCTTACTGACGCCCAATCGTCAATCGACAAAACCTTGCCATTTGAGTCGCCTTAAAGGTGGAGCAGGGAGTAGTCCTCATGCGAGCAGGCTGCGGTGTCTCAGCAATCTTTCGCTGTATCTGCTTGTTTGCCTTCTAATCTGTTCAACTGTATGCACTTTGAGGTCTTTATGGAGTGTAGAACCACGTACGTACCGGGGACAGTTGGTTATTTGTCGTAGACCCGATTCTGCAATACCTGTATACGATTATAATTGGATTTGGCTGCAATCCCCCAAATCTGCACCCCATAAAGTCATATTGGCAAGGTGCTCCTTATATTGTTGAGCCACCAAAGTTGTTGCAGTCTTTGACGACATGTTTTTTACCATAGCTTTGAGGTGTGGCCCAAAGGTAAAGCGCTTGTCCAAGGTGATGCCAAGAGACTCAACTTATGGCGAGTGCTCCAGGGTAACTCCCACAAGCTGGATTGGAGGGGTATGCATCCGCATTTTGAGGCTGAAACATGAGCTTTATGTTTTGAGCGGGCTAACCTTCAAATTCCATCATTTGCACCAAGCTGCAAGAGTATCAAGATACCCCTGATGTCCATTACTTACTTTTACGCAGCTAACATTGAATTTGCAGAATAAAGATGTTAGCATCGAATGTGTTGATAAAACAGATTTTGATATTTAAATAAAATATTTAAACCCAACTGAATTAATTACTTAAGTAACTAACTACATATTTAATAATATTACAAATCCGCAGTGAGATCCAAAATACAAAAAGCGGCTTAAAATCAGTCTAAAATAGAAACGCTTATTATCACATTTGGTTTGTGTGTGGCAGTTAAATTTTTTTTTTTTGTGTGCAATCCCTTTTAATGTTTGCACAATCCCTTTTAATGCGCACAATTAATTTCGTTATGCTTTGTCGCCTTTGACATGTCAATGGTTATCTCGGACACACACACACACGCACAGGCAGTGTTACAATTTGCTAAAATGTCGGGGCTTAGAAAATAATGCGAATTCAGGTCGCTCCTCAAACCTGGCGGATGTGCGCATCGAATAATCATTGCATAATTATGGGCGTTTCACGTTGCATGTCGCGATGTTGCAATTCGCGATTTTTTGCGCAGTCGTAATTTAAATTATTTTAATTTACACGCAAACACACACACATCAAATTACAGATACATTTGGTTCGGGCATAAAAGCATTGACATAACATTGGAAATTAATTTTTAGCTATGGTCGGCACACCCGAAAAACCATCAACAAATTGTCAGCGTTTGCGTTCATTTGTTGAATTGATTTTCCTCGTTTATTCCCTCCCACCCAAAATTTATGCTGTGAATTTTCGTGTTTACACTAAAGCCGAAATGCGTGTGGCTTCCTATATTTGGTATATATTTGATAAGGGAGATGAGGAGGCTATGAATTCGCTGCATACAAATCTCTACGTGTGTGCGTGTGTGTGTACGTGTATTTACGTGTGTGTATGTGGGTATGTGGTGGTACATGATGCGATTAGAGCGACTTTAAATCATGAAGCATTACAATTTCGACGATTACTAAAACGAGTTTTACGCAAATTTCTGTTTTATCAATTTAATTAATTTTGTGCTGAACTGGTAATAGTCAATTTTATTTGAACTAAAACTTTCCGTTGACATTTGCCTAAAAATAACTTACCCAAAAATAATACATTTATGAAAATAAGCAATTGGGGCAAAGCTAAATATATAAAAAAAAATTCGTTAAATTCGTTTTCCTTGCTCATGAAAAGAATTTCATACTTTGGCTTGTCACATTTTTTTCAATTTTCGTGGGAGTAAAAACCTGATCTAACTTAAACAAGAGAATTTTACGAATTATTTTCTTAAATGAAAATGTAATACGAATTGAGTTATTTTCCGCTGATTATTGCGAACTGAATTGTTATCCGATTTAAGAATGCAAATATTTAATACACTTATGCATTTAAATAAATAAAATAAAATATATAGGTTTATGAAAATCATGAATTCCATGGTCCTTTACAGTTTATACAGTTGGAAGTACGCGGCATTGAGTGCGCGCATCTTGGAGCTGTGCCCGGTCTGTTCACACTTCAAGTAGTGGGCGCGTAGGAAGATCATGTAGGACGTCTCCTGCTGTTCGCTAAGCGGCACCCCGTGTGTAGTGTCAGCGCTGCAGGCACTCACGACAAGCTCGAATTGGCAGTGGTAGCAGCGCAGCAGCTTTAGCTTGCCCTGAAACCGCATGTTGCCATAGGAGCTGCGGCGGCACAGGACGCAGCTGTACTTGTAGCTAGCTGCGCATTCAACTAGCAGAGGCAGCTGCGGCAGCAAGAACTTGGCGCGACAGGCCCTGCGTGAATGTTCGCTGCAGCGGATCAGGATGTGATACAACTGTTGCACTTACCACTTCTGCGTGTTGTGGCCATGTGCAGTTTCGCCATTGTATACATAGGCAGCCGCGTGGCACATCTGATGAAGCAGCGTCTCAATAAGCATGCTGGACTCTCGAATATTTGCCGAGAGCTGGTAGCGCGCGCGACGCTGCCTGTCAGACGCAAGGCTCAGGACACAGCTACTGGGCTGCTTCTTGTTTTGCTGCCACTCGATGCACTGCCGCAGGCCACAATAGAAAATCACGTGGTTAAACAGGCTAAACAAAGACTTGGCCAATCGCGCTTTACAGCTGTCAAAGCTCTCCTGGCGATAGCTGAGCGCAAACGGATGACACAGGGCAAGAGGCGTGTCCGCTACAGAGATAATCAAAGCTAAGCCGAATGCAGATTAACAAGCTACTTACGACTTAGCGAGCTCAGGAAGCTATAGAAGTACAGCTGCTGCTCCTGGATTTGTTGCACCAGCCTCTTGTGCCAGCAGCAAATACGGGCTCGTTTCGCCTCGCTGGGCAGGGCGCTCAGTTCGATGGGCTCCTTGAGCTGCTGCGGCGTTTGCTGCTCAAAGTAGTTGGCATTGATGCGCAGCACATTGTCTTCAAATAGTTTCTGCTTCAGCAATTTAAATAGCACCAGAAACTTATCCAGGCCTCTTCTCAGCTCAACATCTTCATCAACTACAGCTGCAGCTGCTGGTTCACAGTGTACAATGGCCGCAGGCTCACTTAAATCTAGATAGATGAGCAAACGAGATCTCGTCTGGTCTTTTTGACTACTCCCACATCCCATGTTATCAAGCGTCCACTCGCCCACACATTGCTCCCTGCAATGCTCACGATCTATCTGCGCAGGTGAACGCACAACTCGACCGCTTCGAGTGGTGATGAGATTGTGGCCGTGTTTTGGGTACTTGTTTGGTTCCAATTGAGAATCTAAGTAATTTGTAAGCATTAATAGTTATAAAAAATCAAATTGAAATCGCAACTTGCCCATTTTGTATAGTTTACTTTTCTTTTTAATTTCTTTGTATTATATTATTATAAATATATTTTATTTGGCAGCTGACAGTAGCATCAAGTTTATAAGATTAAAACATATTACTTCGAAAACGCTGCTTTAAGGCTTCATTGCATGTACCTACACTATAAACAGAGTACTGTGCAGTCGGTAGCATCCAACAGACACTTTTATACTTGTTCTGCTCTTAATAAATTAGTAGACACCATGGTTTGGTGTATGAAACTAAGTGCTTACTTTCAATCCAATATGAAAATTTCAGCTTCCTATCACTTACTCTCTTATTAATTTTTTTTGTTAACAAAAGGCTTAACATTATTGAAATCCACAACAAAAAATGGCCGAGCCACAATGTAGAACGCAATACTGGCAACAATTGTAAGGCTTATGTGTGTAGTGGGTGCTTATTTCCATTAAACGACTAATAACACTTTAGTGTTGCGCTTGGAGCTATTACTTATTTATGCTTCTAGCTTTATCTGTATGTATACATTTACACATATTTGCATAGGTGATTATATATATACGTATATATATTTCAGTGCACTTAATTTAAATATGTGCATAACTTCCTGGCAAGAAAGGCAGGCAGCGGCAGCTTTTTGAGCACCTGCAGCAGATCCTTGAAAGTGCCAGCACAGCGCACAAAGCATTCTCAGTACGTCCTCTCTATGGCCAAAACCCGACCCAGCCACCAACTGCATATCTCACATATAGTATATATGCCATACTATACGCTACCATAAAAATATAAGCGCTGCGCTCGCTTCCAAAAAAAATGAAAATGCTAAACAAAGAATACAAAAGTGGAAGCCGCCACGAAAAACGAGCGCAAGGAAAAATACTAAAAGAAAAATGCCGCAGCTGAGTTTGCGAGAATGAGAAAGAGAGAGAGTGAGAAAAAGGGGGCCGCGGGACAGTGTTGCACAGGCCAGGGTAGTCGCATTATTTTGTATTACAGCGACTCTATAGCTGACCCCAGAGCTCAGCTTGTATTGCAATTTTTCAATTTCAAAAACAATTTTGCTCTGCCAACATACGTGTGGTCAAAGATAAGCTCTGTAAATATATATATAAAAAAGAAAAACAAAAAAAAAAGCGCGCAATAAAACCAAAACGGCTGCAAACCAAAGCGAGCCGCAGCTCAAGCAGCAGATCAAAAATGGTCAAACGCCAGAAGGGCGGTCAAAAAAAATTAAAGACACACAGATTTACACACACACACATACACCCACACAATCTTAAATAAAATAGTATGACCAAAAACAAAAATGTTCGTTGTGGGAGGTGAGCGGCCGTGGAGTTGGATGTGCATGATATTGTATAAAGGCTGGCACCAGCTACCAGCGGGACATACCACACAATGAAATGTGTTGTCCAGCGTTTAGTCCTGTCACACATACATATAAATATATATATATATATATAAAAGGCGACCTGCTGAGCACCCACAGCTCGGGTTGAGGACGGGAATAGAAAGTGGGGCGGAAAGGCTCAATTGACCTGCTGCAGGGTGTAGTTGTAGGTGCAGATAACTTGGTCAGTTGTCCTCTTTATGAAGGAGCTTTTGATTTATATTCAGTGCATTTTACTGGGAAAAGACACACTACTAAGAATTTAAAAGCCATTTGTGTCTCACAATAAAGTGCCAATGGAAAGCTAAATGCCGTTCAATTCGCTGACAAGTTCAAGTTTTGCTTAAAATTTTAAAAGCATTTAACAGGAAGTAGTTGGTACATTTATTTTACAATTTATTAACAATTTAAAAGAATGGTCAGGAGCTTTTATCTAGATTTTTAAGCCTAATAAAAATCAATTTTATCGTAATGACCAACTTTAGAAGCATGGCATGATTTGTATTGGCTGTTTAAAAATGACTTGGATAAATAAAAAATCACGTAATATCCATCATGATTTATGAACTGCAATTGCAATCCTTTTACTTATTCAGAACTATTCCATTTTCAATGCAATCACCATGGTAAAAACCACTGACTAACAGCACACAGTTTTATCATGCAGCTCGCATATCAGTCAGAAAAGCGAATTCCAATAGCTGCCCCATCAACGCAGTGCTAGCGTGAGTAACTCAGAGCGCGCACACCCACACACACACAAATAGGCAACTACACATACTATTAAAGGACAATCACAAACATATTGTTGAGCATTTTGGAGCAGTGAGCGCCACATAAAAACTAAAGCCAAGACATAACTTCAGCTTGCTGCAGCGATAACAATTATTGCAGCAACTGCTGCACTTGCCGCGCCCTGACCGCACATACAAATTCAGCAGCAGCAGCAACAGAAACAACAACGTTAAAGCCAAATTACCACAGCTCCAAGAGTAATAATGCTTGTGGCTGACGCAATGCGTCTTAGTTATTATAGGCGTGATGACGGTCCGATTAAGGTGCACCTGAAGGCAACATCGTAGCTTTCAAATATGAAGGGTTGCATTAAGCGTGAAAAGTAGCAGCAACCGCTGACAGCTACTTTCGATAACAGTTCATTGTGCCAAGATGCGTATACGTAATGTGGAATGCGGCAACAATGCGTGTGCGGCTTATGTGCGAATTGGGTTAACTATGAGACTTCCAATTTGGAGATTGCATATTTGTAATATTTGTGGAGGATCTTGCTCAGAGACAAGACAGTGGAATGTGTGCCACAATTGATAAATATAACTTTACTCACCGGTGTACTTATGAGGGACTCGTTTAAATAAATAAATTAAAAAAATATCTTGCCTTATTTGGACACTTTCTACTGAGCTTA
The DNA here is from genome assembly GCF_003285875.2 of Drosophila novamexicana. Classification (NCBI taxonomy): domain Eukaryota; kingdom Metazoa; phylum Arthropoda; class Insecta; order Diptera; family Drosophilidae; genus Drosophila; species Drosophila novamexicana. The sequence continues at coordinate 131,513 of NW_020824835.1, forward strand.
AGTTAATGTAAAATTATTTAATTTATTCCTAAAGTCAATTAATTGCCAGTGGAAGATGTTGCAAGACTATGTTTAAACTGCACTTGAATTTGCAAGAGCACAATACAATATCTGTCATTGTCAAATAATTTAATAAAAACAAACCAGCTGCTGACTTCGCAAACAGTATAGAGTTGCGAGGCAAAAAGCTATCAGCCCAAAAAACAAATTGTTACAGTTCAAATTCCTGCGTTTTGCGGCGTGGCAATAGTGCGTATGCCTAATGTGGCTTGGGCAAATGCCGAATCGCAGAGGAGTAAATTGACAAAAGCTGCACAAGCAGCACTCTCCCTGCCAGCAGCACAAACCACAAATCCCCAAGTCGCTATAACATTTCTCAAACACTGCCATAGAGCTAGGCGATGCGAGGCAATGCGTTGCAAGGCGAGGCCAAGCCGCATAAGCCGCTAACAGCCACAAGCCAAGCCAAGCCGACCCGAGCCAAGGCAAGCAAAGCAAAGCAAACAAAAGCTTTGCAACAGGAGCAGCACAATAAAAAAATACATACACACACACACACACAGACACTCACACACAAATAAAATGGCAAATGCGAAATTCCAGCAACCCAAATGCAAATCAAAGCGAATGCAACACTCAATTGCTATTATCGACAACGCACAAAATAACAACAGCAACAACAGCAACTGCAGCTGCTGCATTGCTGCTGCCTTTTCAAAATAGTAAATTGCCTTTTTCCTTAAGGAAATGCTGGAAAGCCCCAAGTAAGACCGTTCTTATTACTCGCTCTCTTTCACTTTTTCTCTCTCTGTCTATCTCTGATATGCTCTTTCGTGCTTTTTATATTAAAAACCGCGTAATGGAGTGCAGCTTATTGCCTGCGCATTTTGGAGATTTCCCGGGGTGAAATCCATTTCTGCCCCGTCTCTTTGTATGTGCAAATTTGCGGAAATGCAATGAAAATGTAATGAAAACGCCAATGAAATTTTCGTGCAGCCCTCATTGCCGAAATTTTCATTGATTTCAAAAGCAACAAACGACTGAAGGCCTCAACTCAAATATCAATAGGCAGCCGGGGCCCCGCTATCACCGTCACTCCCCTCTCAGACGCATGACATAGCCACTAACTAGAGATTTGAGCCTGAAGCGAATGGCAGGCAGATCCGAAGTCCCAATCATTTTGCAATCCAATGGCACAGCCCAACACATCAGCCAAGTGGGAGTGGAAGTTTCAATTTGTAGTCAAATGAAATGCACTTCACAAATTTAGCTGCCTGCCTTGGCTTGCCTTTGCTTTCAATTTTTGAAACTGAGCCAATGGCTAGCCATTAAATGTAAGTCACACTTGCTAAATGTGCATAAGAACTATTATTTCTAACGACTTCTTTTCCATAAAATATTAAATGGCTTTGCTCAATTGTTTTTAGCCATGTTTATGACTCAGTTAGGGTGCTGAAATTAATTCAAAAATTTGAATTTTGTTGAGCATACGTACCTATAGGTATCTTTAAAGTTCCTTTCCATCTAAAATTTACGTAATACACTGAGACGGGTATCTTCCTTTCACCAGTGTTTACTTGGCTTTTTCGTCGGGACTCTGTTTTACCAAATCTTTCTGCCCTTAAAGTCATTCTCACTGTCTGTAGGTGGGTGTCTTCCACTTGTTTTTTTGTCCCAGATTCTCACTTAAATTCAAACTCTTTTGTCTTGCTGTCTTTTTTCTTTTTAATTGCTCAAAATTTTTTCTTTTGATGTTTCTTTGCTTCGCTTTCTTCCAGATTTAAGAACGAAATTAATTTCTATGCGATTTTCAGTACATGTATTAAGGCATACAAATTTTAATTATTTTTGCATTCATTTGTTATTTTTTTCAACATTTTAAGACCATTTCATTCTTGGTATGACAAACTTCAAGATAAAAAGTAAATTTGTTTTCATTTAACATTTGATCAGCTATTGCCCTTTATGCAAGGTGGATTTTGCGAAAAATCGGTGAAAATCGAAAAAAGTCTGAAGCATAAAAATCCTAGCAAATACGTTTGATCCCGAAACTTTACCCATTAAATATATGACCTTATAGAAATAAAAAACTCTCAAATAAATTTGGACAAAGTTTGAGACAGATCGGATCGACAAAAGTGGTGCATATAATAATTTTTCGCACTTTTCTTGCGGTGAAATTTCCTAGCTCTTACACATAGGTCTAGTTAAAGTCTTTTCCCCTCATTTCTCACACTAACTAGGAATTGGCCTTTCTCTGATTTTCAATGTTTTATTTTTACGTTGCTATCAGTCAGAACTTAGGATTTTCATGATTAAAGGAAAAAAATTCAAACATTTTCTTGATCTGCTAACTAAAATTAAAGTGGATAACAAATAATATGGCTCCAGCTATCAATCAAATCTTATATTTTTGCTCAAGTCTGGCTGCATTTTTGTTGCTGCGAGCAGAGTCTCTGATCATTGGTTCTATATTCGCCAAAATTATATTTTTAACCGGCCAAAAACTTTATTTTTAAGTAAAATACTTAAGAAACACAAACATTTTAGGCATTTAAGCGCGTATTTGGTACGCTCCAGCGCATATATGGAACACTACAGAGCACTTACACCGGAAGCCTACGACAAAAATTAAGCTCAAGACGTGTCTTGAGTAAAAGAGGAAAAAAAACGTGCTTTTTTAATTTGAAAAAATTGTCAAGCATCAAAATACTTTTAGAGCTCTGCAGGCTGCGGGCAGAACATACTCGCAAGGCGTTCGAGGAGTAGAAATCGTAGCCAAACCCCGCCACCATGCTGTCAGAATTCGCGTGCTGTGCGTGCAAATAAATCAAATAAATTATGGAAAGGAAAAGGTAAAGTAAAGTGCGAGAAATGACATTTGTCGCTTGGTTGCAGCCAGCGCTTGCCGCTGGCCTATTCATATGCGCTGCTCAAAAAGAGTAAAATTTTGTTGCCAACCAGGCAGCAGCAGAGAAAAAAAAACAGTATCAGGAGCAGCAACAGCAGCAGTAGAAGCAGTGTACTAACAGCATAAAAAATAGCAACAGCAACAACAACAACAAATGGCAAGTAACATCATAATCAGCAAAAAATATTAATGGAGTTTTCATGTTTATAATGTCATTAGCTCTCAAATGCGGCGGATGCTGTGGAAGCTGCTACGACTGTTGTTGTTGTTGTTGATATTGTTGTTTCTGTTGTTGTTGTTGTTGTTGTCGTTGCTGTTGCACATATGCCCTGATTCTCTGCCACATATTTTGTTTGTGATTTTTTTCCATTCGGCTCCGCTGCTGCTCTTTACGCTCACAAGGAGACGCCCATAAACATGCAACTCGAACACACACATGCACACAAAACACCACATACCCATGCACGAGGACAGTCTCACAGACACATAGACACAGGTCTATAAATGTGTGAACACTAATGTGCACATTATGTTGAGGCACATTATGCGAGCTGCCGTTACTGAAGCCAAAGGCAGAGTAAGCAAAGGATTGGGGTATTTGTGTTGGGAAGGGGCCGTTGCCCACCAGACCGTGCACAATGAGTCAGTTGTAGGCCACGGGGGCGTAACCAGTTAGCTGCCAACACACAGCAAGTAAAAACCCTTTAACTCATTTGTTTTGCTTAACATAGCAGCTGCGAATAGCGGTTAGCGGGAAGCAACAAGCACCAAGCAACTGCCAAAGGCAAGGCAAGCGTCTCGCTAGACAGGAGAGGGGTGTGCCACAGGGTAACTGCTTGACTTGGGAAAGGGTTCTGGGCACCGTGTTGGTGCTTTAAAATAAGAGGCGTGTGAAATAACGTTTAGCTTGACGTGCTGGTTCCCACAAACACACACTTGCGCCATAATGTACAATGAGTGTCTGCATGAGACCCGCTAGCAAACTGGCTGCAACATTTCAATGTGGACATTTGGAAATCAAGTGACAGCAAAGAGAAATAAACTAGATAAACTAGATAATCTGTTCGAATTCTTTAGAAATAATACAATTAATAAAAATGTAATTAAGTTAAATAAATAATTAAAAATAAAGTACGCGAAAGAAAAGACCTATGATAATAATTTTACATGTAATTCACATGTAAATACTATCAGCCAAATTAGAAAGAACAAAAATTATTAGGTGTTAAGTCGATTTCTTAAAAAAAAATCACCCTTTGGGCAAAATTGAAGTAATTATTATGTAACCAATCCAACTGAATTCAATACCAGCAACATTTAAATATCAATTCAAAAGTAAACTGAGGCAAAATTTATGCCTTCACTTTGCCTTCACTGTCAACAAAAAAAATAAAAATAAAATATCATAAATCACTTAAAAATACCATTAATCAGTTTTATCTGTGTAGTCTCTCCCCCCTTTATAGCCTCTAACTAAATTTACCATTGGCCCTTTAGCAACATTTTTGCGCAACGGAATTTTAACATGTGGTTGGGCACCAGCATTCATGTGGGCTGCGCTTATTTGTACTTTAACTATATATACATATATAAATATATATAAATATTATGAATAATATGAACTTAATGACTTGACACTTTTTTGGGTGTGGGTGTGGGTGTGGGTGTGTGTCTTTGCCTGCCTGTACACACAATTTATATGCGATGTGTGTCTGCAACTTTGGACTTAATATATAAAAATAATATTCAGAGCATTTATACGTCGTGCACGCACAAACACACACATGTTAACAACTTCATTGTGCTACGAAGTAGATTGTCTGGCATAACAGAATTTCTGCTAATTCATGACAACCCTGGCAAGCCGAAAGCAGCCCCGCCACTTTAGGTCCCTTGACTCTAGTCAATGCGTCGTTGCGCCCTTTGTCTACTTTATAATGATAACATTTTCATGTTTTACAATGCTGTAATTTTTTAATGCGCTCAATGTGAGTCCCCATATCACACAGAGTAACACACACACACACACATAAATAACCTCTCACTCACACATGCTGAGCGGTTTTTGCTTGGCCACGCGATGTTTTTATATCAGCTAAACGTTCTTAATGTGTCACGGTTCATTCATTAATTTTAAGTAGTTTTAAAAACTATTCAACACAACAATCTCTTATTGCGGTTCCCAGATTTTGGTGTGTGCGTGTGTGTGTCTGTTTGGCGTGGATATGGGAGCTGTGTGTTGTTGTGTTTTGTGTTATTGACGCTGTCAGGGCTCAACTCATTTGCTTACTTTCAATTAACATTTGCCACGAGACTTGAATGCATTATTAAAGAGCTCAATCAACGCATACCGGAAGCGGAAGCGAACTGTAGTTCCTTTTTTACCCTATATCTTTCTCTCTCTCTTCCTCGCTCACTCCGACTCTCTCTCTCTCTTTTATTTCTCAGAGCCTGGGCAAAGTTTTTCCCACTGCAACTGGGCATTTACACCCGCATTTAGTTCTCCTTTGTTGAGGCCCGTAAAGTTAGCGCATTTCATTTATTCATGTTTTCTTGGACCTTCCTGGCGGCCAGCTCGTGTCCGTCGTCCCTGGGCTGGCTCTTTGCTTTTGCTTTTGGGCAGCGCTTCTTCGCGTCGCTAGCCCCACGCAGCAAGACTGCTGCTAAATGTAATTTTCCGTTGTTAAATCCTGTTTTTCAAAACTTGTTTCCAAAGTGCAAAGGAAGTCAACTTGAACGCAACAAGCAAAAAAATAAAAAAAAAAACAGAGCTGCAGAAAAAAAAAAACGAATTAACGAAAGTAACTTCGAAAAATTACACTGACTAAAATGAAATAAATAACTTTGGCTTTCGTCACATTGTAGCCGCTTCTTAAGAGGAAATGAGCACTGTGCAACAGTAGGACATTCAGTGGGCGACCTGTCTCACTCATAATTTGTAGCTCAACATCTTTACGTTAGTTTCTTCTGCTACAGAATTTAATCTATAAACTGGCAAACAAAAGCCCGCCAGACAGCAACAACTATGTGCCGACCGGCGAGGCCCCGCTGGAGCTCTGAGTCTTGTGCTGGAAGCGGAAGTGTGTAGCATTTCTTATCAACTCGCCCCCTCACGAAAGAGAAGCAGACATTATGCATAAGTTATTAAGGAAGCGGCGACAATGAAGTTAATGAACCAATCAACCAGTGGGCAGACAACTATCTAGAGAAGTACTCGCTAAGTATGTTTCCATTTCTGAAGAAGCTTTCAATTTTTATTGTATGCCAGAATTTATATCACATAGCCTACGATTATGTAATATTATATTAATGTATGTTTACAATTTTTCGCTAGCTGCATTTCAAACTAAAAATGCAAATTTTGTATTACTTAATTTATATTACTTTAAAGCACTCAGGTCATTGTCAAATTCAGCTGATTAGGCTGACTACCATTGTTTTTTTCTCTATCGATTGATAAATAAACCAACTATGATCTTCCTCCAGCCCTCTGGGAAATTTAATTGTATCCAAGTACAACGTGTCAACCAGAAAATCTGAAAAAAACTTGTTGCAGACTCTCACATAAGATAAGATGAACCATTCTTAATAACAATCCACAAATTTGTACAATTCTTGTGAATATTAGGATGCTTTTATAACGGAACCATTTGTAAATATGATGTTTAATTAAATAAGTGCTTAACCAAATGAGGTACCGTATAGCAAGGCAAGCCAGATACAAATGCAATCTGTTTATGTAAGTGGGCGAGCAATCTTGGGGCATTCTTTGTACATCTTCAACTAATTAGCTGCTCACGCTAAACCTCTTTTCCTCTAATTACAGTAATTTGTTATTGTGTTTTCAATGCAATAGGAATCAAAGTCGGGCTTCTTTTGACAATTTGGACTCGAGTTTTTAATAAACACTCTGAAAACACACAACTAATTACAGTTTCTTATGTTCACGAACACATTTACTTTAATTAAGTTATGTGACCCCATGCCCCCTGCCAGACTCATTTGCTGCTCCAAAATGACAAATGTCGCGGCAACCGCTTACCCAAAAAGTTCACAACATGGCGAACAGGTCATAGTTTTTATTTGGGGATTCACTTTGCTTAACGCACCGCCGTACCCCGACCCTGCGGTTGTCCCTAGACACTCTTGTGTGCCCCTCTTTTTGTACACTTGGCAGCAAAACAAATTTACGGCGTTGCTTTTAGTTGTTCTCGTTATTGTTGTTATTGCCTTAGCTATTATTGTTGCTGTTGTTGCTCTTGTTGTTGGCGAGTTGCACACATTTCAAATGTACATAATAATTCACACGCTCTTCCGCTCCCTTGCTCGCCACAAAAGTGAGTGGGATTTTTGGGGTTTTTATTTAGGGGAGAAAACGCACAAATCTACGCCAAAAGTAAAGTCATAAGAAAATGCATAAAACATGCCGACGTCGGCGTCAACGTCGCCAACACTTCAGCTGCCAGCAGGCAAAAACTTTTCTCATCATCAACCACAAACAAAAGCCAACAATAGCAGGCGAAGGGATAGCATCAACAGCAGCCGGCCAACAATGAAAAAAAAAAAAAAAAAACACCAAAAACCATGCCTCCAAGTGGAGTCCAAAAGCGCCCCTCGGGCCAGTTGGCAAACATAAATTGCTGCAGGGCAACAGCAGCAGCCGCAGCAACAGCGACAACAACAGCAGCAGCAGCAGCAGCAGCAGCAGTAGAAACGGTGGCAGCATAGGCAATCCTGTGATACAAGGACCTCGCTAAGCCACAGCAACTTTGCAGCAATTAAGCTATGGTCGGCCATTGGGCGGACGGATGAGAGGAGTAGAGCAAATAATTTTTAATTGTGCTGCACAATGCTGTAAAATTAATTCATCTTTTTCACACTCAAATAAATTGCTGTTGACGCGACGCCATCGCTGACAACAACAACAATACCAACAACAACAACTAGAACAACAAGACCGGAAGTTGTTGTCGCCGCCGCCATCGCCGTCTGTTGAAAACGTAAATAATTACTTTTTCTTTGTGCTGTTGCCAAAACAGTTGCAATTGCTCTTGGCTGGCTTCGCTCCCTTTCTCATTCTGCGTTGCACCCTCTCAACAACTTGTCGCCGCTGTGTCAGTTGCCAAAGCTCAACAACAGCAGCAACAGCAGCAACGACTGCAATAGTGGCATACATGGCGCATACGTAACGCGGGTCGCCCTGCAATTTGTTTAATATATTTACGCCCATTGCTTGTTGCCAGCAACTTGCAGAACACGACTCGGCAAAAACAAACAGTTGCCGTATACAATTTATATTTAATTATGCGCAAATTAGTCGCACACACACAGGCACATCCACGCAAACGCACACGCAAAATAGAGGGCTGCAAAAAGTGTAGCATACTTTGCTGCGCTCAAAGTGTTGGCACATGACAAACACTCACAAGTTTTTTGTGCCCCTCGTCGTACTACTTGTAACTACAATATGCGGGCGAGCGCAATGAATGTGGCACATTTCAACTTCCTTTACTTGTTTTTGTTTTTCCTAATGTTTGCCGTGTATCTGATTTTGTTGTAATTTATGCTAATTTCTTGTTCAGCTGCATTGTTCGCATTTACAGCTGAAAAATTTTGAATTTTTGAGATATTTACTCAATTTACAATCGGCAAGTTTACATCAAATTAGTAGATAAAAATTAAACTCAAACGAAAGTTCGCATTATTGTAAAGCATTCCACTGAAAACGTATAATTCCTTTGCTGCAGCCAAATAAAATGCCTGCCTCGCCTAGTTTTGTATAAACTCTCGGCGCTGCCCGGGCAACCCGTATAGCTTTGAACGCCAACAACCCTATCGCCTTACTTTACAGGCAGAAACTGGCCTAACGACGGGTGCTTGTGCAGGCACCTAGCCAGATTTTCAAGTAAGTTAAGATGATGACTAGAAAAAAAAATGCTGCAGTTGTATTTGTATTAAAAAGATACTTGAAAGCTAATCTGTGAGGTCGAATTCTTTTATTTAATGGATTTCAAGCTCTTAATATTGCGTTATAAGTAAATTAAACCAAGCCAAGATGGACCATTGAATATTAAAGATATACATTGAGAAATCTTCTTGGTCGATAAATATGAAGAGTCCGGTTTAAAAGATTGACTTTCAGCTCGATACTTAACAAAATCAAGTGCTTGGAGCTCTGCAGTCGATAGCTTATTGATTTACAGCTTCTTTAAATTTCCTTTCGAAAGCGAGTTAAAATTAAAGTTAACCGAAAACTTCAACAAAAAGTTGAAGAAAGTTTCTTACTTAAATAGTTGCCCAGCATTTACCTGCAAAACTTCAAACTACACTCTCACACACGCATACACACCTCCCACACACGCACACATACACATGTATTTGCACACTCATTAAATGTCGTAGGGCCACGGCAGAAGCCCACAGAATTTATGGCAAGCTGGCCCCGCGACTACAAGCGGCATGCATCCATAATTAACTTGTTGTACTCCTCGCCTGCCACATACAGGTGAATACAACGCGAGCAGGTATTTAGCAGCAGGCGGGATTTTTATTGAAACTGCCAGCTCTCGGCTAATGCTGGCCCCAAGCACTGCATACTGCACAAATTTCCCACTTTAATTTATGAATGGAACACATGGGAGCCCGGCAATGTTATGCAAATACAAGCAACGGGACAGACATGTTGCAGGCTCCCGACCGGAGGTCATTTTTAATTTGCGCACTGTGAATACCAGCGCCCATTGCCAGAATTGTGAAAATCATGTGAATATGAACGTGAATGTGAGTGAAATTTGTTAAAAGCCGTTGACAGAGCGACGTCAAAAGGCATCGTCTGGCGCACACCGACGGGTCTAACAAGGTCTAACACCCCGCGACCTACGTGGGTGCAGTGCATGCACGTGAGCTCTGAATTGCAAAGCATAAAAAAAAGGAAAACAACAAAACTTAACGACAATGAAATGCTTGAAATGTCTGTGACCTTTCCTTAGGTCTTTGAGAGAGTGACTCCTTGCCTTTTGGACTCATTACATGCTTAGCTTCAAAGGCGTAACCCCGGTTCCTATTGCTTGCACTCGTGTGTCGCCGCGTAGACTCCCCCGGGAATTTCGGCTCCAATTATTTCCAGACAGACGAATAATACAAATGAACAATATGTATTAAATAAAAGCCAGTCGTATGTCACTGACTTAATGTGCCATTCATTCATCCCCAACTTGATATATGCAAAGTGCGAACATAATGCCAGGAAGCGTATACAGTAAGCAGTACAGACAGTATGCAGACTTTCTTGAAGCAATTTTAAGTTGTCGTCGAGTAACAAATCTAAAATTATATACAATTTCGTGTTATATTACACGTGTTTCGTTTGAAAAGTTTGTTAAAAATTATAGTTTTTAACACACATTATTTTATTTCAATTATGATGATTTGAAGCGAACTCGATCGCAGGGGCAGTAGGAGGTTCTTTTAGGAGCTGAGAGTCACAAACGACTTGCATTTAAGAAAATAAAAATTAAGATACACTCTTACGTGAGTTTATAAGAATCTGACCAACATCAGATAAAATAACTGCTGTATGAAACTCAGCTTCCTAGCTCTTACAGTTTAAGATTTTCCAGATTCATTTTGCTTATCCAAATTGATTTTTAATAGAATTATTTAGGCCATTTAGGTGCAAATGAAATTAAATTATAGCTTATTTAAAATATGATCTTCCAAATGTCACTTAAGTTAAACACACATTATTACCGAGCAACTTATTTTAATTTGATTTTCCAGAAAAAATTTAATATCCAGGTTAATTCAATCCATTTTGAATGTTTCAATTTAAAACTTCCCAATACCTATGCCCACCAACAAAATGGTCTTATGACTTTTATTTATATACATAAAATATTTCACATTTTAACACATAACAACCATGTGAGGTTCAACTAATACTGATTTATTTATATATTTATGTAGTAGCATAAATGTTATCGCTGGCAAACAATGCAGGAAAGCGGACAAGGGCAACGGGGGCGACGCAACTAGGCAAAGGCAATCCGTGCCAAGGGCCATTTATAACTATTGTCCGTAGACTTTGGCCGGGCGTTATATGATAAACAAATAGGGGAAGAAAAACCCCGTAGGCCCTTTTCACTTTTTATATAGCATCATTTCATATGCGGCACATTTAAACGCTTTATCTCAAGCAGCCATTGTAAGGTCATCGAGTATTTATCATCAATCAACACACGGCCTGCTTCTCATATAGAAATTGTACGCATTCAGATACAAATACACACGCACACATACATACGGGGCCATTTATGACTTTTGCTGACGTTCAACGGCTGCGCATCTTCAGACTTGAATATCTTGAAACTGGACTCTATACTGGACTACTTTATGCCTCCCATTCAACCCCTCTCTTATGTCGCTGTTGATTGATGAATCGCACATGTAAATTAATTTGCTGCCGTTTTCTTAATTTCTTTTTGCTTGTCAGGCTTATTTTGGCCGATGCTGTGACGTTCTCTCATCTCATTGTCAGTTGCCAACATTTGTAAGCCGCTTAATTGCTTTATTTCGCTGATGCCTTTGACTGCCATAGAGCATTGCAAATGCTCCGCAGATCTTTCTCCTGCTGCGGCCTGACGGATGCTCCTTAGAAATTCGACTCAATTGCCTTTTCCACGAAATTCAGTACAAACGCTATTTTGGCAAGAGGCTAGAGTACAGTGCGAACCTATAGCCAATGCTATTTTATATGCAGTAGGAATGGGTATTAAATGGGTATTTTCATTATTTGATTCGGTTTGCAGTACTTGAATAATTTCAGAATCTTAGCGTATATATGCATTTTTTTTACTTAACACAATTTCTCCAACTGGAGAAATAATTTTGATTTTATTGACATCACAGATATGAACTGCTTTTAGTGAAACTTTTCTCAAAACTTTTCCCAACATTAATTAATTAAAATATATATAGAAATGTTAAATCCACCTTAATAAATAATATGATTGATTAAAGTGAATTGTTTTTTTTTTTAATTTATATGGACAACTTCTAAAAAAAATTATTATTGTAAAAATACTTTTATTTAATGTATGTATATTTCTATATTCCACAATGTAGTATCCTCTCCCATTCCTCAACACTGTCAAGCTAGTGTTGGATGGATGCACTAACCTGTTACACTATTCAACTTGCCCTATTGGAATAATACATTATAAAGTATATAATATTTCGCCGATTTAATTTCAAATTTATCATATTTACTAGAGCAACTCCTAGTCGTAACAATCTTTGTTTGATTTCTACTCTCTTCCTGTTTGTATGCTACCCGCCTTTGATATATTTAACAGCATTTGCCGCCACGCAGCACAATTGTGAAAGAATGTGGCAACAAACAGATCACATGCGCATGTGGGCTTAACGTTGATAAATATGTGCCTATGTATCTGTGAGTAGGCCATTCTTGTCAGTGGCAAGGAACAATTTTATATGGTACATTGAAGTTAATATGATTTACATTTACAATTGGTTGTGCTGTCAAACGACCTCGAATAACAACTGCCATTAAAGATCAATCAAAAGCGTTTATCCTTGATTATTTGTCATTATCCTTTTTGTGAACAAGCCGCAGCAACAACTGTGTCCTAATCTCCGCATTAAAGTTGAGCATGCCACTCGAAATGACTGGATGTGGGTGCGTTGGGTACGTGGGAGCTGAGCAAGGGAGTCCTTTATTTATTTTGCACATTTCAAATGCGGCCGCCACACGCGCGTGATAAATGACATTAATCCGCTATGTTCAGCGATTCAAGTGGGCAAAAGCCCTCGCCCACTAAGACTGCCCGCTAGCCGGAGGCCTATTATCCTGTCGTTGCCGGCTGCAGCCTTTCATGCGCAAACTGTATTTGTTTTGTTAATAGTCCAACTCAAAGTCTGCAAAACTGATAAGACAAGTGGCTTTGGCGCTTTAATATATAGGCACAGGTATGCCGAGCAGTCAGTCTCTCGGCCATTTGGCCATTAATATTCATTAGGTGGCGCTGGACGGAAATTCATATGCCCCTAATGCTCACAATAGCTGCAAATCATGAGTTCTGAAACACAATTTCGCCACTAATTCTATAGATTGTTAAGACGTTTGGCAGTTACATAAACAGACTAAGTGGTAAATTAATTAAATTTAAATTATTAAAAAAATAAAAATTATATAAAAAAACTAAAGCAGTACGATGAAAAAAATTGGAGAAGAAATATAACCTTTTTTTGGAATTTTTAAGATTAAATGAATAGCTTATTAAATGATATCAGATAATTATTTTTTGAACACTTTCAAACGAAATCTTAAAATGAAAACATTGCGAAATTGTTGAGAAATGGGTTCTAGCAACCTGTTCGCATAAATTGATTTTACATAAGCCGGTTGAATGGAGTGTGGGACTGCCACTCCCAGCTCCCCACATATTTCAGTAACCCACCTTTGAAGCCTTACACGCTTCGCTGTTTCGCCTTTTGACGACTATGTCCTCGACTTGGCAATCATTAATTTATCAATCTTCGAGCGCTTTGGGAGCGCATGAAAATTTTCAGATGCCAGCTCACGACTTTTTTATGTGCTTTTTTATTATGATTATTTCTTTCTTTCGCTTACGGGCAAAAACAAAAATCACATACGACGGTGGTTATAATGTTAGGGGATCGCACCCGCCCTGGGACCTAACTGAGTTGGGTTGTATTGGCTTCTGGGAAAATTCGACGGGGCTGGGCTGTGGTTAGGTTTGGGACTCCAAGTGGGAGCTTGTTGCTGCTGGCTGCCAAAATAAAGTCAAAAATCAAATGTTTTTGATATCGACTTTGACAGCTTCATGACAGCGCTCAATAAATTTTGATAACGCCGCCAAAAGAGTCGGCAGCATCAAGAATTGGAAAAGGCACGGGAAAAAACAGGAATCACAGTCGCCCGCTGACACACACACCCCCACAAGAGGCACGAGTCACATAAAAACCCAAAACAAAGATTCACCCTAAAAGAAAGTTGCTGACAGTTTAGCTCAACTGAATTCAGTTCAGCACAGTTTAGGATTGGCTGATTGTGTCAGTGTGTGTGTGTGGTTTGATTTGTACTCTAAGCCTTTAGGTGTTTATGGCGCAAAACAAAACGTAATTGCGTAGCGGCAAATGCCGTTGAATAATAAACAAGACAGCGAAAATTTACTGACAGACAGGCGGGCAGTCGTGATGTGTTGTTTATGAGTAATTAATATGCTTGCCTTGAGTTCGCCAAGGAACAACAATGCCAAGCATAATGAGCGTCAGGCTATGGAATGCAGCCAGTGTTGGTCAACGTGGTTTAGCAACAGATAAGCACGCTGTCATTAATTATGGCCTAATGATAGTTCATCCGGGATAAATGCAATTTCCCAAGCATAATTATCAAGGGCTTTGCTGCATAATTAATGCGATTACCATTAAGGACACTGAAAGTAAACTACTTGTCTTGGAAAGGTTGGGCATATATATACTAAAAAATTAATTTCAGTAATTAAATCTGGTCGAATAATAAAATGTTTCAAATAAGAGATGGGAAAGACACTGTTAACACAGTGATAACAATTAAATTTAAACAAAACTGTGTTGCAATGGATTATGTGTTGGCTCTTATTATTACTCATACTCTTACTCTTACCTATCAATTATAAAATGAGGCGCAAACTTTTTGCCAATAATCATACAAATATATATTTAATATTTATTTGCGTTGTTTGTTTTGGTTAGAATATTAAAAACAAATAAATTCATAATCTGGTAACATTCTTAATGTGATTAATTGCAGATAATTTATTAATAAACGTCCTCTTCCCATAAAAACTATATTAAAAGCATTAAAAGCATATATATAAATAAATACAAAATTTTATGATAGTGCCACTTTTCGATCGTCTAACTTTTAACTTTCTACCCAGTCTCAAAGCTTATCGTTAGACGCCTGGAAAGATATATAAAAATATACCGAAAAGCAATCATATGCCAAACATCAAAATTGAATCCAAGCACTAAGCCAAAGTTCGCGTAATTTTATTTATTTATTGATAATTTGCAGCTCTGTCAAACGCACTGACACCTACACACACACATATTCACATCGAAATTGAACAAATTTTATATATACAAACAGCACCACAAACAATTTTTACGCGTATTTAGGCGCTTTGGGGTTTCGTCTGCGGATTCGTTGTTGGTCGATTGGCATATTTTATGCCATCGAGTGGCAGAAATAATAAAAAGTGTGATTTAACTTTGATGGATGACAAATGCTGCCTTTTGATCAGGCTGATAATGCTGACACAGGCAGATGCCGGTCCCGAAGCTGACACGCCTATCCCCTACGCACCCACACCCACTCTCACACAAACCGAAAATTTGTCTATCAAAGGAAATTACGCAAGAAAAAAGATGCGAAAACGTTTATTCATTGCATTTAATGAAATTTTTGTTTGATTGAGTTCTGTCGTTACTTGAACTACCCGTCCCTTCCATTCTCATTTGCTTAATATCTGTGCTGCATACGACGTGACGTATGCGAAATATGGGCAAATGTAATTTAATAGATGTGAAAAACATTTTAATGCAAAAATAGCTGCACGTAGACAGCGTTACGTATACGAAAGTCAATCCGTTTATAAGTACATGTCAAATTTGATCGCCTACAAATGTCAAATAATGAATATAAATGCCACATACTCACCTTATAAGCATACTGTTTATGAATAATGTACTGGAAATTTAAACATATATGTTTATGCATATATATATATCTATTTATTTTAGTTGCAAGTGGCATCACGTCGTAAGAGTATTATTTACTCTACACGCAGCTTTTAACACACTTTGCGCTTCGCTACACCAAAAACATTTCGTTCATTCCTTATGAAGCTAGAATGGAGAAAATAATAAACACGCAGTCACAAAAATATAAAAATATTTTCAATATGAAGACTTTATAAAAGTAAATCAATTTAAATTGATAATCTTCTTGTCTTTCAAACGCAAATCTGTATTTTGAATCTTTCATTTACTAAATGTAGCTCATTCATATAAACATATGACTTAAGCTCTTATTCGCATATTATCCAACTTTAGTAGTCAAACATATTGCTTCTGTGTTATTTAGATTTTTCTTAGACATCTCTCAACACATCTACATCAATCTAGTTATTCATACAGGCATTTCCTTTTGCTCAAAGCATACCGCACTAAAGCTTCTAGTTGACCGAAGCGAAAACAAAAACTCCGACTCAATCCCTGGCAGGGCGCCTACCTCTGCGCTTTTCATGACACTCAACAACAACAACAAGCACTCAACAGCTCGGCATACACTTACATCACACACATTACGCAGAGGAAATTATTTTTTCTACCTTCACCTTCGCATTTTTCTTACTGCCGCTTAAAATGTAAAACACGTTGAAAGAGTTGACAACTCGAATGCCGCTCCCCAAGCTCCAGAGTTCCCAGGCCTCACCGGAACCCCAAAGCAGCTCAAAAATACAGGCAAGTCATTTATATGCAAGTCGAGCGTTCGCCAAACTTTATGTGAAAAATTGACGCCGCTTCTACGAAGCAGAAGCAACAGCAGCAGCAGATGAATGTATGGAAAGGGGTTGCAAAAGGTTGCAGGCCGAGGGTAGAGTGTACATGCACGTGCATGCATTTAAAAATGTGCCATGTGCGTTTTAATTTTCGCCAAATAGCTAAACATAATTTATAAAACATACTTCTGTCAGTCAAAAGCAGAAAGAAAAATATGAAGATAGGGATATAGCCAGAGTGGGGCATAAAAGAAAAGGTGTTGGGGCAATTACACGTGCCGTGTAAAATGCCCTGGCCAGAAATACTGCCCTATTTAGGCAAACAAAACATTTATGACCTTGGGGTGTCATGAAGACACCAGACTGTGTGAGACCTTTCGGGTGCGATTTGCTGCCCGTGTTTTTAATTTTACATATGACCACAAATACTTTTCTCTTTACTTAAAAAAAATTTTATTTGCTTTTACATTGTGCTTGTTGATTATCTGATCATTATAAAATATTAATGATAGATACATTTCCGAACGTGAACACGACAACTGTAATATCGAAACTGGCATAGCTTGCCGGACAGGCTGAAAAAATGTTCCCCCACCGGGTCGGTGATTTCCCATTACTTTTCTCTTTGTCCTATCTACTTAACACTCTTTATCTAACTTACATTGCTTTACTTTATTAACAATCTTCTTACTTTTCCTATTTATTGTATTTTCTTTATTAATATATCAAATTAAGATTATTTTTAAATTTACTTGAGAACACTTTTTTCCTACTTACAACCTTCTGCTTAGATGTAGCCTCTAATAGCGTCACTGACAAAATTAGCTGTGAAAAGTGGCACAGCTGGCCGGACTGGCAAATAAAACACCTCCATCGGGCGGTGATGCTATTTAGAAAATTGTATTCTGTAACTAGCCTTTTAGCATATAATTCTATTATCTATTATATTATCTATTGAATAATGAGGAAGACACTTGTTTTGTCGACCATTAAAAAATAAATAAATAAATAAAAAATAGAACTCATATATCTCAGGCTTTGAAGTAAAACAATGTTAATTTCGTTACTTGTTACTGTTACTGTTACTGTTACTGTTACTGTTACTGTTACTGTTACTGTTACTGTTACTGTTACTGTTACTGTTACTGTTACTGTTACTGTTACTGTTACTGTTACTGTTACTGTTACTGTTACTGTTACTGTTACTGTTACTGTTACTGTTACTGTTACTGTTACTGTTACTGTTACTGTTACTGTTACTGTTACTGTTACTGTTACTGTTACTGTTACTGTTACTGTTACTGTTACTGTTACTGTTACTGTTACTGTTACTGTTACTGTTACTGTTACTGTTACTGTTACTGTTACTGTTACTGTTACTGTTACTGTTACTGTTACTGTTACTGTTACTGTTACTGTTACTGTTACTGTTACTGTTACTGTTACTGTTACTGTTACTGTTACTGTTACTGTTACTGTTACTGTTAACAGTAACAGCCAGGTGTCCCCTAGTCGGGAGCTCCCGACTAGAACCTCTTACTTCTTATTTTTATTTTTATCTATTTTATTATTTTTAGTGATTCTATTACTGAATTCAGAAGTATCACAATCGATCGCCGCCCACTCTATAAATTGCCATATGCCCCAGTGCAGTTGGCTGCCACACATACCACTCAACAGCGTGTGGCGGTTAATAATCCCGTACATAACACCAGGCTTGAATCCATGACCAGGCTCGGGCCGTACATTGTATACGAGCAGAGTCCGAGCATATGGTAAATTGTGCACATTTTGACACATCATTTGACACTGAGTGTCAACCTTTACACCGGAGACACAAATGAAAAGTTACCCGCCATCAGGCGGAAAAGGAAGAGAGCCTCGCCAAAGGTGTAAAAAAAGGTGAAACTTATATTAAGCACGCCAACAGGCAGCACACACCCGAAGCTGCTACCCATCAAAGGGCCGATGAGCCCTGATAAGTAGTAGCCTGGCCAACGGCAACGTTTTGGGTCAGTGCCAGTGTTTGTGCTGTTCAAAGTTGCCCGGTTGTACACTCCGAAAATTACATTTTATAAATAGCCGTAGTTACTGAGTGCTCTGGGTTTATTTTTGGAGATGAAATTGCACAAGCTGTAAATTTCTGATGAGCAAAAGGTGCCTAATGAATATACTCTCACAGCTTTTACAATGTTCTATAAATTGTAGGCCAAATAATTAAACTGTTCATGTCCTAACAGCATCTTAAAGTATAAAATGAAAAGAGTTTTTTTTTAACTGGAATGATTTTTAAAGCACATTTAATTTTTTGAGTATTGGAATCGAAAGAAATTTTCTATAAATTCCATAACAACAATTTTAAAAACTATTTCCAATTTAATTTAAATATCGCATGATTATTATCCAATAAGTAAAAAAAGATTACGTAAAAAGTATGTTAATGTAAATATTTTGAATCTCTACATTAAAGAGAGAGCGCATCTGAAATATATTGGTAATATTTATTTAAACAAAATCGTTTTATTATGATATAAATCAAGACCCGGACATCGAGTCAGCTAAATACATATTTGGAAATAAATTATCCCACTAAAATAATGTATGGGCTGTTTAAAAGGACAATGACCATTAAACTTACAGAAGACCCGTTAAATATTTGAGTAAATATGGCTTAAGAAAACAATGAAGTCTATTTAATATCTTCATGTTATTGACCGTGTTAACTGTTGAGATCAGCCTAAAGACTGTTCAAACTAAATATGCAAATTCTTACATTTTTAAAAGGGGACATATTTGCGCATATTATAAATCAGTGTGTTCTTGTTTTAAGCAGATCAAATACAAGCCAAACCGTTTTCTTTTATTTCCGTATCTGCAGACAAAAAGTACATTTGTAATTATATTACTTATGTGTCAAAAACATTTTTTCTTGGTTCTGAGATTACAGGGTATTTACAAATGTTTCTGGACTTGTAGAGCAATGCCTTGAACTTTTCTGACATCACATTAAAAAGAATCAATTGCTTTGCTGTTTGGAGGCAAATCTCCTTGCCCATGTGGGTATATGTGTACCTTGATCCCCATTTTTTATTAACTGATGCATACTTTACGAGACTCCCTACAGGTTCTGCCACGGCTGATGCAGACACTGCTACTGCTGTTGCTGCCAGGTTGTATTGCCCCCAAAACTCTATCGCTGAAGTGCTGTTCATATATCAAAAAAGTTATTCAAAGCCACGCTGCGCCCTGACGCTCTCATGGCCAACGTTGATTTATTTAAAGTAAGCAAAAGTTATGCCAAAAACGCTATGAGAATGGTAAATTATGCATGTACAGACATTGTATATGTGTTTGGTTTGATGGGCGTGGCATACACACACTGTACTCGCAAGCAGTACACCGGGGAAATAAGCAAAGTTTATATAGAAGCAAGAGGACGCATAGCACAAAAAGAAAATTGATTAATGCACTGGCCATATCATTTAATTAAGCCGCAGCGCACATTGGGTCATTCAATTGATCTGATTTTGAAAGGGCGTATGAGTGGGCTAGCGGGGGTCATCATCATTAATTCGCTTGGCGCCTTAAGGTATGCAGTGCAAACATTTTAACAGCCACAGGCGAAACACGCAACACGTCGCGTCGTTGTTATTAGCGCTAAGTTGCCATCAATTTAAGCAAACTAATCTGCTGACGAGGCCGGCTGCTGCCTACTGTCACCTGCTACATGCCAGCTGCCGCCTGCGCTGCTGTTGCTGATGTGTTGCTGCTGCGGCAGGCATAACATAAACACGTATTTGCACAGGTAGCCAGCGGGCCACGCCCAACACATGACAGAGCAGTAGCACAACGACAACATGAATGTCAACACACAGCCACTACACAGGCAGGGAAACTTTCCAAAATGAAGCACCAACATCACATAGTCATAGACACACAAAGACCGCCAAAACACAGCGAGTCCGTTGTGGACGTGGACGTGGGCGTGGGCGTGACCATTGCCTTATATACGAAAGTTGCGAGGCCACCGCGTAACGTGATGCCAAAATTAACCCGCAAGTGCAGCAGCCGCAACAGCAACAGCAGCCGGGAAATCATTTCTGGGCATTGTAAATTGCCAGGCAGGACAGCACAGTGCAGGACATCAGGGCCCGAGCAACCGAGCAACAGAGCAGCAGCCTCACCCTGGCCAGCGCATTTAAGTTGATCCAATGACATCAAATTGACATTTTATGCGCCAATTTTAAAATGGCGCCACGGCAACAGCAAAACTCTAATTATGTGGTCAGGGACGCGCAAACTGTTTAGACTAGATCGCTCTTTTGGCGTCCCAGCCCGCCGCGCCCAACCACACAGCATTTTTGCACAGCAGTCAGAAGTGGGCGTCGGCATTTAAGAATACATTTTTCGTTTAGTGTAACAAGCGCTAGTTGACAGCATTTTTTAACATCTGGCGAAAATTATGCACAGGGAGTATTTCACGACAAATTCACAGAAATTAATATGAACTGAGGGCATGAAAACTAAAAGTTTTAGGAGTCTTGCGATAGCTGTCATAATGTTGAAATGTATAATGTATGTGTTCGAGCTTAAAATTATTTTAAGAATTTGTTAATCTCTGATTTATTACATTTTTTGTATACAATTTTTAAAACTGTACTTTCATCTGTTTTGTATATCCTTTGGATGCAATTTGAGTATCCATCGTCATGAAACTTCCTTGTGTTTTATTCATTTATAAAAAACCAAAACTTAAAATCAAACTGGAACTAATAAAATAAATTGGCTCAAATTATTACATATACTTACTTATTTTAATGCCAGCTATCAAGCATAACTTATAATTTGAAGTTTTTCGTTTTCAAAACAGTTGTTTATTCAATGAAAAATATATTGTATTTAAATTAATAAAATATATATTAATCTAAAAAATAATTTTCGTTTTAATTTTGATTAAATTATACTAAAAGAAATATTGTTTTGAAGAGTTAAAACGGAAGATGTGATTATGCAAGGAAAAACTATAATACAGAAATCAAATGAAAAACTAGTCTTTGAGTAAATGTAGTGGCAGAAGAAAAATATATTTGCTGTGTGGTTATGAATTTGTGTTGACTAAGAAAATCCCCAGTTGAGGTTAAAGCACAAATCTACGCATAATTAGCAGCTGGCAGCTTGGCACAGCTGGATTCAAGTTCAGCATCATTAGGCAACAGTAATAGGGCCAACTATTATTATGGCATTAATTTGTGGGCCACAAAACGGATACACTAACTATATCTAAGGCAGCAACAACAACACAAACAAAAACAACAATGGCAACATGACAAGCAGCAATTGCAAAAGCTAAAGAAAATTAAAAGCAACTTTCCCGAGCGACTTGCTGGCAGCAATCTAATAACAACATGTTGTCCCGCCCACAGCCACCTCACATGAGCACATGCGTGTGAATAAACTGGTGTGTGTGTGTGTGTGTGTGTGTGTGTGTGTGTGTGTGTGTGTGTGTGTGTGTGTGTGTGTGCGTGTGTGTGTGTGTGAGCGTAATTACATGACACTTGACGCTAAGCAATTTGTTAGCAAAAACTGTCGCAACAATAAAAAGGAACTACCAGCGCAGTGAGAAAAACAGTCAAACAAAAGTCAGAATTAAATAAAACTTAATGACAGCGCGCAAGCAAAGACGACAACAAAAGCAGCAACAACAAGAAAGAAAAAAATTAGTCCTTGTTGCAGGCACAGCAACTAAGGCAACAGCCGGGTAATTCCCAGTGGATGTCAAAAGGCACAGCTCGAATTGCAGGCTAAGCGACCCGAGCAAGCAGCCGCCTTCACTACCATTGCTCACCCTTGACATGCACTGACTTAGCTATGCGCTCCATATGACCAGCCTACCCCAAGACCACGGCAAATAATCTGACAACCCAGCAGAGGCGCAACAGTCAACAGTCGGCGTGCGCCCTGACAAGACCTCAGTGGCAACAACTATTTGAGGGGTGTTCCCAAAAACGTCAAGTGATTTTTTGTTGCCAGCATAATATGACAACGGATGTTAATGGCAGGATGCATTGTCATATTTTATAGGTCCCAAGACATAGTCAATTTACAGTACTTTATTTGGGGGAAGGTAGCGACAGTACTGCGACCTCAAATATTCACATTTAAAACAATTTACATCATTGAAATGAGAAGTTACTTCTTCTAACTTCTTATTTCTTTTTAATCTTCTGTTGGGATAGAATAATTCTTCGAGAGCCTCTATTACCCCAAAAGCATTTCAATTATAGTTTAGCTTCTATTTTCGTAAAAGATTACTTAATTTATAAAATTTGGTTTTCCTACAAGTTAAATTCTTATACCTCTTATACTTCCTGTTTGCATAAAAACTCTTTTCCTTCTGCCATGCGTATTGATACTATTTGACAGTTCCCACCTAGTTAACCAATTAGTTAGTTCACTTATTTATTAAATTTATCCTAGTGCTCAAAGAACCTGGAAAACAATTTTTTCTAACAACTTATTAATCTCTACTCCTCTGAGCAACATATGATTGCTTGTCAGTCATCAAAAGCAAAGGGCACATATGTACAAGTTGAAGTCTTCCAGTTATCAGAAAAAATGGGCACAGAATTAAAATAAATTGAAATAAGTTAAAGTAACATAATTCTTAACAAAAATGTTAAAATATGTGAAAACCCTTATGCTCATATACTTCTAACAGTTTTACACAATTCCTTGTAGAGCCCATTCCCTTAAACGTACTCAATTTAAAGTTCCTAACCCCCTGTCACTATTAACAACATTCCCAGATCATTGCATAGCCGCATTAATAAGCCAAGACGCCACGCTTGTTAAACAGTTTTTGCTCATTGTGAAAGCGCCTAAAAGTCGGCAGCTGTGTTTCTAGCTATTTTCACTTGCTTTTTGCATGCCCCTCCAAAACGTCACTGTTGTTGCTTTTAGTATCGTTGTAACTGACAGGCAGTTCACACACATGTGTGTGGATGCAGGAGTAACCCATCCAAAAAGGCGCCGTCTCCCAACTGTGTAACGACTAATATTATTTCACAGTTTTCACTTTAGTTCTGTTTTTGCAGCGTTTTTTCCTGTTCATGACGTTGATGAGTTGTTGCTGTCTAAGTGTCAAGCGACGCGTCAAACTTTAAACTACACGCCGACGCCCCAAATGAATTGTAGTTCACTTTAAGTCTAACTATACGAATAGAGTAGATAGGGAAATGTTAGTTGGGCGTGCTGTCAGCACATTAATTTTCCGCCCCAGACCGACCCCCCCCCCCCCCCTTCCCGACCCACCGCTACACCAATACCACCACCTTACATATAAACACTCGTGGGAGCTTTAACTAATCTGGGATCTGCGCTTGCTTTGACAGCACTTCCGTCTAACGAAAACCACTTGACTGATACAAAGGTGTCTGGCTTTGTCTAAACAGCACAATAAAACCAGCAGTCATCCAAGTTTGTCTAGACTTTGGCAGACACTCCCGGCCAACCCGTGACAAATCTTGGAAAAATGCAACAGCCCAGCCAGCTGTCTCTTCGAATGCCATAGTACACGATAGCTCCACACTCGTTGCTTGTCAACGATAGTGAAATGAAGTGCGTCTTGTAGTCCCTAACCCAGATCTACCAGAGCCGTGGCCAGCAGCTATATGCTATATGCAACTGTACATTTATTATATGCCTAGCTTCCTGTTGGGAAAGCTATTCACTGCTTTTCTACTACTCTACATGTTTGTGGTGTTAAAAGTGCATTTTCCAAATTGCAAAGTGATTGAAAACACCAGCAACGTCTACACCCTTCACAAGGCAGCCTAAAAGCGTGTAACACTTAAACCCAACTCAATTCAACTCAAGCGGGCACTTTGTTTGGCCCGGATTGACCCAAGCTCTTGTTTCTGTCTTTTCCTTTCTTTTTTTTTTTTTGACTGGCAACCTTGTTGCTGTGAGTGATTGCATTGAGATTAGGCGCGAGCTTCGGACCAACGCACTGCACATGCAACAAAGTCCAAGCTGAGGGTTGCACTTTTGCAAATTTTGTACAATTCGAGAAGCCGCTTGCCGCTTGTCAGCCAGCTGGCCAGACAAACAGCAGCTGCATCCAACTGCAACTGCATTTGAAGCAGGCTACCGTCTATTCTCATATTGTCTTATTTATGCATTGACAAGGAACGTACTTGTTTGCGACATGAACCGAAAAGCGAGAGGTAAATGATATGCATGGGTGGTCAAAAATGTCACACGATTAGATTTATCAATTTAGATATGCAAAACTTTGACGAAGCTAAGTAAATTGTAGAAAAGAATATTGCTTTAAAAGAAACATCTGTGGCTGAACAGAACAATATTATTGCTTACTGACCTAACCTCAAATATACATCATGTTAAAATTAACATCAACTTTATAATTAATTAGGACGAGACGTCTAAACTAATACATCAACTAGACTATTAAATATAAACCTGCAGTAATTATTTTAGATACAGGATTTCATTTTTATTTTATATTAAACCAGGGCTACATTTTTTTTGTTATCATCCAAGTGAATCTGAAACTCATAAAGCAACCCTCTGGTTGTCGACATATAGGCAACTAAAGGTACATTGAACTGCAACTGCTCATCTGGAGTTCAGGGCAGAGCCATTCAATTTGCTTTTCTCAACCTTTAGTTCAGTTCAGTTGAGTTGGGTTGAGCTCAGTTACTGGGCAACTGGGTCAACTGTAACAGTGGCTGCAGCTGTACCAATCTTACCGAAGCTTTTAACTTGAGCCTGGCAAAGTATATAATATAATCAAATATTTATAATAATGGGTGAGTATAAGTGAGGCAATGTATGTGTAATGAGTCCTTCCACTTACCCGCCACTATTTCCGCTTCCGTTGCACATGGCGTATGAGCAATGTGACATGAACCAACTCTTATTGAATTATTACAAACATTAAAGCAGCAGTCAATATAATGCATACATATATTTATATGTGCGCGCGTGGGATTTTTTTCTTTTCTTCGAGTTAATATATTTTTTTATTTTGGCAACTGTCCATAACGCGACAGTTGTCAAGGGTGTAACTGCAAGTGCTGCTCTCTCACGTTGTCAAATGAAAAATGAACGCTACAATTATCGTAATTGGAACAACCACGCTGGCGAATGCGCGCACTTGAGACTGGTTGTAGGATAACAGCATCGTCTTCTCTTCCAGAAGGCTTATGAATTATGTGTTTTACAGCCCTAGAAAACTAATTAACTAAATGCAAAGCAGCAAAGCGAATAAAATGCCCAACGATTTATAACTTTGATATCATATTATATTAGACACATATCAGCCGTCTGACATCTGTCCAACAAGAAAAAGCTGGCCAAAAGTTCTTAAGCTTTATCAACAAAAAAAACTACCACTATATACTAAATATATATACATATCTATTTATACTCTCAGTGGCACAAAATGGCAACAAATTTGACATCTGCTAATGCATAATAAGTCGCATTCCAGTCGCTTTTCTCCTGGCTTTGCCAAAAAAAAAAATGGAAGAACTCTCTGGCACTCGGGTCATAGCATTATATTGTTATTTTATGCACAGACTTTGCCAACAGGGGCGAAGAGAGCGGCAGCGGGGGACTCGGGGGTAACTGGCGCAGAGAGCAAACTAAGCGACTAAGGCCATTTGCCAAGCTACAGATACGTTGCAAAATAATGCATTTTGTGCTGCCATTAGATAGACCAAATTATTGGACGAAAGCAAACCGCAAAAACAAAGACCCCCAAGCAAGCGACTAGGTATTCACGAATTCCTAATGCACTATCTGTCTGAAAAGAAAACTGGTTGAATACAAGTACTTGTTCAAATTCGATACTTTCAATAGTCTAATAAGTCTGCTTCTACCATAAAACTGTTAAGATATCGAAAGGTCCCTAGTCGATAGTCGCTTGTCGTCCTTATCAATGCTTTCAACACAGACAAATTTTTGAAGGCGTGATTGTTTTTTTTTTTACTGAAATATTTGTAGATATAGCATAACCTTTTTTTTTGAATTATTTAATTGCATAGATATGTACATTAATAAAAAAAGAGGTAAGAGCTATGGAAGTTTAAGAATTAGAAACATTCTCAAGCAAGCCTCATATCAAGTCAGGCTTAAGCCATATTGTACACTGGTTTCAAGCAAATATAATTTGTACCATCAATGAGCCTGTCTCTAATATGTGTTTTGGTCAATTAAGCAAGCCCTGCATTTGGGCAGAGTATCGGAAGCCAAAAAAATAAAATCCTTTTGGCTGACTACTGTCAAGGTAGCTCAGTCTCTGACTCAGTTCTAGTTGTGGACTTAGTCCCAGGCTGAGCAGCTGTTGCAAATTTTTATGTCGCGCGGACACGTTGTGGGCGTTGAGGGGCGGCCACGGTCACTAAAAGTACGACAACTTTTGCCTTGGCACATAAAAGTAGCACAAGACCAGCAGCAGCAGCAGCTACAACAACAAAAGCTAGTTTAAAGCGCATATAACTTTAATGCTTTTACCTTTATGTCTAGCACTTTTACTACCCCCCACAAATTCAACTACAACAGCAACTGCAGTTTTTTGTTTTTTTTTTTTTTTGCAAAGAAATTCCATTTTGAGTTGGCAAATCGTCGTAAGACAAGGCAACGCCCAACGCCCACAGAACTTAATTGAAAAATTCTAGAGTTCCTCACTTTGGCATCATAATTGAAAATATTTTTGTGCTAAATTCTGTGGTTATGGCCAGTCGAGGCCGAGCCAGTACCTAAACCCTAAGCTGGAAACTGTCACCAGGCAATTCTATTGTATGGCCATTGGATATAAGAATCTTGCTGCCCAAGCCAATGTCGTGCGCCTTTCTAGTATACACCATGCGATTCCGCATTGGCCGCCGCAACTTAAAGTGAGGGCTGTAAGATGGGGACTGAATATTTTTGATTTCAAAGAGATCTACCCAAATGAAATGCATTGAATTGAATTGAATTTAATTAAATTTGCAAAAATGACAAAACGGAGAAGGAATAGTTTCACAATTTAATACAAATTAAAAAGCTTTTCAAACTTTCCATCACTATTTCTCTATTTAATTTTAATTTTAATTTTTCTATTCAAATACTTGGCTTGACACTTGTTTTTTCGATAAATAAAAAAAATAAAACCGTTTTTAAGGTTCTAGTAATATTAAGAACCAAAAATGTTCCTTATTACTAATTTTCTTATCAATAGTTTCTGATTACCTTTAAAGCTGAGATATCCCTTTTTTATTTACTTTAGTCTTATGTCACTATCATTCATATAAAAATGCAATGGAATCGGATATGGGTTCCGCATTTAATAACATAAGTATGACACCCTCTATAAGAGCATATAAATTAAAAATCATTCTTCAAATATTATATCTCAAAAATCAAAAATCTCGAAAAAATACCTATTTTTGCGAGCTTATAATAATAAAAAATGCCTTTCAACAAGAATTGCAAAAACAATTTTGCCGCCCCAAAATTAAACTATGCATTCGACTTTTGCCACCTGCATGCAAAGTTTTTTGTATACAGTTTTTCGTTTTGCTGGGTATAACTTAAAATTGTTGCAGTACGCAGAACGGGCACAAGCTGGTTGCAAAGGCCTCACATAATTGCTATCCATTTAAGCAACGCCTGCCTTTGGCTTTGTTGCTTTTGATATTTATGAGTGGCGCACGACATCTAAAAACCAACTCGGAGCCAGCACAACCCGACCGCAAACAAGTTTTAATGCACAACTTTTTAGATTTCCGTCATAATTTCTTTGCCTGCCTGATAAAGATTGGTGCACATGTAGGTGTGTGTGTGTGTGTGTGTGTGTGTGAGCGCGCGCATACTGAAATGCCTCCATTACCACCATAAAGCATGAAGCATAAACCATATACTTTAGCCAACAATAAACTCAACTTTATTCACTTTCAATCCTCCCAACTTGTATGCACAGATTTAACTGCCATGGCACCATCTTCACTCTGGCTCTGCGCCTCTGCTAGCTCGTTGTCTTAGCCAGGCACTGAGCTACACACTTACATTGTTCATTATTGACAACGTTTGCAACAATAACTTTATTTTACAAGAAATTGAAATCCAAATGATGTGAGTATACATACGGTCTTAAGTATTTCCTATTTTATATTTTCATATTCTTGAAAATGACAAAAGGTTAATAAAGCCACAAAATATACATTTTTTTGCATAACATTCATATTAAGCAACTAACGAAATATGTATTCTTAATTAAGAATAATAATAATTAAACTTCTGATATAATACTTATTTACTTTAACTTTATGCTTTTAAAACGCTCGTGAGTTATTCAAATGCCTTTAGATAAGTAATAAAATAAAAAGTCAGCTGTATTTATGTTATTTTAATATTATTCTTTATATTTTTATTGTTCTGTTAATATTGTTACAAACAAATCTGATATATTCAAGACGCTATGAACCTTCTTTTCAATTTACTTCAGTTAATTAAAGAGTATTAGTTATTCACCATAAGCTTTCAATCAAAGCTTTGCTTCTTATGTTTGCTTCTAACGGAGTTTCCTCTCTCGAAAGCACACACAGACATACACAACCCCACACATGGAAAGTTTGGGCTTTCGTGACGATAAGAGCCAGAAAACGAGACGGCGGCTTCCTGGCAACCAAAATTTATGCATGCTACATAATTTTGGGCTCTATTACTTTTCGGTTGGGCAGTGGCGAGAGAAAAAAGAAAACAACAGTCTTAGAGCCAAACTCGAATGCAATTCAATTTGATGTCAGCGTTAAAAAACGATGGGGCAAACAAATCACCTAACAAAATCAAATAACTATAATTTACCTGGAGGGCTTTATCGCGATTGAGTTCTGCTGCTCCTGACATTCTGCAGGCGCAAAACTAAAGCACTTCGACTGATTAATTTATTGAAAACGACGTGCGATGCGAATACTCGCGCTAAAAAAAAAAAACAAAAAAAACATAGAACTGAGTATAGGGCAAACATCGTTGACGCAGAACTTAGGGTGTAGGACAATGGTTGAAGAGCAGAAATAAGGTGCAGAAAAACAGAAGCAGCTGCTTCCGCTTTACTTTCACATCCGTTTGGCCAGCAAAATGCCTGAGATGCTTAAATTGCGATAAACTAATAAAGCGACAAACATTGCGAGGACGCCACCGCCAGGATATTTACTTTTTACAAGCTACCTGGCACAGGCATAAAAATTCAAATTGAAAATGTAGGAACCGAGAGAAGTCACACAGATCACATCGACCAGATAACAGACCCTGTTCCAAATACCACGTAGACCCTCATCAGAGTCAGCTGCCTGGAAGGCAGCATCGAGTGCCACTGTCCGTTTCACAGTCCCATCTGCAGTCAGGTGCTATAAATTTTGCCTTGAGCCTGGCCACGCAATTTAAATAGCAGGCAGGTAGTTTTTTACCTGTATTCTCTTGCCCTGCAGTTTGTAAATATTTAAGGGACTCTGCCGCTAAAAGAAGAGCAACAGAAAAAAGGTGCAAAGTGTCGCCTTAAGCGAACGGCAATCTGTTTTGCATTAACTCATAAGCCGCTTGCGCCTGACAGGCCAAGGCGACTCAGTCTCTGGCAACGATGGCGACGACTCTTGAACTACTCTCTGGGTCTTTCGGCCTTGTCAATATTTTTGCTCCGCCCGCATCTTATTTTTACGCGTAACTCACTTGCAGTGGCATAACTTTAATGCCAAGTGCCAGCCCAACTGTTTGTACTTCATTTGCCTTGCATTAAGCCGTCGTCCTTCCTGTCATGCCGCCTTACCCCCGTACTGCCTGTGGTCCCGACTCATCTTTAAGTGCAGTCGAGGTCGTCATCTGGATGGACGGACGAAAGCCAAGCGTAAAAGTTTACTTAGGCTCAATGCTTTTTAAGTAAGTAGCTGCTTGTTGTACCACTTGTTAGTTGTTGCTGTTTGGCGTTGCCTCGTACTGTTGCTCTTTGCGGCTGCTCTCGGCTGTTTAGCTTTCACTTTGCCGCATTAGTTTTTGCTGGCTATTCGTATACCTAATACTGTGGCCGTCCTACGACCAGTTTGCCCAGCAGTCGCCTGGTCGTCAGCCATTCGACTAAGGATAAGCCTCAAGTGCATAAGTTACACCCCAAAGGCGTCACTCTGAAAGGTTGCGTTTTGCTTATTGAATACACTACCGCTTCAGAATTCAATAGACCGTGTCAGAAATGTCAAAGGCCCAGTTACTTCCTTTACAATCCACAAGAGTCTTTCATTTTATTAACTATCAAAATCAATTCTTCAATTTATATACGTTACAAAGATGGAGAAAGTTTATTAGAAATTATTTTAGAGATTTTATTAAAACTCGAATTTATTGTTCTAATATCGAATTTTGGTGTAAGGGAAATTTTATTTTCAGCTGAAGCGTACCTCAACGTGCTAGCAAGTTCAAAGTATATGTAAATAAACGCATACAAAATTTACTTCATACATATTTCTGTTTCTACTGCTTTTGTTTTCCTCACCAAGTTATTAACTGCGCTTTTCTGTTCGCAAACGTCCTTAAGTTGAAATATTACGCATACGCCATGATGCACGGGCCAAGGCGAAGATACCAACCCAAAAGCGAACTTAAAAAATTGCTTACATGGCAAATTTCTCATACGGCTGTCTTTAACAGCAACTTATTGTCAATTTTGTTGATAACAGTCTGTTAAATCCAAGCACTCACACGCACACTCACAACATACTTTACACACACGCGGGGCAACAACTTGCTCATCACTTGAGCGGAAGTGTTGGCAAATGCAGTGATTTTCAATCTCAATGCGACATTTTGATTATTTCCATGTTAGCGTGTGAGCAAACCAGAAAAAAGAATGCGACGACACTGAAACACTCACACACACACAAACACACACACGCACGCATGACATCTGCAGCAAGTGTCAGAGCTCGGCGCACGTTTGCCGCACCGGAAGCGACGCTTGTGCAAGACGGAAATTACTTTATGCTACACACAATGTCATCGACGCCGCATAAGCAGCGCCCGAGCACAGATAGACAGATTTACAGAGAGCCAGAGAGCGAGAGAAAAAAAATAGAGAGAGAGGCAAACAGTCCGCACAGCCCATGCGATTTCTTTCCGTTTGTGATTGCAAATTGTGCAACATTTCAATGGCAACTTTCGGTGGCAAACGTCATTCGGTCACTTCTTAAACTGCAGGGTGGCGAAGCCGGAATTCGGATGCACAGCACGCAGAAGCCTTGAGTGCGTGAGGGTCTCAAATGAATTTAATTAGAAAATTTTGCGCTTCTTCGCGGCCGCAAGTTGAGCAACTTGTAACTTGGTTCTGGCGGCCAAAAACTTTGCACACCCGCCCATTTACCGCCTTGACTTTCCGAGCAACCAAGAAATAATAATAACCGCTTTGAGTACGAGTAGTTTTCTTAATTTCTACCATAGTATTTCGCCGTGCTTGGTTTGCACAAGGTTCAAAACTGATACTGCCAAAAAATAAAGTGAAATCAAATGTAAACAAACTATTTTAATTAAATTTTCTTTTAAGTGCTTTAAACTATCTTGTTGGCGAACTTAGACGACTAGACTTAATATTTAATTTCTTTTATTATTTTTAATAATTCAACTTTTTTTAGTTTCTAGCTTTTTTATTTGAAAAATCGGTAGTTTGCTTGTATCGATACATGAAGTACATTTAATGTGAGGAAACGAGCAGATGTAAGTAGGTAGAACGATCTAAGATCTAGAGCTCTTTATGATCATTCTGTAATTTTTTTTTTATATTTCAAAACTATATAGAAACTTTTAAAACTAATCTGTTATTTAATAAATTTTTTGAAGCTTTTGCTTTTACGTATATGTATTTAATTACAAAAGGCAGAATCTTCCCTCGGGAATGAGCGAAGACAATGTTTTAACCATGAAATGTCTCGGCTCATAAATGTCGGCAATCGTCTCGCACGTTTTGC
Organism: Drosophila novamexicana; assembly: GCF_003285875.2. Taxonomy (NCBI): domain Eukaryota; kingdom Metazoa; phylum Arthropoda; class Insecta; order Diptera; family Drosophilidae; genus Drosophila; species Drosophila novamexicana. The sequence continues at coordinate 164,023 of NW_020824835.1, forward strand.
ATTTGCAAACGTCGTAGTCAAAAAGTTAACTTTGAATTACAAAATAAATCAGCGGCAATGTGACTTTTTAATGTTGCATTGTTGTTCTAACACACACAAATACTCTCCCACTCACACAAATGGAAGCAAGGACGCAAAAAAAAACAAAAACAGTTTAGAGAAAGCAATGCAAGCGGCAACAAGAAAAAGTTGTCGCTACTTATTTTCTGTACAAATTGATGTTGTGTTTGACAGTTGGAAATTGCAACAAAAACTACGCCAAATAAATAAATAAAGTCACGACCAGGACAACAGGAACAAGAACAACACAGAGTTTGAATGTCAATGGTAGCGTAAAAAAGCGCTCCAAAAATGTTTTAAAATTTACACAGTTAAATGTAAAAGTTTTATTTTCGTTCGCAAATGAATTTTCTGTACTATAGTGTTGTGTTTTGCAAGTTGTTTGCTATTGTGCCAACCGTCAACTTGCAACTGCACCCAACTACAGCCTGCGCCAACGCGAACGCCAGCATTTATACCTACAAAAACAGCAACAAAATGCAAAGTGTTGGTAGTCAATTTGCTTAAATTTTTTATTTTGTTAGCCACCCACAAAAGTTGCTGCAAGTGTGTTTTGCGTGTGAGCTCTCTGGAGTGCCCTGTGTTCAGATTGCTGACCAAAAGTGAAATTTGTGATATCATCCAATAAGCAGACAGCTAGACTGAACTTGGCTAAGTCCCAAGTACTTATGGCGCATAAAACGTGTAGCGTATAAGCTATTTTGTATGCATTACTCATACGCCACATGTAACTGAGTGTTGCGCTCAGTTTTGTGTATTCTTATACGTATATAAGCTACTTATCAATGCTGTTGATTAAATTATGAATTGAAGTGAGAAATTGTATTGAATTTAAATGACCGTAGTCGGAATTGTATTTATAGAAATATTGTCGAAAATACTCTATAACCATTTTTAATCTTTTATTAACACAATTTTGTACTTATTGCTTAAATTAAAAGTAACATAATACTTCTAATTGCACGCGTAGGTTAAGATTTAAAGGAAATCAGAGGGCGATAGACGCACATGGTAACAAATAATTGGCTCAAAACTTCTTGGCCTCTATTTAGAGAATATAAGCAGATGATAGGTAAAGACTAGGTTAAATATTGCACTTTGAACAGCCTTGAAAATGTGCAATATCTATCTCTATTATTAAGAATAATTAAATATAAAATGCAGCAAATGCTCTCTGGCATTTATAAGTCACATATAGACGGGAATAAATCAGCGCTAATTGAACGCTGCCCACACAAAAATTTACCAAGGCTGCATCAATTTCCCAGACTATTTACCATGGTGGCCTGCTTCAAATGGCTTCTAAAAACAAGTTGACTTTTTGTTCCCCTTATCACAGTGCAACTAAATTAACTAATTTTTCAGCATAAGGCACTAACCGAAGAGCCAGTTGAGGAGTTCGGAATACTCAGGAGTCAGCAAAGCTGCCAAGCATGAAATTGCAACATCAAAAAACCTAAAAATCCCAAAATGCAAAAAAAAAAAAAAAACAAAACAACAAAGTTGAACGGAGGCACTAAAACTATAATACAATTTACTAAAAATAGTAGACGGGCCCCAAGTGCACAAAGTAGCACTAAACAGCTTGTGGCATACACGCACACACGCACAAGGGCACACCCTGGGAGTGTCATATGTAAATTCTCCCCCGACGCCATTGACAGAAACACTTGCATGACAAAAAAAAAAAAAAACCACAGCCCGGAACAGGCGCACTATAAACTCACTTATACATTTAGGCACACAGCGCTATAAATTGTAGCATACTTTCGGCCAGCAGCAAAACTCTAAAACACACACAACCATATCCGAAAAACAGAGCGAGTGAGAGGCGAAAAAGCCAGCTGAAACTTATCTCAGTGTCCTTTTGGGAGGAGGACTACTCAACGCCGACGCTGCCTGCCTGCAATGACCCTAATAACTGTCTACGGGCATGTTAAGTGTCAGCGGCGACATGCCACTGTCATGTGTGTGCGAGTGTGTGTATTGTATGCTGCAATATATTGTCTATATTTCTTGTCAGCAAATAAAGCGACAAATAAATAAAGCTGCTAAAAAGTTGGACGAATGAAAAATCAACGGCTGTTCTTCAGCGCTGGGCGCCCAACGACACGAGCCATGCTAAAAATGTCAAATTGCGCCTAAAAGCAGACCGCAATATTTTGTAGTCGCCCTCGAAAACAAAAAAGGAACGAGCCAAACTATTCCCAGCCTCCCATTCCACTCGAATGGGCCCTCTCTATCACTCTCATGTTCTCTCCGCCGTGTTGTTTTGTGTGTTTCGTTATTCGGCAACTTTTTCCATTTACTTTGGCTCATGCATTTTTCAAAGCTCAAACGGCAAATTGTTTCTCTCTCTCCCTCTCCCTTCGCACATCCTCCCTTCCTCCGGTTTCCTTAAGTGTTATTTATCTTTGACTCCCACGACATTACTCTAGTTCACTCTCAAGGAAACCCAGAGCCGTGTCCTGCCGTGTCGAGTTGATTCGAGTTGAGTCAAGTCTCGTGTATCCTGGGGTTTAGCTGCTGCGTAATGTACGACTGGGACTGAGACTGTAGCTCAACGTTTAGGTGGGCGGGGCACCACTAGCTGAACTAACACACGCTGCCTTCACAATTGTCCAGTTGTGCAAATATTAACTTTGGCCGATTTTTGTTTTGCATTCAGTTTCTTGCAGCACGACAACTGCAATGCTCAATTGTTAAAGTTTCAGTTTAATATCGGACTGTTCTCTTCTTTCTCAATTGTTCGGCTAATTGTGTTTGCACTCAAAAAAAGGCAATGGAAAGTTAATTGCCAAAAGCAATTGCATAACATCGTTTAACGCCAACCTATTGATGGTGATTGTATTAAAGCCAACTCCAGCCGATCTAAAACTGGATCTCCAAACTTTAATCTGAACCGCACAAATTTGTTGCGGACCAACCTACCCGGAATTCTAAAGGCACCTGTGGACATCCATTTGCATTGCACAAACGTTTCAATTTTCGGGTTTTTCGCTTTGCCCACATGCAGTTTTTTGTTTCGTTTGATTTTGGCCGCAGCTTTATTTAGCTTAGAATCCAACTGCGAGCTCTGTTGGTACAGCCGCACAGCCGTTCCCTCCCCGCTTTCGTCCCCACTTCAGGACCAAATTCGAAATTTTCATTAATGCCGCGATTTTAGTTTTGCAGCTGGACTGAAAAACTTTTATTAATCGCATTCTGATATCGAATTTCTTAACAATAAAGCAATCAAACATTTTTGATTCAAACGTTTCTATAAAAGTGAATGAAATTTAATATGCTTTTCGTTCTCACCACTTTTATTATTTTAACAAAACCTGGCATTTAATCTGCACTCATTTATGTGGCCTTCATTTAAATGAAAATTAAGATAGTCACTAAATATAAAAAAACAAATCATTAACCCTAATCTGGTGAACTAAAATGGTCTAACAAAGATAACCCAAACAAATATATTTAAAAAAAAATCTAAAAACGCCCTTCAATTTCCCATTCTTTAAATAAGTATCAGAAAGACATCATTTTAAATAAAATATTAAATGCAAATTAACCTTAATTTCTCACTCCACACACCATCAAACCTGAACTATGCAATATTTTCCAACATTTGGCAAATTGTGTGTTCAAGTATTAAGTTGCAACCCTTTTTGGACTGTTTATCCCCAAAGGCATTTCCTGTTATAGTTTATGGACAGAAAGCTGCCCCATATAAAAAGAAAATTACAGCAAAACCAAAAAAAAATATGAAAAGGACTGCACAAATGAGCTTAACAGACGCCACAAGCAAAATCTAATAAATTTTATTACAGCAATGTCATAATATTGTTGTTGTATAGTATATAATTTATAAATATGTATATGGCAAACATATCGCGTGGAGCACGAACAGAATGTGTGAGCGAAATATTTTGTAATTTATGCGAAAATACGCATATTTAAGTCAAATGTAAATATTTAAGTTGCGCATGAAATTGGATGCCCTGTAAATGTCTGATAGAATCCTGCGAGTAGCTGCTATAAAATTCTAAAACCACAAAAAAACTGAAAATATAAATATATGCACACATTTAACTATAAAAAACAAATTCGTATATATCTATATGACAGGTTGTAAAACATAACATCGCGTGATATTTGTTTTTATTTTACACGGAGGAGAGAGAAAAAAAGCAAGCAAATTCGAAACTTAAAAAAACAACAACATAACAGGTACAAACAATGTGAAGTGCGCAGGGGCATCAAAAAAGTAAAAATAAAATTCCAAAAAGTCACAAAGACATAAAGGCGCAGATCCTTTGTTTGCCTATATACGTGTAATACGTATTGTATGTAAGTATGTGGGTGTGTGTGTATGTGTATGTGTGTGTGTGTGTATGTGTGTGTGTGTGTGTGTGTGTGTGTGTGTGTGTGTGTGTGTGTGTGTGTGTGTGTGTGTGTGTGTGTGTGTGTGTGTGTGTGTGTGTGTGTGTGTGTGTGTGTGTGTGTGTGTGTGTGTGTGTGAGAGAGAGAGAGTCACTATGCATGTGTTTACTTTCCTGCCGTTTTGTTTGCTTTATTGACAAAAATACTACTGGTATATCTAGAACTTGTTTGTTTGTCTTGCGCTTATTTTTTATACTCTTTTTTACTAAGTGTTTTGCATGTTTTTATTTTCTCGATTTTTAGCATATATATACATTTTTTTTATTTATTTTATATTGCTGTTGTTGCTTGCCTGACAATATTCATATGCTACATTGGCTTTGGCCTGTCGCCTAGGTGGGGCATATCCAGCTGTTGCTTGAGCATTATTAAGCTAAATCTGCAAATTTATTTTACCAGCCAAAATAAGCGCCTGTTTAAAGGCCTTAAACATGTTTTTTTGAACCAGATAAATATCTACAAGTTATTAAAGATAAATTTAAAATGCCCAAATAATTAACAAACAGGAAGGAGTGGCTATCTTCGATATTTTTATATAAATATAGGGGTACCAAATATACAATAATTAAAATATACGTATTCAGCATTGTGAAATATGTTGAGTGTGATCAAGATTTATACAAAGCTTAATTTTCGACCGATCATTCTTTTGCCAGCTATATGATAAAATGGTCCGATCCGGCTGTATTCGACATGTGTACTGCCATAACGATAGCTATAAGACTGAGAAAGTAGCTCGCACAGAAACAGGCAGACGAACAGGCGGATATATCAACTCGACTTTTTTTACTGATCAAGAATATGTATAAACTTAATAGGGTTGAAGATGTACCCTTCTATAAAAAGGGTACATTCCTTAAAAAATTGTGTATTTGAAACAACATACATACACACATGCAAGCACATAGTCTCATAGGCCATTTGGTCAACAGTTCTTTTTATCCCAAGTTCGCTCAGTTTTACCATTCCTGTTTTACTCTAATTCTTGCAAATCCGTTAACTTCTTGTCTCGCTCATTCTTTCTTTAGTCTGCAAACACAAAACAAACACGGAGTCAGTTGTCTTCTATAATATATATATATATACATACATATATTTTTAGTCGTCCTTAACAGTCACCGGAACAGCTAAATAGGGTGGTGAATTTTATCCTCGAGGGATTCGAAGCCAAAAAGTACGTAGTGGCAGCGTACTTAAATATAAAACAAGCCTTCGACAGAGTCTGGCATGATGGACTACTCTGCAAAATCAAGCCCTTGTTGCCACCTCAACTTTATTTGATTGTGCAAAGTTATTTGACAAACAGGTCATTTTCGGTAGTACTCGATGGAGTTGAGTCCAACATGAAGGCCATCGGGACTGGCGTTCCTCAAGGGAATGTGCTGGGGGCCACGTTCTACACCCCCACTGGCTCTACAATTGAAGTAGCGGATCCACACCTTACCATCGCCACTCTTGCAGGTGACACAGCCATCTTATCCAGAAATGAATGTGTTTATGAAGCTACTGATGTCCTGCAGCAATACCTTCACAAATTTGAAATTTGGGGCAAGCGTTGGAATATTGGTATTAACTTAAATAAATGCGCCTATGTGACCTATGCGCTACGGAGGGATATGTGTCCGGGAGTATTCAATTGGTGACGCACCACAACAGCTACAAATACTTAGGGGAAGCACCTAGACAGGCGCTTGAATTTTAACAAACAAGCAAATCACAAGTGTGTCTGTAACGCTGAAGAACAGAATGGGAAAACTATGATGGCTTTTGAGCAGTAGAAATGCGTTTTCTTTGAAAAATAAAGTAACCATTTATAAGTCCTGCATAGCTCCCGCCTGGCGTTATGGTATTCAGGTATATGGCATTGCTGCAAAGTGCCGTCTAACAAAAATCAGGGTGCTCCAAGCAAAAACGCTCCGTAATCTGTCTGGTGCCCCCTGGTATATGAGAACTTCCGACCTGGAAAATGACCTAGGAGTGCCCAAAGTCGGGGACGTAATAAATATACAGGCCGCAAATTATATAGCGCGACTGAAAAATCATCCAAATCGTCTGGCTAGGCGTCGTCTAAAAGGGCGTAGAATTAGAGGAGTCCGTACGCGGAGGAGATTGCGTAGGTCTCACCCAATCGATCTCCCAGATCGATTTATATGGTCACCATTGTAAATTTGTATATTAGACTTACCAGTAAAATAAGCAGTTTGTAAATATTCATATAAATTTAATTTAAGTTGTACCTTATAATAACAGAAAAATTAAAATAAAGCAAACAAAAATGTAAATGTAGAGTCCTTAACAGCCAAAGCGAGTCCGCATAACCGCTTAAAAACCTTGGGCTTCTAGAGTACGTCAAGAAAATTAAAAAAATATAAATTAATACTTTCTGATAAACTCAAATATTTACTGATGCGAGTTTTATGAAACATTACTCCTATGAAATTAAATATGATACAAAACTTTTCAAAAGAAGAGGACATATAAAAATATCCATACATGCCCATTTGCTAGCAATGTGTAGCAATAATCTTTTTATGAAATTTCAATCAGTTAAATCCGCCACTATAGGCCATACATCATGATTGATGACACTTTCATGTTTACCCACTGGCATGTACACACATATATGAACAAACAAAATGCAATTTCAAATACTAAACTCATAGGCAGCAATCGGACATGGCTTAAGTAATTGATATTTAGCTGTGTCTAAAGGCAGTTAATAAATGCCAAAATGCTAAAATGCTGGAATACTGAAATGCTGTACACTGTCGTTCAACAGCCGCAGGCAACCAAAACATAGTCATGAACTGGGACTGCAATGAAAATAAAGCGTTACCACAGCATCAATTGAAACTCAAGCGTCGAGCGACTGCCAAACCTTGTACAAAAAGCCCAACACATAGACTCACACAGGCGCACACACACGCACGCACACTCACACACCTTTTCAATGTATCTACACATTTTCATGTAGCTCTATGTTTGTATAACGTCTGCCTGTGTGTGTGTACACTTTTCAATAAATCGTTCAGTGCTACAATAACACAAGCTGCAATGCTCTGCGGAGCCCGAAAGTAGGCAACGTGCGCTGGGTGTGCACTGTATATGGCTAAAATAGATGGGCGAAACGTGCAGGTAACATGATTTTGAGCGCGTTTCAAGTGGCCAGCCGCAACCTGCTCGGCCTGATCGGATCGGTCCAGCACCAGCACCGCCAGAACCACCAGCAGACCGGCCCAAATGCAGTTTGCATTTTCAGGCTTAAAGAGATTTTCATTGCAATAACCTAACCCGAGAAGCAGCTTTGTTTCTACATGTTCCGCCTGCAGCGGGCCAATACACAACTCACCTATTTCAATTGCCAACTAACTGCCAGTTCACACACACACGCACACGCATATATACGTATATATATATTTAGTTGAATAGATAGTATATACGTGTATATACCTAGTTGATAGTTTGATAGGCAGGGCCACCCGCCCGCTCGGCCTTATGGCGCATACCTAGCCTTGCATATTGAGTTCATTCATTCAATCAATATTTAGCCGTTGAAATCGCGATTTACGCGCATATTGCGCCAATAACAAATGAAAAGTGCACGACTGACGCAGTCAGCGCAAAGATTTATCTTATGAGCGCAGCTTGCAAAACTACAATGGTTTTCTATTTTTTATTATTTTTATTTTTTTGTAAATCAATTTTTATTTTCTTTTTATATTTATTTTACTGTTGAGGGTATACGTATATAATGAAGCCGTGCATACAATTCCATAGAGTTCTGTGTGACGTCAACTTAATTAAGTGCGGATATAGAGCAGTAGAGTATGCACTTCACAGTGTATCAGATTTGAATGGAAATCATTAATATCCATTACCAATAAATAAAAAAAACTTTTGAAAATAATTTGGTTTTAACTTTTAAGTTATATTACACGATGCAGCAGGAATTCTCTTTTAAATATATAATTGCATTCGACTTTGGGATTTGTTCTGAGCCTACTGATGGTATAAATAAATTATAAATAATAATTCCAGATATTTGCACTCGAATCATTGCACGCAAAAAATAATATGTGTGATACATTATTCATTTTAATCTTAACCAGTTCGGTATCTCTTTGAAAAAAAATTATTTAAAATTATATACAGGCAAAAACTCTTGAACGATAATTATTTTACAGACATTAAGTATAATGTTGAATAAAAGTTCAGTACATTTTTTAATATTTGTAACAAAAAATAAACTTTTTATTAATAAACGTTTGTAAAATGACATTTTTCAGCAGCACAATAAAAAATTGTTGGTAAAAAATGGTGTAACGCTTTTTGAACTAATAACTCAATTAATAACTCACTTTGGCACATGCACAAGTGAAACTTCAGTAGTTGCCCATCAAATGTAATTTACACAACTAACAAATAAGCGTGTTCTTTTTAGCAGTGACCGACAAAGAGATACCTCAAACCCAGCGCCAAGCTGCTTTAACAGACGTTTGTCCAATTTTGCGGAGGACAGGCAAAAGAACCAAGAACGAAAAACCGATATTTATACATTTTTAGGATGCGGGGAAAGATATCGAAAAAATTATGGTTTTGCGTAAATTGTTCTGAGTAAAATATACAGAGATATATATTTACAAATCCAAGTCTCGAGAACTTCTGAGTTCAAATCTTAAATATATGTTCATGTAGTGCACGGAAGTGCAGAGCATTTTAATTATAAATATGTTTTCTCGTATATTTTGTGGCAGAAAATGTTAATCATTTTTTCAATATCTTTTCTCTCCATTTCTGTTCCGCGATCGACACATTCAAGATGGCGAAAGGACATTGCTATATCTATTCCGCTCTTCGTCGGGATCAAGAATATATACCTTAGAATATAGATACCTATCTGTAACATACACTCTTTACAAAATGAATATACCCTTCTTACCTATTTGCAATGGGTTCAGGATAAAAGAAAATCACAGCTTACGGCCCCTAACCATGCCTGTAAAATGTTGGCTGTAGCGGTAGGCGCACATAATTTGCCATGCGAACTTTTATAAAAAGCAAGTTAAATGACAGCCGTAGGGGCCGAGGGGTACAATCCTGCGCAACCAAAAAATAGATAAAACAAGTAGAGGTTCTAGTCGGGAGCTCCCGACTAGGGGTTACCCTGAACCCTCTTCTTCCAACATCAAATGCATATATATATTTTATTTTAGAAGCTATATGTCAAGTTTAGTGACTCTAGCTCTTATTATTTACCAAAATTGCCCAAAAAACAGGATATCGATATCGATTTTTATCGATTGCTTGGAAACGGAGTAAGTTGTCAATTATCGGAAACAAACTCGATCTGCGCGGGAACTAGGAGCGCCTACATCTAAAATTTCTCTAGCTATTATTGGTTCTGAGATCCTTGCGTTCATACATACGGACGGACGGACCGACGGACGGACGGACAGACAGACGGACATGGCTAGATCGACTCGGCTATTGATGCTGATCAAGAATATATATACTTTATGCAGTCGGAGATGCTTCCTTCTACCTGTTACATACATTTGGATTTTGCACAAATACAATATACCCTTAAACCCATTTTTAATGGGTTCAGGGTATAAAAAAAGTAGTACGCTATAATTTAATTACGCATAAAAAGCTTTACGGCTACAAAAGTAGAAACTGCAGCAACAACATTGTAAATCAATTTGGGGCATAGGAAGTGCACCCAGGCAGCGTCAACAACTAAAATAACAAACACAAATGTGTGTGGCAGGCGGGTACTGCCGACTGGCTAATACTCGCTCTGAGTAGAATAACAAATGTCGATTTGTCCAGTTTTCCACGTTCCCAATGATTGATCTTTCAACGAGCTCATCATTAGTCTTCATTCTAGTGTTTTTCACATAAGCTTAAGGCTACAGCTTCCTCTTCTGTTTGACACAGTTATAATCATAATAAAAATTTTCTCCTACGGGCGGATCGAATATCCCAAAACTAATAAACTCTTTTAACTTTATTGTTTTCGAGGTGGACGATTGGAAATAACGACAAAAAACGAGCAGCATTTTAAAAACAGGTAGTTTATAAAGGCTGAAAGACTAACTAAAATATAGAAGACGAAATTGAGAGCGATCGAAAAATGACTTTAGCCAATCCAAAACAAAACAAAATAGATATATTTTCTAACAGCTTTTAAAATTATAAATAGATTTTCTAGCATTACTATTAATTATTTACCATCAAACTACTTGCATATTTGCTGATTGTATCTCAAGCAATTAATTTAGTTCGAGCCTAAGCACTTTAGCTAATTACCCTTTAACCCCTTAAAATAAAGAATTAACCTTTTTTTAATTAACCCCGATGAAAACATAAAAGCGTGATTTCGTAGACACTCGCTATTTAGCGAAACCCTGGCATTTGACAAATTTTTCTTAGTCTAGCCAACAAACTTTTTAATTTTGAAATAAGGAATAAACAAGAACTCAGCTACAACTAAGACAGACTTACGCCGTTGCCATGTTATAATTTAACGCAACCTTGATTTTTCCATCTGAAAAGTCACTTTGATTCGACTCGCTTAAAACTATTTACCATAATTACTCACACAAGCAGAGCTTGAAAAGGGAGAGGTAAGAGAGGCACCTTTTAAAGCTTGTAATATTCTTGAGGCGTATGCAAATAGGCTGTAAAATTCTTGGCGCAACTTCCTGTCAAACAGTTGGCTTTTTGACATATGTGTGCGAGTGCGGGCGGCGGGAGGGTGCTCAGGGCGTTGTATGATGTGGTTTAAGGCTGCCGCAGGAAACGGAAATGCGCATTTACACGTAACATAAACTGCTGCCAGTGCCTCGGCCAGAAACCCACAGCAAAGCAAACAAAAACGAGAAAACCGAAAAACGGAAAATCAACAAACAAACAGCCCCGTCCCCTTTCTGCACGCCTTCTCACTAGCTGGATCCAGCTGACATACCATATGGTAATGGTAAAAGCATTAAGGTGTACCCATATCCCAAACTCCCAATGATTTAGCCGTGTGTGGAGTTATGCGCTAAGCGATGCCAACAATGACGATGGCGTCTTCAATATTTGCATAAATCCTTCAAAGCACCCTCAATACTTCAAAAAAATATTCAAGCGGCATCGAGTGCGGACGTTACATCGTTTTCGTCTAATGTCTAATGCGGCGTATGCGTAATGTGAGCATTGCTTCTCGAAAATCAACTTCGAAAAGCACTCAAATCCTAAGCTGTCGTTCATTTAATGGTGTTCGTGAACTGGTTCCCACAGTGAACATATCGAAAGGGCATTGCAGATGACATTTGATTCAGACTTTTTATATGCTGCGTTCTTAAACAAACAGGAAATTTATTGTCTTTTTATAGATTTTTTTACCAATATCAAGGGATGCGTAATTTGTATTAATTCCAATTCAATTTGGTTCATTGAACCAACTTATTTTTTGAACCATTTTAGTTCCAAGTTCAATTTCTGGCTCTGGATGCCATGACAGCAACTTATGAAGCTTACCAACAAGCCAGCTGCTTGCCCTCTATGTCTCTCTCTCTCTCTCTCTCTCTGCCTCTGTCCCCTCTCTCTCTTTCTGTATTTCTCTCGCTCTTTCTTTTTCTCTCCATCTGCACTCTGCTCTTTTCAGCTTTGTTTTTCTCAGTCTTACTTTGGTCGTTGCCTTTGCTCATTATAACGCCGTAGAGACGCGCTATTAATCATGAGCTTATTGAAGCATAAACGCGTTGAGCCACACCGCCCACGTCTTTGGCATTTGGCGCCCAGGGTGTGCATTCTCAACGCCCCCCTTACACACACTTGCACATAGCTGAGTTGTGTGTCTTGCAACGCTTTAATAAATATTCATTTGATTTAAAGGCTGCTTAGGAGCTGCTGCTGCTGCATCTTGTGTTATAGTGCGCACACCTGTTTGACGACTTGACACTGCCAAGTCACTAACAGCAAATCACACACAGACACACACACACCCACATGAAAGGAAAGAAAACACTCAACACTCGCCACAAATTTACATAACGCCTGAAGCATGGCTGCGCTCCAAGCTGCCATTGTCATCTTATATGGCCAGGCTAGGCGGCTCTCTCTGCTGGCTGGCAAGCCAAACAAAAGCTGTCAAAGTATCTCATGACAGCAGCCACACAGACACACACACAAATTTAGTGCACTTACTGACACACATGCAGAGCAATCACTCATGTCGTCAGCCTGCAGGGGGCCCGCAGCAAGGAGCAGACATGGGCCCGACACTTGATAAGTGCCCCCGTTGGGTGCTTTTTACATAAGCGCCATGCATTTATATTTATTCAAGTGTTAGCCTGCCAATGTCTACGTATGTGTACAAACACTACCTATTTACGTACACACACACGCACACACACACTGGCACGACATTTGGTATGTAATGATTTATCGACATTTGTTGGCGTCGCGCGTTCGCCAAACACTTAGCCCTCAATTTGTTTGTCCCGCTGAAGGTAAACGCACTTAACAAGCGTCGTCGTACAACAACAGCCCATACTGCAATTCAGTTTCAATGGCTAAATGTATAAGCTTTGCTTTAATTGTCCCTGATCGTGTTGAACTTAGGCCAGAATTAACTAACGCAAGTTTCTATTACAAAACTACTTTGCAAATATATTAGGCACATATATAAATATGAAGTTATATATACAATCCCAGTGTACACTCACCTTTCCATTCTTATAAATTATTAACCTTTATTATGTGAATATCATATATGCATATACCTTGCTCATAAATTGTGAAAACTTGCCACATTACGCATACGCCGTGTTGTTGCCGTGCGCATAAAATATCTATAAAAACGCTTAAAATGTGTGAACCCCAACTCGAGAGTGCCGTGGGACAAAACTTTCGACCATAAAAGTTGTTGTCTTTCGCATGTGTGTAAGTGTGTAAAACGGCCACTTAATAGACTAACACTTTCAGAAAGAAAGGCTTGGTCTTAATTTTCAATATTTTGTAGCAAACTTTGCAGCAACTTTTTCATGTATAATAGCATAATTAATTAATGTACGAAAAGAAAATAAAACTGACGCGTGTGAGTACCTTAAAGGGGCTTCTTTAATATCGCTAGGCGGACATCGCATGGCGGCAGCAGAAGTTATTTATATGACCTGCACTTACAATTAGTGCGGCAGGCAAGTACTCGGAGCTGTAGGACAGCTGCTAATTTATCGTTTGTTATGTTTAAAATGTAAACGAAAAAAATACCACAAAATTACAGAAAAAGTACAACAAAACTTATTTAAAAAGAGATTTTGCCAGTGGCCACAACCATTAATGGCCATTGTGTTAAATATTTTGCAAGCAGACAAAAATATTTGCCGACTAAGAAAATGGAGTTGCACATGTGTGCGTACTTGAGTATATGTGTATGTGTGTTACTTTTAAGCCACTTCCCGCTTTCGTTTCGCTTTGCTTTAAAGCAGCTCTAGCATTATTGCGGCACATTAATCACGGACAGGAAGCTGCCAGCGGTGCACCACTCGCCCCAGCCTGCCATCCACTGAAAGCAAGAGTGTTTTAGTGTCTGCTTTCTGTACTATCAAGTGCTCGCTAGCGGCCTAAAAGCATTCCATAAAATATATAGCCCAGCCAGCACATAAAATTAATATGCAATTAAATAATATTAGCAAAATGTGCGGCAAATTGATAATACGACTAATATTTAATGGCAACTCAATTTGTTTGTTCACTAAAAACTACACACACTCGATACACGCGCTGCAATTGAAGTGGGTGAAACAATTGAACCCACCGATTTGTTTGCCATCAATAATTATGCGTAAATTATGCACAATCCGGGCAAACAGCAAACAGCAACAAACTGTACTTTGATATTGACTAACTAAAACATAAAATACCCTATTTTAAAATAGCTACAAAATTTGACCAGCTGGCAAATTTTTGGACACAGGAAAAATTAATGAGTAGTGACACAAATAATACTAGATTCTCCACTACAAGTGATAAGGACTAAGCCGAAAAAAAACTTTTTAAATCTTGTTTTACTTTTACAATTATCTTACATATTTAATTTAACTTTTAACATGCCCCTCAAATGCTGCTTCTATTCCCCTACTTTCATTTTCGGCCAATTCAGTACACAGCAGACCTTGCAAATGTTTTCTGAATTTTAAGTCATATATATATTTTTTATATATTTAGACGGGCCACACCACAGCGGAAGCGATAAAATATTGCCACAATTTATTGGCTAATCGGTTGAAGTGCACAAAACTTAGCGAATATAAACATAAATTGAAATTATATAAAAATACTAGGTAAGAATATTCGACTTTGAGTTTTAATTGCCAATACAAGCAAATAAGAGTGCTCTAGTCGGAAGTGTCCGACTAGGTGATACCCCAACCCTTCTTCTGCTCACGCCAAATACAGCTCGATTCCTTTAAAGGGATATTTTTGAATTAATATAAATTAGGTAAGCCATGAAATACGAGATACTTGACCTGTATATACTATTCTGGAAGCTAATATATGTCAAATATGGTAATTCAAGCTCTTTAAACCTAAGAGATTTGAACAGAAAACCGGCTTTCAATATCGATTTTTATCGATTGCTTGGCAACAGGAAGCATTATTGATGATCAAAAATAAACTCAAGCGTATGCAAACTAAAAATATTTTTCAACAATTTCTGTGCCTTAAATGCGATTATAACTAGCTAAGTGTCCTGCTTCTTTGCTTCTTTATTTTTTAATAAATAAGCCTAAATCTAAAACCGAAACTTTAGAATTCTTTAGAAAAACTATCCTGCAAAGGAACTTAATTGTAAGAATTGAGATACGATTCGGTTCCCTATTTGCGTAAAACGTTCGACACTACTCTGTGCCTGTGTTTATCTTGAGGCTATAACATTTGAAGCATACACTATTCCCCAGCCTCGGTACAGGGTATAAAAATCCACACATTTTATAAATATCAGTTTAGTAGAATAATTGGGTATTAAAAATGTAGCTTGCAGCTTATTGAATTTAATTTTACAAATTAAAACTGTTTGCGTAACTCAACCAACTTGTAAAAAGCTATAGACACAGATATATAAAAGAAGATATGTGTGAATATATAACACATACATAGATCTATGCTAAGTATGTGACTATGAGCGAATTTTGCAATATTAATTTGATTCCATTTGCAGACCGCTCTGCATTGTTGCAGATAATTAATTTTATTTCATTTCGAATTACATGCGTTTGCATAATTGAATGTTAAAATCAGTTTAATGAATTTTACTAGAGCAGCCGTATAATTGTAAAATATTCTATAAGTAAAAATATGCCTATTAAATAAGGGCATTGTTTAGCTTGCACGTATTGCAAGGACTTTGTACAAAATCCTCTTAAACAATTTTCATTTTATTGACTCTGAACAATTACAAAACATTGCTAAGCTTGAAAAATGCTTTTTCAGCATTTTTTCTCTCTATTTTCAATCCAGTTTGACATTGAAAACTGAATAGGCACACAACCATATTGTTATTTGCATTGCATTTGTGATTATTAAACTTTTACATCGTCATTTTTTATTATTGACCGTGATATTGTAAATCATAAACCGAATGCTCTGCGTCTGTAGTGGCATTATAAAGCTGCCACGCACTCACACACACAAGCACGTACACACACATGTGTCACACACACATGCATAAATTGTATTTACAATCGTATGTGGCAGCGTTATGGGGACATAAAAAATTTGCATTGCATATCGCTGGACGCTGTAAGCTGCATATTTATTTATTTATTTGTTGCTAGCAAACAAAAGGAATTTGGAATTTTATATCTTTCATATGCCCGTTATATGGCTTGATTCCATGCAACTTTTTGCTATGAGCGATATCTGTAAGAGGGTTATGTCAATGTATAAAATCCATTAAATCAACTCGTTTTTTCGAAATATACATTCCATAGCTAATGTACATATGTATGCGAGCTCTAGCTATCCGTTTTGAAAGAAGCATGATGCACAAATTTCAATTATTTCGTGGTATGATAATTTCCTTATACAAATCATTTCTAAAAAGTTCGAGTTTGCTCTAAGGTGCGCCAAATAAAATACCTAGGATAATACACATTAATTTTTAAATACGCTTAACAATCTAAATGCTACTTTGTACAAAGTTGCACAGTAAGAAGGCTTTAGTTGGCTTTTGAGATTCTCACTCATGTAAATTATGTAAATCTACATACCAAAGACGTAAGCTTGTATTTAATATTGTGAACGGGTCGTCAGTTGACAATTTGCTGCATTAAGGCTGGTCTTACGTATTTGTAGAAATTGCCTGACGATTTCCCCACCTGGCCGTACTCTAGAACACGTTGCAACTTTAATTTAATCACCGTATAAAATATGTAGCAAATGGAAAATGTTGTTATTCAATTTGCTGCTGAATGAAGTGATGTGTGCTCCACTGCTGTTACCCACCCAGTGGTGGCAAAAAGGGGCGGCTACTTGAAATGAGTGGCATGTCGTATCGGTTTTGGGTAGCGTGCCATGGCCATGGCTAGCTACTCCAGAATCGTTGCACGGGCCGTGCCCAACATGTTTACGGCGGTGCGTGCAGCACGTTGATGCATGTTTATTTTCGATTGCCGCCGTTGAATGCAGCATCGCATACGTGTACATACATGTGTACGTATATGTCTTAACATATATACCCTTATGCGATGAATACAGGTCATAAAATCTGTCGCTTTTTTGCGCTACTTTTCTTTTGAACGCCCACAATAAACACACGGTGTTTTTCATTATGCATTTTTAATATAGCCCACACAGATTGGCATTTTTTACTTTCCGAATTTCACCTTTCACTGATTTTAAAATGCATTTTATTTTATATTGTCGATTTGCCCTTTTATTTCCTTGTGTATTTATTTATAAACAATCAGTTGGCCCCATTGAATCATGTAATATGCTCGGCTGACAAAGCCATATCGAAAAGAAAAAATACAACAAAAATTGTAAATAATAATATTATTATTCCATGCTATTTCGATTTATGAGTGATTTTCAATTTTTTACCAATTGAAGCAGCTTTTTCTGAATTCCGTTTACTTATGTAAAGTAGTTAAGTGTATATCAATTTCAAATGATTTTATATTGTTCTAAAAAATGATATTTTTTCAGTGCTTACAATGGTTTCGTTTATATGTATAGCGGATTAAACAACGATATATTCCCCATTTTCTCAAAGCCAATTAAACTTACGTTTTTAATTTCCCTATTTAAATTGATAACGTTTAAAGAAATAATTTTAAATATTTTAACGAAAAAATTACTCAAACATATAAAGTTCAGGTTCAACTTTTTATTCATTTAAAAATAATTATAATATCATTTAAATAACCTTCAGTTTAATTTTACGTTAACATTTCGATAATAAACCTGAAAATCAAAATATGAAATGTATATACAAGTTTATAAAAAACAAACATTTTATCTAAATAAAATCATGAGAAAACTGTGTAAATCTCAGGTTGAGCAAAAACGTATTTAATGCATTTTTTTTAAATGAGTTTTGTATAGCTGAATATTATAGATATCAATGGAAGCCTTCGTTTAGCCACAGCCGCGCCCCACTAAACAGGACTAGCAATAAGCACGGACCCACGGCTAGCTATTGCCCACAGCTAAGCAATTGCCACAGTCACCGCCATGCCACCTCTTAGCAAAAAGGCACATTAATAATTTTTGGCTAGCTATTTGCTTACCAATATCAAGTGGCAAGTCATTATTCATAGCCTGCCAGCCAACTAATGATTATGAACAGTTTACCAGGGATACACTTGAATATGCCCAATGGCTGGAGCTATAGGTACCCACCTTTAGAGTTGTGGGCTAGAACTAGAGGCTGTTCATGCAGAAAATTATATGCATAAAACAAGTGATTATGCTGTCGAGAGCCCTTGCTATTATTAGGACTGTAAAAATGGCATAAAAATGGCAGAACAAGGGACAGAAGCTTCATCGTGGCCCAGTCGAGCGTTCGAGTAGAAAAATTACAAGTCAACAGCAACAAGAACAACTTGTAAGAATGCTCTAGTCGAAAGCAACACGATTGAGAGATACCCTGTAGAAATATAAAGGTAAATAAACACATCCATATCCAATTTAAAACTTAAAAAAAATAAAATAATTTACGGTTAACTAAAATCATCAAGCTTTAATAGATTTTACATATCAAATCTCCAATCGACAATTTTTATATACAAGCTTTAATTAATCATTCTTTTCTCGTGATTTCTATTACACCCCATTCTTGGTTTATTTCTTTGTGTACAGGGTATACCAAGTACAGCAAATTCCGCTAAACAGCCTTCAACAATAAGTGCAAGTCAAGCATGGGGCTTGGACTTAGCCTGGCTGGCAAGGCAGGTAGGCAGGCAGCCAGGTGCACAAAGTGGGCGTGGCTTTAACATCCGCTTAATGGTAAAAGTTTTTTGCATGCGCAAAGCCAGCGCTTTAATAATGTAACCTCAAAATTTGGGTCAGTAGTCGCTTTATGGAAAGTCATTTGGATGTTGAACCGAGTTGGCGAAAAAGTCGCGCTCTGGCAATTATGACACGACCATATGTTGCAGCCACGGCTAAGAGCCAGTGGCAGCTGCAGGTGCATTTGCCACTCTGACTCGAGTTCCCCTTGCGTTTATTTTTTTTTTTATATATGTTTTGCTTTTTGTGCTGGGGCTGTAACCCGTTAATGTGCTGCACTTAAAATTTATACCATGAAATGGTACAGCAGACAACTTTAACTTGTTGTTGTTACTTGCCTTTTGGTTTATTTGCTGCCTTTGTTGTTGTTGCTGTAGTGTGGTATACTTTTTGTGAGGGTCGCCTTAAGTGCTCAGCAGAAGCCGCAGGACTTCACACGCCGGCAATGTGCACACAGCTCGCTGCATACCTGTGGTCAACCGCCACAGGTGCCATTTATAATTCAGCCACAATTTTAATTATGTTGGTAAGTCAGAGCCAGTAGCAGCAGCAGCAGTTTCAGCACCCAAAGCAGTGAAATAGTCAACTACCCTAATGGCAGCCGCCAACGCCCCCACTTTAGCATTTGTGGTCAAACTATGCGTATACGTAATCTCAAGGCTCAATATAAAATGCATGGCAAGCAGTTGGCTATTTGGTTAAGAGTCACAAATGCGCTTAACTTTGCATAAGATTTAGCTTTTCTCTCACCACCTATGTGAGCATTGATGTCACTGTCAATCGGCTTAGTTGCTGGCATGAACATTGACATGGCTCCTGAGTGCCCGCTAATGGATAGGTTGAAGCTGAACACATCAGTGCTGACGTGAGCTTCTATTGACAATCAGGATAGTTCTCGTAGCATCTTACCGTCTCAGTTGTGCATTTTTTTCACGCTTTTTACTAAAAAACATATATGATTTCTATCTTATGTTAAATAAACCACCAATCAATTGCATTTATTTCAAGTTTTTACGTAGTTCTAAAAATAGTTTACTATACTACACGAGTTGTAAAGTAAAGATAGCACGTTTAAATTTAATAGATTCAACATTCTAACGAACCAAAAAAGAAATGTCCACTACTTAAACTTAAGATTCTTAATCATGAACATAATAATAGTATCACAACCCTTTTAATAGTGATTACCAATGCTTGTATGTTCTCATAGTTTGAATTGCCAAAAGCTTTTTATGCTTTCAGACAATTAGAACTAAATGCAAGCCACTAAAATTCTACCGAGAAACTTTGCTTGTGTGTGCACATCAGTTTTTGTAATAGGCGCCATAGCTTATGCTTTATATGAGCCATAAAAACTGTGGGCTCTTGTTTTGTTATTATTTTCATTCGAGTTTTATGAGAGCGCGCCTACAGCATAGTGTGCACCAAGAAGAAGAGAAGAGTTGCTTGCCATATGCTAAACTTGAGAACGTTAAAGGACCATCAAGAAATGCGCATTGTTGTGCATTCAATTGCTCTTCAGGTTTTCCATTATATATATATATATTTTTTTTTTATGTTGGTAAGGCACCGACTCATAATCATCATAAGTAATCTAAATTCACAGTTATAGCATTGTTGAGCTCTAGTTTAGGCACCGCATCTTCATCCATCTCGCTTGCTCCTCTTGAGCGCACTGTAAAGTGCAAAATTTTATAGTCGACTTTTTGGCAGCGGCAGTAAAACTGAATCGTGGTACGGTGCTGCCTATTTTCCTGGTCAAGTGTGTTGCACATAAATGGAAATGACTTTTGACTCTGGTTCTAAGCAGTTTGAGTATGTATGTCGCACATACTCATACGCACACACAAGCACTGGTTGTTTATTGTAATTTACATTTATGGCTATTGTAATTATAATTGTTTTCCGGCAAAGCAGCCCGTTGTTTTACACACACACTTACACACATACTCATTAAAAATTACACTGTGGGGCGCATAAATATTATTTTGCCTGTCTCTGGTCGCATTATGTTTTGTCTAGCCTCACATTTGTTGTTCATTAATTAATTTTAATGTTATTGTGTTGCACTTACAAAATATTTTGATGCACCCATTTATTTTGTATCTTCCTTTGTTGTTTAAAGATTGCAGAATGTTTCGTTTATTATTTAGCTTAAAATATTTATTTTATGTTTGTTTTTGTTCTATTAACTAGCCTACAAAATTGATGCAAAGATTAGGTCTGTTTCTTTTCCTTAATTCCAGCTAGTTGAAACCAGTTAGACTGTAGTAGCAAAAAATAATACTTAAAAACTGGCAAGTAGGAGTCCTCTAGTCGAAAGTGCCCGACTAGGGGATTCCCTGAACATTCTTCCACTAATTACAAATGCAGCTCACGCAAAGCGCTCATTCGTCAAAGCTTTACAATAAATTGACCTATGTCAAGGGATATTCGTGCATTAACCTTATTATCCGAGATTTGCTTAAAAAAACAGGATTTCGACATCGATTTTTATCGATTACAGGGAAATGGTAAGTAAGTAAAATGATCGAAAACGAACATATACGTTCCAAATTTTAAGTCGCTAATTCTTGTAGATTGTGCGTTCCATATCAACTCGACTATTGATGCTGGCCAAGAATATATATATAATTAATGGGTTCGGACACGCTTCCTTCAATTAGTGAGGACATGGCCCATCTTTTAAGGAGACCAAGCACAAAGTGTAGTTGAGAACAGAAGTTGATTGCATGGAATATAACTGATAATAACATTTATTAAAGCAGTTTTATTGCTTTGCCGAGCATTTAAAAATCGTTTAAAGAGTAAATTAGAAATAAATATAAATATTAGAAACGAATGGAGCTTATTATTAGCATGCAGTTGTTTGGCTTTGCATTTGATATATTTTTTCAATTAGTGCAACGTTTGATATTGCAATGCCAAAAGATTTGTTTGGCAATTTATTCTGCAAATATTGACAAAATAAATTACTGGAGAAAAACAAGGCCATAACAAACACAATAAAACCATAAAATGAACATGCATGCATTAGTAGAATGACAAACACAATATTTATTATTGAAATGCATGGCTTTAAACATGAGCAGCTTGTAAAAGTCCTAAGTGAAACAAAGATTTACAAGTTGGCAAACATAATGAATACACTTGAAAAACTTTGTTCAACATATTACAACCATCAAACTCTAGCATGAAAAAACAGTCCGCAACCCTTTTAATCATGTTATTTCTTTTGATCCAAACAGCCAACACTTTAAGATAAGAAGGTTCGGCTTAGCACGGCAATAGGTGTGTATGTGAATCTTTTCTTAAGCCATAAGCAGTCCAAGTTTACGTAAACTTTCTTATAATTCTTATAATCTCCTGCAACGATGTAAAAACCAAAAACCCACTTTTGAGTTTCGTCCCACTATACGATCCTCTTGAATTCAAGTAGGACGCACAGGTTTTCATGCATTGCTTATGTGTTATACTAACACGTTGTCTTGGCAATCTAATAAACTTTATCTCTGTTTGTACTCTAGTACTAATTTAGCGTCTTGTACATACGCTTTCCCTACTATTATTTCCCTTTCCTACGCCCGGTTTGACCCTAACCCCCCGTGTGTTTCTAATATAATCATGTGTTTGTCTGTGAGCCTTCGGTAAGCATCACAATATCTTTATATACAAAACTGTTTATCCCGACTTACTGACTTACTGACTTAATGATTGGTGATCAACGCACAGCCCAAGCCGTAAGAGCTAGGTAGCTGACATTTTTACTGCAGTTACCTAATGTTCCACCCGCATGTCTGGAAAAATCGCGGAAAGCGCGTGTGAAACTTTTTTATTTACCATCCATCGGCTTCAAACTCATTTTCAAAGATCTTGTTCAAATTCATTTGAAGGTTGTTTCACACTTTTCGAAAAATGCATTCCTCTTTGGTGTCAAAGATTTACGGGATGACGTTTCGTGCTCAAATTTATTTTCATAGATCTATATGAAAAAACATTTGAAACTTGTTTTGGTTTTTGGTTTTTTGGTCTAAATTTTACATTTTGCCCGAATTGCTTCAAGATTCTACGTAGGAGCTTAATGAATACGTGATTCAGCCATTTGGGTAATTCCACCAACAACAGTGGTATATTAGTGAAATTGTTGTCGTATGAAAGTATTTTGCTTATCATCCGATCGGCTTTAAATATCATTGTGAGATCAAAGGTTAAAAAACGAAAGGCGGAAATCATTGATTTCAACACTTGGTTCTTTATGCGATGCACTTAAAATATATTTTTAAATAGAATTGGGTCATATCTAAACTTTTAAGCGCAAAACGTTACACGGGCAAGGCCGGACAATACCCACTAGTAAATTAATAAAATACCTGACGAAAACTTTCGATTGTTTTACGAATTTCAATAAATTCAACTAAACAATACTTAAGGAGCTTAACTTGTATGCCAAACTTGAGCTGATACCAACACAATGTACTGAACCAAACTGCAACAAATTGCTTAAAATTAAATTTTCAAAGTCTATTATCCAGCTTTCCTAAACAAGCAAATTTCGTTTTGTATAGAATTTCTTAATTTAAATTTACTTCACAGACATTAACAAGGCAAAGCATCGATAAGCTTGCTAACAAGCCACTCTTACACACGTTTTGTATGGCCTTCGGTTAGCCAACATTTTAGTCACTTTCAATATTTGTCAGATACGGCAACTCAAACGATTCTATGTCACTCAATTCTCTGTACAATTACTTGAAATTCGTTTGCTATTCAAGGGCCGGCTGCTTTGCAGCTTTTGTGCATTGTTAAATTTTATTTACCTGCCTGAATTTTGCAAGCCTCGTATTGTTGCCGTTGCTGTTGTTCTATTTACAATAGCATTGCAGTCCAGACAGTCGATCGACCTGGCCACAAAAGAACATAACAGCAACAAAACCGGCAGCTGAACTTTATATATAAGTTAAATGTTTGAAAACAATAATATTTGCTTAGTTTTAGCGTTAATGGAAATTGAATACAATTGGCCCTTCCTGCCAAACTAGTCATAAGTACCAAAGAGAGTTTATTAAGAAGATTTTTATACCCTGAAATGGGGGAATTGGTTTTGTAAAAATGTTAGTAACTGGCAGATGAAGGCATCTTCATCAATTATTTTCGTATTTAATCGACTTTTCGCCAAAATACACTTGCTTGCAGCGAGAAGTTAAAGTACAAACAGAAAAAATCATTTGTTACTGATAATTTAGTTTTAGTATTTATAAATAACTTGCGAAGCTTCACAGATACAAATAAATAAATAACCCCGTCCTTTTTGTTTCGAATGTTTTTAGACTGTCCATATTTGGTTGAGCAGAAATCTCTGAAGTGACATTTCAGTAGTCTACATATTAATTTCAATGCCACGCCCCTGTAACACAGCTGTGCACACGCCCCCAAGTGCATTGTCCGTGGAAAAGCGCGTATCTCATATTTCTTATTTTTAATACATTTTGCGAGGAGCTGGGGAAATGTTAAGTTTAATTTAATTGCCACAGCAAAAGGCCAAAGGGCGCAACAATGTGGCCCAAGGCACAGGGCAGACACCTACACACACACACACTTGTAGTTGTTTGTCATTATTAACATGTGCACACACACCCCGACAAGCGCATACACATTGCCACTATTATTGTTTCGCACATTTGTCGTTGTTATTGTTGCTCTTGTTCGGGATATATGTTTATGTAGTACATAGCCCCTCTGTATATTGGCCAGACATTTCATGTTTGAGTGCGGCATACATGTTAATGATTGTACGCACACACACACACACACACACACACATACATGCAGACGCACGCCCTCGCGCGCACACAAGCAATGGCAATTATTATTGCGCCGCATTTTTGGCGTTTGTTGGCTTAAACGTAACCACACATTTGGGGAAATTATTGTTAATATGCAGCTGCGTACCTGCCTTAATATACAGCCAATTTTCAAACCGTATTCAACCGCAAACAAGCGTTGCTTCTGCCATGCATGTCCCGATTTTGATGCCCTGCCACCTGGCATTTAATAAGTTTTAAAGTGGTTTTGAATCAACCACAATTCATGAATCTGCGCACTTGGAAGCCTAAACATTTTGAGGCTGAATTACGAGTGCGAACAACCAACCAAAATTAAATTCTACGTATAGTTAACTAGCAATTGGTCAAGATGTATGCAGATAAAAACAAAAATGTTTCCACATAACAACATAATCTTTTACCATGTGGTCTTTATTTTATATTTCATACGTCCTTAAATCTCTTATTCAACACGTTACACATTATATAAACAATATTTTGCAGCGGGATCGTATAAATTTTTTTAATATTTACCCAATAACATCATCATCGCCTATAACATTTATCAAAATGAATTTGCAAATAGTTGGTAATATCAAAAATGTTGAAAATTTCAATTTAAAATTTAATCTGCTTTTGCTTTTGCTTTTTTATTCTGCTCATACGCTGGAAAGCGCTTATTGAAGAGTAGGCAGGCGCATTGTTATTGCAATTGAAATATCAAAAGATAATTAACATAATAATATTGTATGCCAACGCAAAAGCCCACTCACAAACTCACACACACACACACACACACACACCAGTCAGGGAAATGCAGGCGCCCAAAGCCAGTAAAAATAACAAAAGGGAATGTGGAACTTGAAAATAGCGCAACGAGTAAAATTTATTACAGTTAACACACACACAGCAGTCGCATAAAGTACACGAGCATACACACACACACACACACACACACACACACACACACTCACACAGTCACAGTAACACGGGCTCATATTAGCGTTTTGCTATCAACTGCAGAGCATTTGGCAGGAACCTCCTCACTTCGGCCATGAAACACTTTGGCACAAATTTGAATTTTATTTGCTACTTCCGTCGTTATATTGTTTGAGTACTCGTAGGTGCAACTGTGCATGTGTGTTTGGGTGTGTATGTGAGTGTGCATCCATAAGGCTGGTGAAGTTGCATACGAGCATTACCGTTAGCCCTGGGGCGCTTTGCTTTTGTCATGCACCAACTAAAAACTTATAAATACGTCATGCTGCTAATGTGCCATAATTTGGTGTAGAACTCAAGGTATCTATCTCAACACTTTACACAATACAAACGCAAGTACTTGTACTTGTGCTCGAGTCTTTTCGTTGCTTCAAGAACACACAACTCACTATATGGATATAGATTAATGTTGTGACAGCAAGGCGGCGAAAGAGCATATAAGTATTTATGATGTATTTAACCTGATTAGCAACAACTATAATATGTATCTTAAAGATACTTCTACAACTTGTATTTAATTTAATTTAAAAAACAACAAAACATTATTTCATGCTAATTCAATTTTTAAAACCCATAGATATATGGAATAAAGTTTAGTTTGTTTCTTGCTCTGTTGTAAAAAGTTTATACAATCAAAAAAGAATATTTAATAAAATATAGAGAGAAATTTATTATTATATTATTATTATAATTATTAATAAGAGGTTTTATTAAAATAATAAGTTCACTCTATATTTATATTTTGTATGTATATTTTAAAATACCGGTCTGACTTTAGTTCCGTCCGAAAAGAGTGTGTGTGCCCAGGCAGTATAACTTTTAGATTAATACAAAAGCTATTACAATGAATGCTCACAGCAAAAGTCTTTGTACACGCACACATCTATGCCTATACTCAATAAGCCAAATTAGGCATCTTTTTCTGATCTAACAGTGAATAAATTGAGTTATGCAAAGTTCGGCTATCGAATTAAATGTGCGCTGTAAATGTGCACAGCCAAATTGCATTTCATTTTGTTGGAGTACCTACTCGCCCTCACTTATAAGAAGCGAGCAACGCAAAATATTTTTTAACAAATTGTGCGCATAAAAGTAGGCAAGCAAATTTCAACCCGTTCTGCTTTTAAATTCACTTTGACTTGCGTCATTTCCTGCAGCTAAATCACTAATTAAAAACCGTTGACCGCGATAATGTTTACACGCTAAGAGCCGCACATCCAGCGGGCAAAAGGCCCATGGGCCCAACGGGTCGAATTTGGGGTTACAAAAAGTGACTACAGAACATTGGCTATGTACATCAAAATCTAGATACGTATGTAGAAATTCATGTATAAGAAGCTGCTTATGTAAACAATGTGAATACATTTTTATTTGTTTATTTTAATCTAAAAGTGTAAACAAGTGGGCTTGTATATATTTTAACAGAATCCCTCTTTTAATATAAGAAAAGTAAATAATGCTACAAATTAAAACATATAAACATTGAAATGCTGCAAACATTACGGCTACAAAGCAAAATGCTTATTTAATTAATGTTAATTAAATCTAACACGTTGTGTCATCGTAAATTTCCTGTTGCAGGTAGTAAGCTATTTATTTCTAACCACACTTCTTATCTTAAGTGTATGAATAGGTTGTTCTTATTCATTAAAAGTTAATTCACTAATTGTTCAATCAACAAGTTAAGGATGCAATGGACAAAAATATACAGATTCTAAAGAAAATAATGCCGATTGTCTAGCAGCCCTATGTAAAAGCCTTTCAGTCATACAAATCGCTTGAAAATTAATAGACTAACGAGCAATTACATATTGCCTACTATCTTTGTGAAAATCAAAAATGTATTTTTACATATTTTACACTGATATGTTCATAGGTAGGTCATAAAGGTTTTGTCATATTTTGTCATCATTTCCCATTCAATGAAATTCATGTTTTCAATATGGTAAATAAGTCGACTAACTAACAGCCTGAAGTCAACTATGTTAACTAATAGCCATCAAATGCACAAAAATCTAGACACTTCATAACCAAGCTTGACCACACTTTGCTGTCAACGCAATTTAACCAAAATTCTCATATAAAAAAATATACAAACCCTAGGCTAAAATCACATTTATTGCGAGAACTTTAATTAAATCGCGAAACTTATCATTTATATGTTTTCGCAATAGCAAAAAATAAATAAAAACCCACGCCAACATGCCCTGTAAAGGACATTTGATTTATAAAACAAAATGGAAAAATATGGTGCAACATATCTATCCAACTCACACAATTGAATTTCCTATGTTAGTGACTATATGGGGTATATACCTCTCTATGTGACTGATTGATGATTAACTGACTTGACTGACTGACTCACAAACTGACTGACTGACTTACCGACTGATTGGTGATGAACCCACTGCCCGCAACCCACAACCCATCCACCCGCATGTGTGAAACTATTGCTTGGTGGAAATGGGGTTCAAAATCTTGGTGGATGAAGTTTCAAATTCTCAAATTCATATCCAATGATCTTTATGAAATTTAGTTTGAGAGTTTTAAGTTTCGCCAGATCAAACAAAAACCTATTTTCCTAGTACAACATAAATACTTAATGAATAAGTGTTTCAGCAATGTTCGAAATTCCACCCACAGCTGTGGTAAATTGGCGGAAAATGTTCAAAGATCTTCTTTAAAAGTTTATTTGCTATGTTTTTCCCTAAATCCAACGAACGAAAGTTTATTTTTCGGCTGCAAGCCTTTCACCACAAGACTTGGCGGAAAACGTTCTTAATTCGAAAAACTTTATATAAAAGTTAATTTAAGACGTTGAGTTCAAATTAATACGGGAAGATTGAAATATTCCACGGGCGGAAAAAAAATAAACTAGCGACGGGCAATGCCGGGGAATACCCGTTAGCTTATATATATATATATATAATTTTTTTTTCTTTTTTTTTGGGGTAGGTAATTTGCACAAACCAAGCGCTGAAATCCGCTGACAAATTACTAATTGAAAGAGAACACGCGTGCAGCTGTGCATGTGTGGTAGGCAGGTGGGCGTGGCCAGTTGCGCGCCCCGCTATGCTCCCAATACGCAGTGACCCGTACGGTCCACGTTTGTTTGCCCAAATGCACGATGTGCATGTGAGTTGAATCGAACGCCCAACGCTTGGCTATGTGAATAGTTAGCGCTATGAGTCTATGGCTCTATCAACGGCTCTGCCAATGGATGCAAATGCTGTTTGTCGAGCCCAAGGCTGCCGCTTGCTACGCCCCCTGCCCCCGCCTGCCTGCT
This sequence comes from Drosophila novamexicana, assembly GCF_003285875.2. Lineage (NCBI taxonomy): Eukaryota > Metazoa > Arthropoda > Insecta > Diptera > Drosophilidae > Drosophila > Drosophila novamexicana. Next base: position 193,123 of record NW_020824835.1, read on the forward strand.
TGCTAGCCTGACTGACTGATTTATATGCAAAACGCGACAAGAGCAGTTTTTCAATTAAATTCGTTTGAGTTGTCGTCGCGGATTTCAATTTGAAAGCTGCCATATAATTTATTAGCATTAGCCGCACAACGACTTGAGCCCACCCACCAACCCGGCAACAAAAAAAAGACACAAAATTTAAAAAATAGAACTGAAAAATATAAAACGAAAAACTGAATATAATGAAAGCAGAGCTTCATCAAATGCGGCTCAATCCAATAACACAGAGAATGAAATTGTGACAAATTTGCTTTTCACTTTGGAAAATTAAAAACGCGCACATAAAATATACACACAGAACAAAATTTTCATTCATCATCACAAAATTTCGCAATATGCGTCCACCAAAAGATGCTCTACCCAAGTTGGAGTATTCTAACTGCAATATTGCAGTTGTGGATTAGAATATACAAATATTTTTTTTTATTTTTTAAGCTCTCTGGTGTAAAGTTTAAAAACAATATATTTTTTTTGTTTTATATATATTTGTGAAATGAACAAATAATGGTACTCAAAACAATCTTCAAATATCTATGTAAAAACTAACTTTCGATATGTGGAAAGTTGGTAATTGGACTCAACTAAACTTCGATCGGGCAATGCCGAGAAAAGCTATTAAAATTCTATTATAGTTTTAATTTTTTTATTTAATTAGTTTCGTATCAGGAAATTCTATTCAAATATTCAATTCTATTTATATAAGAATCTAAATACAAATATCTTTAAATCAAATAATACAATTCAAGATGTTAAAAATTCTTATATAAAAAGAAAATCAAGCAGTTCTTATTAAACGCTTAAACGCTTTCAATTGTCGACATGCCTTAACGGAAAGGGAATTTCCCTTTCTTGCGTTTACAAATTTTTTACAATATTTTTTTTTTCCTTTTGTCATCGCTTGGCTTGGCAAACTTTAATCCAAGGCATTTCATATTGATTTACTTAAAAGGCAATATCAGTTTGCAAAGCAGCGGCAAAAGCAGCCCTTAGCTCAATACTCGTACAGCACAGCACAGCAAGGCGAGCACCCATATCGAGAGAAATGTGAAAATTGTTCAACGAAAATCGGAGTGAAATTAAACTAAAACCCGCCGGCGATAACATTGCCATTGACCGACTGAGGATGAGGAGCTACAGTACAGCTGGGTGTGGAGGACAGGCTGTCCGGCTGAATGACTGTCTGACTTGTTGGCATTCATTTTGGCTGTGCGGCCGACAACGCAACTTGGGTACACTTAAGCGACAACGTACTCGACTATGTCTGGGCTGCATGGCTGTTACTGGGGCCAGGCCAGATTCAGGGCCACGGATGTTCAGGTCCCCTACCTTTCTAATGATACAAAAATTGCGATTTGAATGCAAATAACTGCAGGGCTGCTCCAGACGGCCGGGCCGAGCCGAACCGAACCGAACCGGACAACAATTACATGGCATTGAAGTGGACTGCGATGGGGTGTCAGCTCGGGCTGTAGCTTTTTCAACTGCCATTTAAATTTTACAAAATGCAAATGTAAATGGAATTTTTGGGCTTTGGTTTCATGCGACGCCTGTTGGCATCTAAATGAAGTCCTTCAAGGAGGCTATGGCATGGCTGGCGGAAGCGAGGGAGTGCCCAAATGCCAGTTCACATAATTTTGGAGGCCAGGTAACGTCTGTTTGCATTTAATTAAATGCCAATATTTGAATCAATTTGCATTCAATGTGAAAAATGTTCGGCATGGCGACTAATCAACTCATAGTTAACATTTCTTCGTTGGCTCTGCATATTTGTATTCTATTAATTTGGCCATTGGCAAACTTATTTACCCAACTGACAGAAGAATGCGATCCAAGTACCTGGTACACGAGCTGACCATGACTCATGCCAAGCTATGCCAAGCATTTCACTTTGGCCTTGTCAACATTTCTTGTTAATTTTGATTTCGTTTTGGTTTTGTCATTGTCAACATTACTTTGACTTAAATGGTATTTGGTATACCCTGTAACCATTTAAATGAATAACATTGTGTTGGTATATGTAAGAGACAAATGACAAATATCTAACGAATGAAAGCCACAGATATGTTTATGTTCAACAGTCTCTGTCAACCTATCCGTACCAATGTCCATTCGGCCTTTATAAGAGATACAACAAGCAAATATTGTAAAAAGTCAGTTAAGATTTGTTTGTCCAAATCCACACTTTACAGACGATTTTTGGTTAATGTTTAGCTTGGTATGTCATCTTTGAATACTAAAATTTCTCGTACTGGATATCCCATAGTCGAACACCCCCAACAACTGTTTTCTTACTCATTTTCATTTACTGTGCAATGTATTTAGCAGTCTCTTTGGCATTTGACAGAGTGGAATTGGAGCGAACGATTTGCTTGCCGCATATTTGTAAATTGAATTTAATATCCTTATTCAGTTTGCTTTTTTGAGCCAGTTAACCTGGCGAATTAATCGAGCTCGCATTTCAATTTAATTTGCGCACTTTATCGTCTGCATGCACATACATCGAATAACTGAACATTCATATGTATGTGGCCCATTAGCTAGGTGAGAATGTAAGTACGTTGCATTCATCAATCAGGTTATGTGCCATATTTATTCAGCATAAATTGATGAAGCTCTGAGTTTTCGAGTATCTTAACTTTTACTAAAATTTTAATCGAGTGAAGCTCTTATAAGCACATCACATTATTCTATTACATAAAAGTGTATGTGCCTAGTCGCCATCATTTTCCTTTCTCGAATTTGTTTTACTTTTATGTGGAACTTTTTTATGTTATGTGGCATGTTTGCAGTTTATTAAATTTGAAATTCATTTCCCAGCAATTTCGATGAGGGCAAATCAAATTTTAGTATTGCCTGCGAAGTAATTATTTGCGTATAATTAAATTTAGGCGTTTTACTTTATGTAAGCCAAGTTTAAATCAAATATCAATGTTAAATCAAATAGCAAATGGTCATTTTTGCAAAAATGTTGCAAGTTCAACATATTTTTTATTTAATTAAAGTGAACAATTTTGAGACGCAACATTCATAAATTAAAGTCAATTTTAGCATGATTTATTATTTACGCAAAAACACACAAAGTATTCATTATACCCTGTAATTAAGTGATAATAACGACTATTTTTTTCGATATTTCGATATAAATCGTTCGGATTTCTAAAAAAAAATATAGGTCTTTCCCCGCATCCTTAAACTAGATCAGTCAAAAAATGTTTCAGCGCCCGGAAGTTTTTAATTTTAGTGATTGAAATAATTAAAAAAGGATTTTAAAAAGGATAAAATACGATTATTGATTTCCTTTTAAAGTTATTTTTGATTTTTGCACAACGATTATATTCGATATTAAAATTTGATGTTTATTTTGGACTTACATAATTTGTTTCGATTAAACTTTTCATATGTTCACTATCTAATAAAATGATTGCTTTTGTTTAGAATGAATAACTACCGAGTTTTTTAAATTAATAACATTTGCGCCACAACTAAATTTTAATCTAATTACAGGGTACATTTCCCAGTCGATTACACTCGCATTGCCCTCGAACGTATGCAAATCATGCATAAAACACCTTCATTAAATTTACTAGTGACATTGACATAAATACCACATATGTCCACATCAGAGGTGTTAATTTATATAAATGTGTTTGTTAGCCATCGTTTTTATATTCCTATACATTTTTGGTATGCCGCGACAAGCAGCCAATAATAATAATTATCAAGCAGCATTTAAGCATTTATTGGTTTGCTGCAACGTAATTTAATTATGTTGATTTTATGCATTAATTGCTGATTTTTTTTATTTACCAAAAAAAAAGAGTATTTATTTTTATTCAAACGATTCGAAATGCAAACAATTGCACGCTAAATGTTGAAAGCTTTTTTTAACATTTATCAGAGTTTGTTTATTGATTGAACAACCAATGCGCATATACTCCATTGCCAAAGTTTTTATGCAAAACTATGCTAGCTGCAAACATTTCTCAATCAAACCATATAAAAGCGAGCATATGCTTGTAAAACCGAATTCAAACACTCTTTAGATATCAATTTTCTTTTTGATAACAATTGTTAAATGTGTCTCTGAGATGACACTGAATCTTCCTAGTTAATCGACCAAAAGTTACCAGCTAATATTATTCACCCATTTTCTGATATTCTCCAATAAATCAATTCCATAAAAATTATCTAAAGCAATGTTACCTGCCAAGTAGGGTAGAAATTGAAACTCAAGCTTTCGGTATTTAAAAATTACGCATACGTATCGTGGCGCTTGCAGGCAAAGGAAAATAATCAAGCAGCATCAAAAAGCGAGGATTATATAATATGAAATATTTCCTCAACTATGCATAAATTGGTCGGTCTTCTGCTTAAGTTGGTCTGACAGTTGAGTATGGCATGTGCTTTGTTGTGGCCTATTGAAGGCCGGTCAGTGCTTTGGAATTTCTTGAAAACCCTATTGGCTTTGGTTATAAAATCATATGATAACCGCAAGCTTTTGCTGTGGCTTGTTCGCCAATACGGCCATAGCACAAGGCTCATCAATCAGGCCATTCCCCCGATCCCATAGCCAATTCACATGTAAGCCACTGCTGCTGCTGCATTTGAGCGCTGGCCGAATTCTTCACAAGCTGTGACGCAATTCGTGCGAACGTGTCTCTATAACAAAATTAACAGAAATTGCAACATATTGTTGCATGTGGTCGAATTAGGGGCAGCAGCACGGGCAGCTTGTCTGCGTGCGGTTCCAGAAGGTGGACGGCACGTGCGTATGTGGTCTGCACCACAACAAATTGCTAGAGAAATCAACGTGACGGTCAGCATTTGTGTCAAAAACTTATTTGCCAACTGCCAATAGCAACAAAGTGTGCATTAAATTGCAGATCTTATACCATAATAAAAACATATTTCGAGCAAAAATGTAAACATTTTAAGTACAAAAAATTTGGAATTCAGTTCACGTTTTTTCTATTCAGATTCTTAATGTAAATCAATGAAAGTAATCGAAGCCCAAGGCTTTTTTTTTTTTTTTAATTTTTACACTCATCATCTTTATCATCATATAAAGTTGTATAGATCTAAAGCTTTTTAAGAATACTATATGAGTCGATAAAAGCCCCAAATTTTAACTTAGTATAAGAATACAATTAACTATAATTAATTTTTAATTTATAAATAAATAGCTATTCAGAATTCGGTTAGCAGTGGTTATATGATGGACTGCCTAAGCACGTATAAATTATTATTATATTAATATATATTATATTATATTAATATTTTGAAAATTTATAATAAAATTATAAACTCAATATAAAATGCTGACCTTACACATATGACTATTAATTCATCATCCGAACTGTCAATTATGGTCATTCTATTTGTAATTTTCTGTCAGTGTAATCCACAGACAGAAACTTCAAATGCAATTTTTACACAATGCCGCACAGCTGGAGTTCCTTAACGACAACAACAACAACAACAACAACTCTAACAACGAAGAATATGTTTAATGAAGCGACTGCCTGAGAGCGAGCAACAACAATGACAAAAGGGTCGCAGTCTTTGGCAACTGTTGCCCGTCCAAATCGTGGACTGAGCCCGTTTCACGCCCATTCACACTGAAAGACTGCTAGGAACCGGGCTGCGGGGGCGTGGGGAGTCACCACATGTGACCAACAGCTGTGGCAGCAGTAGCTGCAAAGATGTGCTACCTCCCATTGAATATCATAGAGATAGAAATAGAAAAACGTACGTGCTAAAATTTGTGCGCTTGATTAAATTTGGAGTCGCAAAATGGTTGAAAGCCAAAAGGCGAGTCCGTGACCATTGGCAAGGCCACAAGTGTAAGCCAACCTGAAAGACAATCAGGCGCCAATTTAAAACCATTTTCACTGCGGGCAACCAGTCACTGTCCAGCAAGCCACCAGGCAGCCGGCACCACCTGCTGCGGCAGTCAGCTGAAACAGTTGCAGTAACTTCTGCTCGATTAGTTTTGATTTGGTTATTCGGCATTAGGCAATATGCTTTTTACTTTGCCCAATTTCATTCATTTTCCCCATTGTTGACTTCCCCTCGGCTCAAGCCCAAGACCAGGCCCAGGCAAATATACTAATTTTCAGCAAACCCCCCCCCCCCCCCTCCTCCACGTCAAACGAAACCAGCTGATTCTGCAGGCAGCTGGGGCATGTGCCGCCAATTCGTATACAAAGTTGTTCATGGTGTGCTTGCCACACGGAAATACCAAAGAAAACTTGCTGGTCACCCTCACAGGCCCACAGCTCATATTAACTTTTCTATATCAAGAACATGCGGATCTCATTGTAATTGGCATTGAGCTCTTAATACCGAAGAGCAGAGCTAAACTAACAAATGCGGGGTTTCGTCACTATATTATTGAAATTTCCAGAATTTAATTGACCAATTCCTTCTATGGCAACTATATGATATAGTGCTTCAATCTAGAGCAACAAGACAAAATCCATGACGATGGCTTAAAGACCGAGAGACTAGCTTGCCTGGAAACAGACAGCCGAGCATGGGTATATCGACTCGGTCATTGATACTGATCAAGAATTTATTTATTTATATTCTCATGAGAAACTCAATATTCTCTAAACATAAAAAAAATGTAGATCTGTTATTACCAATTTTAATTTATGCGCGTAAAGACAAGGCTGATGTCATACAAAAATAATTTTAATTTGAGCGCTGGCCTCTGGCTCAAACAATATTAAAGGCAAAGAATATATATGTTTATATTATCTTTGGCAAAGGCATGAAGCGCAAACTATTTAATATCTTAATAAATATGAAACAACAATTGTTCATTTTTGTATCTGACTCCACAAATCTCTTGGAACTCTCCTTTGCGAACAAGAATAAGAAAATATGTAATTATATATTTTAACGTTAATATCATATTACGGAAGTAAATCAATTTTCCTGATACGCGACAACTGAATACTTCAACAGAAAAAAAACTTAAGTCTACAATTATTATTAATTCTCTAAATTCAATTATAGTTAGGCATAACAATTAATGCTGGCTGGTCAGCTTTTACTTGCTTACTGTTCAGCCATATAGACATAAGTTACATTTTTATATTAATACCACATTTTGCTTCATGTGCGTGTTGCTGATCTTGCATCTGTTGGTCACACATGGCGTATACTCAACATCAGCTGGTGGCACGTTTTTAATCCCAAAATCAAATCACTAAATTGGTCGAATCTTACGTGGCATAAGTCACAAGTCCAACTGTTTCTTACCTTAAATGTTTGGCATGGAGCAACAAGGATTAAGACATTAAAGAGCTAGGCGGTTGGGCAGCCGGGTTGCTTGGGGAGCCCCAAGCCACAAAGGGGCCAGTTCACGTGCGTCAAGAGTCGCCCCTTAACACCTGTATAATTTGACATAAATACCAGAGCCAAGAGCTCGATCGTTTGTCGCGCGTGTTGTTGGTCCCTGAATAAGAGGTATTACACTTCCGTTAAATGTTGCTATTATTTAACAATTTTGTTTATGTATGCTGCCCATGCAGACACCCGCTTCTGCTGTAGCACTGCACCCTCGACTCTCTGCGCAAACATACCCTATAAAAAATATAATTTATGGTTACTAAGACTATGCTAAAGGTGTTGGGGGAAGGGAGAGAAAACTAAATTGTCGTCATTTCGTCGCCGTTGTTCCTCGAAACAAAAAGAGGGAAAACAATTACAGCTGACTTAACACTTCCGTTGCTTGTTGAAGAAAACCGCACACGTTTATCCTACACTCTGGCGCCGGGATAGGCAGAGAGGGGCGTGAACGCACTGCTCCTTCAAGCACTTGAAATTGTAATTTAACACGTACACGTAACAATACACCGTTTGTATTTCAGGTAACTACTTGCGTAGGTGGTCAGTTTTGAGCCGGGCGACACACACGACACAACGCCCCACCGACTTGTTGACCCGTTTGCGATGGGGCACATAAAGATTACAAATTTTGATTTGGGGCTTGCTGTGCACCAAGAAATTTTATAAAAATCAAATGTTAACCGATTGCTCGACCGGGATATACAAATACAAATTTCGCCAGGTATATAAGTTTTTATCAAGTCCACAATCCGTGTCAAATGAACAAAAAGGTTGAAGTTTAAAATGGATTCAGATTAGGGCTTGTTGTCGTTAAAAATTTTGCATGACTAAAATTTAACTAGAGTCCTCGTTGGATAAGTTACCTTAGTGGCCGAGTCGTGCAGAGACAAATCAACGAGAATGCCGGCTCGGATTCCAGGCTAGATGCTGTCAAGTATTAGCTGAAAGCCATTCTAAACATAACTATTTCAGAAAATTGTTGTTCCCAATAATTTTGTAACTATATAATACTACTTATAACAATATTCTTAGAGACTAGATATGCCATATTCCTCAGCTCAATAAATAAATTATAATTCATGTATGTAAACATTTTATTGGCGCCATTGCGTTCATAAATCAAATGTCAAAAAACTACAGCAATAAAAATATTCCAAAAATATTCGCTGAATAATTAATAAAGCACCTTAGCGAAATAATTGATGTTATGATTTGGCTTGTGCAACTTAGATATGAAAAGTATCGATCGATAAATTGGTTTTGCATATCGATTGTCGATCAGTGTACATTTCATTTCGAAAGCTTTTCGTTCAAAGCATTTCGAATTTGTTCACTTTAGCTGTGCGTATTCGAGTAAAATATATAAAAATAATTATTTAAATGTGGTGCAAATAACAAATATTTGTTGAAAATGGGCGATTGAATGGACTATAACAAACATTGACCCATCGATAAGTGTTAATTGTTGATTGTTTCGGTGACCTTTCAATAAATATTAAAGAAAATGAGGACTTTCAAAAAAGGTTTTTTTCAATTCAATGAAATGCACACACAGTTGGCTGTCATAAATAATATGGGATTAATAATTAATAGTTTTTTTAAAGCTGTCTCAACATATTTTTGGAAAAAAATTTAATTTGGTAAATTGCAAGACATTATATGTAAAAAAATAAAGTTTGTGCTTTACAGTATAATATTATAAAAAAATAAATTAAATTCTTTATGATTCTTCAGACAAATTCAGTTGACGATATTTGGGTAAATTTCGTTTAACTAATTTAAAATATTCGATTAAAATGGTTTAAATCTAGTCACGATTTATTTTAGAATATGAATAAGCCAATAAGCTAACTATTCGCTAGATATTGAACGTCTGTCGCTACCACGCCTTTTAAAAAGGTGCGAACACAAAATTGGCGTTAGTATAAACGAGTCTAATCAGCCACACAAAGGCAAGGTTTCTGCTGATCCATTTAGGCAAAATTACATTTGGATATCTTACGGGCTAATGCGAAACTTATCAATAAGTTAATTGATGAAACTATTTTACACATATATTTAATGCGCTGATTTACAATGACGCGTATTGTATATATGTGTTTGTTTTTGTGTGAAAATTTGATGGCATTGTTCGTTTCGTTACGATTTGCTCATTCGAGATACGTTTTGTAACATTTGTTTAAGATACACAACTCCAGATAATAGTTAATAGTTATGCTTGTAAGCACTCTAAAGTAAACCTGAAGCGTTTCTGGGCAAAGCTTAGGTATAACTGGGCGGCAATGAACTACATAGGGGCGTGGCAATGATTGCATCTCACTTGGGCGACTCCGGCGGTGCATTGGCGCTGCCAAAGAGCTCCTCGTAGGAGGGAGCTGCAATAGATTACAAAGTTTGAAATAAAATCCTAAACAAAAACTTTTAGAAAAAACTTACGCAAAGCCTGCGCGCCGCCGGTTTGGCGTGACTGCAGGTAAGATCCGGACGCTGCTGAGGTGGATGGCAATTGGCTATAGCCGCCGCCAGCTTGCGGCTGCGGTCCACCTGACGTAGCCGGCGGAGGCGTCAGAGCAAGCAGCGTGTACTGCGGCGATTCGGGCAATGGATACGGTGGTAAGTGTGGCGGTGGATAGGACTGCACCATCAGTGGGCTGGATGAATAAGGCATGTAGGGCACATTCGAGCTGCTGCGCAAGCTAGCACGAGCCGAGGGGCTTCCGAACTGCGAAGATTGCGAGCCAGATGTGTAGGACAACTCGACGCCACCAACTGCTGGACTCAGCGTTGAATCCGATGTGGTGGAGTTCAGGGAACTGCATTCGCTGTATACCGATGAATGCGATGGCGAGCCAATGGAAGAGTCTAGCGTTGGATACACAGACAAAGCAGCAGTCGGCTCAAAGGGATTGCCTGGTGTGACAGCAGCGTCGTCCGGACCTGGTGGCCCGTCGTCGGGACGCGGTGGCAGCGATGGACGCACGGAGCCCAGTCTGGCAGACACATCCTGCGAATACACCTTGAAAGGCAAGTTAAGCACCAAATTTTTAAAGAAGCCGCGCAGCACAGCCTCAACACGCAGCTCATAGGCTATGGTTATAACGCCACTGTACTGCTCATCCGTAGGCTGTGCCGTGTCCGGCATGAGCAGCTCGTGGGCAAAGCTGCGCTCACTTTTCTTGGCGACCGCGCCCGTCTCCTTGTTGGCAATCGCGATGCACTCGACCTTTTGCACGCGCAATGGCACGTGGCTGTAGTAGGTGACGTACTGCAAAATGCTGTAGAAGAGGATTCAAATCTTGTTATTAGCATGGGGTGAAAGCGGAGTATGTGCTGTAAAGGATTGGGTGTTGGGTTCCGGGCCAGTTCGATTCTCTAGTTTGTATGTTTGTGACAGCATCGCGACGCTGGTCAAAGGTAATCTTTCTGCCGGGTGTTCCCCCGACTTAAAAAATCGCTTTCAAATTATTTGTAAACTTTTTTTCCTATTTGTTTACCATGCACATTGCATTCAAAAATGGTTAAAGCAGCGTTAACTGATTTTGTGCATATATATGAAAAGGGCAGAAAAAAATGTCTCCGACGCCACAAAGTAAATACGTATCCCTTGTTCAAGACGGCGAGCCAAGTCGTGCATGAGTATTCGTCCTTTCATCTGCATGGGTCGATAAATACCTCCCCACATACCCCACAAAATTGAACATAGGTTTTTTTAAGGGAAAGCCCTGAACCCTCAAAATTGCATATTGTGATCGGACTAAAGACATCGAGAATCCATTTACCATTTTTGTGGATATATATATATGTTTGCAAATACAAATCTAGCTTAACAACATATTTAACTGGACGTTAACTTAGACAGCCACATGGCCAGCACTTACTTGAAGCGCAGCTTCTCCACATTCGTTGTGCTGTTGTTCATGACGGTAACACAAATGCGCAACGGTTCACCTCGCACGGCGAAGTCCTCGGGCAGCAGGGCCAACATGGTAATGGGTCGTGTACCAAACAGGCTAATTGTCTTGGTGATTTGCTTCTCCAGCGGAGTGGGATTGCTGCGATATGTCGATGGCAGGGGCATATTCTTTACCACTGAAAATGGTATGGTGTGGCGCTCGTCGAAGGTCCAGGGTCTTTGTATGAGTACACGCATCTTGTACTTAATGCTGCCATAGCTGCCCCGGAAACTCGAAGGCAGCTGACGGCCCAGTGCCACATTGAAGTTAAAAGTGTGCTCGCCGGGCGACAATTCCAGGCCGCGCGGCTCGAATTCGGGAAGCGGAGTTTCACTATGCTCGTAAATCTCTTTGCTGGTGTAAAATAAGCTGCGCGTGTACTCATTGTTGTTGGAATTTTTGCGCAAGATTTCCATCCATTTGCATTTGCCTTTGCCAGTTACCTGAATTTTAATTGCTTTAAGGAAAATAAAAATTAATTTACTAAACTTTTTTTTTAAATTTAAACAGTTTCAAAAGCGCCGTCTATCGTGTTATTCGAGAACTACTTAGCTATCAGACAGCGTTGCCAACTAGTGACAATGCACTCGGCCTCATGGTTCGCGTCTTGACTTAATTCACACAAAACAAAGTGCTCTGCTCCTAACCGTAACATTTTTGTACTATAAACATAACATTTAGTTTGTAGTTTTATATATTTTAAATTTAAAATTGTATATTCAATGATGCTTATTCAATGAAACAATTGGCAGTGCCTTTCGTTATAGCATTTCAATTTCTGCAACTGTAATCGCAAAGGCGTAGCTGCCCACAAAATATCGATAACCTTCTGTATGTGTCTTTCAAAATACCAGAGTTGCCACGTGTTTACTGAACAGAAAACACGATTTTCTTCGGGCATTGGAATAAAATATATGAAGGCATTTAATTGTATTATCTGAGTTTAAGCAGGCAAGTTACTGTAAAAAATCAATCAATTAACTTGTTCACTCACTTAGCTGCAACACAGGCAAATGCATTTTATTCAGCTATGGGCGAGCCGCAAACATTGTCATGCGTTTCTCTTTTTCTTTATTTTTTTCGCACTTCAGGACGCCGACCAGTGAAAATTGTAATGGAGTAGAAATTGCAACAGTCCGCTGCGAATATGAATGCCAATTATATATCACGCGCACTCTGCTATCATGGCCAGCCATTGCAGAAAATCTGGGACGATGAGCGCGGCATTGAGGACTTGCGCCGCCTAAATCTGACGCAGCCCGACTACAGTGTGTACCTGGAGCGGCAGAAGTATTTTACATTTCAGGAGCGTGCCAAGCGCTTGAAGATTCATCAGTTTCTGGCACGTAAAGCATTGGATTTGTATGACCGGCAGTTGGTGGGCAATGTGATGGAGGAATCATGGCTAACACAAATGAGCAACTGCATCGCACAGCAGCCACCGCTTGAGTTTTATTTGAATGTAAAGGACAAACGCAAGGCCTGGGCATATCGCATAAGCGCACTCAAGCAGGGCGACATCGTGTTTGCCTCTGTGCAAAAGGTAATGGCCAATGCGAACCGTATTATGGTCAAGCCCTTGTGCACAGGAGAACCATTGCACTTCTATCTGGCCGATATGCCCATTAAGGTTGGTTTTCAATATGCCGGTCCCTTCTCCAACTTAATTTATTTAATATTATATATTTTTTTCAGGCCATCATTATGCAGGACCATTGGGGTCCACTACCGCTGGACAAACAGGGCAATCCCCGTTCATTTGCAATAAATGATTTCCTACGCTGTGAAGTGTGCAACGTATCTGCGGATGTGGAGCGCATGACTTTGGGCATGTTGGGTGTGTACAATAAAACGCCAGATCTGCAACTGGGCCTATGTGATCTCTCGGCACTTCCCAATTACTATCGGTATGTGGATTGTTCACGTGCAAAATAGTCTTTCCATTATAACACATGTGCGCTTAGTCAAATACATAATCAGGAGCCATCGAGTGCACCACATTATGAGGATCAGTTGAATGCAGCGCTGGAATTTGAAAATCCCAACTATGATGTACTATTTCAGCTCAATGGACTGCAGCCCAACGAGAATCTGACATTGATGAGCAATATCAAAGTGGGCTTTCCCGAGGCTGAATATGCTCTCGAGTTGCGCCAGAAACAGGCCTCACAATGGGCATTCCGGTAAGTGTTATAATTTCAAATCACGGCTGGTCGCAAAGTGCGCTGATAAGCAAGGTTATATGGACACTATTTTGAATGGTTCACTGATAATGCGAGCAGTAGCGACCAGCCGTGAGTTGAAGCATTTTAGTAGCGAGAACATGCATCAAAATATGTATGTATAATTGTCCATATATCCATTGCATACACCCACACACGTACGCAAATTATTTCTAAAATCAGCTCCGTAGCTGATGGCATTGAGCACTTTAAGAATGGCCAACAAGTAGAGGCCTTTCAATGCCTAAACAAGGCCCTAAACATTGATCCGCGCAATGTCGAGGGTTTGGTGGCGCGCGGGGCGCTATACGCGAATCGGGGCAGTTTCTTGAAGGGTCTGAAAGACTTTGAAAAGGCGCTAATGTTGAATAAGTACCATGTGAATGCGCGTAAATATATGGGCGAAACCCTGGTGGCACTCGGACGCAGCTATGAGGAGGAGAATCGCATTCCGGATGCTATCAAGGCCTACAGCGATTGCCTGAACCTATTGCCACAGCATGAACAGGCACGCATCTCGTTGGATGCACTGCAGCAACAGCGATCAGCAACACTTGGCAACATTTCCAATCTCAGGCCCATACAGCATGGGGCCGAGCTGCTCAATTTGCCCAACGCTGCTGGCGCTGCCATCACCATTGGCTCCTCGGACGATTCCAGCTCATCAAGTGCCAGTGACAACGACAATGACAGCGAGGAGCAGCGTAAGTGTCAGCCTAACACGTGACTGAATTTACCACAACCAACCTATTGTACATTTTAGCCGGCAAATCGCGCTCCAGGGACGTTCATTTGCCCATAGAGCGGAACAAGCACGCCGTTAGCGACGCCCTATCAGCCAACGAGTTCAAACTGGACGATGATGAGACCATGAGCAGTGTTCGTCGGCTGTTGCGCGAGGCCAGCAAGCACAAGAAATCCAAAAAGCGAGGAAAAAAGAAGAAGGACAAAGATCGCAAGGACCTCAAGAAATCCAAATCAAAGTCGGCGGATGAAGTTGATACAATGACAAGCACAGAGGCTGCACTCGAAATGCTCAAGAAAATTGACTATGCGGAGGCGTTCAGGTAACTGCGTGTATCTCATGTTAAGCGGGTCAAAACCTTGATCATAAAAAGATGACTGGCACACCTGTTGCTACTACCTTCATATATTGTATATTGGATTCCTTCATCGTTCATTAACCTGAACGTCTTCCTCCTTTGGATATGCATATATATATATATTTTTGAGCCAGTCACAGCCAGTCACTGAACACTGTAATTTTCCTAGTTATGATCTGGGCCCATTGACCCGCTTTAAGTGCCCGCAATCAAATTGATTTTATCCTTGCGCTCATCCATGCATGAAGTATTAATCGGAATAATAAGTATGCTAAGTGAGTTGCTTGTGTTTTTTGTGCACATTTTACACGTTTCCTTTTTGCTAAAACCTTTGCAGACTCATGAGTAGCAGCAGCAGTGATGCCCAGCTCAAGGCCCAGCTGCAAAACTATTTTAAGAGTAGGGAACGCTCGGAAACACCCCCGCCGCCGCCACCGCCTGCACCCACCACAATGCGGAAACATCCATCGGCAATTGATTACAGTTTAATGATGGGACCAAGCACTTCGAAATATGCTGCCGCTGCGGCAAATGTGGATGATGAGCAGCCGCCGCCGGCGCCCAAGTTTCACATTCATCAGCATCAGCAACTGCAGCAACTGGAGCAACAACAGCAGAAGCTCTCATTTCAAATTAAGAAGCGTCCGCTGCAAATGGATAAATTTGGATTGCTGCGCTTGGCCACGCCACTCAGCTCGCATTCGCACAGTCGCAGCCGCAGTCGCTCGCCTAGACGACGCAGTCGAAGCCGCTCCCGCGACAGACGCTCTTTGCGACGGCGTGGTGGCAGCTCGCGTTCTCGCAGCAGGAGCAGGAGCCGCTCGCGTTACTCAAGATCTAGAAGACGACGCACACCTAGCCGTAGCCGTAGTCGTAGAAGCAGTCGCAGTCGAAGTTACTCGCCTTCACGTTATGGAGGAGGGAGATCACGCTTTAGAGGGGGGCGTGGACATAAGCAACGCTTTGGAAATCGTCGTACCCGCTCACGTTCCTTTGGCCGAGGACGTCGCACGCCGTCGCCGTTTGTGCCTCGACGCACACCCTCGCCATTTGTACCCCGACGCACACCATCCCCATTTGTGCCTCGACGGACGCCTTCACCGGCCACTCGCTATCGACGAACTCGCTCACGTTCACGCAGCTTTAGTCCTGGGCGATATCATTCGAAGCGATTCACGCCGCGCGGACGTGGACGCGGTCGTGGACGGTTTCAGAATCGTTGGAACTTTGACAGCCGTCATAACGGCAGGCGTTCGGGTCCCGAACGGAGTGTGAGCCCGCCTGGTGATGGACCCACCATCGAAGAGGTAGACGAAATGATCAAAGAGGCACAAAAGGAGCGCAAGCAAGGCATCATTGAGAGCGATAAGGATATACTTAAAAAGAAAACAACAAACGCCCCCAGTGACAGCGGTTAGAATTTAAGTATAGGTTCATACAGCGTTAAGTTTCCCTTTATACGTAGCTCTATGTGTACTTGATAAACACTCAAAATGTAATTAATATCTGATAGACCCCATTAACACAAACATGGACACCAAAATAAAGATGCTTACGAAGCAATTTGCATGATCTGCATGCATTACAGATAAAGAAATCTTTTTTCATAACCGTCAATAAATGTTTAAAAAAAAAATGTTTTTGAAAATTCATGAGAATGTATATCTTACGCCAGATATAAAAACCAAAACCCAATTTTTGAACGTGTTTCAAGTTATAATTTTTATATCAGCAAAGGTAAGCAACATTTTATAAACGATAAAAACATTTTAAATTCAAGTCTTTATTGAATGCACAGCCAACTAAGTTTTCTATAAAGCAAATAATAAAATAAGATATTTTTCAGAATGCATATAGCACTGGACGCTCGGGAATGAAAATTTAGACCTGTCCAGAAATTAAAAACTGAATTTTAAATGCCTTAAAATTAAAATTTTACTTTTGACAGCATTTTATATATTTTTTTTTTCGATTAGGTTAATTAAATTTTGTTTAAATTGTACGCTGGAACGGACGATTTGCGAGCGCCCAATTTATTGAAATCCTCAAAATAATCGATAATTTTGGTATCGAACGAACAATTATTATCGATAAAGTTGCAATGGTTTTAAACCTCATATGGCAACTTGCAATTGGCAAACATGTTTACAAATTCGTAAAACATTTCGCATGTAATTATAAGGAACACCAATATATACCCCTTTGGGCATTTGTTTTCAGGGTATATCCCAGAATCGCTACCGATATCAACAGTTGATACAGTTTGTTGTTTTCATAGCCAATGGCTCCTTACTAACATGTACAGATGTATGCATTTCTATTTATTTAAGAAATGCGTGCTTCGTTCCTCTCACGAACAATTACAGCCACAACAAACAAATCGAGATTGCGCAAACCGGCTATTCACAATAGTGGGCGCTCTCTTACGCACCCGTATGTGTATGGGCCCACACAAAACAAAGAGCGCGAGAGTGCTTACAGCTGTATTGGTGCGCCACACTTGGCGCTGAAAATCGTACGAGCAGCGGGCATAAAAAGTCTGGACGCTAAACGAAGTTCAAACTGAGTCCGAGATAAAGCGTGTTACCCCCGTCCGCATTCAGTTGATATTTGCCTGCCGGCAGCAGCAGAAGCAGCTTTGGAGCTCACATCAGGGGGGAATATGTGCGTCTGATTGTGTGCCTATGTTTCTGTGTGAGTGTGTGTGTGTGTGTACATATATATGTTCGCGCACAAGACTTTGATTTAGAATAATAAACGCGACAAGTTATTGTAATTAGTACGTGAGCTTAAATTATAATCGAATAAACACGCGTAACAGGTAGCGAAATATATATTTAGCGAATATTATATCACAATAAATATAAAAAGAATAATTGGGTAAGTAAGATACGGAAGCATCGTTCTGTTGGCACTATAAATTTACATAATGCATAATGCAGCGCACATTCGTTCAATACGAAACAACGGGAACAGTAAACTACGCAATGCAAGAAAATCGCGAATGCGAACGAAAAGTGCAGAGAAAAACAACACGCGGCGACATTGGCTTTTGTTTGGACTTTGAACGATAAGAGCGCACCCACCACAACAACAGCTAAACACAACAAAAGCAATAACTACACAAAGACAAAGAACTTGAAAAAAAGCCATGCTTGTGGTTGTTGTTGTTGTTGTTGTTGTTGGCTGCGCTACATTGTTGTTGCCATGTTGAGCTTATGTCCATTCAAAGGCCATGTGCCTTAACAGGCAGTGAATGAAAATAAAGATTACCACGTTTACGAATTATAATCGCTTGCTAGATAAAAATAGTTGAGCGTTATCTCAAAGCCGAAAGTATATTAAATATTGGAGGCAGCCAATTTAGCAGAACAATCAATTAACATGAAATATAAACGAAAAACTTATACAAAAATATTTTCCTAATGTATCACTGCCGACTCAGATAACAAGTTACTCAGAATTTTGAAACACTTTTACGTTTTGGAAAGGGAGTTACAGCTAGCTTTAAGCATTCGTTGACTTTCTTTGTAGATGTCGCTTATAACCACATTCTCAATAATTGCCTTAGCAACAGAAAAGAAAATAATTTGAGACTGTTAGCATGTTATCAAAATAGACAAATAATCACAAAACTTAACTCATATTTCTTTTCATATCTCTTGCAGCGTAAATTCAACAAAAATACCATATAATCATAATGTATACGAAAATCTTTCGTGCTGTGATAATCGGAGCTCCTGGCTCAGGAAAAGGCACCATATCGGATCGCATTGTCAAGACTTTTGGCTTTCTGCACATCTCCTCGGGCGACATTCTCCGCCAAAATATTATCAACAACACGGATTTGGGCAAAAAGGCACAACGGTATATTGCCTCCGGCCAACTGGTGCCCGATGAGATAGTGACTAAGACAATGCTGGCCCGTATCACGGAGGTTGGCAACAAGTCCTACATTCTGGATGGTTTTCCACGCAACAGTGCCCAAGCGGACATTCTGTCGGCGCGTGAGCAAATCGATGCTGTTATCAATTTAGACATTCCACATGATGTAATCATCGAGCGTGTAAAGCATCGCTGGATACACGCACCATCCGGACGTGTGTACAATATCGGCTTCAATGATCCCCAGGTGGCCGGCAAAGATGATGTGACGGGCGAACAGCTGACCCAACGCGAGGATGACAAGCCTGAGGTGGTCTCCAAACGTTTGCAGCTCTACGATGAGCTGATGGGCCCAGTGTTGGCCTGGTATGCGAAACGTGGTCTGGTAACCAGTTTCAAAGGACGCGAAACCAAAGAAATTTGGCCTCGTGTCGAGCGCTTTCTTAAGGACAAAGTAAACAAGGGATAAGAGGGTGGTATTATGGCAAACAGAGAAAAACAGTTCAATATTGTGCACAAATTTTTGTTTCTTATAAATAGGCAGCTGTTGCTAACGAGGAGTAAGATGTGTTCAATTAAGGCCTAACATATATATTAGATATATATTGTGCGTAGTGGGGTGGGGCCAATGGGGGGTTTTACGGTTCATTGTAACTAATTAAATGTAATTGCGAAGCCTTATAAACTACAAACGAATCAAAAGAGTAAAATGTGTCCAAATGTATTTGTCTTTTGCCATACATGTGTATTCACTGATAATGTGCTACAACCATCAAAAACATTCCCCTAATAAAAATGTTTTGTTTTGATATGAATATTATATATACATATACATATATGTACTTGTATAAACTCTTCCAAGTAGGTGCTCTGATAATAAATCGTTTTTTTTTTATGTTTTATATTACCTATTGATAACGTACTTGCTGATTTTAACATGGAGCGATAAATGATATGGCGAAAACCATATTAAAGCTACGTAACACAAAACACTTGATGTAGAACAACAGATTTTACGCTCTATGGCTTCCCATATGCAGCAAACTCATATGCCCCGCTTGTTGGTGTGTAGGGCACAACAGCTGTGTTGAGTGGCGCTCACGAGGTTCTCTCTTACGCACACATACCCAAAATCGTTTAGTCAAATAGAATTAATGAGATAATGAAGTTTAGTAAACAGAAGGACGCCACATTGTTCTCTCTTTCATTCCCTTTCTGTAGGCGTCTTAACTCACAGAAACTACGATATGCAGGTGTTTGTTTTGATTTTGAAACTCTGTAAGTGTAAGCAAAGGAATGCAGTGTAGCAACTGATGAAAATAAATACGAGATTTATACTTATCTAATAACCGGCTGTTTTTCTCAAATGTAGTACAAAGCAGCTACTAAATATTGTGCATTGATAATAAACCTATTTATTTTAATATAGGCTACGGCTTATATGAATTGTAACAACAATAGTATATTTTAATATTTATTGTTGTATATCGCGTGTTAAAAAGAATGATGGTCGACTCTTTCCAATTATTAAAATCTTCTCTATTGACATTGTCAATTGACATTAATAGCGAGAGCGATGCAGTATGTGTTCACTATTTTCTAGACAGTACTGTATTGAGAGCAAAGCTCTCTTTGTGCTTCAGCCAATATTACGGCATTTTTAGTACATACACACGCACGCACAGAGGGAGTACGCGTACTCGCACACTACACCTGCACCCTGCTCGCCGCTATCTAAATGAACCCGCGCGTAGTATTTCCTGAATCAAATGACCCCACAAAAAAAGAAGAGCAATTACCAAATGCAAGCAATTGAGCACTTATCGATGAACAACACCAAATTTAAAGAATGCAGAATCGAAATCTCGCATAAACCAAGAGAAACTAAACGTAACAAAATGGCTACGGCTGCAGAGCTTTGTTTATACTGTTGTTGTCGTTGTTAAACATCTTCTTTGTTTATGCCAATGCGGCCATAACGAAACCACGATGACAATGGGTACAACAAAATCAGAAAACTTCACTACTGACCGCAAATTGTGGTCTGGCAGGGCCTGACTCACTCATGATGCAAGCTCTGGTTGTGAAATAACAAATAATAACAAGAATAATTACAATTTTACCTCTTATTTTGGTACGCTTGTTGAGATTCATCCAAATCTCGCCGCGTATGACCTGCCCGGCATAGAAAATACGTTCTGGATTGTCCAGTCGAATGCATAGTCGTTCGCTTTCCATGCTGCTGCTCTCATTAAATACTCATCCAAAAATAACATATAAAACGCCACATTTGAGCGGCCGCTTTGGTATCACTGTGCAGAAATACAACTACAACTTTGCACACTTTTAATCAGACAGAGCATGAATTGAGTCTTACACTTTAACTGATAATATGTAGCGGGATGTTAATTACATTTGCGCGCACTCAGGTCTTTTTAAATTAGATCAACTACGGCAAATATTTTTAATAATTCATGAAAAGTAACTAGAAACGTTGTTGCTTTTGTTTTAGCTTGCCACACGATAACGATAAGCGATAACTTTTACAAATCAGCTGGCGCTAAACATAAAACGGTGTTGCCACCTGGCTTGCAGTTGACGCGCTGAAAGTTTACATTTAAAAACGCGATAAGCATCACATTATTCAAAAGAAACATTTTATTGCTATAATTTGCACAATACCAAATAAAAATGATCAATTGGTTGCAGGGCTGTATTTTTGTAAGCAGGTACTTCCCCGATTATTCGACAAGAAGTAGACGCCACGCACAGAAACGCACAGAGCGCATTGCCGAAGAGCATATGAGAATTTATTAATCGGATTCTGCTTCAGTATTAATTTGTTGCTTGTCGCGTCCAGTGGTCGTGGACGCATGAGTTGGTCGTTGTGTCCTCACCTCGTGTGTGTTCCGCGTTGCCTGCCACAGTCAACAAAATAAAGATACCACATATCCTGACACTGCCTGTCACCAAGGTCCATTTACATACATATATACGTATATCTACACAGCCCAATAACGTCTACCCAAAAGATGAGCAGCAAGGTGAATTTTAGCTTCGATAGTATCTTGGGCGTCTACTACGCTGGCCAGGTAGTATCCGGCACAGCAGAGCTTATCACAGAGCGCCCAAAAACCATACGCTGTAAGTGTGTATTAGCCCAAGACGTAAATCATATTTCGTTGTGGCTGTGGATGGCATGACGTCATGGTGTTCCCTTCCTCATCCAATTCCATTGCGAATAGAAATTCTCTGGGCTTGGGGCAGACGCTTCATTAGTATTCGAGCCGTCATTGTTGTTGTTGTTGTCGTTGTTGTTGCTGCTGCCGTTGTTATGTATTTCTTTTGTTATTGTGCCGGTGGCTAATGCTCATATATGTGAATATGTATATGTTTATATGCATATACAGACATTCATATATTCGCTGTCGGCTATTTGATATTGTAGCGAGAGTAAAGAAACTAGTTTTTCTTCGAATTATACAGCTGCTATTTGTTATGAATATTGGGCATTAAAGTTAGGCTTGTGCTTTACTTTGATTTGTAAACGAACAATTTACTTTTGATTTGAAATTTGAAAATGAAATAACATCAGCCTAGAGCTTTAGAACAACAACAAAATGGGTACTTTTAGGTTTTCGATTTTTTTTTGTGGCTGTCTTAAATTAACTTGAAAGACGCATAATTATGCTTTAAACTGGTTTTATAATGGTCCGCAAATAGAATATGATTCTATAAAAAGTCAGGGCCATGTCAAATAAATTCGAATTAAGCACAATTGAACTTGGCTGAAACGCAGCTTGATCCGTAGACTGCCCACATGGCATGCAGCTTAATAACATTACAATTAAATTAAGCCAATTACTCTCAAGCCACCATCTGCTCTCTCCCTTTCACTCTTCCTGTTCCCATACAGCCATATATATAACCGTGAATGGTTTTGTGGAGACGCGCTGGCAGGAAAGCGTCGAAAAACCCGGCGCCGATGGCAAACTAGTTAAAACTCTAGAGACGCACACCGCCACTGAGATCTACTATAGCAGCGATAAGTATGTGTATGGACAGAGCGGTGGGTCGCAGCTGGAGCTGCCCCAGGGCAAGTATGTGTTCCCCTTTCAAAGCAGCATACCGCCCCAGGCGCCCACATCTTTTAACGGCACGCATGGACAGGTAAAGCACGAGGTGACCTTGACTATAGATCGAGCCGTGCGATATAATAATATATTCAAACAATGCTTTACGGTTATACTGCCGAACGATTTGAACGTGAAGCGGGAGCATTTGGTAGGTCGAACATCGGATTTCAAATACTATTGGAATAAACTAATCATTACCTTATTTTATGCTCAGCAACCCCTGAAGCGTATTGAGGAGAAAACCTTCTGGTGGGGCTCAATATTCGGCGGTAATAAGCCAATGGTCATGGATGTGAGCACCTCCTACGGCGCCTATGTGCCTGGCCAGAAAATACAGTTCCACATTGTGCTAGACAATCAGTCAGATGTGCAGTGCCAGGATGTGAAAGTGCGTCTGTTCAAGAATGTCACCTATCGCGGCAAAGCTGGTGATAAGGAGCAGCTTAAAACTACGGAGGCGCGTATAGCCGACAAGCACTGTGGTGAGGTGGATAAACATAATAAGGCGCAATTTGATGAGTACCTACTGGTGCCGCCCACAACACCAACAACACTGAGCGAGCGAGATCCTATTCGGGTTAGCTACACGCTTCGTTTCATAGCCAAAACATTCCGTTTGCATGGCGGCGGGGATTTGGTGGTAGAATTTCCGCTGGTCATTGGCACAGTGCCATTGATAGGCAGCGCTGACGATAAGGGTCCCGGGCAGAAGCTGCAGGCACCGACCACAAATGGCAGCTATCAATCTTTGCGTAAGCGACATCTAAGTTATCTATTAGCCTGTGTTTAGGGCATTTTTTTATACCCGCAGCTCCACCAAATTTTCAAGAGGATGTGTGCACTGAGCACTTTGAGTCCAATACGTTTAAGCCACGTTATCCGGTCTACTTGTTCAATGGGCAGCCTGCAAGTGCCAATGGAGCCAAATCACCTGTACCCAGTCTTTATCCGAAAGCCGAGGACACATCGCCAGCAGCTCCAGTGCATTACACACCAAATCCAGTGTCGCCAGTTGCAAAACCGACGACAGTTCCAGCTCACAAGACGCCACCGTATCCTGTGCAATCGCACGCAGCTGCACCTGCTGGTGGCAACAACTTTGAAGTGCTCGGCTTTAGCATACCCCCGGGCTATCAGCCTTCGCCGAGCGCACCTGCTGATGCCTCTGGCAATATAGGCTGGAAATAGTTATATACATATATTCTGTATTATATATTATTTTGTATAAGCACTTTGGATATAGTTCGGATTAATATTGTCGCGCGCACGTCCGGTGGCAACGCCAAAATAAATATATCGATATATCGTTAAAAAAGCGCTGGCAGTTTACTTTTTCAGCTGGTGCGCACAGCAACAGCTGTTTTGGGAATGCACTTGACGTAACTTAAGGCCAAGTTTTGTTTTCAATTTGTTTTGTTATAGCCGAAAAGCGTTTCAAAACCGGTTTTTACAGCCTTTCGCATAAACTGCAGCTAAATCAACGAGCGGCAACATACAGTTATTACACACACACACACACACAAGCGCTGGGCAAAAGAAAGTTTTGACGCAATCGCATGGCCGCTACTTGTAATTTGTAATGAAGAAGCGTCGTGGTCGTGCGGCCGCGCAGCTAAACAGTTAGCACTGCACTCTGGCAGCGAACAGTCGAATTTATTGACGAGCGACTTTTGTGGATATTTGGCATATTTTTAAGGTGAGGCATTCCGTTTGTTATGCATACCAAATGCAACGGCTTTATCTTTGTTTTGCCAGCAGCATCAGCCCTGCCAACCAGACAACAAAACAACAACAACAACAAAAGTGAAATCGCCGATAAGACGCCCCCATCCCTGAATGAATGAATTTGTGAATTTAGTCTGATTGAAGACTATGTCAAAATTGGCGCGCATGCGACCATAGCGAAACCAAAAGGAAAAAAGAAACCACAACACCAGGCATAAGAGGTGCCTAGTGAAACAAACGACTGACACGCGCTCCACTGGGCATGACACCTTGTAAGTTCGGCCTGCGATCTTCATCTCATCGCATCGTTTTTTCACACATTAATTTGGCAATCATTTGATGACTGTGCAAACAATTTGACGCGAGACCAGGGCGCACCTTGAATAGTATTTCAGTAGAGCGACAACGGAAGAGTTGAAAACTATTTTGTTTGTCTAACAGCACATTAATGCCGCCGTTGTTGTTTATATGATTTACAGAAATGCCATTGAAGACGCAGCCGCAGTAATAAAAGTGAAATCAGCACGAAAACCAGCACGCACAGGCACACCAAAAGAGCCATTGACATCGATACAGTTAGTTGAAAAGACAGCGAGCAATATGACGCCGGCGGTAACTAGCAGTACTGGGACCGTATCAGCGTGTCCCCCGCCCACATCCACACCGGTCAGTCAACGACGCAAACACAGCGCACGTGAGCAACTGCAGCAAATTGCTGCCGGCGGCATGGCGGCCGCTATTACACGTTCCACCTGTCAGCCCCTGGATGTGCTCAAGATACGCTTTCAGCTGCAGGTGGAACCATTTAGGACAACTGAACATAACTTGGTCCTACCAGGCCACAAATCCGGTACACTATTGCAGTCCTCTAAATACACGTCTATTATTCAAGCCGTGCGCACCATTTATCGCGAGGAGGGCCTGTTGGCCTTCTGGAAAGGTCACAATCCTGCCCAGGTGTTGAGCATTATGTACGGCATCTGTCAGTTCTGGACATACGAGCAGCTTAGCTTGGTTGCCAAACAAACCAACTACCTCAAAGATCACCCGCATCTCTCAAATTTCATGTGCGGCGCTGCAGCGGGCGCTGCAGCAGTGATCATCTCCACACCTTTGGATGTTATACGCACACGCCTGATTGCCCAAGACACTAGCAAAGGATATAGGTAACATACAAAATATTAATTAATTTGAACTGAATTATAATAATATTAAAATAAAAATTCAATTCGTTTACAGAAATGCAACGCGTGCTATCACGGACATTATGCGGCAGGAGGGACCACGTGGAATGTATCGCGGCTTGTCTTCAGCCCTGTTGCAAATTGCGCCCTTGATGGGCACCAACTTTATGGCCTATCGTTTGTTCAGCGAATCGGCGTGCACTTTCTTCGAGGTGGACGACCGTAGTAAGCTGCCTACCTGGACGCTTTTGGTGTTAGGCGCCTCGTCGGGCATGCTGTCCAAGACAATTGTGTATCCGTTTGATTTAATCAAGAAGCGTCTGCAAATCCAGGGCTTTGAGCAAAATCG
This sequence comes from Drosophila novamexicana, assembly GCF_003285875.2. Lineage (NCBI taxonomy): Eukaryota > Metazoa > Arthropoda > Insecta > Diptera > Drosophilidae > Drosophila > Drosophila novamexicana. Next base: position 219,078 of record NW_020824835.1, read on the forward strand.
CCAAACATTCGGACGTACCCTTCAATGCAATGGCGTTTGGGATTGTCTTCAGTTAACGGTGCGGCAGGAGGGTGTATGGGGTCTGTACAAGGGCGTTGCTCCCACGCTGCTCAAGTCAAGCCTGACAACGGCCTTGTATTTTAGCATTTACGACAAGCTTAAGCAGGTGCGCCTCTGGTAGGCGCCGCGACAGTTTTCTATTTAGCACATAAGTAGTGAAAAAGTTCACAGCACAGAATCTATTTTTATATGCAATTTACAATTAACTCTGTAAATGATACTAAGCATAGTTTCTCTGTTAATTAGTTATCGTTTTTAGTACGGGTTTGTTTTATATTAATAAGTATCTGATTAAACCATGCGCCAACCTATAAACTATATGCACAAATGCATAGACGATTCAGAAATGCCACTGTTGTTTAGTTTTATTTATCCAGTTCTGGACACTAGATATAAACGCCGCATTTTTCATTTTTGTTGTATACATTCCACATATTATTATTAAAAATGCCTCATGATACGATTTTCAAAGTGATGTCTGTACAAATGTTGACAATCGGTTTAGCAAGAAGTAAATCTAGCATAATATTATCAATTTTTTTATATATTCTACCGATATATTAAGTTATCTGTTTATATAAAAAGGTTTGTCCGAACTCATTGCTGAGCAAGCGGAAAAAGCTGCGAAGCCGAAATTTGTACAGAAGTTTCTCTTTGGGTATGCAAAACATCTGAAGCAACGCAGACACATAAATTGTGCTTTTCAAAAGTGAGCGCATGAGCCTGTGCAACTAAGGTCAAGGGTCTGAGCGTCGGAATAACAAGCGAGAGGTCGCCGGTTCAATACCAGGGTATTTTTAAACTTTTCTGTAAGCAAAACAAAAAACGGTGAACGCATAGTTGTATTGTGCAAACAGATATAAATATATAACTAAGCTTGTTCAATATTTTATAATTATTAAACTTGTGACGAGCACACGTATGCAACTGTTTTTATTGAAGTGGAAAGCAAGCAATTCGCGTTTTCAGCCATTTTTTATACAAACATAAAAGAAACATGCATTATAAAGGGTATTTATTATTTGGCACGCTATACCTACCTGATAAGCAGGGTATTTTTGTTTAAACTTGGGCCCACTGTTTAGTGAGCTTTTACTAACGATTGTTGTGAAATTGAAAGATTGGCATATTTTAAAAGCTTCACTTCATTCATTTGGCTGAAAGCAGTTGTTTTCTGGTTTTGTTTACTTAGTAAAGATTTTGGATAAGGGCGGGTCGGGAATCAGGATAAACACATACGATGCAAATGCAATTCAGCTACACAAATCTTAGGCATTTCTGTGAGATGCCGGTTCCGGGCATCTACTCTATCTGAGGCGGTTGTATTGAAAGTATCTAGGATTTTTTTTATAATGTTCTACGATCCCGTCTGCTATTTCTGCTCTTTGCAATTTGGCAAGCTACAAAATCTGGCCAAAGTGCTTGCCAATAAAGATGTAAGATCGTTAAGAATACCGGAATCAAGGGAATACGATGCGCAGCGCGAGCGAAGAGTTCCGGAAAAGACGCTCGACGAAATGCAATAAATATACGTATATATGTTCCATAGCTGGTTTCTTTTAAGCATTTATAATCAACCTTTTTACTCTTTCACTTTACAAGAGTTTGCGAATAGAATGTCAGCTTTAGACCATAGAGACAAAGAGAAAAGACGCATAAGCATATGTGCTCTCTTTATATTTAGTAAAGATTGGTGACTTCGCCATATTGCATCAGATTTTGTTAAAGCATTGGAATGAATCATTTGGTATATTTTATTTAGCTTCCTTTACTTGGCCTCAGTTAGAGTTTGGTTCCGCAGCTATCATGTCGAACACATTGCCAAATTACAACAGTTGGTTGTCCCCACGACATGCGGAGCGATTGAAGCGTCTTGGTTAGGGAAGCTTTACATACACGCTGAGATTGGAGAAGCGTCCAATGGTTATAGCGCTGCATCTGTTTGCCGATGACTTGGATGGACTGAAGCATTGGCTAGATATGATCTATGAAGTGGCAGTTCCAGATTCGTTTGGCAAGCAAATAGAATTTCTTGTCGATGATATTTGGGCAGCATACGTCTTTGATCTGTTTAACAAATATCCTTTTCGGCGCGATGATAGTAGTTTCTCCACGCAATCGCCTCCATTGATATTGGGAGTAAGTGCAGCTGGTGAAGGGCACTTTTTTGGCAGCGCCCATGGACCGAGCACGCCTAGCCTGGAAAGCCTTCGTGTGTTCTGCACTCAATTATTGACCGATTCACTAGTGCAACAGTTTAGATTTGAGGATAAGCGACGCGTGCCGGATATAGAGTTGGCAAACTTCAATGACCTTATCTACGGGGCACAGCAGGCGGATATTGTCCTTGGATTTAACAGCTCACACAAACTTGGAACGGCTAAAACTGAACATTTTCTTGATAATCTAGAGCGACTGGCTGCCAGAATGGAACAGGAACAAGTAAATATATTCAAAATGAATATACATACAAATAAGGTCCCCAAAAAGTTTAATTTCGAAGACACTCCTGCAATGTTCCTGCTACCACGATACGACAAACATAATCCCATACGCTGCTACCATTGGGCATTGGAGAATGCCCCTACATGTTGCAGAGCATGCCGGGGAAGAACTTAATTTCTATGATCGACGCGCAATACGCAGGCTGCACGCAGAGTTGCTTAAGAAAATGCATAACTATTTCAAAGAAGAAAATATGAAGTTATATCGTCATTGTTATTAATATATAATTATCATTACCATGATTTGCTTACGCTTGGCCATAAACAACACTCGAGTCGATTTAGCCATGTTTAAATGCAATTTAAAGAGTTTAAGGCTGAAATATTGAAGGTCAGCTTAATGTACGTAAAAAAGATAAAGATAATGTTCAAATGTTTGCATGCATCAATGCATCAATGTAACGTTAACAGCGAATATAATCGATAACACCTTATCGATACATCGTTATGTTAAGACAGTCAACATGCAAAAATTGCAGCTATCAAAACAAAACGAAAAACACGCGCTTTTACTTGATCATAGGCAACTTATAAACACAGCCTACAGCGCTGCAGTGCCTAGCAGTGAGACATATGAACTAAAGTCGCAGCTGTTTCAATTTCAACCAAAAGTAAGTCAGCAGCCACAACAAAACCAACGAAAACGCAATCGCAAACGCAATTTGAGCGAAACAGCGAAGAATGCAGCAGTGGACAACATTAATGAGTACCTTGAGCTGTTGCCAAGAGCAGAAGTGGACACAGTCAGAACTCTGCCGCGCTACTGGGAGGATGAGTACAGACTTCCCCAGCTGCATGGAAGCAATACGAGCGGTAAATTTCAAACGTTCCAAACTCCGGCAAGCACTTTCATCATACCACACGCAGCCTGCTTTTACAACCACAATGTGGATCAGTTAAGGGCGTTGCTGCCGCAGCTTCGGCCGAACTATGATTTAATCGTGATTGATCCACCTTGGCGTAACAAATATATACGCCGCCTGAAGCGCGTCAAGCAGGAGTTGGGCTATACCATGATGGATAACGACCAGCTAGCAATGCTGCCGCTTGGACAACTCACGCATGAACGCACCTTGGTTGCCATTTGGTGCACGAACTCAAACCTGCATCAACAAGCGCTGGAAAAACAGCTTCTGCCCCGTTGGCAACTACGTTTGCTACATAAACTGCGCTGGTACAAGCTAAATACGGCGCATCAACTCATCAGCGACTTGAACCAAGAGGATGCCTCACAAAAGCAGCCCTATGAGGTGCTCTATTTGGCATGCCATGTCCAGAGCAATGGGGCATATGCCACAGACTTGAAACAAACAGAACTGCTGCTTAGCGTGGCCAGCATTGTGCACTCCCACAAACCGCCACTGCTGGACTGGCTGCGTCAATATTTGAAGCTGGAAAGAGATCAAGTGGAGCCCAGATGCTTAGAACTGTTTGCACGTTATTTACAACCACAATTCACATCCATTGGCTTGGAGGTATTGAAGCTAATGGATGACCGCTTATACGATAAAAAATAAAGAGAAACTAAGAAGAATAATTTTTATGAGGGCTCTGAATTCTTGTATGTGGGATGGCCCTGTTGTTCTACAACTATATATAAACACTACACTACACTATATACATATACAAATAGTGTCTTTGCAGCGAGTTTTATTTTAAGCTTTCCATTTTATCCATCTTTGCTGTACATATGCCGTTTCCTCGAACTTGTTGTGAAAGCTTAGAGAATCAAGGTATTACATGAATAAATCGTGTTTTATTTTCGTTTATATTTGTTTACTGTTAATGAGAGCAAATGCAACAAGAATTTTGTATGTGACGGAGCTGGCGAAATGTTAGACATTTGTAGTGTGGTGTGCATGCGTTTTGTTTTGGTGGTTTGTGTGTTAAATTAAGTATTAAGATATTAAGCATTATTAATACACATGTATTTGTTGTTCATTGCCTACTCTTGGCCCTGAGCCATGGCTGCCGGGTTGGTTGGTTCGTTGCCGCCGCGCTTCTTCGATCCAGACACAATATCATCGATGCGCAGCAGCAGAATAGCTGTCTCCACAGCAGTTTTGTAGGTTTGCAGCTTGACGGCAAGCGGCTCCCAAATGTTCTTCACATTCATGTCGACAATTTCGCCAGATTCACCATCAATGCCCCAGGCACAGACGCCGGCGCCAGTGTGTGAAGCGTGCTTGGCACGCAGAGCGGTGAGGGCGCGTATGGTATTTGCGCCGCAATTCTGGGCCAGTGTGCGTGGTATGATCTCCAGTGCGTGAGCCACGGCTGTGTAGGGTCCCTTGACCTGCTTACGTGTCAGCAGCTGGGAGGCAGCCATTTCGACGGCGCCGCCGCCTGCCACAAGACGTGGCTCCAGCACAAGATTCCGGGCCACATGCAGGGCATCCTGAAGATTGCGCTCCGTTTCATTTAGGATGTCCTTACTGGCGCCGCGCAGCAGTATGGTGCAGGCCTTGGGATCCTTGCACTGTGTGACAAACGTGAAATACTCGTCGCCTATTTTCTTGATCTCGAATAGTCCGGCACCAGTGCCCACATCCTTTTCTGTCAGCTCCTCAGTGCGATTTACAATGGTAGCGCCGCAAGCACGTGCAATACGCAAATTGTCCGTTTTGCGCAGGCGTCGGATAGCCGTGATGCCCGCCTTGAGCAAATAATGCTGTGCCAGATCAGAGACACCTTTCTCGGTAAACACCAGATCCGGCTTGACTGCAATTATATCAGCGCAAACGCGCTGCACGAACTCCTCTTCAATTTGCAGCATGCGCGTAAAGTCCTGCTCGCCAATGATCTCAACATTTGTCTGGCTCTCGCCCTTTTTGTACTCCAACGAGCAATCCAACAGCACAATGCGTGGATTCTCAATGTAGCGACGCATTTTGGGATGCGTCACATCCTTGTTAAGCATAACGCCCTTCAGCACACATGATTCTTCAATAGCGCCACCGGGAATCTTCTCTACCTTAGCATAGCTACACATATTATAATATAAAATTAATAATTAGACCAGATAACTATTCTTCAAACACCTACCGCTTAATATCCACCTCCAAGCGTCCATTCTCATTTAGCGTAACAGTCTCAACAGCATCCAAGGCAATCTTGACAGCCATGTCAGACCACTTACCAATAAATTTGGTGCCGACGCAGGCCTTTACCACATCAGCCATTTTGGCCTTATCATTAACATCCAGCTGCACACTCAAATCGGACTGCAAATGATTAACAATATCCTCGAGGGCTTCCCGATAAGCCCGAATGATCACTGTCGGATGTATTTGCTGTTGCAAGAATGGCTCGGCAGCAGCAAGCATCTCGCCGGCTAGTACAATGACAGAGGTGGTGCCATCGCCAACCTCCTCGTCCTGTGTGCGTGCAATCTCAATCATGCTCTTGGCTGCCGGATGCTGCACAGTAATCTCTCGCAAAATCGCATTGCCATCGTTGGTCATCACAATGCCGCCCATTGGATCCATAAGCATTTTCAGCATGGCCTGGGGGCCCAAGCATGTGCGTATCACATCAGCAATGGCCTAAAAGGGACAACAAAATTACAATCTTGTAAACAGATGGTCACAATTGCACGAAAGTCGCAAGAGACATGTGAGTCACAAGCGTTACACACACGCACACACTAGCGCGGTCACACGCACACACATACCTTTCCGGCTTGGATGTTTTCCAACTGCACTTTGCGGCCCGATTCTCTTTTTGTGTTTTGACCTACACGATAAGAATAAGTTGATAAAATGTCTCACATCAATGAAAAATGTAGTACTTACTCAACACGAGTATTGGTTGTTGTCCACCAAACATATTTATAGGTGATTTTAATTAATTTCTATGCGAAAATAAAAGAACTCGTGCCTCGCGTTCCGCTGTTGCCGCTGTTTGAAAGAGAATGAGTGACGTTTGTTTTTGAGGTTAGAAACGCTGACACACGATTCGAGAAGATTCGATAACATGAATTGTTAATGCCAATTAATTAGAGCTTTACTTTATAATTGTTGTTTTTGAAATTACTCACGTAAATACTGTTTAATATAAATATTAAATGCTAGAAATTGTGATTTATTTAATTTGGCAATGCTATTGAAAATGATCAAACTCGATATCGATAATGAATCGATAACATTACGCGCTCTGGCAGCACTCTGACCACAGCTGTTGCGTTTTTGTTTATAAACGTTTTCCAGCGGCATTTTAGTCAAAAACAGACCAATGGATGCCAAAAAGATATCTTTTGGCTTTAGCAAGGTGGCCAAGAAGCCAAATATATTGCCCAGCAAAGTGCCAAAAGAAGAAAACAAAGTTGAGCTAATAAAATGCCTCGAAGGCAAGGAAATAAGACTGGTCACGTAAGTTTACACTTTTCCTAAAACAATAACAAGCTAATTCTGTTTTCTATACTACTAGTGAAAAACAAGAAGCTGCGCCACTGGTCATACAAATGCCAACTAGTCAGAAAACATCCACAGCGCTGGCAAGTCTAATGAAAAGACGTGCTGTACTGCTGGGCGAAGATGATGTAGAGCCCGAGGAATCCACTGTCGAGCCACAGTCCATAGCTGAAGTGACTGCTAATAGTGAAGGCGCAAACTTAGAACAACGCGCCGCTCGTGAGCTAATCGCCGCCGCACTCGCCAACGGCAATGAAATTGTGGATGGTGAAATGCTTGTGTTGCCGGCGCTGAAAGCTGATGAGCTGCCGCTGGATGGTGCCAAGGAGGCAACCTTGGATGACTATGATTCAATACCTATAGAAAAGTTTGGTCTTGCAATGCTGCGCGGCATGGGATGGGTGGATCCGCCGCCAAAAAAAAAGGGATCTGCTCTAGTGGACGAGGCGCCATTTTTGCGACCCAAAGGCATGGGCCTGGGCGCTGACAAGGCTTTGAAGCCAAAGGCACTGTTGGTGCAGCCGGATAAAAATGAAGTGTTGGAAATCAAGAAGCAAGCTTTTGTACGAATATTGGGTGGCAAGCAGAAAGATCAGTATGGACAAATCGAGGGCTTTGACGATCATGCGGGCCGTGTGATTGTTAAAATGGCCATTGGAGGTGCCAAGGAGGCATTCAATGAGTTTCTCTGCCAACCCGTCTCGCGCAAAGAGTACTCGCAGTATGGCAAGTGCATAAGTAAGTGGCAACCACAAATATTTAAAGAGCAGACTAAGTGAAAGGTAAATAATAGTTGCAATCGCTTACAGATACGGCCAAGTACGAGGAGTTTAAGAAGCAGGAAAACGAGCATGGCCAAATAATTATCAAGCGGGAAAAGTCAACGGAGCGAACTAGTGTCAAAACAGATCGTCGGGAAAGACAACGTGAGGAGGAGCGCAGATTGCATAGAACAAAGGACGAAGAACGGAAGCCATATAAATCAGAGCAGCGCAGTGTCAAGCCTGAAGAACGACGAGCTGATAGCAGGGACTACAAAGAAGAGTGCAGCACATCCTATAGGCGAGATGAACGCAAACCTTACAAGGCTGAAGGGCGGGCCAGAGAAGAAAGCAGAAGCAGTAGTCGTTACCATGAACATGGTCAAGATTCACTCCCCAGTAGCAGTACATCAAAATCGAGCAGTCGGCGGCGACAGCAAAGCAGCTCAGACGAAGCCGAAGATACGGGTGAATCAACAGAAAGTGATTCCGATTCCGCATACGAGCGCAAAAACAAAAAGTCGAAAAGTGGCAGCAGCCGAAACAAATCCAAGAAAAGGAAGTCAAAGAAAACAAAAGGTAAATCGCATCGTCAACATCGCTCCTCGATCAGCAGTGAGGACAGCGACAGCAGCGCAGATGAACGTGCGCGACGTCGTCATCAAAGTAAGCACAAAAAGAAGACGAAGAAAAGTAAACATGCGCGTTCCCGCACACGATCCCGATCACGCGATGGTCGTGCCAGGTAGTACAAAAAAAAAAAGAAGTCGGGTGACTCAATTGTTGACTCACTTCAAAACTTTATTTTAAACATTTATGTATCATTAGTAGACGCCTAAGAGTGCATGCCTATGCAGGATTACATTAAATTTCAATTAACTCACAAATAATCACAAAAATGTCTTTTCTTTGAGAATCTTCGGGGGCCCATACAAACTTAAAGTTAGAAATGCAGCTATGTATAGGTTTCCAAAATATCTTATGTTTAAATCATTGTTTTTAGCTATTTATGTGAATGATAATACTTTCATTATGCGCAAAGTATACTTAGCTTTTATGATAGACTAAATTTATTGATAAGGGTGTACGAGATGGCAAGTAAATGACTTAGTTATAAATATATATGCGTTTTTGGTCGAATGTGATGGATTGTGTGTGTGCCTGATGAGTTTTATTTAGTAATCCATAATATAATTTAATAAATAATTAACCATCTACTGCAGTTTCTTTTTGCCATATTGAATTTTTTCATTGATTATTTTAGTGACTTTCTGGGTGAGGCCCTTGAACACATCCTTTTCATTCAAGCCCGGCCACATGGCCACTAGCACAGTGGCACAATACATGAGCAATAGATTGTTTATGATAGCACCAATCCAGGCCAGAGCCAACAAGCCGATGCTTATTATGATCACAACCTATTGAAATCAGGAAAAGGTTGTATTCATACAGATGTCATTGTTTTATATTTTTATACTTACCATTGTTGGCTTGCGCTCCTTGAACAGGTAATCATACCATTCGGCAATACCTGACTTAATGCTATATAGCTGTCCGCAAACTTCCTCAAACTTGGCCTCTTGTTCACCATCCCATTTGTCTCCGCTGGAAACCAAACGCGACAACATTGGAATAACAAAGTCCATAAAGAACGCCAATAAAGCCAACAAAGAGAATAGAGTTATAAAAGATAGATCCATGTACCATAGCAACAGATACATGATACTGATGGCGCCAAAGACGACGCCGGCATAGTATTGCTTTTCCCATGTAAGAACGCCGTAGGCACCTACAATGGCATTGCGGAATGGTTCCAGGTCGTGCTTAAGCTTGATTAGAGCACGTTTCTGTAATTTAATGCAGTTTTTGGTTTTTTTTTTCATGATGGCGGAATTTGTTGCGTATGTGTAGTTACAAAAATTCAAAAGAATCACAATTACCTGGTCAACCTGCATTGTTGTCATTTTCGTTAGTCGTCTTTCTTAAACTGCTCGCTTGGTTTAGTTTGTCGTATATGTAGTTGTTCCCACTACAGTGGCGCTATTGTTATTTTAGGAGAAAAATCAATTTGTGCGAACTTCCAGTAAGGACGTAAAAAGCATCGATAACAACGTTTGCTAACGTAAATTATCGTCTTACGTGTTGGTATGGCAGCACCGATTATACTTGATTCAAGTTATGGACGATACTATCGGTTTCATGGGGCAGTGACAAACTCTTTTAAATATCAGAAGTTTGTGCGTGATTATCAAAATTGTACCTAACATGTGTTAGTAAAATCTAAATCTGATAAGTCTTTGTTATAAATATAAGGAGCAATAGTTAAAAAATTATAAATGAAGCTAATAAATAAAACAGAAGGGGTGTTTGCTTTAACAGTACTGTGACTTGCTACTTTAAAATACTATTGAAGAGCAGTATCAAGGTATTCCACTCGATACTTTTGAAAATGACTTGAACAAATTAACACAAGCGGCTACGCTTTCTTGTTTTTCAATAGAGATCTTTTTCCATACAACACACAATGAGCTGTCCGGGCTTTGGTGAAGTTAACATACCCTCTTCCCGGGCCTTCTGGGATGATTGCGAGGAAGACGAATTTGAGAGCATTGAGCCGGCCACAAAGTGAGAATGCAGTTCTTGTTTGTACCGTGCTTTCTCCAACAGAATATAATATTTTAACAGGTCGCAGCTGAAATTTACTGTTGGTGCGGAAGAAGCACCATTCGCTAGCGAGCTTTTCGTACTTGTCGAAGGACCGCACATTAAAGAATTTTGCAGTGGCGCGCTGCTTCAGGACGCAAAACCCATTTGCGATATACCAGCCAAAACTTCATCTTTGCATTGGAACGCTTCAAAGGGACAATTGCTGGCCGCACTGGAAGAGGATCTGACTAGCAGTGGCGAAGTCACTGAGCTGCTCATACCTTATGCACAGTTGGCTAAACGCGTGCTGACCATCACCATAAAGCCCAAGGTAGACTACAAAAGTGAGGTGATCGGCAGATACAGTGGGCACGTGGCCATAGTGCATAGCGTAGGGGGCAAAGGAGACGATAAAGCTGTGACCGAGCTAGAGGCACCCAACTTTATAGCTGGCGTAGCAGCAGGCAGTAAGTTTTCAAGCGCATATACGCACTGATTGGTGATCAGGAAAAAAAAAACTTAACGGGCGAAGCCCATATCAGCTTTTATATTAATGAATACATTACTTTGATTTCTTTAGTTGCGAGCTGGCGCAATCAGATGGAGTTGCCGGTCAGCTCTTATGTTATTTACACTGACAAGCTGCCATTGGATGTAATTGCTGCTCAGCCAGTGCTCAAGCTGTTGCAGAAGCTTGGCGTACCGTGCACCGAACGTTATATTCCACCAGCCAAGGATACCTCCTACTTGTATATGTAAAAATAGTTAACATAAGCTAAGGTGGCTGTTTATATTTTAATTAAAGGTTGCGGTTGCAAGAAAAATTACCACACCATTCATTTGTAAAGAAGTTTAACTTATTTTAATACTTCAAATATGCTCAAATTGATCTCCTTGGTGCGCTGATCCAGGTGTGCCTTGGCGATGGCTATGAATTGTGGTCGTGAGAGCAGCGAATATGCGGGCACGAGCAGCGAAGAGATCAGCATATGCAGCTCCTTGTGACCACTGCTAAACAAATCGAGGCCCAACTCTAAAGCTGTGCCAAAATCGCATTCATCCATAGCTATATTAGCTGCATTGGCGACCGGCTGTAATTTCTCTAACACAGCCTGCTTGGCATTGTCGCTGCCATCATTGAGATCTTTGCGTTCAAATAGAGCCAAGATTTTCTTTAGCTCTGCATCGCTAACCATTAGCGGCCGATACCCCTGCTGCGTCTTGCGCTCGTAGGGCACCACAATGCCAGCTCGATGAAACGTCTTGGCCAGCACCCGCTTATCGCGCTCATTCTTCAAGCTGTCGAGCTGGGCCATTTCCAGCGAGTTATCACTGATGTACTGCTTCACCGCTTTTTTGGTGGCAGCTACTTGGGCTGCTGTAAATGGTGTACCCACATAATCATGTTGCAAATAGTGGAGAAACGCATCAAATATGTTGCCAGCCACAAATTGAAACTCGCAGCTGCGTGTGGCGTCATTGCGCGCCAACATCAGCCGCTCCTTGTCCTGTGGCACATCGCGCCAGTAGCCGTAGTGTATGCCCGTGCCTTGACGCACAAAAACAGTTTGGAATTCGGGCGGATCGTAATAGAAGCGCCAGTGCCGCAGGTAATCGCCCGGTTCACCGATTTTTGCCTTATGGAATTTACCAGCCAGAAATTCAAATGGACCCACAAGCTCTAGCTGGAACACCGTTTCTACGTGCTGTAGTGCAGCCGCTTTTGTGGTGTCCTTTTTAAGTGTGTTTATGAATTTCCAGAATTCATAGAAGTCTTCTGGCATTTCCACTAGAAATTTATGTCTTATGAATTCATTGCTCTCGCATAGACTGTCATACTCCTGTTGCACCGACAAACGTATGCGCTTTTCCAGTATTTCCATAAAATTTTTGCCGGCAATATTGTTCATTGCCTCCTTCTGCAGCTTCGCCGTCTCCGACTCATAGTTGCCAACAGGCTCTTCCAGATCCATCTCCGGTGTTTCCATGCTGTCGATTGTGTTCGGACTATCTTTGTGTTCTTCCGTGTCAGTTGCTTTGCGTTTTGGCGCCATTTTTGTCGCTTCAGTTTGCTTTTCTGGGTGATTATATTTTTCTAGATGGGCGTCATTACGCTGGTAGCATTTGTCCCAGTATTTACAGTCAGCCTTAGGCATTTTTATAATTTCAAGAAATTTATTCGTTTTAATATGCAGGCAAAATATAAATCGATACTAAAAGCTTTTTCTTCTTCTTGCTAGCTAGTAGCTACCAAAATACCAAAAGGTCAATTAGGGTTGTACCAGTTGCATTTGTGTTGATTGATCGATATGTCGAGTTTACTGCCAGCTTATCGATAATAAATGTGTAAAATAATCGTTGCAAGAATTTTAATTATCGAAATAACACACCTTGCAATGTGTGTGTTGAGTTTGGTTTTAATTATTGTAGTTCATTCAATGAATACAAACTTTTGCAAAATAATAAATTTGTAGTTGGTTAGTATTACAATAAAAGTGTATGTATATGGGCAGACGTTTCAATAAGAAAACACAATAAACCTAAAATGCTACTAATCCTCGACAGCACACATAACTGAGTAGACGCATTCCTCCTTGTTGATCAAATGACAGGTTTTGTTGACCAGGGACATCAGCTGATTCACATCGGTTGCCCAGTTGTTCAATATATCCGAAGCACTCTTCTTTGTTGTAAAATACACAATGCCAGCAGGTCTATCGATCTTAACACGTATTGTATCACTGTTGGCCAACTTGGACAGATACTCCTCACAACGATTTGTGGGCAAATTTAGCAGCTCACTCATACGTGTCAAGTGCAATCGTGAATAATACATCGCTATGATGCGTATATTCTTAACAAAAATGTTCAAATTAGAATTAATTTATTTAAGTACTTTGTCTAAAACTTACGTGTTCTATCAAGCGGTCTTTCAGCTCAGTGATGCACTTCTTGCCATGCTTGGTGTTATCCTTGAACATATCGTTTTCGGCCAGAACCATGCCAAAGTCTGCATTAAACGTATCGAAGTTTATAAGCTCCTTTGACATAAACAGACGCAGTATTTCCCTGTTAAAATACGAAAACAACTAAGTCACAAGAATTAGGCATATGCCATGAATGTTTTACTTATAGGCGGGAACATCCTCCAGTTTCTTGTTCTTTGATAGATGCGCCATCATATCGCTCTGCTCGTTGTCATAGGGAGCCAATACGCAGTAAATCACAGCGCAGACCAGCTTATCTGTAAGCTCCTTTTTCTGCGCATCTGTCAGTTCTATCTCAGGCTCTAGTGCAGTAGCGGATTCCGACTTCTTGTCATCTTCTTCTTTTGTTTTTTTATCCTCACTCTTTTTCTTCTCATCTCCAGTGGATGACTCATCGGTTTCTGGGGCCTTTTTTCGCGGCGGCTCTGCAATAGCTTGATAATGACGCGATGTATTTAGGAAGGATGTATCTCGATTCAGTTGTATCATTAGGTTGTAGAATTTTAACTTGAGATCATGTTGTGCCGGATCATCAAAGAATTTTATGCTAATTTTCTTGGAAATTATCTGAGTGGACACGTAGTCCTCTTTCAAGAGACACAGACGCATTTGCTCCAATATGAGCTCGACCTTCTCACGCTTGTCCATGGAGCCATAGGTCTCCACTTGCAGCTCTTCCATGACCGCTGCAGCACCCACCACATCGCCATCGGCTTCCTTAATGTCCGCCAAGATTTTAGTTAAGCGTGCACGTTCAATTTCTACGTAGATTTTGCCTTCGGTAACGGAACGCAGCGTATCTATCAGCTTCAGCTTGCTCTCCTTATCGGGCGTTTTGTCCACATATGTGCAGCATTCCTGAATCATCTTGACCACGGCTTGCTTGAGTTGCGAACGGCGACGCACTAGCAGTGAGACGTACTCGTTCAATGCATTCCAGTTGCCTGTCTGGAGGCATATCTGGCAGATGGCAACAAGCACACGTGAACAAGATACCATATCAGCGCCCAGACGTGTTTGTTTCTCCAGCTGAAGCATAATTTCGATGGCTTCATGAAAGGCGTCAGGATTCTTTTTGGCCAGCTCCTTGGCTAGGGGAATTTTCTCATCACAGGCGGGCTCATAATCCACCTCCATTTTTGTAATGCGACCGCCATCGAACAAATAGTTATCCATGATTAGCTGCAAAATAGAAAAATATATTATAGTTATAGAATTTTTGTTGATGTTGTTGTTGTTGTAATTCGGTAGTATGACAAGGCAACTTTTGGCAGCGCCGCTACTCACATTTTGTTACGTTGAACTGTCTCGAAGCGTATTTCTTGATGTTAAATAAAGTGAACTTAACTATTTGCCGCCCTATTTGCGGTTGCTGTTATTGATATACTATTTTTTCGGGCACTAGCAAATAAATGCGGTGAATTTCGATTAAAACTCTGCAGAAATTTGCTTACAAATGATGTTAAGTTAGCTGCGCATGAAATCAGTGTTGAGCAGTGTCTGACAAACAATGCATTTTCAAATTGAAACTAACATCAAAACTAGATTGATTAAAAAAATTTGTTAAACATCTAAAAATTACAAAATTTGCAATTTGGGTTTATAGAATGACAACTGGTAAAAGAACACGGCTACGACGAAAAAAGAGCAAAAAAAGCAAATCGCGCAAACGTACGGTAAGTTGTGCATCCCTGGTGCTGCATTTTAGCTACACTGCACAACACTCGCGATTTAGCCTTTGTTAAGCCGCGAAAAATTCGCTAAAATACAATAAATTAGTCGAATGTTTTATGAAAAGCGTGTGTAAATTGTTTTTATGCCAAGAAACTACGTTGCGCTATTCGTAATTAACTCCTTGCACAGTGTCGCAAGCGTTTGCTGTTTCAACGCTACAACTACAATCACATTTTGCGCGCCAATTCGAGGGGCAGCCAAAAGACAAGCACCAAAATGGCACAAATACAGGAATATCAGGATTTGGTGCTAGACGCACTCGATACGGTTGAGTTCAAGCTGAGTAAGTGCAACTGTTATGTCAGTCTTCAACTATAGTATTAACTTTCGTTTGCATGCTTGCAGTACGCGACAAGGCGGACATCAACAATGATGCCATTATATTTCATCCCGCCATGGCTCACCAAATATTTGGTGAGTCGGAGACCATATTTGGGTATCAGGGCTTACACGTGCGCGTCCTGTACACGGCCGGTCCGCTGCACATCTATCTGGGCATAGAGTACGAGAAGCGTGTCAATGAAATCTCTGGTGGTGAAATTAAAGCAGACGATGTGGTGGCCACCATTGCGCAAAGCCTGCCAGACGGCTGCTATTTCATTAACCTAGATGAGTTTCTCAAAACGCTGGACAAGGCTGACAAGTTCCAGCCATTTGGCGAGAAGCTCGGCGAATACACTCGAACCGCCGATGATGGCAGTGAGCGGCTCTTTGAGATATATCAGTGCGACTATAAGATGTCCTCATTTTTAAAGTTCTTTGCGCGTCTGCAAACGTTTATATTGTGGTTTGTCGACGCTGCCTCCTATATAGACACCGACGACGCCCAGTGGTGTTACTTCATCTGGTAAGTAGACTTGTATATATAATTAACGCCGCTTGTAAGACTAGTTTATTGTAGCTATGAGAAATACAAGAATAAGGATGGACAGTACCAGTATGCAACTGCTGGCTACACTACCGTTTATGAATATTACGCCTATCCGCAAAACAAGCGACCGCGCATCAGCCAAATGCTAATTTTGCCACCATTCCAGAAATTGGGTCTGGCCACCCAACTAGTGGAAACAATCTACAAGTTCTACCAGTGCCAGAAAAATGTGGTGGATATAACCGTTGAGGATCCATCGGAGGACTTTCAGAGATTGCGAAATTTCGTGGATGCACGTTTGTGTCTGGAGCTTAAAAGCTTTGCACGCGACGAAATCAAAAAGGGTTTCAACAAGGAGATGGTACGGGAGGCACGTGAGGCATTGAAGCTTAACCCGCGTCAGGTGCGGAAAGTTTATGAATTGCTGCGTCTCTACTACACCAACGTGCATGACGAAAAGGAGTATAAAGTGTACCGTCTAGAAGTTAAGAAGCGCCTCAACGCCGTTTACTATAAACAGATAAAAGATCTTCAAAAGATGGAACGCTATAAAATGGACACAGAAATGCTGCGCGCACGTTTGCCCAATACGAAACAGCGCATGGAGCAGCTGCAGGAGGAGTATGTGCTCATTGAACAGGATTACAAGAATACTATTGATAAGCTACGGGCCTAAATCTATAATATATACAAAAGAAGACCGCTGGGTGTTGATTAATTTATTACATTTTCCGTTCTAAATATGTTGATTACAAAATACAATTTGTTGCTATAAGCCTACAGTAGGATTCTGTCGAATAAATGTGTATTAAAAAATACGGTCATGTGTGTATATCTGTGTGTAGAGCAAAATGTGAGGCGTGTGCGCTCTTGAGCATTTAAACACAGGAAACATTTTTTTATAATTATATATCGATACATATATGTATTGTTTTTACAAGAATTAAAAAAAGTTTGCGTATTGGAAGTACATACGTATGGGTGTAAATATACGGGGACTTTATAGATTTTGTGCTGCGCTAGCACATAGTTCGTATAACTAGCAGGACCCGTACTCCTCCATCCATTTCTCGAAACGTGCCACATCGTCGGCCGAAACGGATTTTTTGGTGCGCTGCTGAGCATCCTGAAAATCCTGTAGTGTGATGGGCTGGTCCGCATCCTCGCGGCGTATTTGCTTGATTTGCTGCGGCGTGCGGCCAGAGATGAGGCGTCGCATTGCCATCATAGAGGCATCGCGGCAAACATTGCTTATGTCCGAGCCGGAATACCCTTGCAACTCATCACCAATCATGCTCGTGTTGAGATCAGACGACAGCGATACGTCCTTAAGGCAGAGCTTTAGCAGTGCTGCACGTGTTTCCTCTGTTAAATGAAAATCTCATTAGAATATGTCTGGACGAGGTAAGTTTAGGCCACGCACCATTGGGCAGCGGTATATAGATGCGTTTCTCAAAGCGCCGGCGAAAAGCCTCGTCAATGTCCCAGGGATGATTTGTGGCTGCCAGCACCATGATGACCTTGTCATCCTGCAAACTAGCATTTAGACCATCCATTTGGATAAGCAGCTCCGCCTTGAAACGCCGGCTAGCCTCGTGCTCGGAGTCGCTGCCGCGTGAGGCGCACAGGGCGTCGATTTCATCAATGAATATGGTGCTGGGCGCATAGAAGCGCGCCATCTCAAAGAGCAGACGCACAAGCTTCTCGCTCTCTCCGCGGTATTTGGATGTAAGCGTGGATGAGGAAACATTGAAGAATGTTGTGCCGCATTCAGTGGCCACGGCCTTAGCCAGCAAGGTTTTGCCCGTGCCTGGTGGACCCACCATAAGCACTCCGCGCCACGGTCGACGTATGCCCTTAAAGAATTCGGGCATTATATTGGGCAGCACCACAGCTTCCTAGAGTAAAACAATTCAAAATAAACTGAAAATTGTGGATGGTTTCAATAATATTACCTGTAATATGGTCTTAGCCTCATTGAGACCAGCTACCTCGGTCCATTTGATGCATGGATGGCGTTGCAATATGTCCTTCTCCAGCGTATCAACTAGGTGTCCCTCATAGCCCAACGGTGAGAAATGCTTGACTTTTGTCTTGGGCGAACACCTTGGTGTATTGTGCGTGGTAGATTGTGTATGCGAATTATCCTCCAGCGATGTGGTCGCATCCTGATCATCCGAATTCGAGTTCTCATCCAAAGAATTCTTTTTTACCGCCCTTTGTTTGAGTGTCAGCTGTGTATTGGTACTCAGCTTGCGGGCCCGCAAACGTTCCACGGATCGACTCTTGCGCACTGCTGCTGTCAGCGCGGAGGCTCTGCCTGGGCGACTCAAACGCAAACCGACTCCGGCGTTGCTGGCCGTGCTGCTTGCTGATATGCCCACATTGCCAGCGCTGCCATGATGGCTCTGGCTCAGACTGTTGCTATTCAAATTGCTGCTAATGGAGGGCAGCGTTGGCTGCAGCTCGGGATCGCGTCGCCGCAACGAGGACACCCAGCGACTGTCCTGCTGTTGCTGTGAGGGAAACGGCATTGCAGTCTGGCTGGTACGTGGCTGCGGGGCTACCTCTGTATCGTAGACTGCGTTTAATTGTTGGGTGAGCGATCAAATAAACATTTGAGGCACAAACCTTGTGTGGGCAACCGCTGCTTATTGCGCAACGGCAGCGCACCGCCAATGCCCAAGCCATTGGGTGCATTGGGTCCTAGATTGTTGATGGGCCGATGTGGATTTACGGGAGCGACCTGTGGATGCTGATGTGGATGCACGATTTCTGCCGGCGGCTTCTTCCCGGCATTGCTATTACGCGTGGGCCGGCTGGTGGTGGTGATTTTGGTGAAAGCAAATGGTGACAGCGAATCCAAGATTAATGAGTCCATCATGCGCGCCATATGCGATAAGCTTGCGGGTGGCGTCGATGAGCTGCAAAATAGATAAGAAACATTGGGCCATGATTAATGCTGCTTGCCATTGGCCCTGCACATTCAACTTGGCCCAACGCCTAGCAAAGGTCAATTTGCTAGGCTTATCAGCTGGCGACAAGTCCCTTGCGTGCGCCGTTTCTAGTCTGGCCAATGTTTGTCTAGTTCCACAACACTTAAGTAGGCACACACACATGCACAGATAGTGCTCATGTATTTCTAGCAAGCCAAAGTTCGTGTGGCTAATGCGCGCACCTGTCATACCCATACATACATATGCAAAACAGTTGTGGGTTCAATAAACTTGAGCGCTGAAATGCCGCCTAGGTTATTGACGTGCCGGCGACTATTGTTATTGTTAACATTCACATGCGTCATCGTGATTAACGGTAATTCATTTACCTGAACATTTTTCTATAATAGTGCAATTGCCATTTTGTTCTATTGCTGTCTTTATCAAAAAATGCCCACACGCTCAAAAGTATGCTACACTATTTTCTATTACGTTTTCGTCTTAGCTAATTAAGTTGGCCGCAGTCGGCCATATTTCTTGGGCAGCCACAGACCGGATGTGGTCTCATTGCGCGCACATAAACAATTGGGGTTAATGTTTCTGATATGGTAGCTAACAGGCACCCACGTTTCGGAGCCAGAGATTTGTGTGATTAGCGGCTAACTGGGCCAACTTTTGCGCTTGCAGAGTCATTAAAACGTCTGATCCGCCTATTTGGCCTATATATTTATTGACTATGGCCTTATATCTATGGTTTTTTTATTGGCGCGCTTAGAAACTGTGTATAAAGCCATATAAATAGCACGCTTCATTGATGGGTAAACTGGCACAAGGCTGCCGAGGAAAATAACTGACAAAAACAGGAATCTAGATGAATGGATAGCTCAGTCAGTTCCCCCTCTCTCACTCTTTCTCTCTTTCTTTATTCTTTGTTTTAAAAAGCTTGTCCGTTCAAATGCATGTCACTGAAAAAGGTGTTTATGTTAATTTTTAGTTACCAAGAAAGCAGACCCTAAGAGCCGTCAATTTATGCAAATATCAACTAATAGCAATTATGACTAGCAAAAACGTCAAGTGGTCGGAAGTCGTCTGATAGTAGGCTAAGGACTGGGAGACTTACGTCTTACACCGAAACAATTTCTTATGAAAATTTAAATTATATTCAAAATACTCTGAATTTTAATAGATGGTAAATTTCGTGAACTATGTCTTTCATGAAATACGATCAGTGAATAATTAAGTAAATATTCGAACTTCTTGGTTAGCATACACTTCTCTCAAAATTTGTTTATAACTTGTAATAAAATGTTATGTGCTTAAATAAACAAGTGTATTTTTAAAATAAATTTCAAATGAATCGAAATTTTAATGTTAAAGGTCTCTTTGATTTGAAAGATAAGGCCTGCGATGTAATACACTTTTTGTGCAGATCCCAAAATGAACGACGTAAGGGGCATAGCCACTTTTTTTTGCGCATAATTACCACTGATGCAGATCCCATAGCGAATGATATGGCGTGTGTCTATAGCCAGACATAAAGGGCACGGCCACTTCATATTCCACCTGAACATTGGGCGGAGATTGCGGACGCACTGCTAATGCGGTGCGTTCCAGCGCTGGATTGGAGCTGGTCAGCGTACGTTGACGCATAAACGATTGTGTTCCATTGTTGTTGTTCAGCATTTGAGCAACGTTTCCGCCAGTTGGAGGAGGTCCAGCCACTGATTGGCCCATGCCAAACCAGTTTTGTGCATTTGTGTTAAACATTGTTGCCGGCTGCAGCAACAAAGACTTGGCAATATTCACTTACAATTTAAAAACACACAGAAATTTACTCTATATGTACTAAAGCTTGACGGAATATTCGGAAACAATACGATGTAGTGCCACGCGTCGCGAGTCGGCATCTACCTAGCGACTCAAGGGTTGTCCGCCAACTGACCACATAACTGGACGACGGACGCGTCCACAACAGAAAGCAAGCTCATTATTTGCATGGCGGGTAGTTTCTGGGTATTTTTTGTATGTGTTCTTTGTGTGTGTGAATGTGAAATGAGGTTAAAGGAAGTATTGCTTTGAGTTGTTGTTGCTCATTTATTGCCTACACCTGAGTCCAGTGGTCAATGCACGCTAACCCAAGTTGACTCAACCTCAAGCAAAAGATGCCATCGATTTCTGCGACTAGCTAAGGCATATACATAAATGAACACACATATATACACACACACGTATTTTAATGTATTAGAATACATTCTTAATAATTAGGCGTTTGTTTTTGCCGGCTTTAATGGCGCGCTTGCATGCGGCTTTTGATTGCAAGCCAAACCTTAGCATATAAAAAAAAATTATTTTTTATATATGTACATTTTAAATAGTATATACGGCCTGGAGTGTCTTGTCTAATATTTAACATGAGCTCTGCAGCAAATCCATCAAACGAAGGACATTTTTATTTAGTATATATACTTATAGACAAATCAGCTGCCTGAGATAAAAATCGATACGCATTGAGGGAAAAAATATGCACTTGGCTTTTACCAGTCAAGGCACGTTGAAGTGGCCTAGCTCGCCTACAGAAGGCGCTTCATGGAAAAATGTATGCCTACTGCTGCTGCTGCCTTACTTACCCTGCGCCCATCATAGGCAAATAGGTGGATGTGGAGTCCACGGTGCGTATGGCTGTATTGCCACGCAGCACAATCTTTTCGCGTGTGGTGCGTCTGTAGGTCTCCTCGCCGCGCATCCTTGTACTTCAATTTCACGTATTATCAAAACAAATATTCCAAATTTAACTATTTTTGTTTTTTAGAAATTCACTTGTTTATTTTTGCCAAAATATGAGTGTCGAACAAATTTTGCGTCTGCTCCTCCCACAGGCATTGTCAAAACGAGCTGTGAGCTAACTGAGACGGTAGATGCTGATGCTGTATGACAGCAGCCGTGCTCTCACGCGCTAAACACTCTCTTCGTGGCTCTCTTCTCTCAGCTGGTCGAATTGCGCAACTTTCAAAGTGCAGCGATGCGCGACGCTGTTGCCCTTTGGCGGCCCTCTTCACGACACGCTGCACAAATGGTCACTAACTGGGCGCAACGTTGTTGGTCAGCCGCTTTGAATGTTGGGCCCAAAGTCAGCTGGTGAAAATGGTGAAAATTGGGGGATGTTTATTTGTGCATTATGGTATGCACTCTACGCCTTTTACAGCTGGCGTGTCTTAAGAGATAGTACTAATTTGGCTTATCTGCTCTTTGATATATAAAGGCAACAATGTTGCATGTTCTCTTATTTTGTTTAGCATGCAAAGAAGTGCTGCATTGAATTTACATTTTAAAATGTTGTGTTGCATACTTTAAGTGAATGACATTTTAATTTATGGTGCGAGACTCCATACACTTAATGTATTTTCAAAATATCTATATCCGATTGCCCTTGGACTTCTCCTTTATTTTTATACATATTACTAGTTTTTCTTTCACTTGCTCTATCGCTCATTACGTTTATAGATTATTTGCTTCCCCCACCATTTAAATAAGGTTTTTAGTTATTTTTTTTAACCCACTCAGAAGAACAAATATATTTGATTTTTATTGATCGATTTTTAAAAAACTACTTATAAATTCCGATAGTAAATGACCATTCAAAAACCAGTTTGTAATTGGTGAAACTTTTTATAAATATTTCACATTTTATCTTATACAAATTTTGTATGATCAAAACTTGAACTTTGCTTAAACACTCAAAATTTCAATTAAATAACTGTAATCGTAAAATATTTTGGGCAGTTTACAAAAAATTATCCACAAACATACAAATATTTTGAATGATTGTGCATTTCAAATTATGTAGTTAAAATAATCAAAAACAAAACGCAATAAAAACCATTTGAAAATTTTTTTAAAACTAATAGTTTCAAATGTACTCATTCATCATATATGTATCAATGTAGACATACATTAATAAGTATTTAATAAGTATATTAGCCGTTTCTAACAAACACGAGGCACGTCGAAATGTAAGTAGACCACAAAAGAGAATATTAAGTTTACATCTTGTTATTATCGTTTTGTTTCCTTTTTGACTTGGGAAATTTGGTGGCTTCAGTTGCTTTGATGTCGATTCGACTTTATAAGGTTGCATGTGTATCGTATGTATATGGATAATTGTTTATATATTTACTTTTTTTTTTATGTAGTATGTAACGCTTGAACGTTTTAACTTTAACAATAACTATAACGTTGGTAATTTTTTCATTCTGAAAATATGATGTCTGATTATTAAAAATGTGTGATTTATTATTATTTCTGTTTTGCTTTTGTGCACTAGAGAGATAGTTTTAAGTTTTTTTTTTTTCAAATTATTTACAACTAGCCCTACAGCATCTTGCTTTGACGTTTCACTAATTTGGCGAGTATTTAGTAGTATTTCCACTATTTTATTGATTTACTGAAATTTACGTGTGGATGACCGCGCCTTCCAGGCCTTGACTAGATTGTACGCAAAGTAAAGTGTGAACCCATGAATCTGGAAGCCCACAAAACAAAAGGCATACCAAAATACACCATACGGAAATCCCTGAAAGAGAAGCAACCAAATTGTTAATTTGATTAGATTTTTTTTTTTTATTTTATATTTGACTTACGCGCCATACGAAAATGTCCGTTTCGTCCAGCTCTAAGGCTTTGTCCATGGTCAAAAACTCCCAAACGTCGGAAAAGTAATAGGCGAAACAGTAAAGCAGCGGGAGCACAGCCATTATCAAAATGGCAATCATATACTTTTGCATATCGCGGACCTTGTTGCCACGTGCCGCTGAAAGGCCCAGAAACGATGTGAGCAGCGAGGCAGCCCAAACGTATTCCCACCACAGTGGCTGCGGCACCTCCAACTCTTCGATTTCTAGCACAAATATATCCAAGCGATCCAATATGTCAGACGTTAGCTTGGCCAGCATGACAAAGAATAGCAGGGCATGAAAGAAAATGCAGTACTTTAGACGCGATTTGTTCAACAAGCTGCAAATAGAAGAAAATTTATTTTGCAGTTGTAGTAGTTTGACTTGTTAGTTGGGTTTCCTTTTGTTTGGTAGCCCTCGGCCTTTAGCTATCCAAAATATGTACACAAACAATGACGTTGTTGTTGTTGCTATTGTAAACAGGCACACATGCTGAGTGTCTAGCTGGCACTTTGCCCACCCACTCTGCTGGCACTGCCTGGCTGGCTGGCTGGCTGACTGGCTGGCTGACTGTTTGTCTGGCTGGTGCACCTTCTATAGCAGGAGTTGTAACTTGATTGCAGTCGATTGCGATGGCATGACCTTTTGGCTTTTGGCAGTGCAGGCGCAGCTACTTGCAAGTAATTAGATAATTTTGTGGAAATTTAGAAAGTGTTATTAACCTAATTTGATATGTGTTTGCCACTTTCTGCCTAAACTCGAAGTCATTTCCATCGGTTCCCGCGACCATTGGACCGCCGCGAGTTGCCATTTTTGTTCGTCAATTCGATGCCGTTTTTACCAAAGCTTTTTAACAATTTTAAATACAATTTAACTGTCTTCAAAGTACTTCTCACAACATTTGCTCGGGCGATATATTGTGGTGGTCGGTCGATTACAGCGGTGCAGATGGCATAATATGAGTGTTGGCTAACAGTCAAAATTTATTGAACAGTACCAAATACTCGTTATTTACAGTTTAAACTAGATTGTGGAGGTCGGGCAATAGGCGTCGTGAGTGTTGTAAATCACCATCAGTTTTCAAAAAAAAAAAAAAAAGTACGCCAACTTTTTATTTACCACATTACTTTTCCGCAATTTATCTGTAATATTAGCATAATTAAGTACACATTTATATGCAAATGTGTGATTTGATGCACTTAAATTTTGTAAGTGGACGCGAAGGCACCGTGAACTGAAGCTCATTGGTCGGGCAACTGCGTCAAAGCTACCTGTTGCTTGTTTGCATTTCAATCCATAAATCAATTCACGAAATGGCGAACAATGAAGAGTGCAAAAAGCGCATATTTAAAAATAAAATTATACATTAAATACATACATATCTATTTTTACTTATTTTTGCTGCTGCTCTTTGCAGACGGTTCAGTTCCATGCGCTCTTTGGCACAGTTCTTTGAGTGCCTTATGCTCGCTGGGCTACAAAAGTGGAAACAGCCGCAAAGTGCCATCAGTTCTACGGCGGTATTCTTTAGCAGAACGTCTTAGTGCGAAGCGCATGCGATCGGCAACGGAGTTTTTAATCAGAATTAACAATTTACGCAAGCATTTAATGCCAGTTATTGATAACTATCGTCTACGTTTTTATCCAGAGATAGGCAGCTGACTTGACTTCACCCATATGTAGTTGTGTGTCCGTGTGTGCTTCGCTTAACGGTAATTCTTGTACATTATTTGTATTACGCCCTTTGCATATTTTGCATTTTGAAAATTAATGTGTGCGCATATTTTAATATACTTAATGTGTGTGCCGTTCTTATTTGCCTTTCGCGACTGACCTTGTTTGTTAATATCGTGCCCAAATATGAAATTATTTTTGTAAATATTTTTCAAAAATTTCGGACCTGCAGCTGTGTCGACATCCGCTTGCCAATATGTTGTGTTTTTACATTGTTTTGATTTTTGGCAACAATTATCAACTTTTGTATACATACATATTAAACATAGACAATGTGATTCAGTGTGTGTGCATGACTTTTACAACCTTGTGATATTTGTTGTGCTTAATAAGAGTCTTATAAATACCATCGATCATATGATTTAGATAACAGTTAATAATATTATCAAATGTGATAAATTAGTAAATGGCTGCTGTCTCCTTGTCTCTTTGCAGCTGCTCTCCCGCCGGCTGTGCATTCAGTTAAATAATATAAGACCAACCGAGCCCAACGAAACCCAAGTGCATCCGTATCCAAGAACAAATCATGTCCGCGATTGCCGCTGACAAACGCGCATCATTTGCGCGCCGGGCCGAAAGTCTGGTGGAGCGGGTGAGAGTTTTGAAAACCATTTACGAGGTAATCTGTATGAAGTGACCAAAATGCGTGAGATATAACAATTTGTTTTTGCTTTTCGATCAAGTTGTTTTTCAGGCCTACCTGCATGATTGTTTGCCACTCAATTGGAATTAATGTGCAATTAATTGAACACGAGTTATGAATTCATTTCTTAGACCAGTCCCTAAACTATTACCACAAAAGTCCGTTTCTGCATACCAAATTTAGGCTTGCGGAAACATGAACGGGAAGTGTAAAGACATGCAATCCCCTATCGATAAAAATGCTATAAACATAAAAACCCACACACACACACATATATATTCGATATCAATATTTATTTGATTAGACGTAATGGGCGTGGGTGCTGGGCATTACGAATTAAGACACTCGCAGACGTGCCTATTTGACTTGGCTCGCTGCCCTGACTTTGGTATGCTCTGTCAATTATTCTCTGAAAATGAATAGTTCCCCAAACAAGCAAATATAGATGTGTATGTATTATGCTTGCATTTGCTTGCGATTTATTACAACAACAATTAGTGAGGCGTATTAAATGTATAAAGATCAAGGACACGCCGTGCTTATTGACAGGAATACTGTTCACCGCTTTTTGTCGTTGTTGGTGTTGTTAATGATGATGTGAGTGCTATTAACAATTTAATGGAGCGTTGTTGTCTATTTAATTGACCCTTTGTTTCTCAATTATTCCAGCGCGCTTTAATTTTGGCGAAACGGTCATAGCTCTGTGGGCAGTGACCACTTTATCTATAGCTATTCGAAAGCCTGAGATCTTGATAATGCTCTCTGTTTGTGTCGATGTACGCCTTTAGCGTTCGAGCTATAAATAAATCTTTCAAATTAAGAAGCTCGCCAAATTGGCTTGGTATTGTGCAAAGCGAATGCGTCTTTATCAGACTCAGACGCTTCTGCAGTGACATCAATTGAATGCGGACTGGGTAATAAATAGTTACATCGATGTACATATGTATATAACTATTTACGTACAAAGCCGCAGAATTAATTAAGCGGGTGAAGCAACACAGCACAGAAACTTACACACAGAAAAACACATAGTTGGCCAACGACCGAGCAGTTCATTTGTTTTGTTGCATTCGAATATTTAATTGAACGCCAAATGGTGTGTGTAATATTTAGATAGACGAGGGCAGCTCATAAATTTCATATGTAAAGAAAGTGGTGTTTTTTCAAGGACAGGCAAGTGTATAAAATGCATAAAGCGCATCATTTAAAAAGGAAATCAAATCAAATCTGTGATCCTTAAAATGTTTTGGCAACAGCTATAAAAGCTTTAATATATTATTTGGTTTTTATAATAACACAGGAATAAAAGTAAAGAAATATTTGAATGCTAAAAATCAAAAGGAAATATATTCCATTCGAACTAGAGGCCAAAAAAAAAATTTTTTTTTTACTATATGTACATATGTACATACATATATGAAAAATGTTATGTACAGTACCAATCTACAGTATATAAGTATAATACAAAAATATGGGAATTGAAGTTCTACTCGTCTGTCAGATATAGACATTAGATATTTTTTCCATTTAAAGTTTCAGATCATAGAAAACAAAAAACAATTTAGAAAGTGATTTAATTGAATATTTCCATCGGTTAAGACTACAGAACTAAATAATAAAAAAAAACCAGCAATCGTCGAGAGAGGAGTTGTATAATTATAAAGTAAAATGTATCAATCAGTTCGCATTAGCACGGCTCAGTTTTATACGAACGGGGCTTCCCCTCTTAGCATGGAACGACGTGTATGTCTTTATCGGACTGGCATATTTGTCTTATCGAAAATAGCAACGCAAATAAAGGCAATTGCGTAGAGTGCGGCAGTGCGGCACGCAAGCAAAACAAAGAACAGAGAACGAAAAAACAAAAAACAGAAAGCAAAATAAATGAACGATAAAAAGCTAATAAAGTGCAACATAAATAAATGCGTGCGTAAACATCGCGTGAATTCATCGTGCCAATGAATTTGGCAGCGGGCCAAGAAGACTCAGAGAGCAGGAGAGGGAGAGAGAGAGAGAGAGAGAGAAAGAGAGAGAGATAGATAGAGGAAAACAGTGGTAGAGAGAGGGGTGGGGCTATACACAAAGCTCGTAACTTGATGGCCTGCCGAAAATATTTTGAGCAAAGTGCCAGAGTTTGTACTTGAATTTTCCTGCTCTTTTTGCTGGTATCCTTCGTTGTCCTGACACGTGTGTTTGTATTGCCATTGGGGCTTAAAGTGTCCTCTTTTTTTATGCTGTGTGCTTTGTCTGTGTGTTTCAGTGTGTGTATGAGAATTTGTGTGTTTGTTTATAAGTAATACCGCTTTTGAAAGCCAAGCACTTGAATTTGTCCCGGGCTCACGTTTAAAACTCATTCAATTTTCGCCCAACATATCGAGCGTCTCAATTTTAAAGTGTCTGCCGTTATTTTTGATAGAATATTAAGGTTGTCTATCTAGACTGGTATTTTGAGTAAATTTATATTACTACTTATTTAACTTAAAGGTACCTAAGAAGAGCCACGAGCAATTTGATATGAAAATAATTCAATATGATTGAAAATAAGCTCAGATAAATAATTCAAGAAAATGTGCAAATCTATAAAACAAAATACATAACGAATAAAGGTTATGTATACATGCTTGTACCGTTATTCAATTACGGTTAATTAATTCTCCTATAGTACCTAATTCATTTATTGACAGATTATGCAATCTACATTATTATGTCACACAATATTTGTGTAGCCTTGTTTGCAATTTAATATATCTCGACATTTATAATTTTTGTTTTTAATAATGTCATAGAAAATGTTTTTTCTAGATGGGTTGGCGTTCAACTTATGTTTCTGACAGAATTTAAATCATATAAAAATGTGTGAATGAGTTAGAGGATTAAAGAGCTCATTGCGCATACGCCGCGTTTTTATTTTGAAATTATTTCCACAGCATTTATATGGGCTATGGAAAATACAAGCGGATAACGGTTAAAGCGCAAATGTTATGTCTTAATTTGAATTTAATTAGAGAAATAAACGAAAGTGGTTAGTAGCAGAGGGTAGCTGAAGGTGTGTAATTACGCACAATGCGAGACAAAGAAATAAATAAATAAAATAAATAAAGCTCGACTATGAGATACAACCATTCTAGCTTCTTCTCTACATACATTCACAGTCTGTTCCTTATACAATTTTTAAAATAATAAATAATATGCAAATTTTTATGTAACGCCAAAAATCAGAAATCTTTTTGTTAGAAAGTGGGAGGAACACCTTTGATACATGTGCTATATTATGAAGTTCCTTTAAGCTGTCGTAGCTTTTGAGTTCGAGGCATTTATTAAACTAGATAGCCAGACTGATCATGAATAAACTATATATTTCAAACGCTTTATTATTGGACAATTTGATATACCCCATTTTAACCCCTTTTTAATGGGCATAGGGTATATAAAAGTGAAAGCTCAACCACAACAACAGTCGCTGCACAAACGTTAACAATACATTAACAGCAACAAAGCAACAGCGACAATGTCAGCTACAATTACCTAGGCAGGTGCGCAAAACAAATAAACAACCAGAACTACAACAAAAACAACAATAACAAAGAGAAGAAGGCGACTTATATGCACAGGCTGGAAAACAAAATACATAGAAAAGACGCGTTACTTAAGCGTTGGGTGTGGGGCGTCGGGGGCGTGACAATAAGTCAAAGCAACAACGGCATAAAGTTTCCAAGTGCTGTGTTGAGCATACTTTCAGGCGCAAAAGCCGAAAGACAATTGAAAGCCCGTAAGCCACTTGCCAACGACAGCCAGCTGAGTCAACGGGGGCGTGGCATTATCTGTACTTTTTGAATAGCTATAAAAATAAGTGCAAGATAATACAGAAGTGCTAAGCCAAACAATCAACAACAAAAATAAACAGGTTAAGTTAAATGAGATTGTGATTGCGTCTCGGTTGATTGACTCAAGTGCAATAGTAAAATCTGATAGAGAAAATATCGAAAAGTTGTAGATTAAATTGACAATAAATCGTATATTATTTATACGTGGTAAACCTATGTCTGGGGCCTCTACTATAAAATATACAAGTCAATTACCAAAACCTCCAATTATAATTTGTATAATTATACAAAAAAATCGAATAAGAGCATGGGCTGTAACAATAACACTATAAATTTGATCATCTCCAATTAAAACTCCCGGGTGTCTTTATTCAGCTAGAATTTAAGTTCTTAAATATTATATTCTTATATATTATTCTTTTAAAAAGCAAGATGCCGAGTATCAGTTAATGAATTTGACTTCCTGTGGGTAAGGGTAGGACAATGATCCTTAAATGGGTTTTCTAAATAAGAAGGCTATTTCCGAAATTTGCTAAATTCGAGCAAATTCATCTGATTAAATGTAAAAATCACTTCCATATTATTATCTTAAGCTAGGTCAAATTTGTTTAACGTAGCGTATGCCCCGCGTGGGCTTACTACCGCGGTATTCGCATATGCCACACATTTGAGAGCCGGTCTTAAATATGCTGTATGCGCTGTGTCCTTTGGGTGCCAAATTGAATACATGTTTGTTGGGCAAGAAAAAAAAAGTAGAACGTGTTTTCACTCATGTCAAATTCCAGCAAACTTCAGTTTATTCGAGGACCATGTGAATTTTCTATTTGCCTTAAGTTAATTCCAATAATCTGTAATATCGCATAGGCCATGTTTATCTGCAATGTTCTAAATTCTATACAGGCAAAGTTTTCCTGCCTAAGCCATATTAAAGTTTTGTGTCGTAATTTGAATTTTTGTATCACACAACCCCTGGATATACGAGTGTGTCGCATTTTTTATTCAGCCTTGAATTTTTCAGCGTTGACAACGAATTTTTGTGCTGTGTCAGTGGGAAAAAAAACTCATCAGACTTATGGCCATGCTCATTGACAACCGTGATATTCGTAGTTGAACGTGAGCAGCATTCACATTCACGCTCACATTCGTATTCAGTTCATCATTATCAACATCATCATTAATGCCGAGCAGCATTGTTTCTTTATATTTTTCTGTTTTTTCCTTTCTATGTATTTAAAATGCATATGATAATAGTTGTTCAGTTTTATTTTTTATCCTATGCATTTTTAGCGAAATGCACTCTTGAATTCGACGGGCATTGTTGTCTGATGTGACAGGCAGCAATTTGGGTTAGGAGCTGCCATTTGCCGGCTTGACCTACGCCACGTAAATTCTAAATGCGCATATTTTATACGATTTTTGTGGGAAGTGGCATAAGGGTGGTCTTAGCTTCTTGCTGGATAAACGAATGGCAATGGCAGTCGCGCATTATATTTTCTGCGAGCTGGCAAATTAGCGCATCAAAACAAAAAGACGCTTAGAACGCACAAGAGCAACAACAATAGCGGCCGCCTCCTGGAAGAGTCGGCAAAAACAATGCATCTAAGCGCGAAAACTAAAACAAAAGGAATATTTTGTAAAAAAAACCGCCACAAGTTCACATACACACACACACACACACACACATGCATACAGTAAAAGACAATGCGTGGGTGCAAGCAACTGGGCGCTCACAAGTAGGCAACGAAGTTTTGCACTGTGTTCTGGGATTTCGCGTGGGTGGCACAGCGTTGCCAGACAGCTAAACTAAAAAAAGCAATTGAAAATGAAAATTGATGATACTGAAGCGCAAATTGAATTGTAAGGGATTAAATGAACATACATTTTCGAAGCAGCGTTGTTGTACAAAATTCCGATGAATTTTCTTGTTGCTGAGCTTTTCTATATTCAGCGCGAAGTTTCTTTAGTTTATATATTCCAATTATTTAACTGTGATTATTTATCACAGCTAAATATAAATGTCAGTATTTAAACAAATTGATTTATTTTTTGTATGGTGACAACAAAAATCTATTTTTAAAACATGTTTAAATCGTAACCTTTGCTGAAGAAGGATTGAGATTTCATTTAAAGTTTTTTTTGCCGCAATTTGTGCACACCATACATACTTATAACTATTAAGAACTTGTGCGTTGTACTTCTTGTACTTCTTGTTAAAATTTTAAACTAACAAATTCCATTAACAATCTGGCAACTTGGCATAGCCCAACACCTGCCCAACTGAGTGCCCTACGGCAACATTCTGACGCCCCCGCACAGAAAAATTTAATGCTTTTTTTTGCGTCGCAACATCTTGCTCAGGCACAAGGGACGCAGCGCCATTACCACTACACTCACTCACACACACACACACATACACATACACACACACTCACACAAAGTCGCAAACCCACCACTATAACGACAACTACCATTACAATAGCACTTCTCGGCATTTTGTTTTGCTAGCCGCTTCGTCACCATCGTTTTGAGGCTTCGTGTCTGCGTCGTCGCTTCGTGCCATTTCCGGCGGCAACATCGCATCTACGCAGCTCTGATAAGACCAGGCGGCAGCAGCAGCAGCAGTCGTCGTCGAACGCTCGAAACGTTGAAATCGAAATACGAAATAAGCTGCTAGCAAGAGAAGCTACAACCAGAGAACCAACTGCAAAAGTGTGCCCATTTGCGAATACTGTGCCAAGTGCGTCTGTGCGCCTGATACTCGCAAAATCGAAAACGTTTGTGTGTTAACCGTTTGGTTCGTGTTCGAAAATTGCGTTGTGAATTTAACTTGGCCATGTCTAAGCCGGTTACACCGCAGCATCGTGGCGCCGCATCTGGTTCGGCGGAGAAGATTAGCGTAAGTTTAGCCAGTGTGCTGC
Source organism: Drosophila novamexicana (assembly GCF_003285875.2). Lineage (NCBI taxonomy): Eukaryota > Metazoa > Arthropoda > Insecta > Diptera > Drosophilidae > Drosophila > Drosophila novamexicana. The sequence continues at coordinate 251,778 of NW_020824835.1, forward strand.
TATGCTCCGCCCGAGCTCGAATCGCATGGTTGATGACGCACAAACACTTGCCACATTTGCTGTTGCCTGCTCACTTAAATGCGCAATTCTTGAGCGGCTTGAGCTGCTTGAGTGTGTGTGTGTGTGTTAAATTTTGTGTTAGCGATTCCATCTCCACTGCCATAAGCAGTTTCTCAGCCGTCATGCAATGCATATCGCAAAAGCATCGTGACTTTGAGTGCACCTGACACGTCCTGACGCGTATTTGTGTTGCCCAACTCTAAGCAAAGGCCTTAGGCAGGCGTATCAACTGCAGCGTCACACAAAAGCAGGCATAAGTCCGCTCAAGTCATGTGACCTTGGACGCTGTTTGTGTATGTGTTTGTGTTTGTGTTGGCGCTTTGGAATATGTTGTTTGGTTGCTGTCAGGTTGGCCTCAAAGGGCACAGCATACTTTTTGCCGTGTGACTTATAAAAATTGCATATTTGTCACTGAGTAGGTGTGTTTGTGTCTGTGTATGTGGGCTTATAACTGTAACTGTTATGTATATGTGTTGTGTAAGGGTGTGTGATTGTGTATGTTGTGCGACCATTACCGTTAACGCAGTCATTTTACGTGCCATTTGCGTTGGCATCTGGCAGGCCAAATAAATTGAGGTCCTTAAATTGCCAACGACCGTTGCAAGTCGTTTATTAAGTTTCTTAATAACGTTCTGCCATAATTGTTGTAAGTCAGCTACACTGTACTGGGTAATTAAGCAAAACACAAATTTATGTTGTTTCATTTGTTTCATTGTCATATTTTTCTAATGCCATTCTAATTTTCTCGTACGGCTGGTGCTTAAATTTTCTGACATGGTTTTCTGAGACGGTTGCTTTCCAAATCTCTCAAAAATTAGCCGAAAGACACTCGAGAAATTTATTTATATTAAAGCCTGTTGGCTTTCGGCGGTTTTGGTCCCCAATTTTTATCAGAGTCTTTATAAAATACTATATTAAAGTGTGAAATACGAATTTGAAGACGAATTTGAGTGCAAAACTTCAGCCATCAAATCTTTAATCAACATTTATTCCAAGGAGGAATTAATTTTCCGAAACTCTGCCTTGTCGTGCACCTCCTTCAAATACGTTAACTGTAGCAAGAATTTCTGCTTTCTAGCCTTACGCTTTGGGCCTTGTGTTGATCACCAATCAGTCAGATAAGACAGACAGTTTTATAAATAGAGACTAATTCAATTAAATTAAGTTAATTTTATCGTTGAAGCTTCAAGACTGTTCTAGTTGATTGGCAGCTTTAGTGTTATCTTTAGCTTAAATCTCTCGCATATGATGCAAACCGTATTCAATGTATGTTCAGTTAAATATAAATCTTACTCTTCCATGTCGCCTTGTATTGTGTGGCTTGGCTTGTGTTTAACTGAATCAGCAGAGAGAAAGTATGCAAGGTTTTTTTCCGTTGGTTTAACCAACCGCAAATGTTGCATGCCCCGTGGCTTCTGCGCACGCATTCAATTTCAATTCCGAATATGCTGACAACCCAACTTATATCCGTTTGCGTCAGACAATAACATGCTACGAATTTTCCTCTGCAAGCTCCAATTTCGTGAGATTTCGTTTATTTTTTTTTTTTGTCTTCTCATTTCACCGAGCTGTTGTTTTATTTTAATGCTGACTTTGACTCTTTTGTTCTTAGCCAACAATGCAAAATTTAATTAAGAAAAAATCCGCTTTGACCCTTAAGTATTTTTTTTATGCGTTAAGCTTACTTGTTTGTTGTGTTAAAGTTTATTTGATTAACATTATGATAATCTTTTGGAATGCTCAATTTAATTCAGTTTCCAAATTAATTTAGGTTCAGTTATGAGTTTTGTTGGGCATAAAACATGAAAAACTACAGCCGAAGATTACAGCAATCGCCCGATATATCTATATACCTTCTACTTATAAAAGAATGAATCTAACTAGCCTCTGTTTTACATATACATATTTTGTAAGTTTACAGGGCATCTATAGGGTCATTTATTTGCAGTAAAAGCAATTTTCATTTGTTATTTGTGCAATTCGTGGAAAATGTGCACAGCGCCGTGGGTTACTAAATGGGTCGACGCATATACATACATGCATATGCACACGCAAACATACACTCACATACACATACATAATGAAATATCTTCCATTTATATGCGTATCGTTATTGCAGAAAAAAGAGAGAAAAAAAATTTCCTGCCAATTCTGCGTGTAATATGTTGACTTACACAGAAACCAAAAGGTGATCTCTCTAACCTTTTGGTTTCTGTGTAAGTCAACATATTACACGCAGAATTGGCAGGAAATTTTTTTTCTCTCTTTTTTCTGCAATAACGATAGAGCAAAACGCAAAACCTTCTCCCCCTTATGAGTCCACATCCACCGTTCAGCTCTTTCACTTGTTCGACTGGCTTTTATATTGTTTGTGGAGCATCGGTTGGGCAAGTTTATGGCCCTGTGCATTAAATAAACTTTCATTACATCAAATTGGCAAACAGAGTAAAAAATGCCACGCCTTTCTGTCTGTGTGTGCTTGTGTGTTATATAAGTTATATAAACGTGTACAAATAGTTTTGTTTGCCAAGAAAGCGCAAAGATGTGAACATAAAGCAATTTCTTAGCCCTTATTTGTTCGCCTCAAGCCCTATATTTATTTTTGTTTTGTTGTTGTTTTATTTGTAGCTTGTATTGATTATTATTTCATCTAGAATTCCTGTTTTAATTGCATTTTTAATACATTTTTCATTTCATTTAGCGGCAATTGAGTTGTCCTGCCAATAAACCTTACACATACGCCGCGTGGCATTAAACGCCTTCGAGGTCCAGCTGCTCCTTAATAGCTGCCGCGCACAAACTTCCACATATTTCAGTGCGGCATTTGCGACAGCATCGTGCATATTTTCTTTTAAAGCTTGCCTAACTTTGCCATTGGCAAAGTGTCAAAATTTGCAAGGCAACGTTGCTCATACGCCGCATAAAGCAAACAGCTTTTCATTAATTCCCTACTGCTTACAGACTGACTGCCTGTGCCTGCTTACAAAACTTAAATGACCTTAAATTGGCGGGTTTTACGGCAGACCTACGCTTGTAAAAAAAATAAAAAAAAACTTACCTAATGCAGCTTCTAAACTTTGCCTCAATTTGTTGGGCCAAGGCTTTCGGAGTCCGCATTTTATTTTGCCTGTATATCTCACGAACTTTTCCTTAAGACTTTTAATACGCAGTGAACGAATTCATTGAAAAGATTCGTACTCTCAACTGCCTAATGCGCGTGTCGAGGCATATAAATATATAAGGCATTGACGTGGGACTCAACTTTGCGTGCTGCCTTAAATAGAATTCGCCATAATTTCTAATAGGATTTAACATCTCCACGGGATAGCAGTAGAAGGATAATTTCCAATTAGCAGCTCATTTTCGCTCATTCTATTCGCTTCCCATAATGGGCAGCTAGGCAGCGACAGTTAATGGAAATTATGGCTCCGACGTTTAAGTTAAAGTTAATGGATGTCAGAAAAAAAGTGATGCTTATTCTACGTACCAAATGGCAGTTAAGTGATCTGGAAGTGATTCACAAGCAAAGAATGTTAATGTTTGATTATTCAAGTTATGTTTAACTAAGTAGAAACCCAATTTGTGCAGGGCCAAAAGCCAATACAAATGACTGTTAGAGAATTTCAAAATGTTTGTGGTCCTAAACTGTTTAAAAATATTAAAAACAGAGCTTTAACAGCTTTGACTATAATTGAAAGCAATAGAACAATTGAAACCCTACGATTAATTCTATTCTAAGCTAAACAGTACTTTTATATAAAAGTACAATTTCGGCAATCTATAAATTCTATAAATCTTCAAATAGGAGTTTAGCTCCTATATAATAGTCTGATGTATTAGTCCGAAGTTGACAAGAAAACTAACAATTGGTGAGCCATCGATAAACGAAAGAAGTTGTGAAAAAGCTTTAGAAATAATAGACAGAAGAACTGACGGATATAACCGTATCGACTCTTGATACCACTCAAGAAAATATATTCTCTTTGCGGTCAGATTCAATGGGCTTTAAATTAAACAAAGAAATTAAATATCCTCTTCAGATATGTAAGAGAAACATGGCTTAAACAAACTCTCCTGTATGTATAAAATGTATTAAAATGCATTAAAAGGAATATTGCAAAGTTCAAAATCAAATGCTCTCCAGTGCATAAGAGGACATTTCTCTGTATTTTAAGGGCTCTCTTGTAAGTCACGTAGTTGGCTAAATTTGTTCAAGCCTAAATTGATTGCTTTCTTGTAGTACTTTTATCCCTTGACAGTTCTGCTTATTTATGAAGTTACTTGTGCATGGCAATAACAGTATCTCATTTCAGTACATGCTAACTATTATTTACCAGTTGATAAAGTGTATCCTTTTGTGTATACTAAAAGCTGATGTTATGTGCTACATAGCACACACCTGGGAGTAATTATGTAATATTGGATATTAATGTCGATTAATTTTCAACTATTTAATGTTGCATATTGTTTATTTACACCTATTGAACTCCTATTGAATTTGCAGGTCAATTAGCAATGTCTGCATTTTAAATATGCTACGCAATGTCAGCTACTTAAATATTAATTAAAATAAATGTATTCGCAATGGTTTCCAATGGAAAAAAATAAACGCGAAACGGCTGTAAATTTTGCATATATATAATCAATAAAACAGCATGCATATTTTACAAATTGAAACCCCAAAAAGAGAATAACGAATATAACAACATATATGCCAATTATTCAATTTGGATTTTATATGCCTTAGAGGCGTTCAGGTATTTACGCGATGCTCTCAGCCATATCAAAATTGTAACATCAATTTGATGGCAAACATATACATCCGGTTGGATATGGGTGAATTGGCAGGCGACACATGACAGCACTTAACCAAACATACTATAAAAGAATGTATTATTTCTGATGTGAAAGGTCGAACTGCTTTTTATGATACCCTACACTGAGATAGATAAGGATATTATAAAGCTAGGCTTCGTCCGAAGTTAAGAATGCCATTTGCCATTGGTTTTTACCTATTTCAGAAGCTTTCGAGAATTGCTATCAACTATCTACTGATTATCAACTAGCTACTCTCTCTGCCATTTTACCGCCGTTTTGCTGCCTTATAACGGGCTACAGGGTATTTTCTTCTCGGTCATAGGGTCTGGAGTATTATAACTTGTTTTATTAAGCCGGATGTGGTAAACGCTTTGGGATATCAACGAACGCTGAAGTGTATCTCCGTGTACAAGTGTATAGTTGTGTGCGTGTGTTGGAACGTGTATGTGTGTGTTTGTATGAATATATGTGTGCAAGTGCCTGTGAATGTGGTTATGAACCGAAAATCCATTTACGCCTGAATACATTTTGGTCATGATGAAGTGGACAAAGGCGAACAAACTTTGTTGTTAGCCATAAACAAACAGCATTTGTTTGCTGAGCGAGGAGTGAGTTGGAGAAAGAGAAAGAGCATGTAAGAAAGAGAGAGAAAGAGCGATTCGATGTGTAAGTTATGAATGCAACAAATGTAACTCACTGTAAGCCCAGCGATTGAGTTAGGCAAAGAAAACGCTGATTGGCCTGGATTTGTAAAGGGATCCTGAAGAAGCGGTTGAAACTGAGTAACAAGCACTTTGTTAGATAAACTTTTGCGTTTAAGTGTTCCGCCCGCTGTCAGCGACCATGCTTTGTAGAACACTTCAGAGTAAGTTAGCTCAGCTTTCAGTTGAATTGCAGCAGTTGCAAGAAGTGCTCTTGGCAGAAACAAGAACTGCAACGAAAGACGCTAGAGCAGCTACTAACTAACCACTGTTTCTTTTTCGATTTCCGCACCTCTTTTTTATATATATATATATATAAAAGCACTCAAGCTATTTGCCTAACAACATCTATTTGCTATCAAGTCTATCAGGAAATCAACAACTTTTACTGTCACTTTTCATAGCCAGCATAAAGTTTCAGAGCTTATAAATTTGCATTTCAAGAACGTATAAGTAAAATTTCGTTGCATACTTTTTGGTCAAGGTAAACAACTTGGTTATGCAGCATGCAAAATAACAATATATGAAGGTTCTAAATGTCTATATAGACATACAAATCTCTCTCTGTATATATCTTTATATATATGTATATAATACCAATTGCATTTTCATGTTCAAAAAGTTTCGAGTTCGGTTTTTTGGTTCGCTTGTTTTCATGGGGATTCCTTTTTTTGGCCGGCTGTCAACACACAACAACATGCAGCATATTCATACATATTTCATAGCCTCACACACACATAGGTATATTTTATGTTGAACCACTAAACGTCGCCTTTTGTTGCTGTTACGAAGCTTGAATGCCTGGCAAACATGCATAAAACTGTATCACTTGCTTATGCGATATGGCTGTGGGCATTGTGAGACGGGCTTCGTACATAGTTGAGCCATTGCCCTACAGCACCAGCTGAAGGTTCCAGCTGCATGTGTGTTGTGAATACGTGTCAACTCATTGACCTCGTTCCTGTTGCTGTTGCTGTTGATGTTGCTGCTGCCTCGCCTCTTGGTAGCGACTGGCAATGCTGCTCGGTCCCTGACTGGCATATTTACGTTTTTTTGCGGTTTTCTGAAATCGCTGACGTTGCCAGTTTTTCTTTTACTTTCTCATAGCCTGTTTCCTGCCTGGCTGCGCTTTTACTCATATTGCAGGACCAGAGGCCAACATCTCAGCCGTGATTCTGCATCATTACAAGCGCCCACCATGTCCATGGTGAGCCCATTCAAATGTCATAATCGAATAGCTCGAGCTTAGTGCTCATGACATGGGAGCCGACAACGTGGTCAGGTTTTTTATTTAACTGGCATCCTTGATTAGACAGCAGCCCATTTATGGGCTGAGATTTGCGGCAAACGTTGCATTAAGAGCGATTCGATAACTGCAAGAAATCGGCCAGATCTGACCACTTACCATTTATTTATCTGAGAAAATTAATTACAATAATTAATCGAGCAAAATTACAACAAAATTTCTAAATATTTGGTTCCAAATACGAATTTTTTATACAAAGACAATTTGCCAACTATTCTTTTATATTGTTAATTGGTTTTTAATTTATGTATCACAGTGCTCAGTAATAATATTTCCTTACCTCTGAAATTTCAATGTCCTTTGAACGCAACTGTAATTGTGAAAACTTATATCTGATTATAAATTACATTTTTGCCAGTGCTTCGGGCTCAAGGCTTTCCCACACCTACGCCTAATGCGCGGCAGACCCCAATTAGCAGTTCCTTCAGTACTTAATGAAGCGTATGCCAATTAAGCGAGTTCACGTCAAAACAAATTGTAAAAAACTTGTGTATTTCAATTGACAGATGCACAAATGCAATGGAAAAAATTCCTTTAAAATTGAACCATTGAGAAGTCAATTAAAATGCGCACCCTACAGCAATAAACATAAACGTTAACAAGTTTTTGCATTTTTTTTAGCACAGCAAACAAACCAATACTTATTAAGCTAAAAGAAATATAAATCAAACGACTCAGCCAAGTGCCTTTTTATTCCCTGAAACCATTGAAAATGGGTCAAATGTGTTTGTGCAAATGTATGTCACAGGCAGAAGAGAGCATTTTCGACCCCATAAAGTATATATATTCTTGATCAGCATCAACAGTCGAGTCGATCTAGCCATAGGTTTGTTTTAAAATAGTATATATATATATCAAGTATCTTTCATCTTATACTTTTCGCCACCTTTCCGTTACTACCTCATAGCTATAAATTAAATTAAGACCCCAACTTGTGTTGCCCACCAATTTAAGCTGCTAGTTTCATTCAATTTACTTTTAAGAGTACACAAATATTCTATGGTACAATAAGATATACTTTAGAAAATTTCACTAAGATCGGTTAAGAAACACGTATTTTCGGCAGCTAGCGCAAATTCCTAGAATTTCTGTATGCATGTGCACACACACATTCATGCGCGTCTGCTTCGAATTCTATCAAAAGCATTGCAATTGCTTTTGTTTCCTGTGCTGCTATTTTAATTCTTTTCTCATTACGACTTAATTATTAGTGTGGCTGTTGAGTAGAGGCGGTGTCAATTGGTGTAATCTGTCGCGAGTTCAAGCCCTACCGAGGAAACAATGTTTTTTTTTTTTGGCTGGTGTGGCTGTTGAGTACAGACGGCGGCAAGTAGTGCCGTTTTTTTTAATTTACCTTTATTACTACAAACGCATGCGATCTGCATTTGGTCTTGGAATAAGAGGGTTCAGGGTATCCGCTAGTCGGGAACTCCCAACTAGAACCTCTTACTTGCTTAGTAATTGATTGATGAAAATATTCAGGTGGGAGAAGCAATAAGAACCAAACGCCCAAGGCAACATACAAAAGTACAAGTGAACGATTGCCATTTACAATCGCAGCTTAACAGAGAACGCCACACGAAAATAAAAAGTCGAAAGACACCCCATCAAGTGTTGCATGGTCAAAACGGTTTTTTTGCATTACGTATACGACATGTGCGGTCAAGGGAGCATAGCTCTCCGTTTTTTCTGTGTGCGACAGTCTCTCGATAACCGCAACATCCATCATCCATCCAATGTGCCAACCTCAACGATAACACGTGACGTCATCTTGACTGCGTCACGTGAAGGTGTTTAGGGGTGGTAAGAGGATGAAGCGGTTGAGCATTGACAGGTCGTGAAGTGCAGTCAGTCAGGCGGCAGATGCTCGTACATCAGCTCTGCGGTGCAATTTATTGCCAATTTCATTATTGATAAACACTTCTTATGGCATTACGCGGTGGATGGTTGTGTTTTGTCTGCTGTCTGCTATTTGAACTTAATGCTCTATAGCAAACTGCGTTTGCTTGTTGTTCTTGATCGGTTGACTGAAAATTACTTAGTAATTACCAATTGGCAATTGCCTTAGACAAAAAAGTTCTTGCTTTTAAACAGCAGTTTGTTCATTTTGCCACCAGATGCATCGATGTATGTTATATAATAACAAACAGCTAGGTATTTTTTAGTTTAAATATATAATATACAATGATTCGCCCAAAAGATTAAAAGCACCAAAATTTGTATTGTATGCATGTTTATTATATCCTTACAGCCCGGCCTTGCCCGTGGCACGCATGTTATAAAATCAATGTTCTCAAAATGCTTTAAAAAGGTTTTTTAAACTGATCGGACGGTAAACAAACTTCTTTCATACAAACGTTTTCCGCTAATTTACCACTTTTGCGAGTGGAATTTTCCAAATCGCTGAAACAAATATTCATTATATTCTTATGTAGAGCTTTAAAAATAAATTTGATGCGAATCGGACAAAACTTAAAACTCACCAAACAAATCTTTAAAATGCACTTTCCACCGAAGGACTCTAGATTTTGCGAAAAATGTGAAACACGTCTCAAATGATTTTCTATGTAGATCACTGGAAATGAATTTCCACCACAAAGAAGGAATGGATTTTTCGAAAAGTGTGGAACACCGCTCAAATGAATTTTTTTTAAATGAGTGAGGCCTATCGGATGGTTAACGAAAAAGTTTTATACAAACGTTTTTCGGGATTTTTCCACACTTGCGAGTGGAATATCCCGAATCCCCGTCTTAACGTCCATCTTTATCACATAAGGTAACTTCAGTGAAAATTTTTGCTTCCTAGCTCGTACGGTTTTGGGCTGTGCGTTGATCACCAATCAGTCAGTCAGTCAGGACAAACAGTTGTATATATAGAGATTACACGATTGATGATTACAATGTTCTAAGAGCTTTCATTTAGACCAAACAGCTTGTACTAGTTAATTAACTTGCACATTTTCTACAAATGCAACCCTGTGTGCTCTGTTTTATAGCAAAATGCGTGAATGAGTTGTCATAGCAATCAGCTCTATTATATACTGATGTACTTTTCAAAGCGCTTTGAGCAATTGTTTCTCATATTTCAAACGCTCAATTTACTGCAATTGATTTGTGACGACAATGCGCGCAGTTCCATGTTGTTTATTCAGCAATAATTCCCGGTTAGCATTGCGGGCCTCAACAACGTCACTCCCAGGTCCAATTCCATTTCCACCGCCATAGCCAGCGCCATAGTCAACGCCATTATTTGCGTTGTTTTGTTTGTTTGCATAGCTCTCTGCTATAAAGCTTCCCATCGCTGTGCAATGCTGTACGCCTTAAGGGCGTGGCATTGGAATAATGTACAATGCACAGTGCTGGTCAACGTCTAGTTGCATTATCCTGCATCTGAGTCTATCTTTATGTTCGGCGGACAGTGTTTTTATGGGCTTCGAGGTGAAAAAGTTATATAAATTCATGGCTCTAGCCCCAAGCGACAGCATCTACATGTTTTATTTATGTTTTTAATTTGAAAAACGCAACTTTTTATTTGCATGCGGCAAACAGGACGAACTGCAGCTCTTTGCATACCTTTACCCCTTATTTGTATAGTTTTTTCATATATTTTTATCCGATGACCCTCGATAGTTCGGCATAGAAATGCTATTAAAAGTCGCTGCCACATTTACATATTACTTGTTTGTTTACCTAGCTATCTAGATATATTTACTGGCTTTTCAAAAAAACACTTTAGAGCACATTAGGAGCTTAGGCAAATTGTGCGCCAAGAGCCCCTAGAAGCGGGTGGTAGGTGCACTGCTCTTTGGTCTGGTCTTTTGACACTTTTATAGTTTCGCTCAATCTCAATAAGTGCTTTGTGTGTGTGTGTGTGTGTGTGTGTGTTTGCTCGTGTGTAAAGGATTCTCGGTCTGGTATTCTGTGGAGGCATTGTGGATTTATTTGACTTTAGCTTAAGGTTTTTCTTAAAAAGAATTTAAAAGCCATTAGTGTTAGGTTAAATTGCGAAGTTATGGCAACAACATATTTGCATCACAATTACATTTCATTTCAAACTTTTTAATTAGTATTAAACTAATTTGAACGCAGTTAAAGGTTAGTTTCCTAAGCTACCTCATATTTTGCTCGTTAATTTTCATTTTGCCTAGCTGCACAGCTTTCATAGCCTACTTCAATGCGCAGTAAATTCGCGCTCAACTTTTGCAATTGTTTAAAATTCAGTTTAAAACGCTTAGCTCTAAACTGAATTGAAATTTTACGCATACATTTAGCACTTGGCATCATCGTTAAGCAGGAAACTTCCATTACCCCAGGAGCAAACACACAGCGTCATTTTGCCTATACAAAGTATTGTGCATAAGTCCCCAGCGCTTTTAATACCCTATCTGAAAGGTGTCGCATTCAGTAGAGAATCTCGTCACTATAATCATCATAATTTGGATTGCGAGAACAAATGCCTTTATTTTATTATAGATTCTGTTAATTGAAAAAAGTGAAGAAACAATGCTTGATATATTTGAGTTAATATCGGATGGGCGATTCCTATTGTTACCATTTAATTCGTATTTAGGGTATTTAATCTTCAGCAGCTCGCAGACACCTAATCTTCCTAGTTTTTGGTCATTTCATGCCCGTCATTTTTCACGCTTGAGTTTGTTTAAATGCTAACGTGAAAATGATTTGCCTTTTAGTTTCCCGCTTTTAATCCCCATTCCCCATTTTAAATGGAAATGGCCTTAATGCGTTAACAACGCAGCGCATATTTAAATAATTGTTTATTTATGTTTTTTTTGGGTTTTTCAGAAATACAATATAAGCACGGAAAAATGCGGCGACTTGACTGTTATCGTGCAGGTATAAAAATGCAATTATCTAGAATAATCTATTTAATTAATGTAATTTAATTCAATTATTTATAATTTTCAATTTTCAGGGCGACTTGTCGCAGCAGGAGAAACGCGCTGTATTTATTACCGTGCATGATTTGGGATGCAATCGTATGTAGAGCAAAGTTTCATCCTAATTACAAGCATTTTGACATAACCCATACGGCATTTTTTGGCAGATAATTCTTTTCAGGAATTTGTTAGCAGCCCATGCATGACAGAAATTAAGGAGCGCTCATGTTTCATACACGTTGATGTGCCCGGCCATGCGGACAATGCCGAAGCACTATCCGATGGCTTTCCCTTTCCTTCGCTGCAGGCACTGGGCGAAGATTTGGTTACCGTTCTGGATTATCTGCACGTGAAATACGTAATTGGTTTGGGCGAGGGGGCTGGGGCAAATGTGCTGGCCCGCTTCGGGCTCGCCCATCCCAGTCGTGCGCTGGGCCTTATTCTGATCAATGCCACGGGCAGTGCTGCAAGTGTTTTGCAGTCCTTTAGGAACAAGGTGGGGGTGTGGGCTTTGGTATGCAATTAATACATGTAACGCCCTTTCGCATTTGCAGTTCATTAGCTGGAAAAGCGACGAGGTTGCCCATTCGGCTGAGAGCTTTCTGATGTATCACAAATTTGGACATGTAAGTAGTCGCAATTCAAGTTACCACCTTGTTCTAATAGGTGTGACCTTGTAAGTGTGAATGCGTGTGTGTATGTGTGTGTCCGACTGTACTGTGTGGTTATTCTCAGTGCTATGTTGTATTTACTTTATCTTATTTTTTGTCTATTTTATGTTGTGAACTGTTTTACTTGGCACTACAGGTCATGGAGGTAAACAGTTTTACAGTCTAATAAACAAGTCCCTTCAGCTCTATTTAGCTCTCCATTTGAAGCAACGCCCTTTTTAATAGTCTCCAAATATTTCAATTCACAAATTTGAACAGGTCCTTCCTTCGAAAAGCATGTATATTAATATTTATTTTATTATTATTTTTTCATAATTTTTCTTTTAGACCTCGGTACGTAGAAACCCCTCCAGCAAGAAATCGGCCAAAATGAAAAACCAAAATTGACTTGATTAAATTAAGTCTACTCTTATATTTGTTTGCATGCTTTGTAGTTTGCATGGCTTCAGTTTTGTAGCTGTCAGCTTAATGTTGTAGCGTTGCCACCAAGTTAAATCTTTTCTAATGCAAACGTTCTGCTTACTTACACTGCACAACAAACAACACAACCATAACAAATTATACACATAGCAAATTGTTGGCGAGAACCCAGATAAGGACAAAATAGTGGCCGAATATCAAAAGCGTTTGCACCGCTCCCTAAATAGCAAGAACGTTGGCCTCTATGTCAAGGCGTTTATGAAGTATGTTATCAAAATAATGCAAAATGATTTCGCAATCCAGATTAATTATTTTCATTTCTAGTCGCAAGGATCTTACGCTCAAAGGCTGCAAAGTTGATGTTATATTAATAACAGGCATGCTCAGCCCGTATGCCTCCATGGTGGAGAAATTGCATCGCGATGTGGAAAAGGAACGCGTGACCATCTTAAAAATTGAGCGTGCTGGCGATGTATTGGCTGATGCTGTAAGTCTATTTTGGAAAAGCTCTTGTTATGGACAAAAAATTCTAACACTACGTTTCATTGTTAGCCCTCGAAGGTAGCTCAATCTATACTACTATTTTGCAAGGGGCAAGGCTTGCTTACTTCGATCGTAATGCCCGGAGTAGATCGCGGACGCTCCTTTTCTACTGCCAGCTCAGGTTCCTTTGAGCGCCGCTTATCGCGAGGCATTTCAATGGAGGACTATGACAAGCCCAATATACGTCGCCTCAGCATTATGAACAGTGAGTCCCCTAAAAAGGAGTAATCGACAAACTACACACTGTTACACGCGAGGGCAGGCGCCAAAATGTTCAGCTTTGAGTAGTGTAACTAAGTTCAACACAACGCATATTTAAATTAATTACTTAACTTAGTAACAAGTCGTGAGAAACGCGACGAAAATGTTAAAATTTGTAAAACTAGAGGCCAAACAATCATTCATGATGCAATCGTATTATTTTTTAGCCAAATGAACAACATGAATTTTAAAAAAACTTTTTAATCATTAATTAGTTATTGTTTTGAATATCGAGTAACAAAAACTTATATGTAATTTCCAACGACCCACCTGTGAAACCAAAAGAAATACGATCATATCTCAACCTTCAATTGTTCGAACTGTTCGACAGACTTGTCATTAACCAATTCTTATACACATGACATGTACAAGCAATCATCTATGTAATACCTCCGATTAGTACTGTACCTAAGCAATTGTAAACTCAAGTGAAAAAATACCGTATCACTCCCATTTCAACCTTGTTTTCAGAATATTTGCTACACATGTATTTTCAAACAGTGCAGAAATGCTGTTTTTAATAAATAAAATTATATACAATTGTTATATAGCGTAAGTTCAAAGCACCACAGCATTAAGCTGACTATTTAAAGTATTTATGAAACCAATCAGGCACACAAAATATAAATATAATGTGTTTAATCAAATTATAAAGCAATAAAGAAAAGCACCAAAAATTGTAGTAGCTATGCGCTTAAGAGTTTTTCGTAGTACCACGGTTGCGATATTGGCTTTTTAGTGTGAAGCAAATGCTTAATACATCAATTTCAAAAATAATCCAAGCACTCAACAATAGATGTAGCCACCATTCAACAATAAAGTTTAAATTTGAAATCAAATATCAGCACAGAATGTTTTGAAATGACTTACGGTCTCGATTTGTATTGTTATCGCTTGTTATCGTTTTTGAACAGGAACTGCACACTGCGCTAACATGTTTACGATTTGTATACCCTGAACCCATTAAAAATGCGTAAAAGGGGTATTATGTATTTGTGCAATCGTATGTAACAGGCAGAAGGAAGCATCTCCTCCAAGTACCTGCGCAGATCGATTTTGTCCGATGATCGATAACTTACTCCGTTTCCAATCAATCGATCAAAATCTATATCGAAATCCAGTTTTTTCAGCAAATTAGGTAAATAATAAGAGATAGTCACCAAAATTGATATGCTGCTTCTCGAATAGTATATATATATCAAGTGTCTTTAATTTTATACCTATCGCCACCTCCCGTTATCGCTCCGCTGATGTTTTTTACTTATTGCTCACTCTGCTTCATGTTGCTATGAGCGTTACTCGTTAAGCAACATGTGCCTTAAGGTCAAGCAACATTTTATTATTTTTGGCTTTTAGGGTCACACTGGCGGCCAGGGCTGCCAAAACAGTGTTATTGCAACTCATTTAATAAAGAACAAAACACTTGCAACACAAAATGTTATAAAAATAAATTAAATTAAAATAAATTCGTTTATAGTAAAGAAGACGTTCTCGGACAACTTTAACTTTAAACGCATTTGCATGGACGCGCCGCCGCCAACAAAGCCACCCAGAGGCGTTAAATATGGAAAAGATGAGGTACATTTGTTCAAGACAAAACTAAAAATACCTTATAAACCCTAAATTGTTCATTTATTGTAATAAAATAAAGTTTACAATAACCTAAAGTCGTTCAAAATACGCAGTGTAACTTTCTTTGGCGAAACAGCCGCTTGTAACGAGCTGATGACGACACCAATGCTGATGCGGTCTCATGTTGTAGTTGTTGTTTTTGTTGTTGCACGCCCTCTTTGATATTTAATAATAAAAAGTCACAAATATTAATTATACTGGGCGTGTGCTCCTGTGCTTTGTTATTGTTTTTGTTTTTGCAGTCCGCCAGCTGTGGCTTTCTCGTCAACGTCATCAAGTCTCTGGGCTTCAGCGAGACCACCGAGGAGCGGCAAAAGGAGAAGCAGAAAATCGAACAGGAATTCAAACGTTCGGATCTGCGTCTAAACGAGCTTGTCTCACGACATGACCAGCAGCTGACCCAAGTACTGCCACTATTTAGCCAGGTGTCCACAGAGGTGACGGCCAGTCGGGAGCGTATACACGCGGTCAAAGAGAATCTGGGCGCCTGCAAGCGCCTCCTGCAGTGCCGTCGCGATGAACTCAAGAAGATGTGGACGGACGCTGTACAGCACAAGTATGTGCTGGAAATGCTGGAGCAAATGTAAGTCAAATATGCTCGAAACGAAATCTAAAACAAATTCACAACGCTTCGCTTTGCAGCCAAGAGCTCCGGAAAGTGCCCCAACGTGTGGTCAGCTACACGGCGAAACGTCAGTACTTGCATGCCAGCAAGGCACTGACGGATGCTCTGGCCACGCTGAACGGTCCATTGGCAGGCGTCGAGGGCTTGGCCGACTTGCGCACCGATTTGCAAACGCGCCGGCAGCAGCTATATCATCGCTTACACGAGGAGCTTGTCACGCAGGTGTACAAGAACTCTGCCAATGAAGCCTTTCAGCGCAGCAATTCAAGTCGCCTCAATTCTAGTTTCACGCGTGGCATTGGCGCACGACGCTCCACGGATCGCATCGAGGCAAATGCTCGCGTGCGTAAGGCATTGAGTGAAATGGCGCAGGGCTTTGAGCTGGACAAGGCGGAGATAATTGAGGACGCTGATCTTATCGATCCCGAGCTAAGCATGAATTACTTTATTGCCATCATTGTGGAATGTTTTGGCATGCTGCAGAAGGTGCCGGATTCATTAGAAACGCTTCGCGTCCAAATTCAAACGGAGCTGCTCAATGTTGTGCGACAGACCACGCATCAGCTGGCGTCGGGTGGTACGCTGCAAGCTGGTGCAGGTGCCAGCAATCCGCTGCTAACCCTCCTGGAGATCATATTCAAGCAATTCAAAGCTATTGCCAAAACACATACGCTGCTGCTAAAGAACTATTTGGCTGTGGGTCAAAAGTATGCCGTTGTGGGCCCACAATCCTACGATCTGACCGACTTTTGGGCTCAGGCGCAGTCAGTAGTAAGTGTAACTATATAAATAAGTAACTGCTGTATTCTTAAATGTTTTTCTATTTTATCACAGTTGCAACTGCTGCTTACGGATTATTTGGATATACAAAATGCATCGGCGGACGAGAGCTCGCAAACGGGCTTTGTTGAACCTATAAACAATATTAATTCTTACTTTCTAAGGCGCAAAGTTCCAAGGTTAGTTATCTGCTTTTCCAAAATAGCTTATTGTACTTAAACCTTTTTCAATTCTCAACGGCTAGCACGAAAAAGGCCATGTTTAAGTTTGACAAGTCCTCGCACGGTAATGTGAACAGTAGCAGCAACAGCACACATGAGCCTTTTAAGGAGCATCGACGCAATGCTTCAGATGCCTCTGTTGATGACAATTTGGGTGCCAATCTGCTTGGCAGCGGCAAGGGCTCTTTGACTGGCCTTTTGCCTCACGAGAAGAAACAGCGAGAGAAATTGTTAATATGCACGCCCGATCAGAATGTGATCACCAAGGTGTATCTCCCAATAATGGGCTACATACAGGAAATTGAGAACTTTATGAAGTGCAAGCCAGGGTTAGCTTACAATTCTAATATCATCACTATTATTATCTCACATATATCTCTATCTATCTACACTTATTAGTCAACCTTGCAGCTTGCACGACTTTGTGGATAATTATATAAAGGATACATTCCTATCCAAGGGTCACAATCGCAATTTGCAGTTAACCATTGAGTCGCTGTCAAAGAATCAGGATGCCTGGCGTGCCATTATAACGCCCGAGGAAATGAAAAGCTTAAATTTGTCTCGGCCATTGCTGCAGTCCACTGTCATGGTAGAGCGTCGGCTGGTGGAGACCAAAAATTTAATTGAAGATTTGCCTTGCTACTCGGAAGAGCTGCTCAAGATGGTTTGTGCGCTTCTCAAGGCCTATCGCGAGATATGCCAGGCGGCCTACAGGGGTATTGTACAGCCGGATTCGGAAGATAAACGCATATACAGCGTGGCCTGGTTAAAGGACGAGGATATAAGTCGATTTTTAAAGTAGCCATCTTTCAATTAAGTACGCTTTGACCATTAACTAACTTGAAATTTGTTCCTGTTGCAGAACGCTGCCCAATTGGACGGATCTTAAGACCTCAAGCCAGCGTGCACGCCATACGCGCAAGCTGCAGCGTGGAAACTTTGAGCCGTCCGAGGAGGAGAGTCCGCTGCAGGTGCAGCAACGTAATATACGTGAAGCCGAAATGTTAACCAGCAATTTGGGTGAGGGTGGCATAACACAGCAGGAGATACTAGCTGACATAAGCGTGCTCAAGGAGTTGGCTATACTGCAGGAGAGCATGGAATGGTTCTCGTGTCGCGTCTCAGAGTTTGCCAACGAGCTAAGGCGTCCATTGGTCAACGGTTTGAATTCAGCAGCGGCAGACTGTGCGGCAAACGTGGCGATCAAGGATGGCACCATCAAAGTTATGACTAATCTGGCATTGGAATTCGATGAGTTGGCCAACACGTGCCTGCTAGTGCTGCATCTAGAGGTGCGAGTACAATGCTTCCATTACTTGCGATCCAAGTCGAGCGTCAAAACCAACAGCTATGTAGGCTCAAAGGATGATATATTGGAGCCAGATCGCCAGGTACTGGTGCTAACGAAACGGCTATCGGAAATGGATGAAGCATTCAGTGCCACCCTGCATCCGCGCAAGACAAGGGTTAATATTACCTCTCTGCAGAACGCTCCAAACTGATATCTAACTTTTCTAAGTTTTATTTTTAGTATATATTCGAGGGTTTGGCACATCTGGCAGCACGCATACTTATTCAGGCCTCCAATTACTTGGAGAATATTGATCAGATCACCGTGCAACGGATGTGTCGCAATTCTATTGCCCTGCAGCAAACGCTCAGCAACATTACGGCGTCTAGGGAGATTGCACTAGATCAGGCAAAACATTTTTATGAGCTGCTCTGCATGGAACCAGATGTAAGTGATTGAAGGAATCTGAAAGTCAAACTTTTAACGTCCACTCTTGCAGGAAATACTAAATGCCTTGCTAGAACGCGGCACGCAATTCTCAGAGATGCAATTGCTAAATGCATTGCAGTTGTCTTGCAAGGCCTGCGGAATAACCGATGTCAATTTATTGGCTTCCTATCAGCAAAAACTTTCCGATATACTGGGCGCCAAGCCCTCCAAGGGTGTTGTTGTATAAAAGATACAAGCAAGGGGAATAGCAAGATATATTTTTAAATAATGCCCCTTGTATGCCCACTCAAACAGACATCAATAATAGTTTTTAATGTGTAAGTGCAAAGAGTTTGCTAGTGTTAAGCCCAAATTGATTATAAATGTTTTGAACATGTTGGTATGCACTTGGTGTTGCGATATAGTCCTTTATATACGTGTATTCTAAAGTTCGTGAACATTATTGTAATATGGCTTATACACAATAAAATGAAAATGTAACAACGAAAAAGAAATAAATTTTAATAAAACGCAAGCCGGTCAAGTGAGGAGCAGTTGCCTCGTGTTTCTGTTAAGTGTGGAGTGGTTCTGTTAATTCAGCATAAACTTATGTGGGGCCGATGTCTTTACTTTTCGGCTAGCTGTCGTTTACCAACACTAATGAATAATTGCCGCTTGAAAAAAAACACTAATAAATAAACATAAAATAATGCCTGAACAAGTTGAATCGACTTCAAAACTGAATGTAAGCAGTGAGATTAAGTCTCCATCTTATGATTTAACCAAGTTCCGTCTCAAACGCATACTCAACAACAATAGTAAATGCAAGAGTATAACATTACTCGGCACTTTCCCGGATTTATCGGAAACTGACGCCGCTATTGTTGTTTTCGAGAAAAATGGTAAGTAAGTCGGGTGTGTCATATTGAAAATTAATTTTTTTTTATTCATATAGCCTATCGGGAGAGCGACGTGGCAACTGGAGTGTCGGCTAATAAAGAGTCGGAGTCGGAGTCTAAGCCGAGTTACTTTAGCACTGACCTACAAGTTCGAACCGATTTTATAAACAATATATACGCGAGTTTTCAGTGTGTGCCCACCCAACAGCTGTGTGGTACGTACATTAATAGTGACCTTGCAATTGTATGAGCAGATGTATTATTATTATTATTATTTTTCCTTCGCTAACAGCCGTGAAGGGCACAGTGATTTATCCGGCCACCGACAAACACATTGAGAAATATTCTATATGCCAGAAGTACATAATAAATGAAACGACAGATCTCTATAAATCCGTCACGCTGCCTTATATTAGCTCAAGCCAATTCTCGCTCGACTGGGTGTACAATATACTTGAGCATAAGCAGGAAACAGAACGAATTGTTTTCGAAGATACACATCCTGAAAATGGCTTTATACTACTCCCGGATCTCAAGTGGGACGGACGCAACGTGGATAACCTTTATTTGCTGGGTATAGTGCGCAAGCGGGATATTAAATCATTGCGTGATCTCAATGCGAGCCACTTGCCGTTGCTTCGAAATTTGCGGCAGTCCGCCAAGCAGGCTATACATCAGCGCTACGGCTTAAATCCCACCCAGCTGCGCATGTACTTTCATTATCAGCCGTCGTTCTATCATCTGCATGTACACATTAATCCGATCAGAAATGATGCGCCTGGCATTTGGTGCGAAAAATCGCATATGCTCGACACGGTCATTAACAATTTGGAGCTAGTGCCGGATTACTATCAGCGCGCCAGTCTGCCATTTGTTTTATATGAGGGCAACAAGTTGTTGGATTTATACGACGAACAGTTGGAGGTACGGACAATATCAACTCAGCCGGCAAACGAAGCAGACGATGTTGGACCAGAGGAAGCACCCGAGGCATTCACCGACGAGGAACCTGAAGAGGCGCGTCAGTGCAAGCGCATTAAGCTAAGCACCCCAGAGAAGGATTCCAATGAAGCCGAGCTTGTTGCAACGCCGTGTGCTTAAGTATGGCACCAAGTTTGATCTATATTATCAATGTGATTTGATATAATAGCCAGAATAAAAGTGGAAATGCATTAAATTTGTCCTTTTTTTTTGTCAGTTTTTGCTTTATTTATTTATTTATTTAATAATAGTGTCGCTATGTTTGTTGTGTATTTCTGTTGTAGTTTGTGGCTGCTTTATGCTACGATCTGTCAGTATTTTGCTTTTGTGGCCTTTTTTGCATATTCTAATATTTGTAATACGTTGAAATACATTCACTGCCTTTGGGGATTTTTTGTTCTTATGTCTTTCGCGTTAGTTGTTATAAAATGATTTATCAATAAAAATAATTGTGGGCGCCTAAATGTTATTTTTGAAATAGGTCGAGTGTTTTTTATTACATTTTTTTTGTTTGTTGATTTATGTAGCAGCCGCCTTTGAAATGTTTTTAGAGTTTTATAATTTTCTCGGTTGTTTAGATTAGATTATTTTCTAACGTTATATTCGAGAATGCCGAATTCGATTCGGTATTTTCGAAAGTCGTGCTTAGCGAATGCTTCGATTTTATAAGCTCGTCTCTGGCTTACGAGCTACAGCAGCTGCGTGTGTATGTGTATATGTATGTATGTGTGTGTTCGAGTGAGTGTGGGATACACGTCTGAAATCTCTTGCATGGAAGCCTTGTACAACATCTTTTAAATATACATATACATAAATATTATTTCAAGTACATACACACATATACGTATATATACATATATATGTATGCATATGCAATACATATATAGGTATATAAAAATAACAAAAATAATAGTAGCAATAAAATCGTAGTATGTAATTTTTTCATTCCATTAATAAAAACAATGCGCACCCCGCCGGCTTTGCCCGAATACTTTCATCGTCTTCAATTGCTGTGACTGTTGCTACTGTTGTGGACCGTCGCTCCCTCCGCGTCCGCCTGCTCCTCTGGCACATACATGACAGCAGTGCTGGGCGAAGTGTTGACCGACATGCTAGTCGTCATCGTTTTGTCCGCATCGGAGATAGACCAGTTACGCTCCAATTGCTCCAGCGCGGCCATCGTTGCCGTTGTGGTCACGCCAGCACCGGAACTTTCAGCGCCAGCGCCATCACTGAGGACGCCGGCTCGCAGTGTCTCCTCAAGCAGGGCCTGAATCTTGTCCTGATCATCCAGATGCACAAAGCCCAATCGCACCAACTCACTAGTCAAGTCCGCCGCTGTATCGTCCTCGTTCACCTGACACGTTAGCTGTCGATTCATTTTGTCATCCATTCGCAACAGTATGGTCATCAGTATATCGTTGCTGTCCTCCTTCAGTTTTTTCACGCTGCACATCATATTCACAATGCGACGCGACTCAGTGTCTACCGGCTCCGGCGTTGCCGATTTGACCGAGTCGGCACGTTCGGGCGAGGCAGCGCGCGAACGAAAATGTGGCGGCTTCTTGCCACTGTACGTGATCAGCGGATAGACACCATATTTTACATCCTCCACGAATTTTTCCAGCTTATCGGCGCCGGGCACATCCGATAGTCGAAATTGACGCTCATTACCGCCAGACAATTTGAGCTGCGCCATTATCACATCCGGGTGATTATAGCGCTGCATTAGCCCATCGAAGGCTGTCTCCGAGAACATAGTTCGATTGGCGGGCGAGAAGACCAGACAGTGGGCGGCCAGTAGTTTTAGTGCATGCACCTGTGAGGATTATCAAAATTTTATCATTATATAGTTAACATTTTATACAAGCTATTGATAAAAATAAGGGTATAAAAAACAAATGAAAGTGCCTGACTGTGGGACACTCTTTACCTATCTCATAAATCACAATGGGCCACAAGGTAAAAAATTGATTTGATGCTCAAATTTCTTGTATAAATTCATCAAATCGATAAAAATGCAGTTTGTTGGCCGTTTAAAAGGGCTTTAAGAGCTTTCATTCTAACCCCTTTTACATACATGTGAACAAATTATATATATCCTATTCGCCCATTCTCTTTTCTGTTACAGGGTATATGAAATAGGAATATCAATTGATTCGCGTCTTCAAAGCATAATAACTCTTTTGATGCATATATCTGTTTTCGAATCCACTTTTGATTTATTTTAAAAACGTAATATATTTCAATAAAATTCAGCAGAGCTAAGGAACAGCTGTAGCTAAATGGGAATCGATAAACAGATTTTAAACATATACCGTTTAGGTGACTAATCACAGGATACTTACATATGATTACTAGAAATTTGTTTCATATATTTAGCTGTTCTTTTTATATTTTTATTATTTGTCTTCGGGTTAACTCACCTCAAAGAGCAGTGGATGAAAAAGCAAGTCGCTAGCACTTGGTCGATCTTGGGGTTGTGGATTAAGACATTTCAGTATCAGATCACGTTGCAGATCATTGTCTAGGCTATTAATTGTGCGCAGTATGGTCTCCTCGTTGATGGCAGTCGATTCGCTGTTGCTAGACTGCGGCTGTATCTCAAGCGCGGCCATTTCCAGGGCACACATGCCAAAAGCGTAGATGTCGACAGCGGCGGTAAGTTGCTCGGCGGCACCATATTCAGGTGCATGGAAATAGTGCGCACCACGCTCCCGTTCACGTTCCGGCAACTGCTCTAGTTGATCAAGATGCTGACGGCGTACGCTATAATGTACCGCATCCGGAACCACAGAGCCTATTTTGACCAGACCATTGTGCTGTATGAAAATGCTATCACAGGTTAGATTGCCATGAATGATGGGCGGCGAGCAGGAATGCAAATAACTGAGCGCGGACAGGATCTGAGTGCACCAGCGGCGCCACGATTCAAGCGGCAACCGCTTGGCATTGCGCTTGGTGCGCTTGAGGAACTGTTTTAATGAACCGGACGACATGTACTCTGTGATGAATATGACGCGCGGTCGCTCCGCGTGCAACGTGTCCGTCCAGTAGCGATGAAATTTGACAATATTCTGATGGTCCAGCTGTAGCAGGTTGTCAAACACCTGACGCATCTTGTCCTCCTGAGTTTTGAGCTCCTGCAGCTGCGCATATTGCACCTCGTTCCAGACGACCTCAACACCCTCCTCGGTGTCCATGGCCAGATGCACACAATCAATGCCAGGCACATCTCGCTGATCAACCTCCTCGCGTCGCTTTAGCCACCGACCACATGGCGACTCCTCCAATATTTCACTCTCATCCTCCGAATCATCGCCAGACTCGCGCGGCGATGAGTCTACAGCCAAATTGCTGACGACTCCATCGCCAGCAGTTATGGATGCTGCTGCTGTTGTTGTTGTAGTTGTGCTGGAGGCGCCTACTAGGTGCGATGCGGCACTAGTTGCAGCTGTAGACGCCGGTTGTACCGAGGAGCTTTGAGCTGTTGTGGATGCGGTCGTCAGATTGCTGGCGGTGGCAATTGTGGTGCCCGGTGCCAGGGTAATTGCATTTGGATTCGGATTGGGATTCGTTTCATCCACGACGCTACCGCTGCTGCCGGCATTTGCTTGGCTATTTGACATTAGGGCGCGGTCGTCGTTAATTGCTCACAAAAGCAGTTGAACCGCTGTTGCTGCTTCTACTAATGCTTCTTGCTGTTGTTGTTGTGTTTGCTCAATTGTTTATTTCAACGTTTCTTCACTATTTGCTTGAAATGGTGGCTCCGTGTTTGCTCTGCTCCAACTAAACCAGCCGCTGTCGTCGTCGCCGACGCCGCCGCCGTTGCTCCACAGCCGCAACTTCTGCCCACACACTCACACACACACATACACACAAGCACGTACTCTCCGCTACCACCCTTCCTCGTTCACTGCCTATGACTCTTCAACCGTTGTTCAATAACACACCGTGTATTGCTAAACCTGCTGTTGTTGCTGCTTGCGTCCACGACCTTTAATGCCTTCTAGTGCAGTAGCTGAGTGAGTTAACTAACAGCGCTTATTGGTCCTGATGTGCGGCCGTTTTGGCTTGTTTAGGCGTTTTTTTCACGCTTTTAAAACACCCAAAAAATGTGAGTAAATCGATGCATCGATGCTATCGATAATTACCAGCCGATGTATCGTTATCCGATGTTTTGTGTGCATTTTTGAGCACGAGTATCATACACTCAGAAGGTAGCACTGTCTGAATATGTGTGTGACGTCACACATACAACGAATCATCATATGAGTTGAAAGTAAATGTAAGTTGGGGGTAATAATATCATTTTGTCATTAAAATGCTGACACTAAAAATTTAATTATCTTCGATGACGTGTGGAAAAATATCTACTGATAGTTGACTGATTGAAACAATTATCGCTCACTCCGTCACCCACCACTAGAGATATCGAAAACTGGGCTCACTGTCAGCTTGCACTCGCGGCTTTTATAGATTCTATTTTAGTATAAATTTTACTTAATATAATTTACGCAAACATGGACAGCATAATTGGGCGCAACCAGTTCGTCTCAGAAACAGCGAATCTCTTTACAGATGAGAAGACAGCCACAGCCCGTGCAAAGGTTAGTAATCATTTGTGTGCCCAATCTGATGCGGCTGCTATTTGAAACTGCCCGTTTTGCCCTTAGGTAGTGGAATGGTGCAATGAGTTTGGCACAGCGAATGCTACGTTGAAATGTGAGTTGCTAGTTAAAGTACAGGAAATTGTCCTCAGCTCATGTGTTGAGCTTGCCGAGGAATTCTTAGAGCCGGTGCTGTCGCTGGCGCACGATCAGAATCAGGAGGTACGCAAGCAAGTCGTCTCATTTATAGAGCAAATATGGTAACTATTAACGAAGATCTATTGATCTGGAAATCTGGTATAAGACTGTTAACACATGCAATTTTTATCATTTCACTTACAGCAAGGTCAAAGTCGAGTTGCTGCCCTATGTAATTAATGTGATATCAATGATGTTGCGGGATTCCTCGGCACAGGTCATCAAACGAGTTATACAGGCTTGTGGCAGTATCTACAAAAACGGGCTGCAATATTTGTGCAGCCTGACTGATGCCAGCGATAGTGCCGAGCAAGCATGGAGCGTTCTGAGTTTGATAAAAGCACAAATTCTAGACATGATTGACAATGAGAACGATGGAATACGCACAAATGCCATTAAGTTTCTGGAAGGCATCATAATACTGCAAAGTTATGCGGATGAGGATAGCATGAAACGCGAGGGCGACTTTTCGCTTTCTGATGTGCCGGAGCAGTGCAAACTTATCAGGCGCCAGAAGCTGCAGGATGAGGGCACCAACATATTTGACATCATGCTGCAGTTCCATGGCACTACACACATCTCATCAGTGAATCTGATAGCCTGCACAAGTAGCCTTTGTACAGTGGCTAAAATGCGTCCCATTTTCATGGGCTCCGTCGTGGAGGCCTTTCGTCAGCTCAACAATAACTTGCCGCCCACACTGACCGACTCGCAGGTGAGCTCAGTGCGCAAGAGCTTGCGCTTGCAGCTGCAAATGCTGCTCAAACTGCGCGGCTCCTTTGAGTTTGCTGGCACTATACGCAATATACTAATGGATCTTGGTGCCAGCGCCAATGAAATACAAAAACTGCTTCCCAAAATGGACAAGCAAGAGATGGCCCGCCGACAGAAGCGCATTCTGGAGAATGCGGCACAGAGTTTAGCTAAAAAGGCGCGTCTAGTGGAGCAGCAGCGGGAGAAACAGCAGCAGCCGCGAGAGATGGAACTGGATGAGGAGGAGCTGGAACGACAGCGGCAGAAAAGTACGCGTGTCAATGAAAAGTTTCTGGCGGAGCATTTACGTGCCACTGAAACTGTGGTCAATCTTGTTGTTGAGTTTTTGCCCACATTGCCGGAGGCCGCACCAGCTAAATTCTTGGCGGAGTACACACCAATCAAACAGCTGTCCCTGCCGCAACAAGTAAGCAATATTTCCCATCAATTTGGACAGCAACTGACGGAGCTGCGACTTGGACCCGGCTCGGCTGCGTTTAGTAAAGAGCCGCCAATGAGACCAAAGAGTCAGGCGGCTCCTGCCATATCAGATGCAGCAGCAGTCGCTATGGATGTAGACGAGGCGCCTGATAAGCTAAGCGAACAAGAGCTGCAACGCAAGGAAGAAGCCACCAAAAAGTTGCGCGAGACCATGGAGCGCTCTAAGGGCGAACAGACGGTCATTGAGCGCATGAAGGAGCGCGCCAAGACGCTCAAGTTGCAGGAGATAACCAAACCTCTGGCACGCAACATTAAAGAGAAGTTTCTGCTGGATGCCATCATGCGCATCCTTAACTCCGAGCGGCAGTGCATCATGGGCGGCGTGGCAGCCAAGCGCCGCAAGTTGGTTACTGTTATTGCCGCCACATTTCCGGATAATGTGCGTTATGGCATCATGGACTTCATACTGAGCGATATCAAGCAGCGTATAGATCTTGCCTTCTCCTGGCTTTTTGAGGAGTACTCTCTGCTGCAGGGCTTTACGCGCCACACCTATGTAAAGACGGAGAACCGTCCAGATCACGCTTACAACGAATTATTGAATCAGCTTATATCTGGCATCAACGAGCGCTGTGAGTATAAGGACAGAATCATTTTGCTGCGCCGTCTTTATCTAGAAGCGCCTATTCTAACCGAGGAGGCCGTAGTGCAGCTTGTAAAGCTGTGCCTGGTCGAAGAGTTCATGCCGCATGGCTTGGAGATTGTCAAGGATCTGGCGGTGCTCCGACCTCCACGTAAAAATCGGTTTGTGCGTGTGCTCCTCAACTATGCAGTGCACGAACGTGCTGATCTGCGAGAGCGTGCGTTGACGCATTTGATTACCATCTATCATGTGCATAAGATTGTTCCAGCGCGCATTGATGAGTTTGCCATAGAGTGGTTAGAATATGTGGTGGCTGAAACACCACCAAATGCCATATTCTCGGTAGATTACGGCAGGCCCACGCCGGAGACTGCATGGAAGGAAGACACCGCTAAGGTGTGTCTGCTTCTGGCCCTCACACTATTGCCCTACAAGCCGGAAGGTAAGTTACCGGCTGCACAATCTTAAGAAAAACTAATCTTGACTATTTCTAGTTTATCTGGAGAAGATCTGTCAGGTGTTTACCGAGACCTCGGCAGAACTGAAACGTACCATACTACGTAGTTTGGATGCACCCGTAAAGAAACTGGGCGTAGAGTCTCCAGCTTTGCTTAAGCTGCTGGAAGACTGTCCCAAGGGCTTGGAAACTTTGGTTATACGCATCATTTACATATTGACTGAACGCGTACCCACACCACATCCGGATCTGGTGCATCGGGTGCGTGATCTTTACCAAAACAAAGTCAAAGATGTGCGCGTGCTCATACCAATTCTGAGTGGTCTTTCCCGCTCTGAGTTAATAGCCGTGCTGCCGAAATTGATAAAACTCAATCAGGCCGTGGTGAAGGAGGTATTTAATCGCTTGCTTGGCATTGGCGCTGAGTTTGCGCATCAGCAGATGGCGCTATCGCCCACAGACTTGCTTGTTGCTCTGCACACCATTGATACGAATGTGTGCGATCTTAAGGCCATTGTAAAAGCCACTTCGCTATGTCTGGCCGAGCGTGAAGTGTACACGCAGGAAGTGCTTATGGCAGTGCTGCAGCAACTGGTGGAGATAATGCCTGTACCAACGCTGATGATGCGCACTACAATACAGAGTTTAACGCTGTGTCCACGTCTCGCAAACTTTGTGCTGAACCTTCTGCAGCGCCTGATACTGAAGCAGGTGTGGCGTCAAAAGGTAATCTGGGAGGGCTTCCTCAAGACGGTACAACGACTTAAGCCGCAATCGCTGTCCGTGCTGCTGCAGCTACCACCCCCGCAATTGGCAGATGCACTGCAACAGTGCCCAGATCTTAGACCGCAACTACTTGAGTACGCGGAGAGCATACAGGACGAGCCCATGAGCGGCATCACTCAGCAAATACTGGACATCATTACCGGCAAATCGGTGGACGTGTTTGTTACGGTAAATCTAATCGATCAGCATGTGCAAGCATAAATGTAATTATTTCCGGATGTTTTGCAGGATGAAAGCGGCGGATACATTAATCCTGATAACATCAAGAAGGAGCTATTGGATCCCTCAGATATCAGCGTAATTTCCACTGTGCCTGTTTTGACTACACTACCAGTGGCCGCACCAATGCCCGTACCCGCACCACTGCCACTGCCAGTGCCCGCGCCCGTGCTTAGCGACTTAAATCAACCGTTGCCACCTGGCGAGGATTAGCCTTAGTTTAGTTAAGTTTGTTTTGTTTAGCTTATACATTCGGTGTTTTAGTAAACCCTCTAAAATTAAATTTTAAATCAAGGCTGCAGGCTTTTAATCGAACCTGCTTGGACCCCGAATTCCTATTTATTTTTTTAAATATAAACCGAGAATATTTGAACGGAACCATTTTTAAAGATTCGGTTCAAAACAACTTCGGCTTGCGATCAAATACAGCCTGCAATTTCTATATAAAAATATCAATGGCTTGCAATAATTTCGGGCATATTTAGAATAAAATTATGGCAAACCAAGGCTTGATCCAGAAACTTGGCTTAAGGGTCTGAAATGTAGGGTTCACGAACCGATCCAATAAGCAGCTTAAGACGTAAACCAAGCCACCGGCATTTGATGTGACGTTGCAGCTTTGATTTAGCGGAAGAGTTTGCCTTGATTTTAGTTCAAGGTTTTTGGCGATTTCCCATTTCTGTAAGAAAATACGTATTCTTTTCAAACAAGCAATATAACAAGGCTCAGTATTTTCCTTGAAATTTTGAATGTGTAAATTTTGATATTTCGCAGATAAGGTGTCCATTGTGAACTAGATTGCAAAGTAAATTATCCGCCAATATTTAACTATTAGGGATCTTTTACAAATTTCTTAAGTATATTTGAATCATAATAAAAAAAAATTATCAAACTGTTTACGTTTAAACTTTCATAAATCGTACGTATAAATAAATGCCATTTTGGATTTGTGGTTAATAAATTAGAACACTTTCTGTGCGAAATCAACACAAGCGCAAGCTTCGCAATCCATGATTTATGGACTGTCGTCATGTGGGCAAGTATAAGTGAAATACATGAAGCAACACTTTATTAAAAGAACAAACAATATTGATATTTGCAAAAAAGCTCATTTAATAAGTGACTGACTTAATATGTATGCGTATTATAATTATTTATGTGCCCAATTGAAGTAGCTTCCTAATTATTTACATTCATTATTAGCACATTTGTGGAGGTTATAGGTTATATGCTTTCTTATTTTGTATACCATTTTCGAAACCTTTTTTAACATATCTCATTAATAGACATTTGGGGTAGACCATGATCACTTGATGTTAAACCCTACAGAGGCAATTGAAAAACTTGAAGTCAAATGTTTGGCTAACCGTAGTTCTAGTTTAGGCTTTACACAATGCATGACTACTTTCTTTCGGCTATCGTTTTGTTGGTAGTCATTGCGGTTGGTGTAAAGTCTGCTTCTATATTTATTACACCATTCAACATCCCGTTTTATAAGCTCTACAATCCAGCAGAGTCCAAATTGGCGATCAAGCAGCCCACAACGGTAAGTCTCTGAGTTTTGAAGTTTATTTGATTAACGTTCTGAACAACATATTTAATAAGCGGGATCGCATTGCTGATCATGGTTATCCAGTAGAGCACCACCACATCGTTACCGAGGATGGCTACATTTTGGGCGTCTTTCGTATACCCTACTCGCACAAATTGCAGAATGAAAAAGAATACCGCCCAATTGTGCTTATTCAGCATGGTCTAATGGGAGGCTCGGATGCTTGGGTCTCCGTTGGTCCAAACGATGCTCTGCCCTACATGCTTGTCGATTCGGGCTACGATGTATGGCTGGGAAATGGACGTGGCAATACCTACTCAAGAAATCATACTTCGCGCTCCACAGACAAGACCGACTTTTGGTGCTTTAGCTGGCACGATATTGGGTACTATGACATAGCTGCTACGATAGATTTTACTTTGAAGATAAATGGACAGGGACAAAAATCCATCCACTATGTGGGCCACTCCCAGGGCACTACTGTATTTTTCACATTGATGTCCTTGCGTCCCGAATACAATGAGAAGATCAAAACGGCCCACATGTTTGCTCCCGTAGCGATTATGACTCATATGAAAAACCAATTAGTTCGTTTATTATCATTCTTTTTGGGACATACGAATATATTCTCAGTTTTATTATCTAACATGGAGTTTTTACCATACAATCGCAATATTTTAACGATGATCTCTAATATTTGTGGGCACAATCGGCTGTTACGACCAGTTTGTGTCTATATTGTTCAAAAATTTTACAATGGTCGCCGTTGGAATAAGGTAAGCTAAATCAGGCGATATAATGCATAAATCTTATCAAATTCCATTAAGTAGACTGCCCTGTCAGAAGGTATTGGTGTGCTGCCGGCTGGCTGTTCCACAAATCAAATACTACATTATTTGCAGGAACTGCAATCGGGTCATTTTCGACAGTATGATCACGGGCCCAAAAAGAATCAGGAAGTGTATAGATTGAAGCACCCACCAGACTATCCAGTCGAGAAAATATCCTGTAAGGTACACTTGTGGTATTCAGACAACGATGTTATGACTTCGGTGGAGGATGTCTTGGCTTTCGCTAAGCGCCTGCCCAATAAGGAGCTACATCACATAGAGGATCCCAAGTGGGACCACGATGACTTTGCGTTGAATATGAAGCTTCGTACATATCTAAATGAACCAGTAATTGAGATAATAAGTAATTTTGAAAAGTCTTTAAATTGAATGTCATTAAATTTGTTGGGTAGACTCTGTGAATTAAAACTAAGTATATATTTATTTTTAAAAAATTGTTTTTAAAAAATTATTTAAAAAAAAATTGTAGATAATTAAGGACTATCGCTAGCGATATCAATTTCTTTTTTTTTTTTTAACTGTATAGTAAAACTAATAAGAAGCCCGATACAAATAACGAAAAGCGGTTGTTTTCTAAAGATCTAAAGTTGTTAGTAGATATTTAAATTTTTCCACGGGTGGGAAATGGGAAATGTTAATTTTCCACTATGCTAGATTTTAAGCATCGCCCTACTATGCGATTCTCATGTATTCTAGGAAGCTTAACAGGCTTTTATGCTTTGATCATAAGTCTTGTATCAATTAATTTTGATGGCAATCTAATAAACTATATCCTTTTTTATACTTTATGCATTTAAATTATATCCCTCCCTCTCTTCCTTTCTATTTCTCTCTCGTGTTTATTCCTATATCTCTATCCTGGTCTAACTCTAGCTCGTTCGCCTTTCTGCTCTCTTAATATCAAACCTGATTATGTTTTCCCTGTACCGGATTTAGAATTTTTTCTTAGGCAAAATTTGCTGTTATATGAACCACTGCGATGTGTGGTCTATAATCAGCTCTATATTTAGTTAATATAACCATCACGGGAAATCGTTTGCGGGATTAATGATAAGGTAAGCCACGTCAATTAGATAAGCATGTGCAGCATTTTACGATTAATACTTTTTTTTTTTTTTGGAGAGAACAATTTATGATAATTACACTTTATTTGCCAGTAATTTTTGGTGCGGCAAAGTTTCCCAGTTTAATCATTTAATTATTTAATTGTAATATAGACCTGAAAGTCTGGGAGATGTTGAAGCAAATAAATTGCTTTATGTTATATTAACCATTTGATTCTCCTTAAAAGCTCTGTTTGTAAAGTTATACAAGTAGCAATTCTTTGTTAAGAAGTGTATACTTTTATTCTTTTTTTTAACTTTTCCTATCTTATGTCCCCTTACTTATTGACATATTTGATAATCTAAAACCACTTGATGATATACTGCGGAAAGGCTGCTTAAAACTTCAAGTCAAATATTTGACTAGCCGCAGTTGTAGTTCAGACATTAAACAATGCAGAGTCAATTTCTTGTGTTAATTACTTTACTAGCCACCTCAGTGGTTGGAATACTGCCAGCAGCTGAAAATGCACCACCAGCCAATATTGACTTCTATAAGCTATACGACAATCCAGAGGCTCATATAGGTGTAAGAGACCGGCGCACAACAGTAAGTCTGAAAAATCTAAAGTTTCTGGTGTTTCTTTTATAAACTAAATCTTCAATTAGCGTGAACGTATTTCTGCGCATGGGTATCCAGCGGAGCACCACCACATTGTAGCTGAGGATGGCTACATTGTGGGCGTCTTTCGCATACCTTATTCCCACAAATTGCAGAATCAAAACGAGTATCGGCCAATTGTGCTT
This sequence comes from Drosophila novamexicana, assembly GCF_003285875.2. Classification (NCBI taxonomy): domain Eukaryota; kingdom Metazoa; phylum Arthropoda; class Insecta; order Diptera; family Drosophilidae; genus Drosophila; species Drosophila novamexicana. The sequence goes on from NW_020824835.1 coordinate 284,677, forward strand.
ATCCAGCACGGTCTGACTAGCTGCTCGGATGCTTGGATACTCAATGGTCCAAATGATGGTCTGCCCTATCTGCTTGCTGATGCGGGCTTCGATGTCTGGCTGGGAAATGGTCGTGGCAATACCTACTCAAGGAACCATACTACACGCTCCACAGAACATCCGTATTTCTGGCGTTTCAGCTGGCACGAGATCGGATACTATGATATTGCAGCCATGATCGATTACGCTCTGGAGGTCAATGGGCAGGGACAGAAGTCCATTCACTACGTGGGCCACTCCCAGGGCACTACTGTATTTTTCACACTGATGTCCTTACGTCCCGAATATAATGAGAAGATCAAAACGGCCCACATGTTTGCTCCCATTGCGATCATGACTAATATGGAAAACAAATTAGTGCGAAAAGTGGGACCCTATCTGGGACATCAGAATAGCTACTCGCTTCTATTTTCTGACCAAGAAATAGTACCATACAACAATATTCTTTTAAGTATGTTCTCCAATTTATGCGAGCCGGATCAGATGCTGAGACCAGTTTGCGAAAACGCGTTGGAAAGGCTTTACTCTGGTGGTCGTGTGAATATGGTGAGTAAAAACAATCTGCCTAATATTTAGCAAATCTTAACCATATTTATTATGCAGAGTGCCATGCCGGAGGGCATGGCTACGCATCCTTCCGGCTGTTCCGCCAACCAAATGCTGCACTATCTGCAGGAGCAGCAGTCAGGACATTTTCGGCAGTACGATCACGGGCCCAAAAAGAATCTGGAAATATATAAATCGGAGCAGCCACCAGATTATCCGGTCGAGAATATAAGCTCTAAGCTACATTTATGGTATTCTGATAATGATAATATGGCTGCGGTGGAGGATGTCTGGGCTCTGGCTGACCGCCTGCCCAATAGGGAACTGCACCGCATGGGGGATCCTATGTGGGATCACGGTGACTTTGCCCTCAACATGGAGGTCCGTAAATATTTAAACGAGCCAGTTATTGAGATAATGAAGAAATTTGAAGAGGCCAATAAAGAAATGTGATTATTTAGATTAAGGTTTATGATTAAGAAAGTTATTTAATCTTTGCTTAAGACTATTTTTAACTAAAGAAAAAAATTGTTCTTATTGATAGCATTGTTTTGTTGTTCATTTTGGTGACCGTAATCTTAGCTGTTCAAAAAAATAAGAACGATTGGCACAGTTCAGGGGGTCTTAGATGAGTTAAAGCTATTAAAATAATTTAATCAATATTATTGTCGGTGCCAGTAAAGATACTAAAAGCTGTTTGTATACCCTTGTAAAGGGCATTCTTATTGTGGCATGTAATTTGTAAAGCATAACTAACTAACCTTGCTAACCTTGTCGTTGTTTTTTGCCTATAAATCTGAAGGGGTTATAGCTTCGAACTGGGAACGAACTAGCAAATCTGGAGGTTTCACAAAGTTTTCTCAAGATAGAACCGCAGGGTTCTTGAAATAGCTAGAGGCAGGCTGTCTGCTCACGTTTGCTACTAATATCTTATTCATGTGAGTTGATGAGACAAACATTGACATCGAGTCGTCCTGCTTGCAATTTCATTTGCTCTTAAGCAATATCAACTGCATAGTTGATATAGCCAAAAATCGTTTTTGTTGGCTTAAGATATCTTGACCAAATATATTATTTACGAGCTTTATATCTCTTTATATCGGACTAGTATATTATATAGCTCTGTCACATGGAATCATGGTGAATTATTTTGGGTTTGGGCTTACGAAAATATATCTATGAATCCGTTGTAAAGATAATGCAGCTGTTAATGATTGATTAGATATCTATCTGTACTTTACTCAAAATAGAATTTAAAATGCTTTACTTGAAGATGTCATGCATACATATGAGATATAACAAAATAATTTTTAACTAAGGGAAGTATTTAGCCTTTTGAGCTCTTTGGATGCACACGTTACAAGCACTTAAAAATTATAAGTTTGCAAAAATGTATTTTCAATTGAACAACTTTCCAAAGGCATTTGAGGACCTAGGCAAGCAAGTTCTGACCACATATTGAAAATTCTAATAAAGTTTGCCTCTATACATATTAAATCATTTGGGGCTCGATGGGCTATTCTGGTCTTCAATTCTCAAAGGGAAAAGCCAACTTTATGTTTTTTCACTTGAATACATGTGTGTTAAAAGCAGCAGCCAAATTCAAATCAAGTCCTGGCGGACATATCTAAAGAATGTGAGTAAACTGAAACTCGCTTGGCCTTGGCCTTAGTCTGTAAGTTCAAGGACGCCAAAAGGGCCAGAAAATGAGCTAAACCAGATTTTGATGTAATTAATAGACTTTAGTGTAAAAGTTAGAAAGTTATTATTTTTGTCCAGCATTTCACCTAATTACATATGATTGAAATTGATTTCTTTTCTAATAGCTCTTACTAAATTAATATTAATTTTATTTTTTATTTCATTGTTTTAAAGTTGAATAGATATTAATTTATAATTCCCCTAACTTGACATGTCAAGACTGCCATAAAATCGGTTGTCGGAAACAAGTGCCATTTATTTAATTGACATTTGGATTTAGGAATATAATAAGTTGAAGTATCCATTTTATTTCGCAGCTGCGACTACAGCTGTAAGGTTTCACAAATTGCACGTAGAGATGCGAGTTCTCTGCAACAATGTCGCCGCTAACAAATTTCAAGAGTTTTTTTTACACAATTTTCCCTTACTTGTAGTTGTTAGCTACAAGTAAATCAAAGTGTACCGGAGCATATTGCAGTTTGGCAGCAGTAAGAGAAGCGTGCAGTCAGCAAGGCGTAGCGAGCAAAAAACACACGGAAGCGTTAAATTGGCTCAAGTGTGCGCAATACAAAAAGAACCCGTTCAAGTGTTTTAAAAGAGTATACAGGACTAACGGGCACCCTGTGCAAACTAGTTGAGTTAGAAGCGTAAGTAGAGATTATCGGACAGATATGAGAGTATTGTATAGTCCCATTTATAAATTCAGTAATAGGACACTAGCACGAATTACCCAGCTTTGCTTGGGTGATACATAAATGTCCAAAATCGTTTAGCAGGTCGTCTTAATTGTGTTACGTAGAAGCTTACAATTGAATTTAAAAAAGGAGTTAAATCTCGGTCGACTGAAATGGTAACAAGTTTAATGCAAGCGATTTTCATCGATTACTTTGGATTGACTACACAGTTGACAAATTCAAAAACTTTCAATGATATCCCTTTTCGTAAATGTTAAGGTACTTTGTATAAAAATAAGAAAAAAAATAAACTGTTGCTAATGGCAAATAGGCATCAGTGACAAAAACAAGACAAGAGAATCAGATTTCCAATAAAATAAAAAAAATACTCTTACTTTATATCTTCTTCAATACAAGAATAAATTCCCGTTGAGGGGCCAAGAGAATGTTGCACGCGCATTTGTTGATGTTCTGGAGGCGTTGATTGTTTTCGGCGCAGGCCATAAAGTCAAACTAGGTGCGACTCCCAGACAAATTAAAAAGCTTAAAACACGACAAAAAAAGTATATGTATATGCATTTTCTATGCACAAAACTCTAAAAACGGGTTCATTTTTTGCTTTCGTTGCTGTTCATTACTTTGCAAGCTGTTTTTGTTTTCCTTTTAATCTCTTTGCTGCTTGCCGCTTTATATATTATACTTTCTTATACTTAAAAATTTCCATTTTTTGTAGCAGTTGGCGTCCTCTTGGTTCCTTTCCAAATACATTTTTGTTTTATTTCATTATGGCTTGGCACCTCCGGTTCGCGTTAGGCTCATTCAAAAAAAAGCAAATAATAACACCATGCAGATTGAAATTTATTTAATTACATTTAATTATAACAGATTGTGTGTCTGTGTTTGTTATCGTATAGGCAGATGACAATCGTATAGTAGCACCTATTCGCTAAAATATTTAAATTGAAATTCCTAACATACTCCAAAATATTCTGCATTTTTTTTTTTTTGCATAACCCTTACTCCCTGTTGCTAAGTCAGTTACATATATTACGCATACGCCTCGCTGCGCACTTGAGGGTTCGCAAATTGAATTCGCACCCGTATTTACATAAGCCTCACACATTCGCGAGTGACTTAGCTTAGTTACAGTTTTGATGTCAAAAATGTTTACCAACTGCTCTGCATTCTGTTTGAAATGAGCAATCAAAAGAACAATTAGTTCTCATAAACGTGTTGTATTTGAACATTTTCAATTTATCAATTGCATCAAGGTCCCATTGCATATTAAATTATAAATTTATATACTTTACATCTAGCATAAATTGACGCACAATCCAAGTGCATTGTGCCTTTATATGGCCATTAATGTGCATTAGTTCATTAGTTGGACTCAATAAAAACCACACTTAATGCAGTGAGACCGATAACAAGGCAACAATTGTACAACAAAGTCTTGCTCATAGTCAAAATAGTTAACCTATTGAAGATTGCACTTGAGTGTTTTTTTATCGCTCTCCGTCTGTATTTGTAGAGGGTATTATAATTTTTGTGAATTGTGTAACGCATGGAAGGAGTCATCTCCGACCCCGTAATGTATATATATTCTTAATCAGTATCAACAGCAGAGTCGATATAGTCATGTCCAACTGTCCGTCTGTCTGTTTCTGTGCAAACTAGTCTCTCAGTTTTAAAGCTATCTTTATAAAACTTTGAAGAATTCCCTTATTTTGTTGCACGCAGTACATATGTCGGAACCAGATGGATTGGATCACTTAATCATATAGCTGCCATGTGAACGATCTGTCGTAGCTCACAAGTCAAGTAGTTTTTCAGCTTTACCTCATTTATATGCAAAATCCTAACAACATCGGACCACTATATCATTCCATAGAAACGATCGGTCTAAAACTAAGTTGTACGAAAAGTTTTTTGTTTTTTAAGACATCTGAACTATAGTCGGCATTACCTATTTTCCCTGTGCTTCGCTAATATGGGCAAAGCACTATAAGCATTATGAAAAGTTTGGGTCTGTAAGGGTATTAGGTCTTCGGCGTAACGAAGATAAGCCTTATTTCTCGTTTTTTTTTTTTTTGGTTACAGCTTCGGGCAGAGGTGTAAGCAAATTGTTATCTATTATTATACATTGTGTATATTTAAAATGCTCAGTTAGCGCTTTACTTTAACTATGTGTTCACAAATTTGGTCACAAATATCACGCATACGCCATGCATGCATAGAATGTCGTTCATGGCCTTTATGAGCGCATAAAACAAATAAATGGGGCCTAACTTTAATCAGATGAATTTGACTAACAAACCCCAAATCTAAAGAAAATTGCAATGTGCCCATGTACACTAACTAACAAATAGCAATTTTTCTATCAATGAATGTGTTAAGTTTATAAAAAACCATAATTTGAATAAACTATATAAAAATGTTTAAACTCTGTAAGGGTTTCACGGTGAGAATATTTCATAGATATCAGTCATACACATGTTTTTTAATGGAATCATAACCAGTAGCATCTTGCCAACAGCCAGTTTAAACCAAACACTCATCTAATTATATACAAATAAAGCACCTGAAACGGAATTATCAACGTGTTATCTAAATGTCAACATAACACCTGACTGACGTGTAAGACGTATGATGATAGGAAAAAAACTGGGATATATTAAAAATGCGGACTTACACTTTTATCTTAGCCCGGCGCCCGTATAATTTAGAAGCTAATGGCAGACAAAGACTTCCATATAACACGTCAGACTACAAGAAAGTGGGGGTGTGTATTTATTTATTCAATATAGACGTACGCCTAATCTGTTATTAAAGTCCATTCCCACACAGACAGGCGCACTTATAAGATTTACATGAAATATGAGATTGTCTGTGATAAGCATTGCTGATCTCAAAACCGTAAAAGATGCTCGGATCGTGTAGGCTTTAAGTTTAGTTTATCGTTGCGACTTGTGAGTGTTACTTGTGTGATCGCTTGATTAATTGTGATTGTTATCCTGATTTGAAAGGATCGGCAGTGCATGTCTTTTAAAGTAAACCAATTAAAAGATAATACAGTTTTGTGTGCTTATTTCCTAAGCCACAGTAAAATAATTTGTTCTATGTGTTGCCTGCGATTTTACTTTCTTATAAAACATGCGATTTGATTTGCTTTAATTTGTAATTAAAAAATATTTGTGGTGAATCTTAGGAATTTACAAGAATCTACTACAACTAAAGAAAAATAATAATAAAAATATTTTCGTCACAACTCACTTAGAATACTGTATAACAAAAGAGGTTTATCTTGTGGCAAGGTTGCAAGTGCTGGTCATTAGGATACACAAGCAAGTGGGAAAAACTTAATGAAAAATCGAAGTGGCCTACAGCCATTGTAGCTCTATCTGTGCGTGTGTATGTGTGCGCCACTAAACTAATACAAAAGTAATCAAAGCTAAGCGCATTTAGGCAAAAAAAAAAAAAGCTACACGGCAGGAAGTCAATAAAAATAAACACATAAAAGCAACTTGCGGTCTACAGAATTATGTCAACGACTATTGAGGAGGAGGGCACGACAATGGCGGCGGCGGAGACTCTTGATACGCCGTCGACTGTGGCCAATGCGTTTGTTCAGACAGTCCAATCCATAATTAGCAGCACAACATCAAAAGCAACAACAACAAGTGCCGCAGCTTTAGCAAGCACCACCACAACTAGCACAGCCGCTCCAGCAACAGGAACAACCACATTATCAACGCCATCATCGTCCAGCATGACGGAGAAGCTCAGCGTGAGCGATTTAAGCAGCGCACTGCAACATTTTGGAATTGTTGATTATTTGGTTTTCATAGCCATGCTGGTGGTCTGTGCCGTAATTGGCTTCTATTTTGGCTTCATCGAGAAGAAGAAGAAAAAGCAAAAGGGCCAAGTGCCCGCCGATGAAAAAGATGGCCCCGGCGCTGCTGGCATCGAGGAGCGGCGCGGCTCGGAAGCATTGGATTACTTGGTGGGTGGACGCAAAATGAAAGTGTTTCCGGTCTCGCTGTCACTGGTGGCTAGGTGAGTTACAGCAATATTAACTGTATGTAAATGCGGGTCGTCGGCTCCTCTGGGGCAACAGGATAGACGAGGCCTATTTAATTGCTTTGACTGGAGCGTGCAGAGCCTAATGGGATTGCCCACTGCATTGGTTGGGTCAAGCAGTTTCTTAATTCTGTCTTAAATTGAATAGTACACGAATACAGACCATTATTTGTGTCTGTCTATGGCACAGATTGCTTTGATATCGTTCCCACAAGCAAGGTACTTTAATTTGTTTGAAGAACAAGTTAAATAATTGGAAAATGACATTTTTACAAGTTGAGTAAAATTCTTTTGGTGCAAATATGAAAAAAATATATAACAATAAAATTTAAATATAAAAAATATATAACATTAAATAATAAATGTATCTTTGTACACTTTCAAATATATTACACATGTCAGCTTAATAATTATTAATGATAGTTAATAATTACTATTGTGTATCTAAGAAGCCACCTTTCACCTATATGAAAACTACCTGAAAAAGAAATCAAATTATGTTTACAATAAATGTTGTATAACATAAAAATATAAAAATAATATATTATATTTACAATTATAACTAAATATATACACTATACTATCTCTCTCCATCAATAACACATTCCATAAGAGAAGAGAAGTCCATGAACAACACACCCGATAAGCGAAGCATAATGCCGTTGGCAATACACTTGCCGAAATTGAAAAGCGTTTGCTATGCATTATATAGATTGGTCTCTGCACATTAAAATGCTTAGCCAATCGAAATTTTTTCAGAAATCAATCAAAAATATGCGCCTAATTTCACTCGATTTGCCATAAGGTGGCCACGACTAACCGTGCGTATGCGTAATCTAAGAAAAATCACATAAAACTGCCAGCCTCTGCCGCGTCTGTTTGTCAGCAATGTTTGTCTGCGCAAACAAAAGAATTTTATTTAAACTTTAAGTAAATTGCCCCAAAGAGAATGGGAACTGAGCGAGAATGTATCCATATACATAATACATAATACAATATAGAGTGTCAGGGTCAAGTTTATTATGGCTGATGATTATGCAGATAATGCTCTTTAATATCACTCTGGGAACTTGCAGAACTTTGTTGATAAATATCTGGCGCATGAATACAATTTAGCAGCTCATTTCGCTCTTAGGCAGGGCACCCAAGAACTAAGCCTGATTGAAGTTGTTTAAACTTACGGCAGCCGCAAACTCAAAAAATTTGTAAAATTACTTTTTTGTTTTGTGGCGACCTTGGTGGTGTCACGCCTTTGGAGCATTATATTTGACACGTTTGGTCAAGCACCTTTCGGCGGCACATAGCCTTTGTCCTGGGCGTATTGTCAGCGCATTAATGACTGGAAAAATAAAATGAATGAAGGACTTCTTCTGTTTCTCCTGTTCCTTATGTCCACATTTGATCATTTGCCTCGCCAACAATTGTTTTGTACGCCTTTTATTGTTATCGTTCATTTTGTTCTGTAGTCGTTTGCCTTCTGCAACAAATTTTGGCGACGTGCTTTGAATTACAATTACACGCCAACTTTTTCTCGCCGATTCGTTTGAGCCGTTCCATTATGCTTTTTTTTTTATTTATATTTTTATTTCATCTCCCTTTCAATTCATTATATTGTAGATTTTGTGCCTGCATCTGCATACTTCAACGCCACTTGTTATCAACTTTTAATGGTATTTTGGCTGCAAAAAACTTTTCTGTTGGCACAGCTAAGGCTTGGGGCAGTGCATATGTTTTGGGGCTGAATTGTATGGTGATTGTTGTTGTGGACATTAATCAGCAGATTGAAATTATGATTATGAAATATATGTCAAAAGATTTGAAAAGTTGCTCGCATGTCGCTGCTCAGACAGGCAATATTGTTGGGAACTTCAACGATTTCCATTTTTTTGGCAACAAGATTAAAGGAAAATAAAATTTTATAATTGAGAATTTAACACCACAATTTAATACAATACTTTATTAATAATTTTTAGATAATTTTAATTAGTTTGTGTTATAAATGTTGCTTATATATTTTAAAATAATTTTTATTAATTATCTTTATATAGTTTTGTTTCGGGCATTTCATTGCTGGGCACCTCAACGGAGATCTATGTTTATGGTACCCAATATGCCTTTATACTCATTACACTGGTCATATCGGGACTTATATCGTGGTATATCTTTTTGCCTGTTTTCTGCAATCTACAATTGACTTCCACTTATGAGGTGAGTTGAACGTTGTCTGGTTTGTGTTTAATCGCGGTCTATTTATTTTTGAATACCCTTGCATAAAGAGTGTTAGAATTATTGAATAATTTCCAAACCCGAATTCCATTAAAAATATATTTTCGTTTGGTTCGATTCAATTAAAATTTGAAAACTGGTTTTTAGATTTATGTTAAATAATTGAATTATAAAACAAATGTCATTTCATATATCATATAGTTTTATAAAACAAATTATTCACAAAATAAGTTTTGCACGCAATTTTAATGGTCTTATGTATAAGAAAAATAAGTTTAAATTGCTATCAGCAATCTGCAAGGGTATGACAACTTCGGAATACTGAAGTCATTTTTGTTATACATTTTTTTGAATACTCTATTTTACATAATATTTGTTTCATACCAAGCCGATAAAAGTATTATCGATTGTCAGAGAGTTTTAATTGTGATTTATGTCGCATGTTAATATGTAAGTAAATATTCTATTTCAACTTGCACTGCAATATTAATAGAATAGTTATTTTTTTAAGAAGCTCGGCATGTCAGAAATTTAAGCTGATTCAGTATATATAACAGATACTGAAATCAAAGGAGAGACTACAAATTTCATTTTTCAAAACAAAGCACAGACCATCGCCAGACAAATATGTGTACAAGTTATTTGCCTGTCATGTAGCAAAATTTCCACGAAAAGTCCGAGCATTGTTTTAGACATTGTTGTTGTTGTGTCATGCGAAATATATGCGTGCGCGTGCCAGCAAATTCTAAATAGGAGTACAAAGAGCTGTTTTCGTGTACAAAATCCAATTGTTGTATTGGACAGCAGACACGAACGTAGTGGTTGCTTATAAGCTTCTGCCATATCGACTACATGGCGTATGCGTAATATTCGATTATGTATGTGCACCATTACCTACATTTACTTGATGTGTGTGCGTGCGCTCTTTTATGTGTTTGTATTTGTGTGCGTTTGCATTGTCGAAATAAAAAGCGGCAATAAAAAAAGAAAACAAAGTCAAAAAATATTTACAGTACTTTGAGCTGCGCTTCAGTAAAACCACTCGTCTCGTTGCCTCGGTGCTATTCACCGTAACCACAGTAAGTTCAAAAAAATTGACCCACCATAAAAAATGATAACCAATTACTATTTAATCTAGTTTATTTGGCTGCCAATAGTCATCTATATGCCAGCGCTGGCTTTTAACCAGGGTAGGTTTCAAATCAGATCGTCCAAAACTTCTACCATTTCTTGATTTGACCCCTTTGCAGTGACTGGCATAAATGTTCATATCATTACGCCTGCGGTGTGCATTGTTTGCATATTTTACACCACTGTGGGTGGTTTGAAGGCTGTTGTCTGGACGGATGTTATTCAAACCATAATTATGGTTGGCGCCGTAATCTTTGTCGTAATTAAGGGCACCAGCGATGTGGGCGGTCTGGGTGTGGTCGTACAGCGTAATCTGGACAGTGGACGCCTAGAGTGGCCCGAGTAGGTGATAGTCAATTAAGTTCAGATTTTCTTATAATGCAAAGCTATTGATAAAAGCTATACGTTGTTCTTAAAAACGTTTGATAATAACAAGCGTGATGCGAATAATTTATTATCTGTACTAGCCCTGTAAAACTTTTGATAAAGTGCTTCATCGTCCTAAACTAGTGTTAAAATATTTTGATGGTTGCGCTCTTCCAATGGGTGTTGACGGTGCTGAAGTCACAATATCCAAAATATCTAGTTGTAGACATAGTTCGAAATGAATATAATCGAAAGTGAGACACAACACAATCTTTTCGATGCATCGATAGTTTAACAGGTACACAATGCGTTGTATGGTACTATCATTTGATTTCATTTTATTATTGCTTCACGGATTAAAACCAATCGACGTGGAACACTATAGCTTACATTTAATTTCAGAATTCTATAATCAATAATAACGATAGTACAATCAATAGTTTTGCACCACTAATACTTGAAACTGTTTTTTATCTAACGACTATTAATATATTCAAATAGATTAACATTCGATCCCAAGGTTCGCATGTCTACATTCGCCTTGTTCGTGGGCTATACAGCACATTCCACATACAATTTAGGTTGTAATCAGATCATAACACAGCGCTATATGTCGCTGCCCAATGTGAAGGCTATGGGGCAAGCGTCGTTACTATTTATTAGCGGTATAGTCCTTTTAACCTCACTTACCCTATACAATGGCGTGCTGCTCTATGCCACCTACCACCACTGCGATCCATTGACTACCAAGGTGGGTGATTTGTATATATACTCTGTATGAGTCGAACCGCAGTTAACGGACTGAATTGCAGCTGGCCAAAGCCAAGGATCAGCTGGTGCCATTGCTTGTCATGGATACGCTGAGCTCATTTCCAGGTGTGTGCGGTATGTTCATAGCTGGCGTGTTTAGCGCAGCGCTTAGCTCATTGTCCACGGCGCTCAATTCCCTGGCCGCCGTCTCTCTCGAGGATTATATCAAGCCGCTTTGCAGGAAGCCCTTAACCGAACGTCAAACGGGCATCACTATGCGCCTCTGCACAGTTATTATTGGCATCGTGAGCGTTGCCTTGGTTTTCGTGGTGGAGCGTATGGGCACACATATGGTTCAGTTGTTCATGATGCTGAGTTCGGTGACACAGGGTCCATCGTTGGCGCTCTTTGTAATGGGCATGCTGTGTCCGCGGCTAAATGCAAAAGTTTGTATTGGATTTGGTTATTGAAAACATTTTTGGATATAAATATATGCTTCTTATTGCTTGCTTTACAGAGCGCTCTATCCGGTGCCCTTTGCTCCTTTATCTTTATGACCTGGCTGTGCACTAATGCCCAGCTGGCTAGCAATTCTGGTGAGATGCAAAATGAAAGCAAGCCCGTTAGCATCGAAGGCTGCGATTACCAGTACGAATTGCCGTTAATGACGCCCAAAAATGCCACTGTGACTGCCACTGACCCGGCGTAAGTAGCAGGCATGAGCATTAACTGAATTAGTTATTACTGACAAATATCTTGCTTTCAAAGTTCGCTTAGCTTTTTCCAGCAAATCTATCATATATCCTTTATGAACTACACACTCTTCGCGGCTATTGTCGGCATTACTTTTGGCCATCTTTCGAGCTTTATATTTGGACGTGTTGCGCTTGAGGATGTGGATGTTGAGCTGCTGGCGCCGTGCATGCGACGTTTTTATAGACGCAAATATGCCAGTGTGGAGACTAATGAGTCCTTAGTAAAGTCTGGCGAATAGAATTTCTACATAATATAGCATGTGCTGACGACTTAAGAGTTGTAATAAAAGTTTCGATTAAGTATACGCCGTGTTTGACTGCAGCTTTGCCAAACGCCAAACCAAACTGTCAATATAATTTTTTTTTTGGTTTTCCATTTTTTTGTTTATTGGACTGTCACTAACATGCGCCATTTATACATTCTTGCTAAATATGTACCTTGTAAATAATTGGAAATTCATTATTTATTAATAAGTATTTATAATTCCTCTAACTTAATTATAATATAATTATATGTAGTACTTTGAGCTGCGCTATGGTGGCAGCATTCGAAACTTCGGCTCAATGCTGTTTATTGTGGGCATGGCAAGTATTTAAATATATCAGATATTACAATAAGCTCTACAATAATAATTATTAAAATGTTATATACAGATGCTTTGGCTACCTGTGGCCCTCTATGTGCCTGCCATCACCTATAATCAAGGTGAGTTTCGTCTTAGTTTCTGGCTATGAAGCTATAGTTAAACGATTGCAGTGACTGGCACGAGCATCCATGTTATTACGCCCATTGTCTGCATAATCTGCACCTTCTACACGTGTGTGGTAAGCTTTGATTAAATTATGACCTGTTTATGTAATAGCTCACATTGAAATTTTCGGTATTTCAGGGCGGCTTAAAGGCAGTCATTTGGACAGATGTCATCCAGAGTTTTGTTATGTATGGTTCAATTTTGGCAGTATGCATAAAGGGCACCTACGATGTGGGCGGCCTGAACGTGGTGTTGCAGCGGAATTGGGAGAGCGGACGTCTCAATGCACCGGAGTAAGTGTTTCGTTTAAATTTATTAGGCAAATTCTATATGACCTTAACTATTTACAGATGGACCTGGGATCCCACCGTTCGCCTCTCAATGCTGTCTGTTATTGTGGGCGGCACTTTGCACAAAATACAATCTTCCGATGTCAACCAAGTGTCAATACAACGGTTTTTATCGCTGCCCAGCTATAAACATGCTAAGCAATCCATGCTTTTATTTACCATACTCCTCATATTCCTATTGAGCTGCTGCAGCTACATGGGCCTGGTGACTTATGCTGTTTACCACGACTGTGATCCCATCAGCACCAAGGTGATCTGAAATCCATCAGCTATTTACTTTCTCTTATGCGTTTTATTCAGCTTGCCAAGGCCAGCGATCAGTTGCCTTCGCTGCTTATGATGCGCACCTTGGGCTCGTGGCCTGGTCTGCCAGGACTCTTTGTAGCTGGCGTGTTTAGCGCCGCCTTGAGCTCGCTTTCCACAGGACTTAATTCAATGGCATGCGTGATCTCACAGGATGTGGTACGTCCGTTGCTTAAGAAGCCCCTAACGGAGCGCCAAACCGCATTTCTGCTGCGCGCCATTGTCGTCTTTTTTGGCACCTGCTGCATGGGCCTGGTCAATGTTGTGGAGAAGCTGGGCATGGTTGTGCAGTTGGCTACCACCACTTCGGCTGTATCTATGGGACCGCTGCTAGGAATTTATGCGATGGGCGTGTGCCTGCCCTGGGTGAATGCTAAAGTTAGCTTCTTTCAATCTGCGACCTTAAAGACCCGCCTAATGGATTGCATTTTTTAGAGTGTTTTAACGGGCAGCTTGGTTTCCTTTGTTGCCTTAGCTTGGATCTGCGTGAAGGCACAGCTAGCGCTAATGAACGGCGAGATTCGGTACCCAAAGATGCCTGTCTCAGTGTCAGGCTGTGAATATTGTTATGATAACGATACTGTCTGGCGCACCCTGCATGAGTACAGGTGGACATAATATGCTAAAAAAAAGGAACACAAAAATATATTTCTTTCTATTTTTATTTGCAGTCCTTCGACAGATCGCAATATATATCATTTGTCATTTTTCTGGTACACAGCCGCAGGCGGCTTTATTTGTACTATGGTTGCCCTTCTGGCCAGTTTAGTGTTTGGCTGGCAGGATGTATCTCAAATGGATCCAGCTTTAATTACTCCCTGCATGCGTCGATTTTTGCCTAAAAAACATTATCAGGTTATAGACTTGGAAGAGATGTTTAGGCGTAAGGCTCAAGCTGATGTCGAGGCAGAGACAGCATGCCTTAATAAGGAAATCAATTAAAAAACAAACTTAAATATTAAAAAATAAATTCCTTTTTTGTTTTTCCTTAGATGTTTTTTATTTTGTAACTGTCCGGCGTTTAATAAGAACTTTTGACATTACATTAGATTCTTCATGACATGACGTTACTTTTTTAATTTTATATATTTGTTTTCTTTGCCGTGCTTACAATGTAGTACTTTGAGAGACGCTTTGATCGACGCATTCGCATCTTTGGATCATGTCTATTTGTGCTTATGAACGTGAGTATTCAAATTGTCTCTTTATTTGTATATTAAGTGTCAATATACATAATTGGCTCTTGTATAGATACTTTGGCAACCCATTTGCATTTATGTGCCTGCACTTACATTGAATCAAGGTGAGTTTTGTGTAATGTAAATAAATATTTAAAATAATACCATAGGTATAAAATGTCTTGCATCTGTGACTAACTTATTTACCTCATGTAGTGAAAGTCGAGCCCTTTCTTTAAATTGTTTTACTTTCTTTTGGTTATTTTTAGTTTCCGGCATCAGTGTTCACACGATCGTTCCACTGACCAGTCTCATATGCATCATTTATACCAGCATTGTAAGTAGAACGATTATTAGCAGTTGTTTCAGAGACTTAATTTAATCCGATGCTTTATTACTTTCATATAGGGTGGCATTAAGGGCGTTGTTTGGACAGATGTTATACAAGGAGCTGTCATGGTTGGAGCCATGGGTTTTGTCATTATAAAAGGCACTCACGATTTGGGTGGTTTGGCTGTTGTTCTAGAACGTAATCGTCAATTTGATCGTTTGGTGGGTCCCGAGTAAGTCATTTATGTATATTTATATATTCATATATGTATATACTTTAAAACCTTTGAAATTGGGTAAAACGCGTATAATGGTTTTGTACAAATGGCAGAAAGCGAAGCATTTACAACCCCATAAAGTATAAATATTCTTGGTCAGCATTAATAATAGTCAATTCCATTTAGCCATGTCCGTCTGCCTGCCTGTCCGCATATTTTAATTTTTTAGCATATTTTCGAGATTTTAAGAGGTAGAGACCTATAATTTGTTATGAAGACTCTCGTATTATATACAAAGGTTCAAAATATTTCATCTCTGAATAGCCGCATTTTCGCATTTTCGGTAATATAGTTTCCGTCTTAAATATTTAAATATATTTGAATGGTCTGAAAATTTCATAAGAATAATAATAATCACCGATGCTAAGCTGTTGCGTAAGCTGCTCGCCGGGCGGCGGTTTTTGTGTATGTATGTAAAAAAGAAATCGATAATGTTTGTAGCGGCAACTCGACCCTGGGTTCCATGTATTTTCAGTAGAACACTTTACACTATTTAAGTCGAACTTGTTAAATATCGCGGTGTCTCCATTAATGCTTGTCTTTAAATTTACAGCATGACATTTGATCCAACGGCTCGGATGGGCGTTTTTGCCTTGTTTGTTGGTGGCGCCTTCTTTAAGCTGCAGGCCAATTGCATAAATCAGACCGCAGTCCAGCGTTTCCTAACCTTGCCCAACTTTAAGGCGGTCAAGCAGGCACTTCTGCTTTCCCTCACAGGCTTTATACTCGTCATGGCCATGTGTATTTATATTGGAATGCTCGCCTTTGCCGCATATTATCATTGTGATCCCATAAGCACGGGCGTGAGTAGCACAATTGCTACTGCATGAAGAAAGATATCTTACTTTTATCTTTCCTTTATTTCCTTCGCAGCTGGCACACGCCAAGGATCAGGTAATACCGTTGTATGTTATGCAAAGTGCTGGCGTCGTGCCTGGAATAGTGGGTCTATTTGTCGCAGGGGTGTTTAGCGCTGCACTTAGCTCTCTTTCCACCGCACTCAACTCCCTCTCAGCGGTGGTGCTCAAGGACTTTGTCGAGCCATATCGCAATCGCCCATTGACTGAGCGGCAGACTGCCTATGTTCTCAGAGGCGTGGTTGTTGTCTTTGGGCTTATCTCAATGGCAAGTGTCCCAATAGTGCAGAAATTGGGCATGCTCATGCAGCTCTCCTCCACCGTGGGTGCAATCACCTGTGGTCCATTGCTTGGCGCATTCTCAGTTGGCATGCTGTTGCCTTTTGTTCGAACAGAGGTTTGATTGGGGTCTTCCTATTTAATTACCTAAGGAATTACGGCTTTTTTCTTTTATTTTTTCAGAGTTTGTTGACTGGTATTTCGGTGGCCACCACTTTCATATCCTACATTGTTGTTCGTGCTCAGATTGCAATGGCTACTGGTCAAATGACCTTTCCCATGAAACCCGTTTCCGTGGAAGATTGTGACTACAGCTTCGAGGTGCATGCTAACTGGAATATCCCCAGCAGCGCGTATGTTATTGCTCCGAGCTCTGCTGCTGAAGAAGACTTTATTAATCTAATAATTTAATACATTTAATATTGAATATCTTTTTTCTTTATATAGGAATACTCACGAGGACAAAAGTCACAGCTTACATGAGATCTCGTTTTTGTGGTACACTTTGATTGGTTCTTTAGGAACGGTTCTCTTTTCGCTGTTGGCTACGCTTTACTTTGGGAAGCAGGATGTACGCCTTGTGGATAAGGAGCTGGTTTCGCCAGTCCTGCACAAGTATTGGTATGGGGAGTATGAGAACGTTGCCAACGATGATGAAGAGAAGAAGTAACTGAAGCTGCACGAATCGTTAACGCAACCGAAATGGGATGAGATAGAGAAAATACATAACTATCTTCAAACTTCCTAGAGGGTATAAGCCCTAATTCTTAATTATCTTGAATACAAAAAATATAATGAATACAACAACAAATTTTGTAGTTTTATGTTAGTCCTAAAATTTGTACTGTCCCATGTTAAATCCTTACTACGTTAACCTAACAACTGACAGCTGGTTCCGTTTAATGCCTAGAGACTTTCAATTACTAGGAATAGCTGGTAAGGCTCAAGCTGAGGTCAAGTAATAGACGGCATATCTTGATCAAGAAGAACTCAAATAAAAAAGAAATCAACTATTCACAAATAAATTCTTGTTTTGTTTTTTCAGGGGGAGTTTTTATTTTGTGACTGTCCGGCATTTAACATGATATTTCATTACATATTCATGATACTACGTTACTTTTTAAATTTTATATATTATTTTTCTTTGCCGTGCTTACAATGCAGTACTTTGAGAAACGTTTTGATCGACGCATACGCATCTTTGGATCATGTCTATTTGTGCTTATGAACGTGAGTATTCAAATTGTCTCTTTATTTGTATATTAAGTGTCAATATACATAATTGGCTCTTGTATAGATACTTTGGCAACCCATTTGCATTTATGTGCCTGCACTTACATTGAATCAAGGTGAGTTTTGTGTAATGTAAATAAATATTTAAAATAATACCATAGGTATAAAATGTCTTGCATCTGTGACTAACTTATTTACCTCATGTAGTGAAAGTCGAGCCCTTTCTTTAAATTGTTTTACTTTCTTTTGGTTATTTTTAGTTTCCGGCATCAGTGTTCACACGATCGTTCCACTGACCAGTCTCATATGCATCATTTATACCAGCATTGTAAGTAGAACGATTATTAGCAGTTGTTTCAGAGACTTAATTTAATCCGATGCTTTATTACTTTCATATAGGGTGGCATTAAGGGCGTTGTTTGGACAGATGTTATACAAGGAGCTGTCATGGTCGGTGCCTTAGGTTTTGTAATTATAAAAGGCACTCACGATTTGGGTGGTTTGGCTGTTGTTCTAGAACGTAATCGTCAATTTGATCGTTTGGTGGCCCCCGAGTAAGTATATTTTAACTACATTAGAATCTCTCTTTTAAGTTTGTATTTAAATTCCAGCATGACATTTGACCCAACGGTTCGCATGAGCGTTTTTGCCTTGTTTGTTGGTGGCACCTTCTTTAAGCTGCAAGCCAATAGCATAAATCAGGCCGCAGTCCAGCGTTTTCTGACCTTGCCCAACTTGAAGGCGGTCAAGCAGGCACTTTTGATATCCCTTATAGGCTTTTTACTTGTCATGGCCATGTGTATTTATATTGGAATGCTCGCCTTTGCCGCATATTATCATTGTGATCCCATAACCACGGGCGTGAGTAGGACAATCGGTGACGCAAGATAAAATGTATATTACTTTTATTTCCTTCGCAGCTGGCACGCGCCAAGGATCAGGTGATACCGTTGTATGTTATGCAAAGTGCTGGCGTAGTTCCCGGAATCGTTGGTCTGTTTGTCGCAGGTGTGTTTAGTGCTGCACTTAGCTCACTATCCACGGAACTCAATTGTCTCTCAGCGGTAGTGCTCAAGGACTTTGTCGAGCCATATCGCAATCGCCCATTGACTGAGCGGCAGACTGCCTATGTTCTCAGAGGCGTGGTTGTTGTCTTTGGGCTTATCTCAATGGCAAGTGTCCCAATAGTGCAGAAATTGGGCATGCTCATGCAGCTCTCCTCCACCGTGGGTGCAATCACCTGTGGTCCATTGCTTGGCGCATTCTCAGTTGGCATGCTGTTGCCATTTGTTCGAACAGAGGTTTGATTTGAATGAATGACCTAAGCAACTACGCATGAGCATCTTTCCTATTGCAGAGCTTGCTAACCGGCATTTCGATAGCCACCACCTTTACATGCTACATTGTTGTGCGTGCCCAGATTGCCATAGCCACCGGCCAAATGAACTTTCACATGAAACCTGTTTCCGTGGAGGATTGTGACTACAGCTTCAAGGTGTACACCAACTGGAATACCCCCAGCAGCGCGTATGTTATTGCCCCGCGTTATAGCGCTTAAGAAGACCTCCATTTAATATGTGACTTCTTTATATAGGAATACTCACGATGACAAAAGTCACAGCTTACATGAGATCTCGTTTTTGTGGTACACTTTGATTGGTTCTTTAGGAACGGTTCGCTGTTCGCTGTTGGCTACGCTTTACTTTGGAAAGCAGGATGTACGCCTTGTGGACAAGGAGCTGGTTTCGCCAGTCCTGCACAAGTATTGGTATGGGGAGTATGAGAGCGTTTCCAGCGATGATGAAGGGCAAAATCAATTGAAGCTGCACGAATCGTTAACGCAACCGAAATTGGATGAGATGGATCAAATTCCTAAACGTAATCAAGCTTCCTAAAGAATTTCTAACCTTGTTGATCAATAAATATCATAATTACAAACGCAGTCCTTGAAGTTTTATATTAGTTTTAAGACTTGTACTGTTCCATATTTTAATCCTGACACCGTTAACCTAATAACTTACAGCTGGTTCCGTTAAATGCCCAGAGTATTTTCTTGAGGTTGTCAATACACAAATTTTCCACCTGGTCAATACAAAAATACTTACACACACTCACTCTTTCAGTACTTTGAGAGACGTTTCAGCCGACGCATGCGTGTATTTGGGGCCTCACTCTTTGTGCTCAAGGCGGTAAGTGAGAGCCTCTTAAAAATGTCTAACTAAGGATTACCTTAGGACTTTTCCCTTTTCAGATAATTTGGCTGCCCATTGCGGTGTACGTGCCCGCGCTAACCTTCAATCAAGTCAGTGGCATTGGAGTGCATACCATAACACCAATTGTGATCGCCATTTGCACCTTCTATACCACTGTCGGAGGCATTAAAGGCGTCGTCTGGACGGATGTGGTACAAAGTGTTATTATGTATGGCTCACTGGTGATCATTATGATCAAGGGTACCCTGGATCTCGGCGGGCTAGGTGTAGTCTGGCAGCGTAATTTGGAGGGCGGTCGGCTCAATGTGCCTGAGTGAGTAGTCTTAAAACTGGGTTAAAGTCTTAAGTCAATTGCCAGCTGTGCGTATTTATTCCGAAGCTGGAGTCTGGACCCAACAGTGCGCATGAGCGTCTTTTCGGTGTTTGTAGGCGGTACTTTCTTCAAGCTGCAGAACACCTCGATCAATCAAGCCACCATACAGCGTTTTATGAGCTTACCCTCTTTAAAGCATATCCAGCAAACACTCTTCACCTTTAGCATTGGGTTGATTCTACTCTATATGAGCTGTGTCTATGTGGGTCTGGTGTGCTATGCCACGTATTATGATTGCGATCCAATGACCACGGGAGTGAGTATAATATCTTCTTGAATGCTAAAAGATTTTTGCTATTTTTCATCTTTTTGTACAGCTGGCTGGACGTCGGGATCAGCTGGTGCCGCTGATGGTTATGCGCGTGCTTGGCGTTGTGCCTGGACTGCCGGGTATGTTCGTCTCCGCCGTATTCAGCGCTGCTCTAAGCTCGCTCTCAACGCTGCTCAACTCTTTGGCGGCCGTCATACTGGAGGACTTCGTTAAGCCACGTATGCGCACTAAGCCCATGACTGAGCGCACAGTAGCATTGATAATGCGTCTGGTGGTGATTGTATTTGGCATTAGTTCTATATTTATGGTCTATGTGGTTGAGCATCTGGGCATGGTGCTGCAGCTGTCGGCCACACTACAGTCCAGCTTATACGGTCCCATGCTAGGCATCTTTACCGTGGGCATGTTAATGCCCTGGGTGGGCGAGAAGGTGGTTCCTCTTTCATTAACATGCCTCGATTATTTATATATTAACGTTTTTCATATTTTTTTAGAGCATGTTTTTAAGCAGCGTTCTATCATTTGCTATTATGGCTTGGATAACGGTCAATGCACAAATTGCAAATGTGAGCGGCTCATTTCGTCATACCAAGCTGCCAGTTTCTGTGGAGCATTGTGACTATGAGTTTGATATGAATCGCTATCTAAACTCAACAGCGGAATAGTAAGTAGCGAACCAAAAATATTTTCCTTGATAGTCATATTTTTTTTTTACAGTGAACCACACAGCGGCTCATCTATATACCATATTTCTTTCTTATTGTACACGTTGACTGGCGCTTCCTTAAATATTGTTCTTTCAAACTTAGCTACGTTTATCTTTGGGCGTCAGGATATTAATTCTGTGGACACGCAGCTCTTAGCTCCGTTTGTTCAACGGCTTATGCTCAAAAATAGTTATTATGAGACCGTAGAGCTGAAGAAAAGATCAGTAATCGGTGAGCGCTTGGATTAGAGCTCAGACAGTTCCAATTTGGGTGAAATAAGTTCCGTAGTTTCACAGTCTTCATTGCCGTATTCAGAAGCTAATTATTTTTAAAGCTTATACTTTTCCTTTGCCAACACGTTTTGTCTCAGCTTCCGGGATTTTGATATTTCTGAGCTAAGAACCTACTTTTATAATTCACTTTGTGAATAGATAATAATAGTCAATGCCTTAAAGTAATAATGCCACCCTTTGTTTTTCATGTTATTCCACATACTATAATTTTACTTTTTAGCAAATTTTCATTAAAATTCTTGAGAATTTTGAATAATTCGGTTTAATAATGTAAAAACTTGTACGACAATAAATTTGTGTAATATGTATAATTTTGCGGGAATTAAAAACAAATTAGGCATAATGTCAACCAGCTATAGATGCCAATTGTGTGCATGGAAACATCAATCTTCTCCAGTTCTATAGAACACAATTGGCAGCTACAGTACGTTGGGTGCATGCTTAAATCTGAGTTTAACATTGGCTTATCTGTGGGATCTTATATCATCCAAACTTTGCAACGTCTTGCTTAAGCTACGTAACTTTCGTCTTGGACTAACCGGTTGTCCCTGTGTCGTCATGGGTGATGGGAAAAGACAGCGGCATTTCCGATTAGATCCGATAGCTCCCGACTGTGCTTGGCTGCCAAGTCGCCCAGTGCCCAACTGAGTCCACGGAGTGGGCGTAGGTGAACGCTGGGTGTGGTGGCCACTGCACTTGTTGTTGGGACTTCTTGAAGTTGGGAACAAAGAGGAGCGATGCAAATCAGGCATGCTTACAGTAGATATTCCCTTGGCCGTACGACGTACGATTGTTGGTTTGGCGGATGCCGAATTTGCAGATCTCGACTTGTGGTGATTGCAACTCTTGCAGGCTGACTGCTGCGGAAAACTGCGGGAATCTTGCTGCTGCCAGAGCTGATGCTGCGGTCTTTGTTGCGACGTACCCTCCGATACTTTTTGCGGCTGAGAGTCTGGTCTCCTATTATAGGTTTCCATTAAGCGCTGTGCACGATCCGAGCTGGCACTACTTTTTTCTTCAAACCGGTCTTCCCGCTCCTCTCGCTCCTCTTTGCAATGCTGTTTTGACCGCCGCTGGTGGCTCAGTGCCCGATAGAAAATCGTCTGATTGTCGATGAGCATCTGGGCAACGAACTTAAACTGATTGAGACTTGTCTCATTTTGTTCGCCAATTTCTGAGGTTCGGTTTTCGAATAGAAATCTTTATATATAGAATAATTTATTTCACTTACTGCCCATCAAATCAGCATTGAGTTGCTTCAAGAAAGCCTCCTGATGCGTGATGTCCGCGGATAGCTGATCCATCCTGGTAAGGATCTCCTCAAAGTGCTTATTTACCATGTGCTCGACGGCGCCATGCACTGCCTCCAAGACATTCTCGTAGATTATGTTGAAAAAGTCCGTGCAGGACTCTTGCATTACACGATTAGAATCAGAGGCACTGGATGGCATGTCACTTGAAGGAGAGGGTTCCTGTTGCTGTTGTAGTTTTTGCTGCTTCTGATGGTATTCCCGTTCAGCTGACTCCATGCCTGCACTTTCCCTTAGTGGCATAGTCGCCTCCCTGTATCGGTGCTTCTCAATCGGAGGCAGGCGAAACTCCACAGTGCGTGCGGGCGTTCGTGACCGAGATTTCAGGCCGTGTGAATGACGCAATCTCTCATTGTGCTCCTGGAGAGCCTGCAGAGAAATAAGATCATCACAGCACAGTTTTGTGCCTTGCCGCGACGACCGTGTCCGGGAGCGTGAATGGGACTGGGGCTCAGGACGATTAGATTGTTGGGAGCTGCTGTTATAGCTACTTTTTGGCATGTACAATAAATCATAGCCGAAATCATTGGGAGGCTTTCGAAAGCAATAATTGGGAAACATAGTTTTGGAGATGAAAGTTCAAGCTGCATAAAAATTTAAGAGACAGGTTCTAAAAATAAGGTGCTGTACTTTGATTTTGACTGTGACACAAGCGTCTTATGTGGGTGTATTTGGGTTCAATTGTACTACTTTTACAATTTCGAATTTATTTTAGAGCCTGCTTATGAGAATTGGATGATTTTGAAGGAAAATCCAAAATTTGTCATTGAAAGCGTATTTATTAAAGGTGTTCAATTGATAAGAAATTGCACTAAGCATAACGATATTTTTGACAGAACACAGCTTGCAAATGTACTAGAAAGTAGCTTCTTGTCAATTTTAGAGACAAATAGAAGGGGACGCATATCTTTATGCTGGAGAATGCACCTATTCACAGAATTTGGCAAACGTGGGCGTTCTGGGTAATGAGCTCCTTTGCCTTAATCGTCCGACCTAAAATCAATTGAAAGCGTTCTTGGCGTTTTGGCTGGATATGTTTTAGTTGAAAAACGACAGCGTGTCCTACCATTTCTGTTGAATATCTGGATTTAATTTAGATCCTTATATAAATCCCAAGATAAACCTTTTCAAAATCCCAAGCGTTTTGAGACGCTTTATATAATGCAAGTGTGAGTATTCTAACTGAAACTAACGTAAAACATTATGGCAATGGACTCTGCTGGTTGGTATATGTTTTTATACCCTTGCAGAGGGTATTATAATTTTGCCATAAAATGTGTAACGCATAGAAGGAGACATCTCCGACCCCATAAAGTATATATATATTTTTGTTCAGTACCAACAGCGGAGTCGATGTAGCCATTTCCGTCTGTCCGCCTATCAATTTCTATGGGAACTAGCCCCTCAGTTTTAAGGCTATCTTTATGAAACTGTTGCACGCAGCACATATGTCAAAACCAGCTATATGATACATACAAGGCATTGTATGGTTAGTGCTAATGCGGATACATATACTTATGTAGTTTCCAAACACAAAAAGTTACTTACCTCTTTAATTTACAGCGTGTCAACTTTTATGTTTTTAATATATTCTGTCGCAAATAAATGCATTAGCTTCCTGTAAGCACCGACGAGTGAATGTGTAAAAAATATATTAGTTTCGAGTGGTACTCAACAAAGTACTCAGTATATGTGCACGAGGTGGCTTCCATTTTGCAATCGTAGAAACGAGATTAAATTATTATCTCTAACAAAAGCGTATTTTTCCTTTTTGTCAAAGACTTTAATTTATTCAGTTTGCCAACACTTAAAGTTTCTTTTTGTGTCTCAAATAGTCTTAATATAAGACATAAAGTTTGAGTTTCTTTTTTTTTGTTATCGTGCCAGTTGACTGTCCTTCTAATGGAATTTCAATTAAAAGTTGACAAGTAAATTATAAAAGTATAATTGCAAATATTTACGGCCAGTCGCACTCGGTGATTTCTAATGAAGCGTATTGAAGTACAAATGAATATAAAAAAACAAGCGACTTTGTGGCTGATTATGTTATCAGCATTTATTAATAGTTTCCATGAGCTTAGCTGTTCAGTCAGGCAGGAAGTAAGAGTTTCGTCCGCATTGAATCAGTCCTATATAGCGATAACATATTATGTGGCTATAATATACCGAACGTAAAATAATCTTTTTGCTATTTACAAAACCAAAGAACAATATTGAAATACGATTTCACATTTTATTCAGGCACTGTTGGCCATGGATGTTAAAAGCCGCAAACAATACAACAATTTTAAATGAAGTGAGATTGAAAATGAGCTGTCCCGGCTTGTCCTCTGCTGCACAGACAAATTCGCCGTTGGTCCTTGCTGTTTCATCCTTGGGCCCATTGTGCGCTGTAGCATAGAGACCTAAGAATGAAATTTATGGCGAATGCCAAAATGCATTAAAATAAAAGCCACAGATAAATATTTTTTTTTAATGTTGGCCTTTATTCCTTGCGCTCTCTTACTTGATACATATAATTATGAAATAAATATTAGCTTAGACCAAATTGACTAAAACATTATGCTCTATTAATTCTTATGATTTCGTTAATTGTATATAGATTTTGGTTTTTGATGCTTGGACAAGTTCTGCACACTTAGATTCTACCAAATATGTAAGTATTTACAGCAGAAGATTGGTATATATGTAATTGGCATAATAGAGATACGATTATATAGGGAGTATATATATATGTATATTGTAAATACCTAATGCTAACAACAAGTTGGGCATAAAAGAAATGCAATTATTTGAATTTCGTGTAAATAAATAACATCAGTCTGGTAAATAGAATACGAGTAGGAGTGTTTCTAAAATAACATCACTTGGTATTAGGCTAAAATGCAAAAATATTTAAGACAAATAAGGAAACAAATCGATGCCCAATGCATTGTGAAGTTAAGTTCTTATTCTGTTGAATAAGTTTTGTTTACAAGTAGTTACGAGCTAATTGCATAAATACTTAGAATAAATTGCAATGGGAAATACATGCATTGAAATTCGTAGCACACCTAAACACACGCACATTATGCATATATGTATATACATATATATATATATATATATATATATATATATATATATATATGGGCATTCGCTATGCACACACAACTATTGCACTTATTGTCTAAGCTTCGTAGCCTGCAGTGGGCGCTGGCAATTTACTTATAGAAACTCCGCATCGCTGAAGGACGTCGGCCCATGGACCGCAAACGTTGAACGCTTGCGGGTTGAATGCGCCAGCTATCATACCTCTGACATAGCCGGCACGGTAATAACCTTGTTAGGCCGCTCGCAGATGACGACCCGGGCGTTCGTCTTATTGGTGGAGCGTCTTGAAACCGTCAGAGAGGTAGTTAGAGTGCGCATGGAATCGCAGCTATTGTGCAGACGACGACCAACTGTGTGGCAGCGGTTCTGCTGCGAGTTGTTGCGATAGGATTTGCAGCAGCAGGTCAACCACTTGAAGGGCGGGAAACGACTAAAGTAGGGGTATGGTTAGTGGTATGGTTGATAGTCTCGAATCCGTTGCCTACCTGAGCGTGCGAAACACTTGTGAGGAGAACAAGCAGTATATTAGAGGATTCGCCGCCGAGTTGAGTGGTGCCAGGCTCTGTATAAATGTGGCTATGGCAATGTTTGTCTGTGAGTGCGGTATCTGGCCAAAGACTTGTAGCAGATCGAATATAATGTATGGCGACCAGCATAGAATAAACACAAATACAATCGTTAGCGTCATCTTCACGGTCTTGACCTTGGCGCGTGGTATGATGCCCCTCGAGCTGGCGCGTCTTGTTGCAGCACCACCGAATCCTACACGTTCTAGGCAAAGTAATACATGAGCAAGAGCTGCTATTGGGTAGATTATATAGGCATAGTCCACCTACCTGTGGGCACAAATATGGAGCCCTTAGCCCATATGGTCTTCACAATAATAGCATAGCAGGCGGATATTATCAATGCGGGGACCGCAAACAATGCGGCCGAGACGAGACACATATAAATCTGCCAGGCCATTGGCGAGCCCAGCTCAATCCAGCACTGCGGATGGCCCTGTATGAGTTTCTCCTCGTACAGCACCAGTATAGGTAGCGAAAAGAGAGCGGAGAGCAGCCAAGCGCCAGCCACCAAATGGCGAGCGCGTTTCCCTGCATGGAGACAAACACACGCAAACATTTAGCTTGTTACGTAAAGTGCCAAACATTTTCCAATTAAAAAAGTTTACGAGCGTGGACTTACACGACTTTGAGAAGTTCATTGGGTGCGTTATTGCATCGTATCTGTCAATGCTCATGGCCACCAGCACATAGGTGGAGGAGTATGTGACGCACACCTGAGAGAAGCGTATGACCTTACAGGCCACGTTTCCGGCCCGCCACGAGATTGTGATGCGCCAAATAATATCCGTCAGCACATTGAGCAGTCCCACACACAGATCTATCAAAAGTAAACATTTATACGCACTTTTGACCCTCTATGCCGCCAAACTCCTCACTTACCTGCGAGCGCCAGCTGCTTAATGAAATAGTTCATACGCGACTTGCGATTCTTGTTGATGAACATAACAAATAGAACCGCCGAATTGCCCAGCACAATGATGGTAAAAAGTATCCAGAGTACAGCAAATTGTTCCGTCTGTCGGTGCGAGATAAAAGAAGAAGTGAGAAAATAAATGTTAGAAAGATATCATTTTTAGTTTTAAAACATTTCACTAACCGACCGTAAAGTACATTGTCAACAAAGTGTTAAGAGGGGAAATCACGCATAAAACTCAATTTAATATCATAGCAATTCCACACACACACACACACACACACAACCACACGAACATACAGACTAACATAAAACCACACACGCGCCTTTGTTTATGGCTCTTTAAATAGCCATAAAAATGATAGACACTAACTGAGGCGTGACGCAGTGCGCAGTGCGATGCGAGCCGAGGCCGAGTCAGGGCCAACGTAGGCGTCTGGGCCTCAGCGGCAGGATGTGCCAGCGGAAGTTTACTCTCTGAGCCAACAAGACACGTCAACAACAACATCAAAAACCAAGAGCAATCCACATTGCCCGTGGTAACGATAGAAGGCAAACACCAAGAGTTGTTGCTATCAATTGGTTGTATATGGTGCTGCGCTCTAGTGTACGGTTTTCGACGAGGTAATTAGGTTTGCCGTGTGCTTCTAGCTAAAAATTTGCAGAAGAAGCCAAGTGCCAGATGTGCCTGAATTAGGCCCAGAAATACGGCAAGCCAATTCAACTTGATCTAATAAAAGAGGACTTTGTTATGATAGAGGGTTGCCAACGTAACAAAGTAAACAGCATTTTTCTTTAAGTTCGCATGCAAGTTAACAATTAAAAACCAAAAATTAAAATCCCTTCAAAGCTTTAAGCTCTGTTTTAACCCAAGTTAACATGCGTCTGAAATATATATATATAAGCTCTTCTGGGCTCTCTCATGATATTTTGTGTTGAATTTGTCTTGCAATTCTTACCAGGTACATTGTAAATATGTGACTTGAAATTGGACTTTCAACGCCAAAACAATACTGAATGCAATTTACAGTTGATTAAATGTTTTTTAACTAAGAAATCTGCCTCAACTTGGTCTTATGCCTAACCAAAATATTGGTTAACATTAAATGTTAAAGTAAGCAATTGAAGACAAATTGATTCTCTTACGTAGTTCTTGTTTTTCTAGCTTCTTAATACCCATGTAACGCTGCACAAAATGTCTATAGCAGATAACCCTATATCAAGATAGTTAATTTGTATTGTGACTTCAGACTGGCAAGCAGCACGCACTAAATGAGAGCTTGCCACCAGCAACTTGACAGTCTTGACAGTTGGTTTTTACTGCCTGCTAGCAGACTGAAGGCGCCTGAGTTTGTGCCACAAGTTTTTGCTGCAAATGTTATTGTTCCTTGACTTTTTTTGTCCGGCCGCCGTGTAAAATATATATATTTGGGCAACCGTTTGGCTCACCGAGATTCTAAGACAGGCAACGAGTCGCCTTTTGCCTGGCTGGCAGTTGATCATGTTGCGCAAATTGCCGAATAAATCAGCCAAAACGTAAAATGAGCAGACACGGCCAGACAGCTCTGCTATTTTAGCTCATTTTTTTCTTTATATTTACGATATTTATAAAGGTATATTTATGTGCTGCCTGCTATTTTTTCATAAGTTGACCGGCTAGTGTTTATTTTTAAATGTGGCCAACATTTCTTTAAAGCAAAGCTTTAAATCTATCTTACAATTTGGGGCCTTTGGCTTTCAAACCACTGAAGCAAGTGCTCTAGCCAAGTGGTTTGAGTATCCTTCCGTTTTCTTTTCAGTTTAGCGTCAATGACTGGACCATTTTTTAAAGCCTTTGGCTTTGTATCACGAAGTATTTGCGCCTTTTGCTGCAAGTTTTCTTGGATGACTTTGACAATTTTTATACTTAAGCCGCGGCACAAAATAAAAAGAAAACTCAGGAAAAAATTTGTTTGGAACTTTGGCCGTTTGACGTTCATTCAGCGCTTGTGCTTTTTATTTTTTGGGAATTTTTTCACCATTTTATTTACATTTTTTTTTGTGCTGACGACTTTTGGCGAAATATTTTTGAAGTGTTAAGAGCTTCGGGATTTTGCGGCGAGTTTGTAAATATAAACATATATATACATATAATAAATATACACGTATTCTAGAATATTCTTTCTTCTTAATTTCGCTAGGTAGAAAAGTAAATACTTTCCAAATGTAAGACCAGTTCGGACTATCTTTTATAAATAAAGAAAATGATTGTTCGTAAAGTAGATAATCGGTCTGTATAAATCATTATGTTTTGCATTAAATAGTCAATAGAAAATAAATATAGACCTTTTCAAAGTATAATTTCCTTTGAAATTTATGCTGGAATGTTTTTCCGGAACTTATTTGTAAAATTATATTTAAGTAATATTTCACTCAAGCTTTTTTTTTGTGTGCCATAATAAATGTAATAAATGGCACGTTGTAAGCCTTTTTTAATGATCAGCCATTTCTGGTTGTATGTGTTTGTGTGTATTGCCCTTTTTATTTGTTTATTTTTTTTTTGTATTTTTTGCTTTTGCCTTTTTTGGCAGCAAGTCATTATGCCTTTTTCAATTTCGTTTTGCACCTTAAGGAAATTACCCTTTTGTTGGCAGCAATAAAAGTGCGAAATTTAATTTAAAGCCAAAGGAGTTTAGGAAGTAGCCCAAAGGCGAACTGCTAAACAGGCGGCTGATAAGACCACACCAACGTCCGCTAGGGCAACCGTAAGTCCTTATTAAAAGGCAATTTCGGCAAAAGGGTAATGGAGCAAGTTGCAAGCTGCAATGCTAAGAAAAGGGGCCACCTGTTGCACAACTTTGTCTGGCGCCGCAACTACTATTATGTCTGACTATTAAGTGTGCCAGCAATAACAAAGGACTCACTTGAGCCCGCGGCTGTGGTGGCATTGTGGCGTTCTTAAGTGCCGCATAGGAGAGTAAAATGGTGGCAGTCACTTGTTTAAGGCTTTCAGTGGTGTGACTTTAAGTGCGCTTTATGCGGCTTTTCGCTGCGGCTTTGAGCTTAAAGTAACCCTGACAAATTTTAGCAGCTGCATATCTCCAAGTGCAGTAGCAAGACAAATGTGTGGCCACAAAACACTCGAAATGGTAAGTTAATTTCATTTTACTGCAATACAATTACAACAATAAAAGGCAAAATTCTGAAACTGCTGCAGCAGCTGCAGCTGCTGTGCTTATAAATCAGCAGCTGTAGCCAAGTCCACAAGGATTGCGAATAGCGTTGAAACGGAATATTTGCAGTGGGCACACAAGTGGTTAAGCGAGGTTGTGGCATATGCTCTGCAACGCAGCTGAGCGGACGAATTTACGTTTATTTTTTAATGCGTTTTTAAAATGTCACTTACATTGTTGGTTAAAGATAATCAACTTTCCAAAAACTCACTTCAATTATAGTTTTCTTAAAATCATATATCACAATTAATATGCAAAGTTTTATAAATTCCAAGTATTTTTTATAACAATGCTTGCTTGAAATTCAAGAGAATTAAAATATTTTTGGTAAATTAATTAATTAAAAGCAAAGATGTTGTTTAAGCTATTATTATAATGCGCAATTTTTAATAAAATGTTTTTTTTTAATGACAAGTAATAGTTGATTTACAGTACAATTTTAAATATAATTTGTAAATTTTCTTACTTGAAAGTTATATGCTTAAAGTCAGTCTTAAATTACGCTAAGAAGAGTGTTCAGCAATTTTCACCATTATTTAATTAATAAGTTTCCAACTTCTTTTTTCACAGAGCTTTTACAAAATATTTCTGACTTCTTCATTGATATCTATGAGGATCTACTTCAACTTTTACAACTAATTTCCCTCTACTTTGGCCCGTCCGTTTTGTGTGTTTACTTTTATTGCACTTTTCATTAATACCGATTACATTGTGCTCGAGAGCAAAGTGCTGAAAGCGGGGAAAACGTAACATAAAGTGAAATTAAATGGAATATTACGTATACGCAGCTTGCTGAGCTAGCGAGAATGGTCAGATAATAAGCAAAATGATGTCGCAAAATGGCAGCTTCTTGGCTTTCAGCAAAGTTCAATGAACTCAACGCGTGTTTGGTGTAGAATGCTAGCTAATATTTAAGCAACCGCATATTGTCTGCGTACACACATCTCCACATATATACACACACTTTGTGACAAATACGAGATGCGATAGAAATGGCAGCGTATCTGTTAAGTAGGTATAAAAACATGCATTTGGGTCAAGCCGTGCGCATCAATCATTGTTTTAATGGTTGTTATTCGGACAGCAATGGCCAGTCGTTGAGTTTTATGAACTACGCTTCAACCAAATCCACAAAGCCAGCCCTAGGACTGTATTTGTCGACTGGCTCGGGGGCTGCTGGTGGCTGGCCACATGACTGATGTTAGAAACAGCACCCGAAAAAGTGCGCTTTAATTCGCCTAATGGCGAACATTTTGTCATCAGCTGGCTTAAATCATTTTGCTTGGCTCACTGGCTGCGCATATTTGGCGTTGATGTTGACACAAATTGAAATTAATAAAGCGGACCCCTCCCCCCATTTTCCACGAACATTAGCTGTGGGTGCGAGCGAGATACGAGCTGTGCTTGCTTGTTTGTTTTGTTGTATTTGTTTTCTTGACAAACTGTTGAGCGGCACTTTTGACAGCTGAGTGCGTAACCGGCACGACCGAGCAAATGACTAGAGAGGGTGGAGCCGTTAGAGAAATGTTAAAAATGACCACAATTTTGGCTAACATAATTTTGGTTAGTTTGCTGGTCGCAGATGCTGCGGCTGCTGTGCCGGTTGGCTCTATGGGCTTGTGGCCAATGATAAAGCCAAAGAAGGCCAAATGCCGACAAAATAGCATATTAGCCCGTAGGGCTGGTTTGTGAACTATTGACTTATAAAATGCTGCAGAAATCGGATTATGTGCTGTCAATGTTGGGAAAAACTTCTTAAATGTGCAAAATTAATTAATTAATTAAAAGAAATATATAACAAAAAATTGTATGTCAAGCCATAGTTGCATGTTTTGCGCCAAGCCGGATTTGCATTTTTATCTAGATTTAAACCTAAATCTAAGCCTCAAAAAAGGCAGGCAATAAACAAATCGAACCATATTATTATTATCCAAAATTATTTTGATTCAAAATAAGAAAATTTTAAGGAAGACCCAGACTCTAGGTAATCCCAAGCATTGCATTTATCATACCATATATGTTTGCCATATTTTTATGCGAAATGGGAATTATGGGAAATTAAAGCAAGCATCGAATAAAAACCTGGGTGGATATGGAAATAAGTTGCAGGCCTGTTTAAAGTACTTTATATTTATTTATATTTTCATATACTTCGCTGTTTACATTCGCAGACAAAATTTATTTTTAATGCCTTTCTTAGCATTTAAATAAGAAATACATTTTTAAAATTTATTTACAAAATAGCTCTGACCAGCTTTGCCAACTGACCGCAAAAACACATCAATAAATTTATAAGCAAAAATTAGAATTATATGGCAGCGAGTCGTAAATTCCCCAGCCCAACCGCAAAACATTAATCAAATGAGCCGAGCATAAATCTGAGTGCCATGCAAAAATACAAATTTACAAGAAACAGCATTGTTTGGCTGTAAAAGAAGTGAACGACATCAGACATCAGTGCTAAATGTTGTCGCTGGCTGAAATGGGCATTCATAAATAAAGACGCCCAAAAGGCAGAGCTGCGCCTTAAATAACATGAAAAGGCCAAATTAAATTTGCCAAAAATAGCTGCAGAATAAACATAACTTACACACAGGCAAAACACAGGATTGACCAGACAATGCTAAAACAAAGGCGCAGTTTCTATGTTTTTCTGTATTCGTATAGCAGACATCGAGTAAACAATAAATAGGGACACGCGCCTAGAACTATGCAAAACAAATTACACCCAAAATTGGGGGCGGTTGCATGGTGTACGGTTTTTGCCAAAGTTACGGCCGACCATTTGCGTGTGTGGTTACTCATATATGTTTTTCAGTGTGTGCTCCAGTAATTTGCATAAATAACAACAGCATGTAGGATAGTTGGAGCCTGGTCCTGGTAGTCATGGCCATGTGAAGGCATCCTTGTGCCAAAGTCAAGTCAGGCATAAATTTGAATATTTTTTTCTTGCCATTTGACTTTGAGTTAGGTTAGCTGCGGCTGCCCAGTGCTAATTAACACATAAGCAGCAGACACCCTACTAATGCTACATAAATATAGAGTATATCTCTGCCAAATGAACTGAGCATGACATCCGATTTAGTTGCCGCTTGCTTTGTGTGGCTTTGGTTGTGGTCAGCAGTTACTAAAGTAGCTTGCAGGCTGGATTATGGCAAAACAAGTTGATGACTATGAGAGTACATAGGGACAATTGAATTATATTTCTACGCCAATGTATTGCAAGCAATATGTTGAATTTAGTTTTTTCTGACCAATAGCAGCCCATGATTCTTTAAAACTAATTCAAACAATGAAGCTTATGTTACATTGGCTAATAACCTATTGGTGTTAAAATTAGCAGTTACTTAAATAACTTTGACTACATTCAATTTGTCTGCCAAAACTGAATAACGAACGAAAAGATAGTTAAGGCAAATTGTTTAAAAAACCATACAGTTGTTGTTAAGTTGTTGCCAATGCATCAATTTACACATTTCGTTAACAACAGGTTGTGAATAAACAAGAGTACTCTAGGTGGGACTGCCCGACTACAAGATAATCTGAACTCTTGATTAGCATCGGTCCTTAGAGTTCGATCCTTATGAAACTTTCAGGGTATCAATATGGGTTCCAAATGTTTATAAATACCAAAATTATTATTTTTTTTAATATAAATTTGGAATTATAAATTTCTTATTCTTATACTTTTCAAGATCGACGCATTCACATAGACAGACATACGCTCATAGGTAGATCGACTTAGCTAGTCGTGCTGCTCAAGACTATATAGATTTCATAGATTCGGAGATGTTTCCTTCTGACCTTTAGATAAACTTTCCCATAAAACATTATGGGAATATAGGTGACACTTAAGTTTTATAATGGCGCTTAGCGCAATATAAAGTTTTTAAACTATTTTAATTATATTTTTACCACCACGTGTTAGTCACTGCATATTTCCGTTCTTTCCTTATTCTAATATAGCCTCATGAGCAGTTTGTTATGCTTGGTTTTTCCCTTTAAACTGAAACTTTTGTGGCTTGATAGCCCAAATATCATTAGACGCCAACACCAGTATCTTATCTTACAGACTGGCAGCTTCCTGCAGAAAACTATTGGGCAACTTTCGGCAACTAAGCAAAAAGTTGAGCGTAACAGTTTTAAGTGTACAACATTTTGCTTAAAGCTGCCAAAAGCAAAACTAACAAAATGTATTGAAGTGCTCGCATTCTTTTAAGGCTGTCACTGGCATTTTAGCTTGGCAAACTAACAAATTTAATTACTGTCTGGCGCCCCAGCAGCACCTTGTGATTAACCAAAGGACATCGAACATGAATGCCACCAAAGACTTAACTTGAGCTACCTAGAAGGCGTAGAGCCAGAGCTATGCGAAGAAAAATTGTACGGCTATCCGCAGAAAAATAAACTCTTTCTTAATTTGAAATTCCTCAGCTGGCAGTTGTCAAAGGATGAACAGCATAGAGAACAACAAGCAGCCTGTAAATACACAGAATGTACACAGTAAAGGAGACAGAGATTCACACGCACACACACGCATACGCACACGTACATGGAGCAACAAAAACGGAAACAACAAACTCTAGCGGAAATGCAGAAGCTTTATAAGGAAACAGCTCGGACAAGTTGAAAAGTTAGAAAAACAGATAGTCGGATAGACGGACATTCGGGCAGACGGCAGACGGCAGACGGCAGACGGCAAGCTGCAGGCAATGCACTTCTCTGCCAGCGGAGGCAGTCAAGTGGCCCTGGTCGCAACTAAAACTAGACGCCCGAGTTGTTATTTCTGATTTTGTTGGTTTTAATGTTTACGGGTGCTCAGCTGCGCCACGCTCCGTATAGCTGCAATGGGCGCCACTTGGCGGCTGACTTTGATTCTATTTAAAGGAAACCACTCGCAAATGGTGCCCCGCTTGCCCTTTCTGTCTGTCAGTACAAGTAATCTGGTGTGTAAATGAAAAGTGTATTGCCTGTTCGTGTTATGCAAATGTTGCGGTTTTGTAGACGCTGAGGGATTGGCTACGTGTTGACTTTTGGCCCTGATAGTTTTACCTAAAAAGTTGATTTCCTGGAATTTAGGTACTTAAAATATATTTTTAGTGTTGGCACTTTGTTGGGCTGCCTACTAATGACTTAGTGAAGAACTTTACTATTCAAACTATAATTAAATTTGTATAGCTGAGAAAAAACTTTTGGTTAAGTTTGAACATTCTGCATACAGTATAAATATCAGTTTCTTTCTTGTCTTTTGTAAATTATGTTCGCTGAAATTTTCTGTAGAGTTATTAAACTACACAAAACAAAGTAACAAAATTTGAAAACAAGTGGAAAATGTGGGGTAAGTGAATCTATGACTGTTACAATATGGCAGGGACTTTCAAACTAATCAGTCGAATCAAGAACGAAGAAAATGTGATTTTCGTGATTTGCGGTCTGTAGCTTTTGGGGACGCCAGTGGACGTGGGCCGAATACTTTTAGCTCGGTCCCCAAAAGGGGCTATCTACCTGCCAAGAGTTTGACTCCAACGCTAAGATTGTATTACTAAATACCCTGATTTAATCATACTGTGATTCTGTAGGCGGCGTTTCTAGAGTTTCTAACAAAGTTTATTTATTCAAATTAAAATAGGGTCATGTGCTTGTGATTTTCTGAAACACAGTCTGACATCCTGATTAATCTAGTTGTATAATATGTTTTATGTGATTATGATTCTCTGAAAGACAGTCTGACATCCTGATTAATCTATCTGTACTTAGGATAATACAAGCATTTAAAAAGAATGAATATCTAAACTTAGATAGTAGCTTGTTCATCAATTTGTAACATATTATCTAGCAGTACAGAAATAAATAATTAAATATATTTATTCCAAAGAGCATACAAAATCCCCTGTTTATAAACACCAAATCATTTATTATTGAAAGCTTTTAAAGTGGCTGTTACGATGACAAATCACAGCACTTAATAAAACTACATATATGCATATCCTTTGTAAGAAAATATTACGTATACGCATCATTGAAAGCTGTAAATTGAAAATGAAACCACAAGTCCTCTAATTACAATGCATACGCTTGATTGAAACACAGTATTTTATAAAATGGCAAATGGGAATCAAATGCAATGGTAAATGTCTTAATGTGCAGTTCTGTCTGTATATGTGTGTGTGTGTGTTGGATTGTATGGGCGGGCATTATAAAGGGCTTTGTGTCAAAGGCAAAAATGCATGGACTGTACGTGCGGTGCAAGCCAAATGTAAGCACGCACTTAATCATTTATGCACTCACACACACATACACATACACAGAGCGACATTGTGTCTAGTTGTGTGTGTGTGCATCGGGTAAAGTTGACATTGCTCACGTACACTGAGTCGAGGCGTACGCGACTTTTACACGCGCTAGCAGCATTCTGCTTTTAAGTTTCTATTTCTTTGCGCAACTAGCAGCATGCCATTAAAGTTAACTATTTGGCAAATGACAAATGCTACGTTGAAAGCAGCTGAAAATAGAAATTGAGAAGGGAAAAACTGAAAAGCGAAAAACGAGGAAAACCACAAACGTATCTTTGATGCATCATAAGTTGCCCATATACGTTTCGGTATTAATAAAGTACAACATGAGCACACAGCGTAGAACTTGGCTGACAGATTCTTCCGCCACTTTTGATTTGTCTCATAAAAATCCACCTCCGGGCCAATATAGCTGACAATGGCAATGAGCTCTCGGTTTGGCAAAAGGGGATGTTTGTGCCACTTTTATTGGAATCGTATAAATGATGCCAACGTAACCGAACCTCCCACTCCTCACATTTACCTACTACTTGCCCCATTTTTTGCATTTTTGTTTGATTTTTCCATTTTATTATTTTTTTTTTTTTTTGGCATGTGCTTCCGTCACTTTTATGTAGCTGCCGGCGTGGAAGGTGGCACTTGAGTAGGTGTCGGGAACAAAAATGGCATCACCCGGCATGCAACTACGACCAGCTAAATATTCAGCGAATTTCGTAATGAATTTTTCTAGCCACTTGATTGCGAGATTGGCGTGCCTGAAATCGTTGTTGGTGTTCAGTAAACAACACTTTTATGGACGGACGGCTGTAATTAAGATGCTGTAAATAAATTGAAAACACTTGCAGATTAAGTTGTCTGCTGTGATGGATGCAGGCGATAATATTGCAAACTTCAACTAAAAACTTTGAAAGTAATAAGTTCAAAAGCAGAAGAAATATTTGTTTCGCTGGGATATTGTTTTATGCACAGTTTTTTCTCACAAATTTAATTATACTGAGCTGAACAGCTTAATAAGATTTAAGCCAATTATTTGAGTTTAAATGAGAACTATTTAAGAATTTGCGTCTAATCCTTTGTTCATTTGTAACGAATGCTTTAATATTTGTTATACTGCAGCAATCCGTTGTGATTGTTAAACGAATCAGCTGTTATGCTTGACAAGAATATTCTAAGAATATTTAAATTTTCTTAAAAGCTTCATCAACTCCCAAGTGTCGCATAATAAAAACACAATTCATCATCATGAAAATTGTCCAAGTCATTTAATTTAATTTAATTTAAAGCGCCCGCAATTCGTTGCATACTTTGGAGTGTCGTGAACCCACTGACGCTGACCTAGTTCCGAGGCACTCGAACTGCTCCTCGGGCTGTCCGCTGTTGGCGGTTTTTTGCTCGGCTCGCACTTGAAGATCATAGCCGGGTTGAAGTTGTTTGCCTTGGTTTACTTGTATATTAAGTTTTGCTGAGAATAAACTCGCTGTTCGTTGTCGCCTTTGCATATTCTCATTAAGCGCATTACGCGCAAGCACAAAAGCCGCCAAAGTGGGATGAATGTTTTGGCCACGTTCTGACTGCCCTCTTTTATATACAATTTTTTCTTGCCACCTTGCCTGCAGTACGGTATAACTTATTTTTAGTGCACTCCGCATCTTGCTGCAATTATCTGGTCTGATGGTCCTTAGGCGCGGATTTCAACGCTTTTGCCATTTACATAATTTACAACTTGCGCTCGCGTTTCTGCTGCCATTTTCCATTTTTTACGATTTTTTAAGTGCCCCTGGGTCGCGTCTGCAGTTTTTTCTATCCTCAGCCTCACACATATTTATTTTTGTTTTTGTTTTTGGTTTTGTTTGCTTTTTAGCGACCTTCTATCGTCGGCTTGGAAGTTTCTTACAGCTGCATGCAGCTAGACAAAACAGCAGGCGACTGTGCTGGGGATGTGCGTGTGTGCGCGCATTTCCGTTTCCGGCAAAACTTGTAGTACAGTTTTGTTGAGTTATATTTCTGCCTGTGCATGCTGCTCATACGCAACAGTATGGCTGTAAAACTGTAATTGACTCGGGCTATGCAAAATTTATTGCCTGCCAGCTCAGTCGACGCTGTCGCTGCTTATGCATGCAAATTGTCAATGCTACCACGTGCAATTGTTGCTCAGTTTTTTCTTTTATTTCTCACACTTTTTGTGCAACATTTTATGAAATGAAATTAAATGTGATTCTCATATAATTTCTTCTGTTGCTACTGTTAAGTGAGTTTATATGATATAAATATGTATATATGTGTGTGTGTGTGGTATGGCAGGATGTTGAAGCGCATTCAGCTTCATTGTTCTATGCGAGCTCTTATCGTCACGGCTTATTGTTGGGTCCGCTTAGAGCACAATGCGCAAATGTCGCCCTGTGTCATCATTTATTAGGAGCACTTCCGCAATGATTATATTTAATGAAAATATCACAAAGACAAATGTACACTTATTATTTGCGATACCGCCTTTGGCTCAATTTTGTTGTACTCTTTTTGTGTGTGGATACATTAAATTATTGTGAGTTTGATTGAACAAGAATGAAATTTGAACATATGAAGAATACAATTTTAATAAAAGACTTTAGTTTTATTTCGTATATACACTTGTATGCGTAGGTATAACATTCGTTATTATATATATATATATATATATATATATATATATATATATATATTATTCGCATAGTTTAATATACATATTTAATTGGAACATCTTCGTTTTATGCGTTTTATTAAAACAATGAAAAGTCGAAGAATGCAGAAATAAGAGTACTAATGATTAAGCCTTTGCATTCAGTTAATATAATTAATATTTATCAGTTGCTGCACACCTAACTTTCTTTTAGTATAAAGTATAATAAAAATGTTTACTGCACAATATCTTTAATTTCTAGCATTTTGTAAGCGTATTTAATAACTGTCCCTGATCCAATTTACTTCGTTCTTGTTATTCTTACAACAGTTCCCTTTTCTAAATACAAATATCAATAATCATACGATACGAGTACATACATATGTCAACACACAGGACATCAGATACGCCTTCAGGCATAGCTAGCGCTTCATTGAACACTCCAAAATGCTAACAATAACAACACGGAGCCGATGTCAAAACAATTGTGAATTCAATGAGCGTGGCAGCTACCACACTCTCCATCAGCATTGGCCCTGCAGTGGCTCCCAGGCGAGCATGCAAAATACAAATCAATTAGGCGTTAAAAAGAAAATACAAATAGCGTGAGTCAGAAAACAAAAAGAAAACATCCCAATCTCAAGGCAAACGAACATCCTGACATGTACACACATATGCTTGCTTCTGCGTGTATGGTGTGTGTGTTCGTCCTTTTGTTTATTTGCCGCTCTGTAGCTTCTTGGAAGCCCATGACGACGCCTACTTAATGGTTATCAGTGAAACGCTATTAACGCCAAGTTGATTTATATCAATTTAATTTTGTTTCAATTTGGCCATGTTCGATTATTTTATTCCACAAATTATGTGCAGACACGACTGGGGCGTGGTCGGCGCTTGGCGTAGACAGACCCCTGATTATTTATAGCGCTGGGCCACATGATTTACTTCAAACTGAAAAGTTGTCCGGAAAGTTTCTTTACAGATTGCACAACGTTTTTATTGCTAGACAATAAAAAGGCAACGTATTTTCGTATTTTGTATTTTTCTTTAATTTGTTTACTTGCTTAGCTTTTATGTGATTTTTTATAGGTTGCCTTTCACGCTACTTAGCGCTATTAAGCGCCAGCTTGCTTGGCAAATTGCTCAAACTGATTGAGCAACTGATTTTCATTTGCTTTCCTTTTAATCCTCAATCAAGTGCTCAACAAGCGTCTCTAGCATTAAATGACAGCTAGAAATTCCTTTGAGCTACGATTGAATTTTTCCAACTAATATAAACTACAAGTTTTATGCGCGCTCCGTTATAAAATATATATCTATGTGTGTGCACATATAAAATATATAAACTTTTGACTTTCAATGAATAAAGTTGAGCCTTTGTGTATGCTACACTTCTTGCCACGTTCTTAACTCCGGCTGAAGAAACATAATACACTCTCGTTAAAGTATGCGTAGAGCTGTAACAACAATTCTAGTATTTGGAGTGCGAAAGATATATTGGTTCGTTTTTAATGGGAATGCAAAAAAATATTTGCTTATGCGACGGGTGTGCCATTTTTATACTGCATCTTTAAGAATATGAATTTAATCTAGAGTTTCAATGAAATATAAGTCTAAATATACTTCATGTCTGAAGTGAAATTAATTGGCTGTGAATGTTTGAGACAAAGATATCGTTCTATTTAAGCATTCAGTATAACTCAACCCAATTCAATGAGAAATTTCTTTGGAAACATTCAAGCCATACGTATTCATAAATATCAGTATGTAGCTATAAAAATAAATTAGAATGAATTTCGTGTGGGACTTCCTATTAAAACAAACGTCAAAGTGTCGGCAGCATTAAGATGGAAAAAATGCTTTTAGTTTTTTTCCGACTGTTTGATGATATATTCCAAACTCGTAAAATCCAGCATTTCTTTTTTCAATGTCACCAGAGCTTACAACAAGTTTACACACAAATGCCTTAAATGTACAGTATGTATTCGGA
Source organism: Drosophila novamexicana (assembly GCF_003285875.2). Taxonomy (NCBI): domain Eukaryota; kingdom Metazoa; phylum Arthropoda; class Insecta; order Diptera; family Drosophilidae; genus Drosophila; species Drosophila novamexicana. The sequence continues at coordinate 326,398 of NW_020824835.1, forward strand.
GTCTTAGGCATGGAATTAAATTCTTCTGTCATTAGAAACGGTTGGAAATGTAGTGAGTAATTTTAAAGACACAAACGTCCGGTATTATACGTACCAAGAATATTTAACTTTCTTTTATATATAGAAGTGTGTATATGCTCTACCAAACCCAACGCCTTTGCTGCACCGCGAAGGTAGTTAAATAAACGTATTTTTAAATGTCGCCCAACCATGAAATTCTCATAAATTAAAGTACGTTCTTACACGCTACGATTATAGATGTGCTGTCTAATGATATCCAGAGTAAATTTATTGCTCTTTAAGTGAACACCACTAAAATAGCCTGTACATATAATTAATCTAGTTATTTTAATTTACAGCTGCCCAAAATTTATTTGGTCCGCCTAAAGAATTTATTATGTTTCTAGCCGTGTCACAGCTTGTTACACACAATCAATTGGAGCTTTAATCAAACCTCGGGGGTTGTTGGCAAAGTTTGCGACCCCTTTTAATTGAGCACATTAGCCATAAGAAAACATAGGGTTCAAAGTTCAAGCGTGACAAATAACCCAACAATTAACTTTAATAGCCATTTTCCCCCAATCCAAGCAATCGAGACTAAAGCCATGAGAATATATTTGTGAAATTAACACTTTCGCTCATTCTTGAAGTTATTATTATTGTTTGTCTGTCGTAAAGTTTGACAATATATCCTGTAGGTGTGAAGGGGGCAAGCTAGCTGATAGATGCCAAGCTCAAGGGGCAAATTATTGCAATTAGCCAAAGAAATGGCTTATTGATTTTCTTTCTAAAGTGACACTTGCAAATTTGAAGAATGAGCGCACACCCTTGCTAAAAAAAGTGTCAAATACAAATGATAGAGACAGACGTCTTACGACTTAGAACATTGAACCGAAGGAAACATGGCGTATGAGCATTGAACTAGAGAATGTCGGCCTTGATGAACAGTTAATGAGCTGCCAGAAGTCAGCGGAGCTGAAAAGTCTATAAACATTGAACACCCATCAATAAGCAACATTAAAGCACACATCAGGCAGGACACGTAAGTGATACGGAAGTGCAGTGACAGAGAAAGTAAATAATAATAATATTTCAAAAGGTCCCGCCCGACAATAACAATCATAGCGGAATAATCGAGAGCACGCACTGCGGCAGCTCAATTGACGAGCTGAGCTGGACACGACTAGATCTTGATGGCAACAAATCCTAAGCCTTATAAATCGCCCTCCCACGCACACGGAGACTCTTGTCAAAATGTATTTTATGGCGGACTAAACCCTGCGGCCTGTAACGTTGCGACGTTCCGAAGACTTTGGGACGTTGCACGTTGTGTGGCATTCTTAATAAAATTGTTGCTGCGTCCATTTCTTAACGTGGCTAAGAGCAAATAATGTTGTTAGCTCATCTTTCCGCTCACCAGTTCATCCCATGGGGCACATTCTCAGTTCTCAGCGCTAAGCCTGGGCCACTCGAGAACTCTTTGTCCTTGTGGCAATTTTGTTTTGTCAACAATTGCGTTGGCCTGAATGCAATTAAGTCCAGCTATGCACGTCTGTTGCTGTTACTTGGAATATGCTTTAATTTGTGTTAAAGCACTGCAAGTGTAATTATTGCCACGCCCTTGCCCACCGCGCTAACATATGTTTATTTACTGGTCCCAGTGCCGGACAAATACTTCAAGCCCTGTACAATAAACAACCCGAATGACAGCGAACTCTCTCGTCTCTCGCCTAGGTCGCCTGCCTGTCTGCTGTCCTTGCGCAAAATGTAAGCTCGCATGCCGCTTAGCGTTGTAATCGCAATTACCGCTGCCCACTGCCACCACATTGCCGACTTGTGGCAAATTAAATTGTTAAAAGGGGAGTCAACATCCCAGCAACAAGCCGACAACTCGCAGCCATCGGTTAATGATGCCGCTTTGTGACCGCTAAGCGTTTAACCTTCAGACGCAGCGACGTCGTCGAGACACGTGATAAATGTTGAAGATGCATATATACATCAAGTAGGTATATACTTATATAAATATATATATATATATTTTACAGTTGCTTTTGCTGTTCTGCTCTTCACACATGCTTAATTTTGCTTGGCAAATAAGCTTAAGGCAATTTTTGATGCTAGATTAACAGAACTCTGAGAGCAGCCCACACCAGGAAATATCAAAGCAAAAGCTGTATATGGGATCAGATATTTAAGACATAAACTTAATACAAATACAAATGATGTGTTCTCAAAACTAACACATCAAAAATACCAAAAAGTATAATATCCAAAAATTCGATCTCACACAAGTGTCATGTAAGTTAAATAAACCAATTCAAAGTTTTTCACCTTAAATGCAGAAGCTATCTAGGAAAAAACTATGACAAAAAGTTAAAAATAAAATGTGTTTCCATTTGTACAAAGTCATAGAAGTGTGATTACTAATTTAGTTGACAAATTTTGCAGATGCAAATTTTTAAACTAGTTTCAATTTCCTATGAACAGCTCGAAGACGACGTCACAGCAATGAAGTAAACTATGGGCAACGCCTGCTATTGGAATATTATTAGGTAAGCATTTGTTGAATTTTCAAAGATTCAAAGATTCCTTACACGATGCCCGACAAAGGCTCAATTAATGCTGGCTTTTGATGGCCACATTGGCCAAAGGCCGCTATTGTTGTAGCTATTATGTGTTTGTATATTAAAAGTACATATAGCACAACATGACGTCGTAGATGGCCAAGCTAAAAATAAATGTGGAGTATGAAAAACAAGTGCTTCGAGTCCTTGAGACGCCAGGCAACGCAGAAGGCTCAGCAGGCACATGGAACATTGAGTAACGACTGGCAGGGTCATTAGCGCGACTCGCACGTGTGATTATCTGGCCAAAACTCTTGGCCAGCGGCAATTTTCGTCTGCTGATTTACTAGATAGGCGCCGCCCAAAACATAGGCCCAATGGCAAAATTAAATTTTAAAGCCATGCAAGCTCAGACCACTATCTAATACGCAAGTGTATGTGTACATAGTGGGCACGAGCCGGGCTCGTACACATGCCAAGCAAATAGCCTGGACATGTACTGGCCAAGTGCTCAGCCCTCAAACAATACGAGTAGCTGCGTGTGCGGCTGCATAATATGCTTCGATTTTTCCTGCAAACAAATATAAAATTGCGCAATGTTTTCCTTTTGCTCCCGGCTAATCGGGAGTGTGTTTGGAAGCGAGTGGAAAAATCCAGAAGCTAGCAGGGAAAATCTTCATGCACATCAAATGAAATTGTTGCCCATACCAGCACCCAGAGTAATAGCCAAGCATGGTTAAAGCTCCTGGTTTGTTTTCGGATACAAAAAGATACGTTTATATGGACAGCATTGCAGTCCATTCCAGCTGGCCATGGTCAGCAGTTGCTCGCAGATTTGGCTTGAGCTCCCACATTTGACTTTGTCTAACCTTTTGGGCGCCGTGCAGAGAGTGTGATGCAGTTGTAATTGGCATATCTGTGTCAGAGCCATCAACAGCTCAATGTGCCAAGATTAGCCCCCAGGGTATGGCCTTGCCAATGTGTGTATGCTAGCGTGTTAGAATGGACTTGTTGACGTGGTTTAATCGAATCTATATACTATGATTATACTCAGATAATTGGGTTGATTTCATCAGCATTTAATTTACTTTGGATCATTTATGAATATACAAAACATTTCTTTTACTCCGTTCGAATATCATTGCATCTATATAAATTAAATGTAAGCTTATGTTAATATATAATACTAGTCAATGAGCTGCATAATGCCCAAAAATTCAAAGAATAATAGAACCCATGTTCTATGTTCTTACATTTAGCCATCTTAAGCACTCATCTCTAATTTTGCTTTCCCTCGTATCTCTATTTCAGCTTCTATACTTTATTGAAGTCAATCAGTGAATGTATTTGGGGTCGGTGCAAATATACAATAAATCTCCTTTATAAACCATTTAAGCATTCCTCAAGCAGGAGGCACACTTAAGCTTTTTAAATTACAAATAAGTGTAACTCTTAAGCTGAACCGGGCCAACTAAATACTACTCGTTCACTAAACCCTTTTTACCAACATTTTTGTTATCCTTTTGTTCTGCAGCTCAGAATTGTCAAGCAGCTAATTTGCTGTCGCTTGGATGTTTAGGTATTTAATATTATTATAAGCATTCCTTTAACTTTAAATAATAAAGGACATACTTATTTTTAGATTGTTATTTTTGGCATCTGTTTTTTATTCTACTGAGTAGAAATCAAAGAAAATATCTTCCTCAAAATCAAACAAATATTATATATTAGGAATCATAGCCGAATAACCTTTTGCTTTTTTTGCCTAAACCAATAAAAGGTTATAAGTAAATGTTGCCTAAAAATCAGTTCAGAGTCAGATGTACGCAATATGCCATAAATATGAAAAATCTATTGCAAAAAGCCAACTTGAAGTTGGTTCGATGCGCGTTGCGTTGAGATGAAGATAAATTATATGCTTACCCTTGCGGTCCTTTTACAAGGATACTCTTATTGCTGGCACATAAGAACTATCACTCAAATCAATAAGCTGTTGGCATTTGTAGTCTGGGCTTTCTTTGATTTTTTTTTATAACTTTGTCATTGTTGGCCAGACCGATGCGGGGCAATGGAGATGGTCTAACTTTACTTTTTGTTGGCCATATGTTGTCTGCGGGTCTGTGTGTGAATTTGACTGCTTTCTTTGCGTGGTGCTCATTTAAATAGATCCAAATTTATGGCAAACACCGAAACACACACACGCACAAGCACTTTGAGCGATTGACGCGCCTTAGCTTGGCTTACAGCGGCATCTGCGCGACTGTAAAGGGCCGGGTAAGCACGAGCGGCTGCCTTGGGTTTAAGGCTATTTCCGTTTTAACAATGGCTGTTCGTTGGCGTGATTTATACGATGGAGCGTATAGAGATTTCATTACACTTTGGTTGCGTGCCACACTTGGAGAGGCTGGCTCCATTTTTATGGCCGCCTCGATCCAAAAAACGGAAGTTTAGTTTAATCGAAGTTGTTGTCACGACTTGCGACCGCTGATTGATTGCCCAATTGATAAGCCAGGCGCCTGGCATGTAAATTAACTTAAAGTGCGCCACACAACTTTCTACCCCAATTTCGATTCTAATTTGCAGCTGCGAAACAAATGACATTTGCCAAACATTTGCCTTATTATTGTTCGTTGTCATTTTGTGGAAAAGTGAGATTCATGTCGCTCATTTGCAGCTTGCGCAAAATTCAAATTTTTACGAAAAACATGGCAACAGCTGCCGACAGTGACCCCAGCGTCAGGAATTTTGTCTGCCATTGTCGACTGTTTGATATTGCGGCAAGCGAATAAAAAAATAAACTTTGCAGTTTGTAACGAAAGTTGTTCTACATGCATTGTGCTTGCGAGGGTCGTATGGAAAGTTAATTTCACTTAAAACATAATTATTGAGAAAAGGTATCAAAAACCAATTTCTCAAGTATATTTTTAGAAACGTTAACAAAACTATTCCTGCCGTAACACTCGATAATCCTGAACTATGTTAAATGCAACTAAAACAATTGTATTAAAAACATTTTCTACGAATCTTTTGTAAAATCCATTTTGTTATTAGGGGCATTATCAAAAAATAGCGATTTTATAAAACTCTCTAACCAACAAGTAAGAGGTTCTAGTCGGGAGCTCCCGACTAGGGGATACCCTGAACCCCCTTCTTCTTACATCAAATGAATATATATATTCTATTTTAGAAGCTGTATGTAAAGTTTGGTGAATCTAGCTCTTATTATTAACCAAAATTGCCCAAAAAACAGGATATCGATATCGATTTTTATCGATTGCTTGAAAACGGAGTAAGTTATCGATTATCGGAAATAAACTCGATCTGCGTGGGTGCTAGGAGCACCTACATCTTATAGGTTCTGAGATCCTTGCGTTCATACGGACAGACATACGGACATGGCTAGATCGACTCGGTTATTTTTGCTTATCAAGAATATATATACTTTATGGGGTCGGAGGTCCTTCTGCCTGTTACATACATTTGGCTTTCGCACAAATACAATATACCCTTATACCCATTTTTAATGGGTTCAGGGTATAAAAACGGAATTATTTTACATATGTCTATCTTTCCAATATACAAATGAAATGTAATTAATTATATATATTTATTAAATTTTAACAAAATATATTGGGAGTCTTTTCGTGTCAAAATTAAATTAATAAAAAATATTTTTAAATACTTTGAATAGTAAAAAATAAGAAGTTAAAAGAAGCTAACAACTTAACTTAACATCACCCAGACAACTGTTGTGATCCACCCACGAAATGTTATTTTATAAAATCAATTGAACTCAATGATAAAAGTTTATATAAAATGAATTGGGGCAGCTGTATCAGTTTTAATGCATAAATTAGTTAAATACGCTCCGCGCAGATGTGCTGTCTGAGAAGACAATGACAATCAGGAGTTTTTTTTTATACTTTGGGTACCCACCTCATAAAAGTAGAAAGAATTCAAGTTGTCCAATTCACCCGCATATGACAACGTTAAGTTGTCGCCTGATGCCGTTGTCGCTGCCGCCGCCTGAAAATCGCTGCCTGGCATTGTTGTTGATGCTGTTGTTGGTGTTACTGTTGTTGCTGCTGCTGTCATCTGGGCTGCACTGGCAGTCGTTGTCGTCGGCGCCAGCATCACGTGTGAGATCGCAGGTGTAAAATATGTCAGATTAACTGCAGCCTCCGCTGGCGCAATGCCGGCTGCTGCGCCAGTCAACGTCAACTGGCTGCCATTAGACGCCTGGGGTGGTGGCAGCATGCCCGACGACACGGAGGCCAGCGTATAATAGAGCGAGCTATCGAAAAGCCTCAGATGCAACATGCTGCCCGTGCTTGTGTCTTACCTTAGGTGTAAGTCATATCAAACAGACTGTAGCTGCAATGAAAATTGAAAATACATTAATATAATCACATTGCACATAAAACACGTTAGGTTCAATGACAATTGCTCTGCCATAAGACCTGTTAAGCTCTGGTATTTAAAAACCATTCATAAGCCCACAGCTGCTGCATAATAAACGCTTTAAGCACTCTTAGCATAATGCCAAACACTTGCCCCACGGGTGACAAGGCTCTTGTATTGGGACTGGGATTGGTATATTGTTTAGACCTGGGTTTTCGCACCAGCCGCTGCATGTCATATGTGTGTGTATGCGTGTATACGAATTTTGTATATTTGCCTGTTTAGCTGGATTAATTTCAGCTCAGGTCGTGTACTGAAGCTTGTTATAAATGTGGCGCCGTATGCGACTTTTGTAGGTGCCAAACTTTGGCGCTAAAGAATGATAAGGGTAAGGATAAAAAAAAAAGTCCCTCCCTAATTCTATGTTAATCTTTCAAAGCTGGGCAAAGCGCAAAGACATGGAAGGAAAACTTTTTAATGTATAAAATATATTTTTTGTAACTCAAATTTAACTTATTTCTGTTATAATGTCAGCGATAGGTGAAAAAAAATATTATTAATAATCATAGATAAATAAATATTAAACATAAATAAATGCGATTTAATCGACTAATAATCTACCTTTAATATGGTAATGAAACTAAAATTAAAGAATAAAATGAGCAGTAAGATAAAAATAAAGCTACAAAAATTCGCCATACTCGTTATCATAAGTTATCGAACTCAATGTGTCACACAGTATTGTATATTGCATGCTTATTAAACTTTTCTTACATATCATAAGAACGCATAAATATGGTTAGTGTGATCTTGAACTGTGTCTGCTCATTGAGTAAAAATATCACGTAGCCAAAGAGATTATCAGCATGTTACTAATTGAATTTAACATATGCAAGTCTTCACCCCAGCGGACATGCAACTGATTGTTAGATTGTTCATAGCTGATAACAATAACTTTAACAATTAGATTGTTGGCAACAATGGCAATGTCGTGGCAGCACGCACGTCTGTGCAGGCCAACAAAAGGACCTTTGAACTTTTAGTGTGGCCTTAAAACTTATGTGCATGCATATGTTACTCTTCGTCTGCCTGGCTGTCTGTTTCCCCCTGGCTCATGTGTGTGAATGTTCTTAACTGTCTGGTGTGACCTTTGACAGCGACTTAAAATTAAAATCTCTACAAGATGTCAACTTATTGGCCACAGGCTGCCGAAACGTGCATGAATTTTCCAAATAAATTATATTAAAAACGCAAACAACGTTTGTGGCCAGGTAAGCGGTCCACTAATGCGGGCACGCAACTATTTTGGCAATGATTTATTAGCACACGTATAGCTCAAGTGTGTGTGCTTGCGTGCTTGTGTGGGGTGTCTGGCTTGCCTGTTTCCACTTGGACACATTCAATTTAGTCGAGTGAATGCCGCCTAGGGGCGTTTAAGGCGTGGCCACATGTCGCCACTTTCGATGCTTATAAATGTATAATTTTTTATTGCATTTTACAAGCGCATAGTTTCATTTGGCACATGGCCAACAAATGCTTTGCAGCGTCTGTTTTATGTTTCATATATGCCAACCAACTCGTTTTTTGCTCTGCAAACCCGCTCCCCGTAACGTGGCGCCTTTGTGGGTGCTGACAATACAGCTGGCGGGTAGTGCATTGCATAAAATAATTACTAGAAATGTGCTACTGAAGTGTCACTTAAGTGCTAACGCTTTGAAGTGCAGCTCTTTAAATGTGTATAAAAATATGATATATTGCGTATACGCAATGTTTGCGTTTATTTATGAAAAATGCGACATTGCCACATTGCTCAAAGTTTTTCCTGCCTGAAAGAGAAAATATTTTGTTGTTGCGAGTTTAACTTTATGCCTTTCTATAGTTAAGCGGCTTTGCGCTGAGAATGCTTTATTTTCGTTCCATTTTTCGAAAACTTTTTGTGCGATTGCCTTTGTGTACTTTCAGTTATTTGGAAGTACATTCTATTTATAGTTCTTTTACGAGTTATACAAACTAAAGACAATAAGTTGCAACTTAAACTAAAATAATCACACAGGCAAATATATAAGTTCTTGTTTGCTTAGTTTTACATTTTTGTATTTCTTATTAAATAGTAAGTAAAAAACACGCAAGGGTAAATATTTGTCAATTGGGGAAGCATGCACATGCCAAGTATATTAAAGGATTATTTTATTACCACAGTTTTGATTATTGTATATTTTTTTTAACATGCCAATGCTAATTTAATTTGTTATATAAAATATGCCTTTTTATTTTTTATTTTAGTGCTGGCGTTATTTTTGTATATTATTTTTTATTTTATAATTTTCATTGGTTAACTTCCATTTTTTATAAAATAGATTTTATCTGTTTCAGTATTTGGAAGTACATTTTTTTGTTTTTTCTTTCCAAATTGCCTATGCAAATCTGCAGACAATATATTTCTTTATAAGTAGTTGCTATATGCATATGTAAATCTGGAAAATCCCTTCAAAGAAATAATCGTCTCAACCCATTTGGACTTTGCATAATCAGTTTGGCATTTAAGTTTAAGGCTATTGTTGCTGCTGCTGTTTGTGTTAATGCGCATTTAATTTGCATGCAAAATATATGAAATATCAGCCAAAGCTGATATTCATGGCCTCGACACGGGTTGGTGCCAAGCCGCCATTGAGCATTTAATTTTTTTTGTTTTGCTATGCGCTTTGCCTCAATTTGATTGACATATTTTGACTAAGCTGTCAGCCAATATGCAGACAGCTTCAGACAATAAGATGCCAAATTTCTGTGCTGTGACACTTTTTTTGCTTGGTTTTATTTTCTGGCACTGACGTTGGCTTATTTCTTGTCGAGTGTTGTTGCTTCAACTGGCGCTAACAGCATTTACTTTGATGGAATAAATCGGTGCAAAAAGCGCTTAAATGAATGCAGGAGCCTTTTTTCAAGCTGTTTTGATGCCTTCAGCAGCAAATGAACAGCTTTAAAAAGAAAAGAACAAATAGAGAAGGGGAGACAAATGGTTGAGTGTGTCATCAATGCAGGCGTATGCCACACAAATCCGTCAATTTGGCAATCTGACTATCTCACAACTTTGGCTGTAACTTTGTGCAACGTTGCGTATACGTCATAAAATCCGAATGCAGCAGCTGCTGCTGCCACTTACACATGACTTTACTGCCACTTGCAGCATATTTATGTTTTGTTTTGTTTTCGCTTTTGATTGTGACCGCCATTACATATAAGCCATTACGTTGTCTGCTGCAGCGCTTGGCTCTAACGCGTCCAGTCACAATTGTCGAGCAGTCGCAGGACACGGCGTGGCGACGCCAGGCTGCCACGAAATGAAAAATTGATTTTACTGCAAAAATACTAGCAGCGGCAGAAACTTTATTGGGTCAGCAGCTTATCCACGTTGTATCTGTTGTTGTATTGTTGCCATTTTTTTTTTAACTTATGCGCTGCTTTGTGCTGCTTGCGTTATGTTTATGGTTGGGGCCATTGCGAGATCTCCTTTTTGCCCCCTTAGACTTTTGCGTCATATGTGCAATTGCAGTTCATGGCAATCAGCACAGTAACGACACTAATTTAGTATTTCATTTCAATTTTATGGAGCGTGACGTGTGCTTGCCACATAAAGGATAATTGGCAGTCGAGTAAGCAATAGAGACTTGCAAGTGCTTCCACAAAAATGAACATACTAACTGTAACAGTTTTTTTTTTCTTCTCATATTTGAACTAGCTGACAGTCAAACAAAAGAAAAAAGCCGTATCTGCGTATAAGATGACATTTCTAACTTGACTTTGTGTTTTTCAACAGACATGCAGAGCGCTTTAAAACTTTATGCTTGCATTCAATCTGTTAGACAAAAGTATTTAGCCCCTTTAAAGCTTTTAAAGCCACATCATGCAACAGATTTAAGTAAGGAGACAAGTGTTGGATATGGGAAGAACATTTTTAATAGTAAGAAACAAATCTTAAATGCTTTAAAAATATAACTTCGCTTACGTTGCCTCTTAAGGCTACAAATTGATTTTATTGTATAAAGAAACTTCAATGCAATCACAACATCATATTTCATAAAACTACATAGCAACTTGCCTGGGAATCTAAATCGGATGAAATGCTTGTAGCAAATTTGGAAAACAATAGTCTCCTTATCACCTTACAAATCAAATGGAAAATGGTTTTTAAATTCCACAATTTTCCGAGATGCTGCTTTCATTTATTCCTAATCAATCGGCTTATTTTATAGCTGATTTTCAATTACTTAATATCTAGTCCCTTAATGGCAAATAGTCTCATGGAAAATGGCAGACAAAATTAGTCTGGTCTTGTGGGGGCCAGTAAGTTGAAAAAATTAAACTTTTAATATTAAGTCGTATATAACCAGCAACTAAAGTAGAGTATTATCTCTCGAGGTGGTCAGCGTAATGTCATCTCGCTCCCACGCCTCGGCGGTTGTGTTAGTTGCATCTCCTCGCGTCAGTTTCGCACCTTATACATAAAGCGACAAGAAACGGCATCAAAGAATAAGACAAGCAATCACGCCATAGTTCCGTTAAATATCACAAGCGACAAATGTAGCTGGCGTGGCGTATCAGTTGCATAGCCAAAGTGAGTTATCCACGCGGTCACCTCGTTCACTTCGTCTTCAGCTGTGAAAACGAACAGACGCAACGGAGTCATAACGTCTGCTCATTTTTCTAATTAACATTGCTAAGATCACACGTGTTAAACTTTTTCGGTTATAATCAAAATTGAAGACAAACGTATTTGGTTAAGAAGTATTCGCGAACGCGACATAGTGTTGGAACAGGTAATACTTTCCATAAAAAAAAAAAAAACAGTTAGAACTGTTTAACGTAAATCCACCTTTTTACAGGGAGCGTTAGCAGCGCCCGACAAGCCCAGATATCGGCCGGTCTGCGTACGGCGCCCCCGCGCTCTAAACATTAAACATAATTCGGCGACCGGCCGAAAGAGCCCCATAATCAATCACCGCCCCTATTTCGGCGATTATTCGGCGAATTAGTTAAGCTCCAGTTCACACCGGCTGAGGCGCAGTTGGCTCAACTTAAAGTTTACACCGGTTCTTTTCATCGCTATATATTTGTCTAACGCTTAAAACGACCGAGTTGTGTCTTGCATACCTTATCTTACTCGGCAGAGTATAGCCACGCTTGATAGCGTGAAGCGTAGGTGTGACACAAAGGAGTGAAGGAGAAGTCTTTATCTGGAAACGAAATAGAGTTAACCGCAATCGAATAGTCTAGCTCGCTCGATGTCTCGCGCGCATGCGTTCTAGTTGAAACAATCCGTCGTCAAGCCGCGTAGGATTATCAGCTGTTTGATGTTGTCTGGAGGCCAGCCAATCTGAGTTTGGATTCTTAGTTCTTAATTACTTTCTTTGCTTTCTTTATTGTTTTTTTTTTAATGTAACCTTAATATACAAATTTCCTGTGAGTACATAGTAGCGTTACCCGTAGCAGCGATTTCCGTTTAAATAATTTTCTTTATGCACAGCTACCAAAAGCTTTAAAGCACCACACCAACTGCACTTTCGATGGGCCCAACGAACCTGCACCGATGGATATAACAGTGAGTGACAAGTCCGAATATAACTTACAGTGAGTACGGCCTATTATTGGCGAACGAATTATTTAATCGGTTTTATCGCACTCGGAATGCTCGTGTATTAACATGAATATATATAATAGTTTAACACCGCCCTGTTACACCTGAGTCTAGGCAAAAGAAAACAAAATACTAAAGAGTAAAGCATTCTTATATGGATCAGATGATTGTTATCTGAAGTTTACTTTAATTAAAATGTACCGATAAATTGTACAGGAAGGTCCGTCGCCGGTACGATCCTACGCTGAAGTCATATTGTTTATGTTGAATTAAATAAAACATTAGTGAAGGGGTAACCACCCAAATTAATCACGAGTTACCAAGGTTGGGAGGGTAAAGAATGGGGAGCGATCAACACCTACCGCACCCTAGCCACTGAAATTCTCACATAACAGTCCGCCGTTCTCATTTTTATTAATTCTGTACGTGAGTACAGCCCGAATACATCTTATTGGACCTTCATCTTATTAGTATACAGTCAGTGCACTTATCCTTTCTGAGCACAAAAGGAGTGATATGTGAAGGGAAGAGGAAAAGACCCACGCCAAATCCGACGAGCATAGTATAGAGCAACGCTAGAAGTGCACACCTTCCGAATCTCTTCACCTCTGCGGAAGAACATCAACCGCACGAAGCTGGTGGCCTCTTGAATAGAGCACAAGATCGCATACATACCCTTCTGCATGCTACAGAAAGTGGCGCCCAACGTGGGGCCCGAACGGCTAGGAGAAATAAGCCCTACATTATAGCTCTCAAATTTCACCCATTTAATAACATATTAAACATTTACTAAATTCCGTAATTTTATGATTTGAAGTTTTCCATATCTGTCTTATGAGACTGTTCTCTGGAGAAGCGATTATAATTCGAGTGCTTACGGATTAGTCGACCGAGTCGAATCATATTTCAGGGATAACTTTTAAGTTATAGAATTCACCCAGTTACCCAGGTTGTAGCGACCCGTTGATATGAATGAATCATCGTCTCTAGGAATAGCGATACCTATTACGAATAGTTCGACCAGAGTGAATAGACTCACATACAACAATACGCATCTCGATTCTGGGGTAACGAATGCGAGATTAGGTCGCGTAATTATGCGGAAAAGCAACTTAAGAATAGTTGACCTGTAAATACAAACCCGACCTCAGCAATTAGAAGTATCAGTAGTTTTCGGTATTGGCGACGTTATGTGAGATTATCCAGTTGGGATAACAATATGACCAGCATGGAGTCGGAAGGTGCGGACCGAATTTATTATTAACAGTTCAGTTTAAAGTTTCAGTTAAAGTTTAAAAAAAAAAAAAAAAAAAAAAAAGAAAAAAAAAAAAAAAATATATATATATATATATATATATATGAAAATGGCAGTTCGTCACAGTAGGGAGAACCTGACAGATATATTGAGCGAACAAGATGCAATCTGCAATATTTGCGACCAACCCTTAAGTCAAGCTGATTTAACCGCAGTTTCGCCATGTAAACATAAATTTCATTACCCATGTATTACCGAGTCTTTAAGAGAATCTAACCACTGCCCAACTTGCAAAAGGCTCTGTACATTTAATCAGTTGGCTTTATCAAATAACAACTTGCAAGCTGAATTATCCGCTGCTGACCAGTTAGTCGACATTGCTACGCATGAGGAAGCATCGGAAAACAGCAGTACCGGCAATCGAGGTAGAGGCAGAACAAGCAGAATTAGTAACGCAGTACAGCGCCGCGGTATGGTGACCAGATCCCAACAGCGGAGCCAACTTGCGCCGCTGCCAAACATTTGCGCGAGTGAGGCAAGCGTGTCTCACGAAGCCCCTAAAGCACAAAGTGTGGAAGATATAAACCAAATAATTCAGGCCGCTATGCAGCGTCAACAGCAACAGCTCATGCAGGACCTGACAGCATTGATTCAGGGACAGTTGTCAACACGTCAGGTTGACAGTAATAGTCATCACTCGGGTCGAGAAAGAGTGTTTACTCCACCCGGTGAACCAGTTTTTATAGCAGACCGGAACCAGAATACATCCTCAAGTTCAGGTCATATCAATAACCAATACAATGGCAACGCCAGGAGACCAAACGCTTCGGTTCTGCCAGACAAAGTTCCAAACATTATTCAGAGTTGGCGAATCAAATTCGATGCAGCTAGAGATGGTCTGCAAACGGACGAGTTTCTCTACAGAGTTCGAGCACTAGCTCAACAGAATTTAAACGGGGACTATCAGCTTCTATGCGATCACTTACACCTCTTCTTCGGTGGGAAAGCCGTCGAGTGGTATTGGAGGTTTCATCGCGCTTGCCCTCAGTTTACTTGGGACGAGTTTTGTAGAGAGTTTAGAAAGAAATTTGATGACATTGATACAGATATGGATATCTGGGAGGCAATTAACAGCAGACGTCAAGGCGATAAGGAAACCTTCGAGGAATATCAGTTTCAAGTCGAGAGACTTGTGTCTCGCCTAAAAACCATAATTTCAGAAGAATCGTTAGTACGACTTCTCATCCGTCATTCAAAGCCCCATCTTCGTTACGAGCTAATGCACTTAGGCATAAACACCCTAGCGCGTTTAAGAGAAGCAATTCGCACTCACGAGCAATTTTCCAAACAAGTTAAGCCCCTATCAGTGAAAAATATTTTTCCCCAACGCTCTACTGTCTCCCAGCTCGATAATGGGTCGGACGCCGAAGAACTAGACGAAGTTTCAGCGCTGCAGCACAAGCAAATGAAGTGCTGGAACTGCGCAAAGTCAGGCCATCGGTTCGAGGATTGTCTTGAGGCGCGTATCATCTTTTGTTATGGATGTGGGATGAAGAACACCTATAAGCCAAATTGCCCAACATGTAACCCGTCGGAAAACCGCAGAAGGGATGCGTCAGCCAACAAAAACCTGTCGCATCCGAACCATTAAAAGTAGATTGTAGTACTCAGACCGAAGTCACAAATCCAATTTCATACAGACCATGTAATCCACCATGCCAGATACCTCAAGCTAAACTAGAGATTCACCAACCATACCAAGTTCGAGCAGCTCAGTATGCATCAGCCAGAAAACGCATCTTCGGAGACGTAGACAGTTGCTTATTGATTCGAAAACCCCGACGTTCAACCTTGCGAATGAGGTTTTTCTGGAAAAAGGTAGAAGAGAGCCGTAAAAAGCTTATTTCCGCCGTATTCTTGAATTCAGATAACCGATTGTACACCGATATCAAAATCGACGATAATAGTTATACCGCTCTTTTAGACTCAGGTGCAACTATAAGCTGCATTGGCGGCGTAGCCGCACAAAAGTTCATCAGACATCCACAGCTACAGAAGTGTTCTGGGCAAATCAGAACAGCCAATAATGCCAAATGTTCCGTAGTTGGCAGACTTGTCGTTGAAATAACTTATCGCAACCAAACTAAACCAGTAGAATTCTTTGTAATACCTGACCTAGAACAAAACTGTTACTTGGGAATCGATTTCTGGAGAGATTTTGGTTTACTTAATAGAATCACTGATCTTCCCTCAGAATCGGTGGCAGAACTAGATGTAGGTCGAGATGATAACACAGTAATTAGTGCGAAAATGCATTCTCTCTCAGCAGCTCAGCAGCGCAAGCTCACTTCAGTGATTAGCAAGCTACCCTCTTACGAGAAAGAAGGCTTGGGACGCACACACCTAATAGAGCATAACATCGACGTCGCTGATGCTAAGCCCGTCAAGCAGCGTCATTGGCCAGTTTCCCCTGCCAAAGAAAAACTTATGTTTGCCGAAATTGAAAACATGCTGGCACTAGACGTGATAGAAGAATCGAAGAGTCCATGGAGCAGCAATTGCGTGTTAGTACAGAAGGGAGAGAAAGTTCGTTTGTGCTTAGATTCCAGAGAACTGAACAAGCTGACGCTAAAAGACGCGTACCCGCTGCCACATATAGACGGCATTCTTAGTCGCTTGCCTCCCGCTCGTTTTATCACTGGTCTCGACATGAAGCATGCATTTTGGCAAATCCCGCTTGATAAAAAGTCTAGACTATGCACGGCGTTTACAATACCAAACAGGCCCTTGTACCAATATAAAGTGATGCCTTTCGGACTATGTAATGCCGCGCAGACTCTATGCAGGCTCATGGATCAAGTAATCCCAGCAAGTCTACGAACAAGAGTATTTGTATATTTGGACGATCTCTTGGTTCTTTCCGACGACTTTGTTTCGCACATGAGTCTGTTAGAAGAAATAGGTATATATCTTCGTAAGGCGAACTTGACCATTAATATAGCCAAGTCCAAATTTTGTATGACAGAGATAAAATATTTAGGATTCATTATCGGCCATGGACAGCTCAAAGTCGACCCTGGCAAGGTTAATGCGATCAATGAATTCCCAGTCCCAACCACGGTGAAGCAATTGAGACGGTTCTTAGGTCTCGCCGGATGGTATCGACGGTTTGTAGAAAACTACGCTGCGATAACCTTTCCCTTAACTGAACTTCTGAAAAAGAATAAACCAATGAATTGGAATTCGGAAGCGAAAGAAGCCTTTGAACTATTGAAAAACAAGTTGACATCTGCACCTGTTTTGAGGACGCCTTGTTTTTCGAAACCTTTTATATTATTGTGTGATGCAAGCCTGCATGGTCTTGGCTGTGTGTTGGCCCAAGCAAATGATGACGGCGTCGAATTACCAATTGCATATATGTCCGAAAAATTGTCTAAAGCCCAACGAAATTATTCAGTCACCGAACTCGAATGCTTAGCAGTCATTAAAGGAATAAATAAATTCCGAGCCTACATTGAAGGGCAAGAATTTACGGTAGTTACAGATCACGCTTCTTTACAGTGGCTAATGAGGCAAAAGGATCTATCAGGGCGCTTGGCCAGATGGTCGATCCGATTGCAAGGCTTTTCATTCGAAATAAAACATCGTAGCGGATCGCAAAACGTCGTTGCCGATACCCTGTCTCGGAGGTACGAAGCCGACATTTGCGAACTTTTGAATTTTGGACCAATTATTGACGTATCGTCCAAAGAATTTACTTCCCAGGAATATCTAGATTTGATAAATAACATAAATGATAACCAGCATAAGTTACCAGACCTAAAGGTTGTCGATAAATTTGTATATAAGCGAACTGAACCCGCAAAAGATGATGATACAGCTAGATCAGACTGTTGGAAGCTTTGGGTTCCAGTGAACTTGAGAGAACAGGTCTTATATCGAGCCCACAATCCGGCGGATTCAGCTCACCTCGGAATCGGCAAAATGGTAGAAAAGTTAAAGCGACATCTCTTTTGGCCCGGCATGGTAACGCAAATTCGTGACTATATATCCAATTGTTCCACATGCAAGTCAACAAAAGGTCCTAATACAGTTCTTAGGCCACCAATGGGCAAACCTATGACATCGGAGAGACCATTCCAAAAATTGTACATGGATCTATTAGGTCCATACCCACGGTCAAAGAACGGAAACATCGGTCTTTTAGTCATTGTCGACCACCACACGAAGTTTCACTTCCTGCACCCGTTGAAAAAGTTAACGTCTAATAGAATCTGTGAGTTCTTAGAGAATCATGTATTTTACACATTTGGAGTACCCGAATCCATTTTAACAGATAATGGGTCCCAATTCAAATCTGGCTACTTCGAAGCGTTTTTAACTCGCTTCGGCACGTCACACATCTGCACCGCAAATTATTCTCCACAGGCGAACGCAAGCGAGCGATTGAACCGTTCCATATTAGCAGCTATACGCGCATATGTAGGAAAGGATCACACAAGCTGGGACAAGTATCTGAATGAAATTAGCGGATCACTGAGGTCTAGTGTGCATCGTAGTACAGGATTTCCACCATACTTTTTGTGCTTTGGCCAGAATATGATCATGAATGGTAAAGACTACGAACTTCTTAGAAAAGTAAACTTAGTTACAGACGACACTTCCTTAAAAACACCTGATCTATTGCAACTAGTGCGCGCGAAAGCTAAAAGTAACATCTCTAAAGCTCATGCAGCTAACGCGAAAACCTATAATTTGCGTAGCCGCACGATAAAACTAAATGAAGGCGATATTGTTTACGCACGTGGCTTTGCACAAAGTAATGCAAGCAAAAAGTTTAGTAGCAAACTCGCCCCAGCCTTCAATAAAGCTAGGGTTGTCAAGAAATTAAGTCCGACTTATTATGAGCTGTCAAATGAAAACAACAAATCTATTGGAGTGTATCACTTAAAAGACATAAAACTATAGACCGACTGATAAACGAAGTTACTGACCCTTTTTCAGTTAACATCTTCTCCAGTTGAGACTCTCGTAGTATTAACTGTGGTGTGGGGGCCAGTAAGTTGAAAAAATTAAACTTTTAATATTAAGTCGTATATAACCAGCAACTAAAGTAGAGTATTATCTCTCGAGGTGGTCAGCGTAATGTCATCTCGCTCCCACGCCTCGGCGGTTGTGTTAGTTGCATCTCCTCGCGTCAGTTTCGCACCTTATACATAAAGCGACAAGAAACGGCATCAAAGAATAAGACAAGCAATCACGCCATAGTTCCGTTAAATATCACAAGCGACAAATGTAGCTGGCGTGGCGTATCAGTTGCATAGCCAAAGTGAGTTATCCACGCGGTCACCTCGTTCACTTCGTCTTCAGCTGTGAAAACGAACAGACGCAACGGAGTCATAACGTCTGCTCATTTTTCTAATTAACATTGCTAAGATCACACGTGTTAAACTTTTTCGGTTATAATCAAAATTGAAGACAAACGTATTTGGTTAAGAAGTATTCGCGAACGCGACATAGTGTTGGAACAGGTAATACTTTCCATAAAAAAAAAAAAAACAGTTAGAACTGTTTAACGTAAATCCACCTTTTTACAGGGAGCGTTAGCAGCGCCCGACAAGCCCAGATATCGGCCGGTCTGCGTACGGCGCCCCCGCGCTCTAAACATTAAACATAATTCGGCGACCGGCCGAAAGAGCCCCATAATCAATCACCGCCCCTATTTCGGCGATTATTCGGCGAATTAGTTAAGCTCCAGTTCACACCGGCTGAGGCGCAGTTGGCTCAACTTAAAGTTTACACCGGTTCTTTTCATCGCTATATATTTGTCTAACGCTTAAAACGACCGAGTTGTGTCTTGCATACCTTATCTTACTCGGCAGAGTATAGCCACGCTTGATAGCGTGAAGCGTAGGTGTGACACAAAGGAGTGAAGGAGAAGTCTTTATCTGGAAACGAAATAGAGTTAACCGCAATCGAATAGTCTAGCTCGCTCGATGTCTCGCGCGCATGCGTTCTAGTTGAAACAATCCGTCGTCAAGCCGCGTAGGATTATCAGCTGTTTGATGTTGTCTGGAGGCCAGCCAATCTGAGTTTGGATTCTTAGTTCTTAATTACTTTCTTTGCTTTCTTTATTGTTTTTTTTTTAATGTAACCTTAATATACAAATTTCCTGTGAGTACATAGTAGCGTTACCCGTAGCAGCGATTTCCGTTTAAATAATTTTCTTTATGCACAGCTACCAAAAGCTTTAAAGCACCACACCAACTGCACTTTCGATGGGCCCAACGAACCTGCACCGATGGATATAACAGTGAGTGACAAGTCCGAATATAACTTACAGTGAGTACGGCCTATTATTGGCGAACGAATTATTTAATCGGTTTTATCGCACTCGGAATGCTCGTGTATTAACATGAATATATATAATAGTTTAACACCGCCCTGTTACACCTGAGTCTAGGCAAAAGAAAACAAAATACTAAAGAGTAAAGCATTCTTATATGGATCAGATGATTGTTATCTGAAGTTTACTTTAATTAAAATGTACCGATAAATTGTACAGGAAGGTCCGTCGCCGGTACGATCCTACGCTGAAGTCATATTGTTTATGTTGAATTAAATAAAACATTAGTGAAGGGGTAACCACCCAAATTAATCACGAGTTACCAAGGTTGGGAGGGTAAAGAATGGGGAGCGATCAACACCTACCGCACCCTAGCCACTGAAATTCTCACATAACAGTCCGCCGTTCTCATTTTTATTAATTCTGTACGTGAGTACAGCCCGAATACATCTTATTGGACCTTCATCTTATTAGTATACAGTCAGTGCACTTATCCTTTCTGAGCACAAAAGGAGTGATATGTGAAGGGAAGAGGAAAAGACCCACGCCAAATCCGACGAGCATAGTATAGAGCAACGCTAGAAGTGCACACCTTCCGAATCTCTTCACCTCTGCGGAAGAACATCAACCGCACGAAGCTGGTGGCCTCTTGAATAGAGCACAAGATCGCATACATACCCTTCTGCATGCTACAGTCTACAGCCTGTTAATGGGTCTGTCGCGCATCTTAAGTAGCCACTAATTTTAAATCTAAATGACAGACAGAAATAGTCGCACGTAATTCGAAACAAAGCCTTTGGTAAATGTTTGGTATGTATTCACTTAAATGCCTTGCCTATGGCCAAAGTCAGCCCATTTTGCTGTCTCGATGGTAACAGCAAATGAAATGTGTTTATACGCTGTAATCCAAACACAAAAGGGTATTTGAAACTAAGAAGTTAAGGAGCTAACAGCAAAATGTTCAGCTTACTTGGATTCATTTTGTATAGCACACTTTAAGTCATTTGGATTTGTGTTATTGTTATCTAACTCCAAATAGTTCAAGTATCTGCCTATCGAACACTCTTTTCTACTCTCAGATATTAACATACCAAATAGGAGGCGCAACGAAATTTAAAACTTGCAGGTTGCCCGCTCCTTGGAAACGTTTGCAACATCTTCGTCCTGGTCTGTGCTTCGTTTGGTGTCCCCAGTGACCAAGATACCGACGCGTCTGTCGACGAGCGGCATTGAATGGCATTTTATATTATTATTACACAGAGGTGCTTGTGCATTTATATTCAAATTTGTAGCACCTGTAAAACAGTTTAAGAAACAATGAAGCCACAGCAGACGCCGGTAAGGGTACGTCCTTGTCTGGCAGACACACACACTTGGAATGCGTGTGTGTAGCTCCGGCTGTGACCATTTGCCAAAAGTTATAGAAATATACTTAAATATGTAAACCAAATAGCATCGAAATATTTGCCACTCGAGATTAGGTTTACAGTAGCAACCAGCGGTAAATTTAAAGTTTGCGCTCTTATCAATTGCCAGACATTATGATTATGACTTCGCCAGAAAAAGTTTGGCTTACTCGTGCCTGAGCCGGCTGACATGTAGCCAACTTGGTAACAGCAAAATACACGATTTTGCTCTATAAGCTGACAGCACTTTATTTAGCAACTGTACCAAAGACCGAAAGTAAGCGCAACAAAATAAAAGAAAAGAAAAATGCGTATACGACGCGTTGCCTAGACAGACGTGTAGGCGGTATTTAAATGGGCGCTGCTCAATTCCACCAACTTAGCTGCATTTAAAGCGTACTCGACAAAACCAAAACCAAAAACAACAACAAAATAACAGCAAGCAATTGATAAAGCCATGCGACTGCCTAGTTATTTATTTTATTATTAATTTTCGACCTATGCACATACGCACACCCCCCACATAATACACTTGCCCTTTTTATATATACGTGCTTATCGGGGTCTGTCTGTCAAAATGTCAACAGCTAATGCTATTTTTTACCAAAGCAACATGTGTGTGGCTCGAGGCCAAGTGGCACACAGTGCGTATGCGCGATATGTGTTGAAATTTGAATGACAAGCTCGTGTATATTGATACTTAAATAATGCCTTGAGCTATGCACAGACATGCTTGCTTTATTTGCGCATTAAATGGACTTTACTTGAGCACTTTAAATGACGGCAGAAGCGCCTACCAAGTGGCCACCCACAGACCCAATGCCAATGCATGCGGACTAAAACAAGGATCAAAAAACAGTCCAAACTGGGGACCGAAAAACTGTTAAGCATTGCTGGCACTCAAGTGCGTTGGTGTGGTACTTAAGCGCCTTTTATTGAATGTTTACACTAAAACGATTCGCACCTGAACGAGGTAGCAAAAGCAAAGGCATAAATTAAGCGAAATAATTAAATTCATGGGAATGAATAAACGAATGAATGACTGAATTAACGTTGAACGTAACCGGATGCTGCCTGACCACGCCCACTTTACCCAAGACTATTAAGTCAATTATAAATAAATTATGCTGCTTTCAGCAAATACTTGACTGTACGAACAAGGCACAAACGTAATCGGCCAGGGGTAACAGAGGCTGGCATTAATTAGCCAAGCGAAAAGTTATTAATATTATTTATGTATATTCATGGTATGTACTGCACCTAATTGTTACTCTGTGCGAATGAGTTGTGTTATAATAAATTCTCCTCCTCTGGCAAGCTACAGTTAAAGCCATCTTAGTGTTACTTAACCCTCGTACCCGAGGGATTAACCTATTTTTATTAAATTCCTTTAAAATTATTCAGCATTATAAGTAGTAGAATATGTAATACTTCTCTAATTTGGTAGGCAGCGTTTGGTGTTCATGAAACTTATGCCGCGAGTTAAACCACTGTTCAAAGATTCCAGAAGCCAACCCAACCTAAATTAAGGCAATTAGACAGACAGATGAATGAGTTGACAGATAGACGGATGGGCAGACAGACACAAATGGACTGTTAGACAGACAATACTAAATTTACTCGCATATATAATTTGTGCGGTGCCCACAGTTTGCCCGCGTCGCGTTTTCATCTTAAGTAGAATTTTGAACTCGACTTAATTAGACACACATATAGCAAATAGCAAATGCCACAACCACAACTCAGTCGAGTTGAATTGGTAGCTGTGAATCAACGTAGACAAAATTCAGTGAAAAAAGCTATATGAAATAAAACATAATTTTAAATTGTTATTCATTAAAACAACAGAAGAATCTGATATATCTGTTAAAAAAGTTTCATTCCCAAACAATTTTAACCTTATATTAAGTCAGCTTTCCAAAAATATTCACTTAGGTTTCTCATCAATATAACATCATTTTAATTTTAAAATTTTTATATTAACCAATATGTATTTTATTTTCAAGATAATCTGCTTTAAATTTATTGGTTTTAAGGAACTAGTAGATTTTCAGTAAAACATTGAAAACAAAGCATTTGTTATTGTCTATCATATAAGCATAGCGAACTTTTGTCAGTCGTATCAGTTAGTAGCGAGCGTTTTCGCTAACATTGATAAAATGATATAAAGCTCAGCTACAAATTAGCTAAAAGAGCATCTCTTGACGAATGTTCAGTTCATACATTTGCGGTTTTACCAAGCCCAGACCAAGAACCTGACTCGCCCCTGCGGCCGGGCCTAAAGGGCCGTCACGCGTTAATTAATCAAAAAACTGTTGAGGCTGCTCCCAGTGGCTGCTGAAGCGGCTGCTTCTGATGCTGCTGTTGATTTTCGTGGTGCTGGTGTAGGTTGAGGTGGTGCTGTTGCTGCTGCTCTTGCCTTTTCTGTGGCTGGTCAACGAACCTGGCGACGTATTTGTCGCTGTGTGCCAGCAATTAAGAGCAGGGCAGCCCAATCAAAGTGCATTGGATTGGCTTGATTCGAAATAAGCCAGATATTTAATTAAATGCTGAATAATGTAGCACGTGTTGCGCCAGGAAGTGTCTCATTCAGCGTACCCACCACCGATACCAACACCGACATCATCGCCGTCTGACCGCCACTCGCAGTCGACGTGCAAATTTTGGAAAAGCAATTTTGGTAAACGCAAACAAAAGTTGCGATTGCAGGCCGGCAAGTCAAAGAATATGAAAAAAAAAAATCGAAATTGAAAACTCACGAAAGGAAATGGACGTAACGTGGGCGATGCCACAGAGCCAACAGAAGACCAAACAAACCAACTGGCAGACAGAGTCAATAGTCAAAGAAAGCGCCAGATATGTCTTTAAAGTGACTACAAACAAGAGACAAATGGATCTCAACACCTACAGCAGCATCCAAAGAATCGACAATGGGTAAATCAGAAATTTCACTGCTCTCAACCTGCAATGCCAAATACGTATACTGCCACGCAGCGCACGGCAGATCAAGTGTGAGTTGGCTTCTTTTTTGGCAGGCCTGTAATTAGAAGACGGCGTGGGGTGCACGAGGGCGGATCTGTGGTGCGGACCAAAATGTAAATTAGAAAGCGTCAACGCTTACACAAAGTAGCGTGAATTGATACCCTATACTACAAAAATGACGAATTAAATATATATATATGAAAATGAAAACGTGTAAGATGCAAAGTTTGGGTTCGGCCCTTGACGAGCAAGCATATTTGAGCTGTTTTGAAATGAGTAAATACATCCATTGGCTGATCGAACAATTTGAACCAAAGTTATGTAGCATTAAGCGTTACAGTTATTATTTATATAACTTTATCCCATCATTATTCTACAAAACTCACCTAACTTCAACTAATAACTATAGCATACTTTTCAGCTTACTTATTCTTGCCTATATTGCCTAACACAAATGTAGATGCAGGGTATTGCCTAGTCGTTACCTTTTTCGTTTGACTTAACATTGTTGTCAATCACAGTCTGTCAGTCATTCAGTGAGTTATTCAGGCAAACAGCGTTTTTTAACTCAACCAAGTTCCAGACATGTCACAAATCGTTCAGGTGTAAAATAATTTGTCTCGTTTTTGCCAAGCAATCGAATCAATAAACGACGTGAATGCTGCAAATGCCATTCAACCATTATCGTTAGAAAAAAAGTGATAAAAACAAAAACCAAAATTCGTATCATTTAATGCGGCAGCACATTACACCTGCGGCTAAGGCCCTTTAATTGCACTGTCTTTTGCCTCCTGCGGTGCTCCTTTGACATCTTGTCTTTGACACTTCTTCCACTCGTGCTGTTGCCTATGCCCCCCACGTACGCGACGACAGGAGTTCAGAGGATTTTACTCCTTTCATATGGGCTTAGCGCACTTTCTCGCATCTGTTTGCATACCTCCACATGTGTCATTGTGGGTTTGTCTATGTATGCGAGCATGAGCATGTGCGATGTACTTGCCTAACCCTTGATTGCCCCACTTTATTCATAGACAAAATCAAAAAGATGTAAATTGAATTGAGTGTCGTTCTTAAGTCTTGGTGTACGCGTTCAAGTAGGTTTTGTAGGTACAATATCGATGATGAAATTGTACTATCTAAGACGTCATTAAATGATCGTCAAGAATCAACATTTCGCAAATATTTTTTTTATTGGCATAAAAAATTGTATAATGTTTCTACAAACGAAAGTACATACTCAAAAAAATAGTTAGATACAAAAGGTGCGAGACAGAAAAAAAAATGATTTTTCTTAGATTTTGTTGATGCATCTTGGAAGTCATATAAAATACCATAAAAGAGCAGAGTACATTCAAAAGACATATCCAAGCAATTTAATTTCCTGCCCAATGCTAGTAATAGCCATTTCCGAACGTTTTCCAAGAATATTAATAAGCCAAGTCACAATATCCAGGAATTATGAAGTCAAATTGCCCTTTTGATCATGTTAGACAATGTTCCGGCAATTGCAGAAGAGTTACTTGAAAACTGTCAAAGAGAACAACCTCGCGCAAGCAACCAACCCACCAGACCCAGAAGGACACATTGCAAAACTTTTTTACATTTAAATAAGTTCTGCAAAAAGTTCATTTGCACTTAATTTCAGTTTGTCTGCGAGGAGAACAACTGATAAATCGACAGCATTGTATATGAATCCGACTAGCAGTTAAGGGATATGAATGATAAGGTGGGTTTATTGAGTAAACCAAACCCAACAGATGCAAATCGGACCGCAATGGAGTGCCAATCATATTGTATTTCAGTCCATTTGCATTTTTTACAGCTTCAACTCACAAGTGCTTGCTTGGGGCTTAGAGAAAAGGTTTAACGGCAATACTTCTGACAATATGCATTTTCTAATACCTTAAGCTTCATGCTTTTTATGCGGTTTGATAATGGATTCAACACAGTTGGAAAGCGATACGGAAAAGTATATCAAATTGAAGAAAGTTGATAGGAACAAGCGTTATAAACAAAATTAAATGGCACTTCTGAGAATATTGATATGTATAAAAAATTAGATGTAAGTAAAGTTGTTCGTATATTTTTATACCCTTGCAGAGGGTATTATAATTTTGTCATAAAATGTGTAACGCTTAGAAGGAGACATTTTCGACCACATAAAGTATATATATTCCTGATCAGCATCAACAGACGAGTCGAATATCCATCTGTCCGTCTGTCCGTCTGCCCGTCTGTCTGTTTCTATGCGAACTAGTCTCTCAGCTTTAAAGCTATCTTTATAAAACTTTGCTGAAGTCCCTCTTTCTGTTGCACGCAGCACATATGTCAAAACCAGCTGGATCGGACCAATATATCATATAGCTGCCATAGGAACGGTCGGCATATATATGCAAAATCCTATCAACATCGGACCACTATATCATTTAGCTGCCATAGGAACGATCGGTCGAAAACCAGATTTTTGATTAAAAACCTTTTTTGGTTATCAAGATATCTTGACTAAATTCGGCAAAGCACTTTGACCATTATAAAAAGGTTGGGTCTGCAAGAGTGTTAGATCTTCGGCGTGCTGAAGATAGCCCTTCATTCTCGTTAAAGCTTATATAAGTTGTCACATATTCAATAATACAATTTATAATGAATGATAAATGATAAATGAAGAAAACTATATATTGGTTACAAGCGCCTTGTCATTATTTATAATTATATTCAGATATTTCCCTATTGCAAATAAGTGCAATAATTTTCGACAAACACAATGAAAAGGTATTTAATATAAACATTTTATGAGTGAAATGCCTTAAATTTTAGCTGCAAGTAAAAATAAATTTTGAAATAAATTGTTCGTTTAACGGGTTGCCGCTGAGGGAGCGGCCAGATACACAGCAGGTTTGACTGACTTGTTGACTGGTCGATTGCATGAATGCCTGACTGCCACACTTGCAACGCGTGCAACATGTTAATGAGCTGTCGTTCCATTAGCGGTTGCCATTTGGGTCATTTCTTTTTACACTGCAGCTGACGTCATTTATGCATAGTTCACGAAAATTATGAAAACTGTGTTGCAGTCGTGATGCATTGTTCATATTTTCGTCCGCATTGGCGCCCTATGACAGCAATTTTGTCATCGTGTCGGTGGCTTGAATTTTATTTTTGAAGAAGCAGTTGCCCAACTCATTTTACTGATGTTATGATAGCAATGTTGGTGTTTCTGCTGACACTGTTTATTATTGACAACGCCGGCCTGGTAAGCAAGGCAAACCAAACTCAGTTGACACAGGCAACACAGACTACGCAGTCAACTAACCAGCTAACATACATCACGCTTATCTGAACGGCCTGTCCCACACATGGCCCAATTAGGCAAAACAAAAGTGTTTTAATCACAACAGCGATAAAATTGTGAAATATGTTGTGGCTTTTAGCAATGGCTATCTGTTCAACTGGCAGGAAAGCCAAGATTTATGAGACATTTAAACTTGAATCTGTGGCATTGGTCATGCGGGCAGCAATACTTTGCCAAAGACTTTATGGTCTCAGCAAACGACTTTAATGCTACGGTAGCTGCCGGCTTCCAGGGTTACAGGTGAAAAGGGGTATAAGCTATTTCCTTTTAAAAATTGTATCAAGAAATATTCTAGGAACATAATCTTGCATTTGACAATCTTCTTTCCCTTCCCATAAGAGTTTTTAAAATAAAATTAACTTATAAACTATTTACATGATGTAGGTTATATTTTAGGAAGTCTTTAAGTTTTCATTTCTTTATTCTTTAGAAAGGCTACAAACTATTACTATAACTTGAGTGATAGCCAAATTTCTAATGGCTTTTACGTTAGGCACAGTATTTGAAAATGTAAGCGGATTCCCATAAAAATGCTGCTTGTTTTAAAGTATTTATTTCACACTTGCATAGCTCAAACTTGCGCATAAGTAACTGCTTAACATGAGGAATTATGAATACGCGACGTTGTGCAAAGTGAAAAAAAAACGAGTTAAATATGCAAACCAAGTGTTTTTTTCCCAGTGGGTGGGCGCACACGACGTATGATTAACGTGGCTGCCAAGTGTGAGTGGCAACTGAACGTCTGAGGCTTTTAATGCAACTGTGATATTTTTAAATCATTTAAATAACTCGTGCATTTCCCACACGGTCTGCGGCCCGGGGATGCCTTGGGGGTCCGGGATGCATCCATCGTATTAAATGACATGATATTACCATTAACAATGGCGAAATAATAATAATAAAAAATTAAATTATTGAAATGTCAAGCGCCGGCCGATTTACGAACATGCATAATTGCATGGCCAATAAAATTTAAACACTCATTGAACTGTCAGTTGGTGATTATTGGCCTCAAGTGCAGTCGATAATTAAGCCGAACGCGTTAAGAGTGCATAAATTAAATGTAATGAGCAAAATTAAATAACTCGTACAAAAATATCTCTTAAAGAAATGTTCTCGGCGCTGGTCTAAAAGTGCAAACCACAGCAAAGTAAAGACGAAAACTCAGGCGAACGCCCACTGGGACAACCACCCATTAATGTTGCGGTGGCATCATTAAAAAAGTGCCGTACACAGCACAAAAAACAACCAAAAAAAAAAACCATGAGCAGACAGTTAGACAGCCAGACAATTGGACGGCCAGACAGTCGGCACATTATTGGTAATCACAATATTTACGTGCGTTTAACGACACGACAGGCAAAATTGTTGAAACAAATCATCGACAGCTGCCATAGAGCTGCTCCAGCATCAACATCCACGCGAACATTTGCGGTGGTCTACAGTGAAATGTTGTCTTCTTTTCGCCTTGTGATTTTCTTTTACTTTTTTTTCACTTCTATTGCCTTTTTTTTTGGCATATTATCAGTTTTTAACTGTGTAACGAAACTTTTCACACTATAAATTAATTTTTCACGCCTTCAAAGTATAGCATGGGAATCCTTGTAAGAAGACTGTATAAGCCAAGTCTTACTCTGTTGACAATTTTTATATAAATTTACAGGCGTTTGGCACATAATTTTGTTCCAACTAAACTCCAACCCAATTCCAATTCTCGATGACACAGGAATGTTTTTTGGTTTTGTGGAAAACACCCTTGAGAGAATTTGATAAATCAAACCAATGCATGGAATGAACGAAGTGTCTGGATTTTCTGAGTATTCTGTATAGTCTGTTTCACGCTTTTCATTTGACAACAACAACATTTTATTTTAAAAATTGTGATTGTATATTTGTAACCAAACCCACAAAAGACATCCAAAAGAAATCCAACTGTCTATACATAGTATTCACATTTTTTCGAAGATTCTTATACCCTGAATGGGTATTAAAAATGGGTAAAAAAAAAGGGTTTTTTCTATTTGTGCAAAATCAAATGTATTTAACAGGCTGAAGGAAGCATCTCCGACCCCACAAAGTATATATATTCTTGATCAGAATCAATAGCCGAGTCGATCTAGCCATGTCCGTTTGTATGTCCGTCCGTCCGTCCGTATGTATGAACGCAAGGATATCAGAACCTATAAGAGCTAGAAACGTGAAATTTTAGATGTAGGTGCTCCTATAAATAGTAACTCAACTTATATTGCTGACCAATCTAAGCCACAATTTTAATGCAATTGACTTTTTGAGAATACACAACAAGTAAGAGGTTTTAGTCGGGAGCTCCCGACTAGGGGATACCCTGAACCCTCTTCTTCCAACATCAAATGAATATATATATTCAATTTTAGAAGCTATATGTCAAGTTTGGTGACTTTAGCTCTTATTATTTACCAAAATTGCCAAAAAAAAACAGGATATCGATATCGATTTTTATCGATTGCTTGGAAACGGAGTAAGTTATCGATTATCGGAAACAAACTCAATCTGCGCGGAAACTAGGAGCATCTACATCTAAAATTTCAAGTCGCTAGCTCTTATAGGTTCTGATCCTTGCGTTCATACATACGGACGGACGGACAGACAGACGGACATGGCTAGATCGACTCGGCTATTGGTGCTGATCAAGAATATATATACTTTATGGGGTCGGAGATGCTTCCTTCTGCCTGTTACATACATTTGGATTTTGCACAAATACAATATACCCTTATACCCATTTTTAATGGGTTCAGGGTAAAATATTTTTATTGAAGGGGGACTAACTCCTTAAGTTGGTCTTATTATATAATTAAGAGCACGTTCAGTAACATTATTATTATATTTTCTGTATTATGCATGCCATATAACTATGTGAATATCCTACAGATCTGGACGATTCCTAATATAAAAAATTTTTCAGGTAAATTTTATTACAATTTGTTTAAAGTTTCAATAAATTAATGCCTAAACATACTAACAAAAATAACAATTGCCTCGATACACATTTATTAACTATTATTTTATGCTTTTGTGCCAAGTTTTTTTAGACTATTAAAATATATTTCTCCTCTCTTTTCATACATGTTTCACACTTTGCTATTATAAATGGATGTTCCAGCTGTGTACACTAACAACTATTTGACATGTTGCATTTATTTTTGTCTTTGCAAATTTGTATTTTCGTATTTGCTGACACAGAGCAATTAGCCATAGATTGGAAATCTCGTATATATGCATATACATTACAAAACCCTAATTGAAATTGTTTGAATTTTTTTTGGTCAGCTGCCTTGAATTTTGTGGCGTTGCTGCCAAAGTGGCTGATAAAATTAATAAAATAAAATTGTCTGCAAAAAATGCAGCTATACAAACACTATATTGGGTGTGAACGAGAAACTAATTTAAAAAATATTTAAAATTGCATTAAGAAAATAAAAAAAATGAATATTTGATAGAGGTATATAGAGGCAAGCTCGCTTAATTTATTCTTTTCTCAATCGTAGTGACCCAATTCCTTAAACGATTTAGCTTGAATAAGTAAATTGACTACACTTAATTTAAAAGAGCTCCGCGACGGCACTAAAGCATCAGCAAATAGATTGTACCAAAAATTCAATTAGGTGTCACAAATCACTGACAGATTCAAGTTGGGCACATCTTTATGGGCTGTGATAAGATTTGGCGGAAGTTGCGAGCAATACGAGCTGACACACAGACTGGCGGACAGAATTGGCCTGATTTTAAAGTAGATGTTTGTATATACAGTATACATTCGCATGTGTGTGCGTGATGTGGGTTGCATAATAGACTATTTCCTGTTATTGTCAGTCAGCTGTGAAGTCAATGACATGTAAAATTTGTCAAGTAATTGCCTAACAGAAACAGAAAATGGCAAAAAAAAAAAGAACAAAAATTAGTTGGGGCTTTAAAACAGGCTTTATTGTGCTTCAAAGGAAGTGTATATTGAAAGCGACAAATTGTCGCACGAATAGGAAAGGAAGTTCCGTTAAGAGAAGAATGGGTTCGCGTAAGTAGTTGCTAAATCTGTAAGCGAAGGATATGTCACAATAACATAATCAGCATGCCAAGCAAATATGCATGATATATGCCAGGGCCACGCATTCAATATTGAAAATCACAGAAATGAAAAATGCCAAAGCAAATGAAAAATACTTAGATACAAATGCCATTTGCAATTTAAACGTACGTATTTCTATTTCTTTATGCATATATTACTGTAAGTATAAGTGTGGTTACGATTATAGGTATGTGTTTAAGTATGGGTATGCTCATTCATACGTTATCCTGGCTGGTATTTCCTGTGCATTCATCTAAGCAATTGTCATAGCTGTTGAGAAATGACTGTGCTCAATGCTCACTGCTCGGCTTTAATTTTTCAACTTGAATGGCTGCTTATCAAGCTTATGTTATGTCTTTTAAAGTGTGTCGTATTCTGGAAAATGGTAAATGCTAAGCAAACTAATCTGATTTTTTAAGGCATTCAGAAAATGGTAACTATATGTTATATTTTTATTAAACAGTTTAATTTTGTATGCATGCTTATAATCTGTTAAGAAATGCTTCATAAGATTCCAAAGTGACCCTTAGTAAATGCTGCACAGTGTAATTATGAAGAAAACGTTTTTGGGACTGCCCGTTTTTCACGCTTGATGTCATATTTATGCGCATTTTACAGCTGCCGTAAATCAGTGCTCGGCCTATCAGCATTACCACACACGACCACGCCCACATACTTTTACACAAGCACACACAACAAGCTGCCGCTTTAGACCCTTGTGTTGCATAAAAAACCACATGATTAGCTTGGCCAAACTGCGTGTGCATGTGAGTGTGTCTGTGTGTGTGTGTTGTTCTGCGTAGAAGAGGCGCCTGTTAAAACTTGAAAGAACAACTTCGCATATGCTACCGGGTTCGTATTGCATGTGGGTATCGCTGTCCAGCTAACAACTTCATAAATATGTCGAGCATGAGTATCGCATAACCACCCTGCCAATACTCAGAGCTCGGGGCTAGCTTTTAAGACCTCCAACTCCCAAAAACCTCTGGGCAGAGATTTGTGCGTGTCATCGCTCAAAGCGAACCATTTTTACGCTTCCGTTCAGTAACAAAATGGCATTAAACGCAGATCAATCACAATCTAGACACCAAACTGACCCACATAGACACATGATATTGGGGGCAGTGACAGTGACAGGGGTAGGTCTTAAAGTTTCAGTCTATCCATAACTGATATTTGAACTTTGGCGTTCGCACTTTGTTGTTTTTTTTTTTTTTTTTTTGGTTACAAAGTTTTTCTATTTGCTGGCTTTTTCTGCATGTGGCTGGAAAGTATGCAGTTTCCTTAATTTGCCTTTGCCTTGAGCTGGCTTTATGTGGAGCTAAGAGCTTGAAATTTATAGATCCCTCATCACTCTCTTGGACTTTTTGGATATTTAGCAGCACTGCCTTCATTCATTCATTTTAATTAATTGCCAACAAATTATAGTCTATTTTTAGCTGAGAGTTTGTTACCGCTCGAATTTGTTTCAAAGCCACAGTTTGACACATTTCAGGTCACAAATTGTAAACTATTTCTGTCTGACCAAATGAAGTGAAAATTGTGACCAAGTTGAGAAAACTTTTTCATTTGCAAGCTTTAAGTATGGACATTTTCCGGTGAATATTTTAGTTGAATATGTTTAAATCAAAGTGAGAAATTTGTATGTGCTTAAATTATTTAGCAAGCTCTTGTTATTTTATATTATTATATTGTTTATTTCTATAAAAAGTATTTCTCTCTATACAGTAAAATAAATAAAGTACTTATACAAATAATATTAATCCTTTATTATAATTACCTATAACTAGAAGCCCATGTTAAATAAAGCATTTAAAATTAATATTTACAAATATTTCTTTAGCCACCTCGATCTGCAGGGTTCGATGTATTTCTATATATAAAACTGTTTGTTCTGACAGACTGACTAACTGACTAATTGACTGACTGGTAATAAATACACAGCCCAGCCCGTAAGAGGTAGGACGCTGTAGATACCTTATGTGATGAAGGTGCACTGGGTTTCGGGAAATTCCACCAGCATGTGTGGAAAAATCGCGAAAACGTTTGTATGAAACTTATTTGTTAACCATTCGATCGGCCTCAAACTTAATTTCAAAGATCATTGTTCAAATTCATTTGTGGTCTTCGCACTTTTTAAAAATTCACCCCTCCTTGGTGGAAATGGGGGTCAAACATTTGGTGGGGGACGTTTCGTCTTCAAATTTACTTTTAAAAGATCTATACGAAAAATCAATTGAGACGTGTTTGACATTTTTCGCAAAATCAAAGCTTCCTCGTTAAAAATGCGATTCGAACATTTTTTGGTGAAGTTAAGTTTTGATTTGCATCAAACTTATTTTCAAAGCTCTACATAAGAACTTAATAAATACATGTTTTACCGATTTGGGAAATTCCATCCACAACAGTGATTAATTAGCGAAAAACGGCGCATGAAATTTTTTGCCTACCATCCGATCGGATGGTGTGTTTCAAAAATGTTTGTGAGAATTTATTTGATACGCTCTTGGGATACAAGTACGGGTGAAAGATTTAATAAATGAATATTTATTCTTCAGCTTCAAGATTTTCACCGAAAGTCTTACATGGGCGGAACCATTGATTCCAACACTTGGTTCTCTATTCGATGCGCTTAAAACATATTTTTAAGATGTGTAGATTTCAATTTTTCACGGGTGTGTAGTTCGTAGAAAGGTACTATCTAAAATTTGTAGCACAAAACATTCCACGGGCAAGGCCCGTTTTAGTTTAGTTTCTTTTGGCAACCTAAGCTATTTCAAAACAGAGCCAGCAAACTTATATCATGGAAAGGCCGCCTACATTATCATTATAAATAAAATGTCTAAAGGCCTTGTTATTCTAAGTATAGGATATAGTTACCCCCAAACTAAGACAACACTTCATCTCTGCACTTGCCTCGGATTCAAACTAGAAGCCTTCTTTAAATTGGCTAGTTGATTAGTTATTTAATTATCCTCAATTTAATTATCCTCAATATTAACGTATATAAGCATATGACACTTTTCAGATACATTGCTTTGCATCGTCACACACTTGATTGCAAATTTCACAAATTCTCCTTTGCACCAACAATTTTGATATATATGCCAACATGCGCATTTGATCAAAAAACCAATATGCTTCCACTTTTGCCGCCTCTATCAAAACACGCACATAAATTACAAATGAAAGTTTTCACAAACTCGAAATGCATATGGAAATTTCAATGAAATATTAAAAATGATTTAGACGCATTTCCTAGTGCGTTCTGGGTTCAAAAGTGTGAGCTTTGCGCTGTAAAGTAATTTGGTTAACAACGTTGAACTTTTGACAACACTTAAGGCACAATAATTAAATAAACTGTACTATCCAGTGAAATAGATACACAAATGTGTGGCAATCATTTAAATTAATTGCATGATTTTTCGCGCGGCATTTGCATTTCAAATGCAAATGTTAAGATTAATCACTGTCAACTAAATGTAAAATGAACAGATACTTAAAAGCTAAATCGGAGTCCAAGGCATGGCGCTTATAAATTGCGCAATGGCAATGCGCGCGATACTCACTCAACTATTTGCCGTCGCATGAATTGCAATTGCAATTCAGATTGAGTTTGCGTTTAGTTTGCAATTGAAAATGCAATTGAATTTGAGGCTTGAGGTTTGGCTTGCTGTTCAGGGTGTTAAACAAGCGCCGGCAATTTGCGCGAACAAGCTGTGATTTGCACTTCAATTTTGCAAATTTGGCACGAAAAATTTCACCCGTTGCCACTTGGGAGACGATGAGTTTTGGTATCTGCCAGTTGCGGCAGTTGCAGCAGTTGCAGCTGCGCGCACACTTCACTGTCGTCGTATGTCTGTGGCAGCACGTTTTGTATCTCAGAGATGCACACGTGACTTGGCCAATTAATTGTTAAAGGCTTGTTGCAAATCGTTTAGGCCAACACAAAAAACTCCGCAATATAATCTGCAATTGACACTGTTTTCAGCCACGTTTCATTAGTTGGCAGCGTGAATAAATCTTGATCTTGTTGCAGTCAATTAGCTCTTGGTAACTGTCCTTCCGCGTGGCAGTCGCACTTGGCTTGTATCTTCCACTTGCCGAAGGTCGTGGCGCAGCTCATCTGTGCAACATAAAACACAACCACATTTCATTTGCACTTATTACGAAGAGTATTTCGCGATATTCCGCTACGAGAGTTTTGGCTATTTCGGTCGCAAGAAATTCGCCGTCTGGCTCATTCACAATTTCGCATTGAACTGAATTTGTGTGTGGCATCGTCGTGCGGATTTTCCTGTTTGCTGCTGGTGTTGCTGCTGCTGCTGCTGTTGCTGCTGCCGCCGTCAACGCACAGTGGGCTTTTTGACAAAATTGGTTCAAAAGGATTTGTTTATAACATCAACAATATTTAAATACTTTCATTTATTTAAAATAGTATTGTTGGAGTAATTTAATGTGTTCAATATATCAACAATTTGTTTTTAAAATGATTATATTTATCTAGTCTGTTATTTCTATTAATTTAGTTTCAATTGCATACAAACATATATTTTTTGTTAATAAATTTACTATATCTAATCATTCTTAAATAGTATACTCGGATATTTGGTTATATCAGAAATAAATTGACGAAATTTTGTAAAAGTGCCTTATCCGAATTAGCTTCTAAATTAAAAAATGTAAAATTTAAATATTTATTTTTCTTTATTTAAAAACTGATAAGCATTCAAATTTAATAGATTTCAAATGTTAAAGCCCATAATTGTTTCATCACTCTATCTATTTTCAACAAAATTTCCCAATGAACCCACTGTGCAGCGTCGGCGTCGTCGCTGCTTGATTTCACTTCAGAAAGCTTTGCCGGCGCCAGAAACTGAAGGAGAAACACAAACAGCTGTTTTTTGTTTATGTTGCCCAACTAGTTTGCGCACATGTTGCGTGTTAATATGTTGCCGCTGCACTTGAATGTTGCACATCAGTTTCTGCCACTGCACACGATGATGTGGATGTGCATTGCCAAGCTAAGTGCTTCAAGTGTTGACTTAATATTTGTAATAATTCTGGCATTTAATTGAGTTGTCTACGTTGTCAGCAACATTTTCTGTGCAACAAAATGTTGCACAGCAACATGTTTAAGCTTTTTGCATAGCAGCTTTATGTGCAACATTTGAAGCTTTCTTATCAAATTGCTGCTAAAAAAACAACTAAAGTTACCTAAAGTTAAAAAAACAACTAAACTTTAAATCAAATATTTAAATTATATGCCGACATATGCTTGATTAAAGACAATATAAATTCCATTATGAGTACAATAAATATTGTATTATGAAAACATTTTAGCATATATTGTAGATATATAAATGTAGAATGTGCTTAAAGTGTTTCAGCTCTTTTTTTTACTATTTGCACATTTGTTAACTATAAAACACCTCTTCAAATATCTAGAAATAGGTATAATGATGCTTATACAACATATGAACGTAAAAATCAAAAGTAAACATTTCATTTCGTCCATATTTCCCTTTGAAATGTTTCGTACCTCGTTTTGTTTTTTGATTTTATCCAAGCATATTTTTGATGTTTATGACTTTAATTGAATTGAATGACGCAAAAATGTTGACCCAAATACCAATGCATTTAATTTCATTCTGCTTTGGTGTCTCAAGACAAAAGAGCCATGCATAAAAGGCGACAGATCTTCAAGAAATACCACAAGACAAAACATAAGCCCATAAAGTGATATACCAGTAGTTGAGTTTGAGTTGTTTTTATTGTTTTTGGTTTAAATTATGAATGCATGAGCAAAAGCCATCAAAATACAAATCACCATCAACAATCAAAGCCAAACAGAACAATTTGTTATTGCACACACAATGGCAACAGCCGCGTTTATGAATATCGCATTTTAACTCAATTTGAAAACTTTGGCAGCAACGCATAAATAAACGAAGTGCTTTATTTATTTATTTTTTATTCCAATATCTGCAGGCAAATTTATTATTGTTGTATTTATTTATTACGCACATTTAGTCATAAAGCACAGCGCACAGAGAAATGAGACAACAATTTCATCGACTACGATGAATGCCGACACTCGTCATGTTCTCCTGTCAAGTGGGAATGTTTTAAACAGCAGACGAACAACAATAAAAAGCGCTTAAACTAAACAAATATAAACGCGTGAATTTATTTACTTGTTGGCCACACATGAAAAAGGAATATATATATAATATAAATATATAAGATAATGTGTCGTATTTGCAATACCCTAGATATTAATAAGTATAAATAAAAATTGTATTAACATTTCTTTTGCTTTTTTTTTTTTAGTTCTTATTCTTTTATATTAGTAATACTATTTTTGAATTATTAACTACTTTTGTGTTTTTTTTTGTGTTTTTTTTTTAATTTAAATTTGATTATATAATATTACTTCACTGGGATAATTCTAATAAAAGACCCCGCAACAAATTTTCTTTTCAATAAAATTGAATAGAAAATGTTTGAAACATTTTGTAAAATATAATTTAAGACGTCAAGGCGCGTTGGTGTTTCATGTAGATTAATGTGTTGATCTCGACGACAGCTGACAAATTTATGAATCTGTGAGATACCTATATGCGCATCTAGCTGCTAATTGGCCTGCTAATAATGTTAGTATATGTACCTACTTAGCCATGTACTTGTTTATTTTCTTTGGCTATGAGCTAACACGCGACAATTTACTGCTTGGCAAATTTGTACGCATTTTGTTAGATTTATGATATAAACTTTGGATGATAAATATGTATCAGGAGTGTCTTGGCGCCTTAAGCATGTCTAATGAGCGTTTGGTTACATAAAATTATGTATAACATTATTTATAACTGTTTATGTGTAATATCTACTTATTTAAATGCCAGTCATTATATTTTTCCTATCCCTTGTGAAGCTATCGGAATCAACAATTAATTTGCCCACAAGCCAAACAAATCAACAATGCATTTGAAGGACTCAAGCTGATTATAGCAAGTGAGAGCAATTTGCTTGGCAAGGACAATATCTGCACACATACTTAAACACAACAGAACTGCATCTGACATATGCAAATAAACAAATAAAGACCACTCTGAGCGCATTATGGACAGGATGACGAGGATGATGATGTACAAACCGTTGCAATAGAAATGAACAATTGTGTGGAAGCATTCTTATCAAGGCAACAGGACCAAACACACAGACAAAGACACGCATCTAACCACACATCGGGAATTGTGGCCAACAGCATGAAACCCATTCAACTTTCAACCAATTCCCAGCCTCAGTGGCAGCCCAGACTGCTATAGAAAATCATAAGTCATCAAAATATTAACTGTCGTTGGCAATGCATGACTCGTTTCTGTGTGTATGTGTGAGTGTGCATAAGTTACAGTATATACAATAAGTATGTGAACCAGCAGAAAAGAGTAGTTGAAAATGATCAATTTATAAACGAGTTCTTTCAAATATCATAATTAATCAAGGCATGCAAGTTTGTGTATTTTGAATTCATGGATATAGAAAGGCGATCTGTTACACTAAGAGTAAGATAGAGAAATGGAGTAAGATAGGAAGGCAGAGTAAATACAAAAGTAACTAGCAGAGGAAGTTTAGGGAAGACAAAGAGTAGGCAAAGTTATAGAGAAAGAGAGATTAAAATGTACAGGAAGTGAGCGCAAGAGCAACAAAAATTTAATTCATTTGCAATACAAATAAAAAGTATTAAAATCTTAATGATAGGTTAGACGTTTACAATCAAATGGAAAAGCAATTCACATTAACGAAGAGAGGGCTCAAAGTCATAATGACTGCGTATAAAAAAAAAAGATAAGAAAAAAATTATTTAAGTAAATATTTATCGTAGTCACTGTAGGTCTGAATGTGCAAATGCGTGTGTCTTGTCCTTGCCTATTGCATGCAACAGCTTGCCAACTATATTATATCCACAGACAAGTATGCGTGATAGTGCGGTGCCCTGCTGTTGCCCAGCAGCGAACACGTCGTATACGCAATTTGCATAATGAGTAAAGAATCAAAATGGTGCCGCATGTGGCATGGTTTTGATTTCAACTCAAGGCTGCAGCCAACTGACCCAATTAAGGCATCTCCATCTTATGTTGCAGCCTGACTTCAAGTCTTAGGTGTCTGTAACCTAAGGCATTTTGTGTTATTTTTTTTCAGATTTAACTGCCTTAAAGCCATCACGTCGGGAGTGTGGCACTTAGACTGGCATTAAAAATTCCAGAGGCGTACAAAATCTGAGGAGCCGCACTGCTGATACATCCAC
Organism: Drosophila novamexicana; assembly: GCF_003285875.2. NCBI lineage: Eukaryota > Metazoa > Arthropoda > Insecta > Diptera > Drosophilidae > Drosophila > Drosophila novamexicana. The sequence goes on from NW_020824835.1 coordinate 366,743, forward strand.
CCATAAAGGTTCAAAGGTAAATAATCTGACAAAATATTGTACATATTTGTACACACTTATTTATCTACGCAAATCCATGCAGCCCACCCAAGCAAGCAACCGATTTAAACACCGCAATCAGCGCACTGCACCAAAGCAGCAGAGCTCATTAGCATTTTGATTTGGTAAAATCAAACAAATATTTCCGGCAAAATGAATGGCAACAAGCATTGAACCTGGTCGCATGTCATTGGCCTTCCAACTGTAGCACTAAAAATTGATAGGATTATGAATCGTAGCTGATTTATTTTAAGTAATTTTTAAAAAGAGAGAAAGGCTATCTTCGGCACGCCGAAGAACCAACCTTTTAATAATGCGCATAGTGCTTTGCCCGTATCAAAGAAGCACAGGGAAAATAGGTAATGCCGACTATGGTAAAGATATCTTCATAACCAAAAAGTGTTTCATACAACTTATTTTAGACCGATCGTTCCTATGGAAGCTATATGATATAGATGTTGTTAGGATGTTGCATATATATGAAAAGCATTGAAAACTAATAAATGCCGAGTTTGGTCAAGATATTTTGAAAAACAACAAATTTGTTCATATAAGAACCTACTTGTTGACCGATCGTTTATATGGCAACTATATGATATAGCGATCCGATCCATCTGGCTCCGACATATGTACTGAGTGCAACAGAAAAATGGACTTCAGCAAAGTTTCAAAAAAATAACTTTAAAACTGAGAGACTAGTACGCATCGGAACAGGCAAACGGTCCGACAGACATACTCGACTCGGCTGTTGATACTGATCAAAAATATATATATACTTTATGGGGTCGGAGATGCCTTCATCTCCACCTATATATATATATATTCCATATAATTGCAATATCTGAAACTTAGCAGTGGAACTAACTTGACCTAGCTAAATGTAAAAAGGAAGCCTTATTACAAAGTAATGACAGGCTTAAATAATAGTTCAAAAGTTCTTATGTGCCATATAATACAGAAATACTAGCTTTTCATATTTCTTATAGACTAATTTCATAAAATGAAGATTAAATGCTAGACAGTTTTATTTCCAAAATTTGGTCTTGACTTAAAGCTAAAAGAAAATAATATTTAAATTAATTTATATTTAAGCACATTCAAATAATATAAACAAGTAAAAACTATTTTATTTGAAAATAAATTCGAAGAGAAAACATACAAAATTCAAGAGGATATTGACATGAATGCCCAACTAATGGAAGTGATTTGTTTAAGGAGCCTCAATATCAAAATCTCAGTTAGCGCTGAAAATATCATTAAAATACAGTATTTTCAATTATCAAGTCATTTTACCTTAACAGTCAGTTGGATATATACAAATGTAAGACAATAAAAAATTTATACATTTATCAATATTTTAGTTTACAAGTAACAACAACATTGTGCATTAAGAAGGCCTTTAAAGGGGTATATTGATGAAAATACCACAAGAAAATCTTGTTTTGCATTTGAAATTGTGTTTTTTTTTTTGGCGGTAAGTTTGTGTTCCACATAAAGGGTCCATAAGAAAACTGATAGATATGGTGCGCGCAAATCGACGTAAGGGCATCGAAGAGGTATATGGCACCAAACTAGAGGCCATGCAACCGGCCCGAATGCAGGCTGTCCCCCAACCGGGCATGACCAAGACAGCAACAATGCGTGTTAACTCGTCCCGCCAAGGGGATACTCGCACCCAGCGCAGCTATGTAACTGCCAACGATTATTATATTACAACAAATGTCCCATTGAACTCCAACAATATACGTCCTGCAACCAGTGTCGTAACGCATCCTTCGAAGGCGACTCAGATGCAAATGCAGGTGCAGCCGGCAGCCGCACAGGTATTGAGCTATGGCTCAGTTTCGAACCGACGAGTCAAACCTAGCGCCCGCCAGGCGTTGCCCGGCCAGCAGGCGAAGGTACATTTTATGCCACAAGACAACAAGGCCAACTGCCACACACGTCCACATCCACACACCCATCCATATGCCAAGTCGATGCCCATGCAAATAACTCAGCGCACAGTCTACGGGCAGAATTCAGAACTGGAGCCGAATCTAACGGAGCTTTCGGACAAGGAACAGATGCACAACACGAACAGTTTGAGTGCCCGTCGAACACGTGGGCATTTGCATGTGAACCCGAATCAGCCGCATTCACATCCGCTACAGCATCAACTGCATCAGCAGCAGCAGTTGACTCATCCGAGCATCAACAGTATAAACAATAATCATCAAATGCATCATATGCATCCGAATGTGAAACATCAGCAGCAGCATCAGCATCAGCATCAGCAACATCAGCTTCAGCTACAGCTTCAGCATCAGCAGCAGCATCAACGCGGCCCGGTTCATCCGCAACAGCATGGTGGCATGCATGCGCCCGTTGGAACTGATGACGATGATAAGGATGAGGATCCTGAGGAGTTCTTTGAGCTCATACGCCAGACTGTGCGAAAGGCCGTTGGAGTAAGTATATGTCTTCTAGTCGAATGAACTAATCTTACGAACATCTTTCTCGAAGACAACCATTTCCGAAATGGTTACACGAAATTTTCGCGACTTGGCTGGCAAAATGGAACGTTTTTCGAATGAACTGAGAATGACTAATGAAAATTTGGGCAAGCTGCAGAATGAAGTTACCAATAGTAGGTATATGCCTGTTCCTTGAAGACGCCTTCTCTCACCTATCCTTTCGCAGAGGTGACCCACTATGGGGAGGAGAATACACGCCACTTTCGATATTTGTGCATGAAATCTGAATACGATAAGATGTTTTATCAACAGCAAGCATTAACTGCCGGCAAGCGGCAGCCTCCGAAAGTGGCCCCAGCTCCATCAGTTAAACCAAATCCGACACCACCAGCGTTGCCCACACGAGTTGCCAAGCAGGCAGCTGCTTTTAATTTGAAGGCTGCCAAACAGCTGACAGCCAGAAAGTTGGGCCATGGCAACCAGAAGAAAGCACCCAACGAATGTGTCAAAGTGCAGAATCCTTGTGCATGCCGCAGCACTTCGAAATCATCACACCAGCAGCCGACGGAGGAGCACCAATCTTCATCAGAACATAGCGTCGTTGTTAAGTCCTCGGAACTAGGTGTACGCGAAGTGTTGGGGCAAATACAACGCTTTTGCACACAGATGCAGTTAAGCGATATGAAGGAGGAGCAGCAGAAATATAATCCACAACCTGGACTCTCTAACATGGAGCTAAACGGAAAGACAAGCTCTGCCTCCGCCAACTTGGCTGTCAATCCGTCATACAACAATGGCAAGCCAAAAGCACATATACCGATTGGTGCTCCTCCAGCTGGTGCTCGCGACATGGAGCTGGAGACACCAGTTGATAGCATGGACGAGATTGAGATTGATAATTTCCAATACAGCTCCGACGAAATGTCCTCTTACAGCGATGATAGCGAGGTTAAGTTCAGCGGCAGCACTACAGCACGTGCTCCGCTCCAATCATCTAGGGTAAAGCTCCCAATTCAGCACTCAAACAAAGGTGCAGGCGATGGTCAGTAATCTAGATGAATGTCCCATTCGATAACAATTATCAAACACGAGCCAAGACAACACTCCTCCAACTGAATTTTCCTGAGAAAAACTTGCGTTATGGTTTAATTTTATTTCGATCGCGCTAAATTTTAAATGTCAGATGCCAAGGAGCAAAGTTGCTTAGGTACACAAAAAACATTTGGGAATTTTTTATTGAAAGAAATTTGTTAAATGCGTGACTTTGTTTTATTGCCTCAGGAAAATATAAATAATAAAAATAAATTTGTTAAAAATATATTATAATATATAAAGTTATACAGTTTCGTTTTCTAAGTATTAAACAACAATTGAATGTGAATAGTAATGGAAATCTCGTTTAGCCCAGTTTTTCGTCTAACATATGCACTTTTGATTAGATCAGAATGGCAGCAAAAGAAAATTTTGAAAAAAAAAACAGGAAGGGCTTAAGTAATTGACAATATCTGATCGAAAATCGAATGGTTCTCAAAAATCCATAATTTATTTTATTTACTAATTTTTGTTAATAAGTTTTGTTTAGTTCTTTGACATATTTTTAAATTCATCTAAAAACGAACTAAAAAAGCAGTACATTGGTATAGCGTTTTAAGCCCCCAAAGCAAAAACTTGTTTGACGTGTGTTTTTGCTTTTGACAATCATCTTTAAAGAGCACATCCGTTGTCTTCTTAGTTGCTACTTACTGCTGACCCATATAATGCCAGGCCACCTGGTACGTAATGCCCATCGGTGTCACTAATAACTGCATGTTATATTGACTGCAAAATATGGAAACGCTTACAACGGTAAGCACAAAACATGCCACTGAGAGCTGACACCAAAAGCTAGGCATAATTACAAGCCCAATGAATGAATGAATGAGTGAGTGAACGAGTGAGTGGTTGAGGGAGTGAGTGCATGGATGCATAAATGCAACCCAGCAACCAACCCACACACCCCCATTTGCTGAGCTCTTGCATTTTTATGGGCTTACGGCTGTGCCAGAGCGCTACGGCCAAAACAGTTGGGATATGGACATGAACGTGGTCGCGTGAATGAATGACTAGCTGTAAAGTGAATGACTAATTTAAGTGCCGATTGCTGCTCCCCTACTAAGTTTGAATTGGTTACATATCGCAAGTCTCTGATAAAAATTGCATAAACAAATTGAACATTTCGCATGGCCGAAATTCTACGAAATACTGTCAGCTGGCATTGCGCTTGCCCAACTGTAATTAAAGTGCCCAAAGTCACATTTTGACATGCAGACAGCAGAACAGTAGGAAAGTCGGACCGACAGTAGCTAAATTAAACTTATGCAATTATATTGGCCTCGGGTCCAAGTGATTCAACGAACTGCAACTGCAGCAGTTTTGGCTGTTGACCGTGTTGACATTAATTAAAAGTGTTATGCAAAACAATCTAAGCATTTCCGCACCCAACAGCTGCTTGCAATGTCAATGTCCATTGGAGATTTTAGCCCTATTTTCTACCCACTTTGCCATGGACACTGTCAGGGATTTAGCTATCCAAACACTATACAACGATATAGAAAATGTGAATATACAAGTTACAATACATAAATATTTGAGAATTTTTTTATTGATTTTTGTGAATTTATTTTATTAAAAATTGTTTACATATTAATAAATCAGCAGACAGAAAATATGGCAAGTCGTAGGGCAGTTATTTTTACTAACAACTTATATTTTAAGATTAAAAATAAAAGCAATTTCCTATAGAAAAATTGTATATGTACAATTTCAGCCTACAATAGTGAAAAAATACTTTTAAAAATAATGCTAAAAACAATTTTTATTACAAATACTTTAGCAACTCGTTAAATGAGCTCTTCTTAAGACAATTTCAATGTATAGAATTTCCATAGCGTAGCAGCCCTTTTGACTCACCACCATAAACACCCCACTAAGCCCCGGCACCCCCTATGTGCGTGCGCGTGTGTGTAACTTAAAACCAGCTTCAATCAGCCGCCTAATTGTAATGACCAATATTTGAACTTCAACTTCAGCCGGATGCCAGAAGTCCAAGAAGGGGTTACACGTTACAAAATGTTGATTTTTGTAGTTATGGAAAATTTTCACTCAACTTTCGACACGAGTGAGTTCGCAGCGTTGAGTGCATAACCATAACAACAAGCGGAACACGTTAGCCTAAACCAAGTTGGCCAAAACAAAACAACCAAAACAGGTGCAAAACATTACGCGACATCGCTGTTCCGGGGGTGGCTGAGAGAAGAACCCAGGGAACCCAGAAAGAAAACAGAAAAATACAAAAAAATGCACACTGAAAAACCAATACAACATAATTGAAACGCGACTCGGTTTGTTAACAGTTTTCTACCGTGCCCCACACAGGTTGCAATTGCAGAGCTGCACCCGTTGATAGGCGCAACGCAAATTGATTGTCAATCCACAAACAACAAAAACCAAAGAAAACAAATATAATTAAAGTACATATATTTAAATCGAATTGTTATTGTGCTGTGCTACGTTTGCGTGGACAAACATAAAACGACAAATGTTTAATTGACCCTAAAATCACTGAAGCATTTAATTTAAATTTTTGCTCTCGCCTTGTGTTTTGATAGTCGAACCAAAGCATAGAACAGCTGCGGATCATAGCCCCGCAAATAGTGTACATATAATCGACTATTAGAACATGTCAATTCTAGTGAACGAAAATATAAATAAATCTATCAAAAAAATTAAAAATAAATAAATATATATAAATAAAATGAAACGTGACCCTATTAACAATCCCATTTTCAAAAAATATTATAGCGGGTTATAATATTTCCCTAGAAAATACCTATTGATTTTTCTTCTGCTCTCTTGGCACATTTTCTGCTGGACGCTTTCAAATGAAATGAAAATATGAAAAACTAAAATTTTTGCCACCGTATTACTTTGCACTGATACGAATGAAAAGCATGAAAAGCGGAAAGAGAACTGTGCCAAGCCAAACTAAAGCTTACCCAGCTGTGTATGTGTATGTGCGTGTGTGTGCCTCTGTGTTAGTGTCACCATTTTTAATGCGATTAAAGTGCAACACTCTCCCAAAGAGTCCGAAGCCAAAGCGGAATGGCAAATGCTAAAACTGTGCACAAGAAGAGCAATGCATAACGATTCTCACAGCACATTCACAAGTATTTCGAGCCTACGATGATAGTTTTTCCGGCACTAATTGCCAGAATTATCAATTTTTGTTTTTCCGTAGGCAACTTGCTTTACTCGCGACAATAAAATGCTGCTAATTATCCATAAATGTTAAAAGGCGCAGAAAATCAAAACAAGAATTAAACAAATTAAAAAAGAATTCAATTAAGCAAAGGCTTAACTTAACTGAAAAGGTCATGAGGGGCTTGCAGTTCGTTTGGAAATCGCCAACACAATTGGGTAAGTTTTTAATGAAGTCCATGGGGAGTAGATAAATCGAGAAAGAAGACATAATTGAGGTCCTGTAAAATAAATAACAATACCAAATTTATATATTTTATCCGTTTATACATTATTTCAACACAGTTTAACCACCGCTAATGTTTTGAATTAATAGAGTATTATCATTATTATTATTATTATTATTATTATTATTATTATTATTATTATTATTATTATTATTATTATTATTATTATTATTATAATTATTATTATTATTATTAATATTAATATTATTATTATTATTATTATTATTATTATTATTATTATTATTATTATTATTATATTATTATTATTATTATTATTATTATTATTATTATTATTATTATTATTATTATTATTATTATTATTATTATTATTATTATTATTATTATTATTATTATTATTATTATTATTATTATTGATTGGTAGAGCCACGTGCAATGCGACCGCGTGGGTCTATAGTGCCACGGTCTGGTAAATGAAACATATGCAAGAATGCAATAAGTTTCCCATGCTCGCTTCTCTGTTGGCAATTGTCTACTTTTGTTTCCGTTTTGAATTCATAATGACCATCAAACTCAACAAATACCGAATCGAATCTTTACAGTGTTATTTGTTCTGCTCATCACAATAAGCTGCATAGATCTTTGCCATGCGGTTGGTGCTGCAACTCCCACCAAAAAGTCGCCACCGGTACGTATAACGAAACCACAACCAGTCAGCAGCACCACCACTGCACCACCAACGACCAATGAGGGTAGCACCACTGGTGAGCAGCTGGCATTACTGGTGTCCTCCACAACAGAGGGAACAGCCAGCAGCAGTAGCAACAGCGGCAGCGACGACAACAGCAGCACGACTGCAGCTGGCAGCTTGGTACCGGAGATATGCATTACTGGACTGCAGTTGAGCTATACCAATGCTGATGGAGAGCAGGTGGTGCGCAAGCAGCAGGAGCTTGTGCAGGTCATTGAGGGTGATGTCATGCTGAGTGTAATTACAAGCGATCCCGTATCGGCGCTGTTTGTCATCAATCGCGTGAATCAGGCAAATCTTATATCTGCAGACTTTGAAGTTGGTAAGCGATAAAAGCGAAAGCTATAGAAAATTAGGATATATATTTGAATATTCCCTCTAACAGGCATCCGAGCTATAAATGTGGACAATGCAAGTCTGGCGGAGAATCTGCTCATACAGGAGGTGCAATATTTGCAGCAGTGCACACAGTATTCCATGGGCATTTTTATAGACTTTGATCTATATAAGCGCCTCGAGTCAATAATCAGGGATTTGGAGTATAATGTTTGGCCTATACCCTCGGCGCGTGCTCATCTATTTCCGAAAGTGGCGCACCTGCTGCATCAAATGCCATGGGGTGAAAAGATTGCTTCTGTCGAAATTGTGACCGAAACCTTGGATATATATAATGAATTCATGGATGCCGCTAGACAGGAGCATATGTGTTTGATGCACTTCAAGAGTGACGATAATGTTTACATACTATTTGGCAATAAGATGGCCAGTCACTTTAAGGAGAACGGCACAGTGTTTGCTGTGCCCACGGAGCGCACGGAACATATATTTTTAGAAGGTAAGTGCGATTTGGAACTCAGTTGGAAAAGGTTTATTATCGATTTCATTACAGAGCTGCCCAATAAGTCGTTTATACTAATGGAAAATGGAATAGAACTACGCACCGCTGACTTGGATCCCATGCCCACAACGCTGGATGAGGTGCTCATTGGCAAGAGCGTGTTGCCCTCGCGCATCCTAGTCTTCGCCAGCCCCATTGTGGATCTGATGAACTGGCTGCGAGGCTCACTGGCCAAACACTGCAAGCGTGATGAGGATCTGTACATGCTGGAGAGCTGTTTCAACTTTCTCAATTTCATTGAGGACTGGCGCACCCCGGAGTATCGTCGTACGCATGATACTGCAGAACTGCTGTCGCTGCTGCGCATGCGCAAGCTGTCCAGCTCAATGCTCTTCCAGATGTACCAGAAGAAGCAGGAAACCGTGGATGTCATAACGGGCGAATCGCGCATGGAGCTGCGCGAGATTGCGTCACAGAACTTTGTGACGAATGTAACCACCTACTACCACTACAATCGGGACAATCACACCAGCCTCGAGTTGAAGACCAAATTCGGACTAGTCTTTAACTGTCAGTTCACGGCGGGCGAAAATCGCCGTTATCCGTTCCTGTTTGATGGTGAGAGCGTAATGTTCTGGCGCATTAAACTGGACACCTGGGTGGCAACGGGTCTGACAGCAGCCATACTCGGCTTGATCGCCACGTTGGCCATTCTTGTGTTTATTGTGGTGCGCATCTCGCTGGGCGATGTCTTTGAGGGAAATCCAGTCACCTCCATATTACTGCTGTTATCGCTTATACTCGTCTTCTGCTCCTTTGTGCCCTTCTCCATGGAGTATGTGGGCGAGCAGCGCAACTCGCATGTCACCTTCGAGGATGTCCACACTCTGAACACCCTTTGTGGCGTGCGTGTGTTCATCATGACGCTCGTCTATTGCTTTGTATTCTCGCTGCTGCTCTGTCGTGCTGTTATGCTGGCTTCTATTGGATCTGAGGGCGGCTTCTTGTCCCACGTCAATGGATACATTCAGGCAATAATCTGCGTTCTCAGCGTCTTTGTCCAAGTGGGCATGTCTGTGCAGTTGCTGGTCGTCATGCACTTGGCCTCGGAGAGCGTCTCCTGTGAAAACATCTACTACGGCCGCTGGCTCTGGGGCTTGCTAGCGTACGATTTCCTGCTCCTCTGCTCTTTGGTCAGCTTGGTGCCGTTCATCTATCGTTCACAACGAAATTATCGCGAGGGCATCTTGATTGTGATTGGCGCAGTACTCATTCTGATCATCTGGAGTGTGTGGATTGCCCTGTCGCTGTTTGGCGATGAGTGGCGGGATGCGGCCATACCGCTGGGAATGCAGGCTAGCGGCTGGGCAGTATTGGTGGGCATACTTATTCCACGCACGTTTCTCATTGTGCGCGGCATTGAACGCTCGGATATTGCGCAGGCCCTGCCCTCGCTCACCTCGCTGGCCTTTGCCCAAAACAATCAGTATTCCTCCGAGCAGGTAGGTTTATTTTCTTTGACATTCAGCTGCCTCTTAGCCTCTCTCATGTGTCCATCTTTCAGAGCGTCTATGAGTGCGTGAATCCCGCGATGCGCCACTGCTCGCAGGAAGAAATGAATCATCAATCGCCCAGCGAGATACCCACGTTGCCTTTGCGCGGTGGCGGTCCACGACGCCAACAATTCTTTGCCAATCTTCGCCAGGCCAATGCCAACATCAATCCACAACGTCCACCGCATCCACAGCAAAGTCCTTCACGCTCATCAGTATGCTCTCTGCCCCCCTCCCCAGACCACAGCAAGATAACGCGTTTCTGAAAAGATCTGCGGATGGATCTGTATCTCTGACAGCACTCCGCAACTTCCGTTCCAACTCTAGTCAAAGCGCCAAGAACGTGCATTAAATAAATTGATGTAATCTATTTGCTAATATAACATTTTATTGATTGACGAACTCATAATAAACGTCCATTTAAGACTAAAATATAAATAAATGGAAAAAGAAAATAATTACTGAATATTTTTGACATAGATTTTTTACAGTTGATTATTCGCGAAACAATTTTAATTACTAGTATGACCACATTGTGGATAATGCTGTAATCGAAATATTTGTAAATGATAACAAAACTGATTTAGTCTTACAATTGAGACGCTTTGTTTTCAATTAGCAAACTATTCATATATCTGTAACCAAATAATTTAAATAGAATTGGGCTTGAACAATTGGTAAACTATTATGTTGTCTAAAACATTGAATTTCAATCATATAATGAATTGTTTTACACATCTTATAATAACAATATATCACTTTACAACACTGCAAGTACATTTTAGCGCCCTATATTGGGACACCCTCCATTATTTTTAAGCCGACTCTTTGATAACTTTTGACTTTTTTGGTTTGTGTATTTGCTAACCGAAAGCTTGCCATGAAAAGCTCTCTAACGGTAACTCTAATTGGCTTTTCACACACGTGATTATTAAAGAAATTCGTTTAAACGCCCAGCAAGAAAAAAAAGCCAACAAAACTCAATATCCTTTTTGCGTCACGCGACACTAGCGGTGGCGCCCATTGTTTGGCCTTGAAACGAGGCGGAGTTTTTTTATTTTTGTGTGGGCTGCTGACGTCAGGCCGCAAGTGTCCAACCCGAGCATTGACCGTGCCACATGAGAAAATGCGCAACAAGATATGAGCTATTTGTATAGCCAAAGGGGCTACCAGAGTCCGTTACGACAAAAAAAAGGCAACATTGCAAGGCCCTTAAAGAACACGCGACCGTCCAAAAAGGCGTCGACTTTAGCCGCCATCACCACGCGCCAAAAATTATATCTTTAACGACCGGCAGAGGGGCTCGTTGGTGGGCGCACGAGGAATTTAAGTTATGCCGACAAGTTTTATCTGCTAACAGCAAGTAGTATTTAGTCGGCAAATTTACGTTGCATAGTTTTTGGGGCGCCAAAGCGAGCAGCAGCAAAGGCAGAAGAAGCAACTACAACAAAAACAATAAGCGACTGTGTGTATGCGCCTTGTTTTCGCATATTTCCGGCATAATTTGCACTCCATTTGCCCGACAACACGCACCCACACACATACGCACACACCAGAGAGAGAAGAAAACATCTTCGCTAACGGCAGTGCAAGCACATTCGCGCTTTGCTCTTTGAGCTGTTTTTTTTTTTGTGTAGTTCTTGTAGCCAGATTTGCCTTACCTTAGAGTAGATAATTAGCAAAATGTCTTGCATTTGTTGATAGCATAATCTTTTAATTAAATTTGATTCTTTTCCTTTTATGCGATGATTATAAAATATAAATATATATAAAAAATATGGGTGAGCTTATTAAATTGATTTTAAGATATCTGAATGCCTTACAACCTATTTATATCTTTATATTTATATATCTAAATCTCTGCAAATTACAAAAACATAAGAGCTGACTGGGTTGCTATTATAATTGCCAGTGATCCCCACGACAGAAGATTAAGTTGTGAATGAAGTGTGCGGCACTTGGCTGTCAAAAGCTCTGCTACGTGACATTATTAGCAGTGCAGTCCATCCTGCATATCCTGTACCTCTCCCCTAACGACCCATACCACATAAATAAACATGTACATTGTGCCAGGGTGCTTATGATTTATGACTGGAACGCAACTAATGATGGCGCATTCGTTAGATGCCAAGCGTGCCCAGCCAAAGGCAATGGCAAAACTTTCAATGCCACATATGTATATATATATATGTTCATATATATGCAAACATATATTCATTATTAATACAAATAATATATACTACTGCATCTGCTGCCAAACAGGACAATAGCTCAATATTATATTGTCATTACCCTTACACTAGTGTCGAAAACTTCTATAATTTTAACCAAACTATCGTGTAATGCAGATGCCCACGCTAGTGCCTAAACGTCCTGCCAATAACAATTGAGACATTTGCTCATTGTACTCTACTTTCTTGTTTTTGGGGGGCGTCTGCCTGTCATTTGTCACATGCCATGAGGGCCATAAAGGCGCTACGGAAGGCAAACGTTTGCCGGCTGTATGATTCACCAGGCTTTTGTGACGACATCAACGCATGATAACTCCCCCGCAGTGCGGCATAATACATATTTTGTTTAAGGTTATCTGTTGTCGGGCTGCTTAACTCACATTTGCTAAACTCATTGGCATGTCGCCAAAAATTTCGACGCCATATCCATAGTCGCGTTGGCCATTTGATTATATTAGTCATGCTTACAAAAAAAGCCATATGACGCTCGGGCAACCAGTTGGCCACCCGGCCACCTAACCACCCCATCAACAAGGCAGAACCCAGAGCAGCTTTGGTTTTACTACACACACCAGCGACAACGTCAGTCGACCCTACAAAAAATGTCCTGCCATGGAAATAGCGGGGCTTAGGGATGCAGTTGTGCCACCAATGGCCTCCACCAGCCTTACGACGCAGATAGCGACTGGGCAAACAAAAAGCTTTTCATTCATCAAAAAGAATCAGGCGAGCGGAGCGCAAGCGGCATATCCTGTGGCGTGTGTGCGCGCGTGTGGCACTCAGTGTAGAGTCTGCGCTGCGCAAATTTCAGAATCGTAGTCTATTTTCTGCAACTGTATTGTACGTATTGTATTGCTCATGCCCTGCTGCCAACTTGACGAAGCTTCTGTTTCTGCTATTTCTATTTCTATTTCTGTGCTTTAACTGCGTCTTCAATTGTTTGGGGATTCATTCATGAAATTTGACAGTCTGTCGTGGGGAAACAAACAGAGCGATTAAGCTTTTTATTTTAATTGCCCAGAGCTTAGCTATTTTTGGACAGAGAGTGCACGAAATCAAATTTGCTACTCTAAAAAATCGAATTTATATTGATTCTAGATATTGATATTGTTACTCACTTACTTATACAAAAACTTAACAAAATAAAAAAAAAAATTGTTAGTCTCAATATCCGAAGAAAATCCAGTGGGTAGTTTTTAATTTTATATTTTTATTCAATACGAGTTCGGTTCATTGTTAAATTCTGTTTAATATTCCAAAATATTCCCAATTAGAATCGTAATGTTAAATAAATTAAAAAAATATCCCAAAAATGATTTATGTAATGTTTGCTTTTTATAAGCACCAATATTTACGTAACATATATTTTATCCAACTACACCTCCTATGATTATTCTCTAGCACATTTATAATTTCATTAACAATCTGTCGTTATTTTTAATGTTTGTAATTTAAAGGATCTTCAATGGCGCCTGCTCCATTTGCGTTTGTCGCTGACTCTCTCACTTCTTCTCCATCAAAATTCCCACAGTCACTTTCCCTCTCTGACAACAGCTGTATGCTGAAGCTTTCGAAAATTGTTATAGTCAAAAGCTTTGCGAATGCAATCCACATGTCCATAACATCCTTGAACAAAAGGATATGCGCGTGCTTTTGTGGCCAGTACGCGACGTTAACTCATGGCATACACACACGACAGCGGCAAACCCGACGCGCAACCCACACAGACAGACAAAAACACACTATATGCATGTACACGAACACACACAGACGCGCAGAGAGTTTGTGTTAAGAAATTGAAGCGCCAAGTGCCAGTGGCCTAGAAATAATATGTGAAAATAAAAGTTGCGATTAATATATAAGAGAATTAAATGTGAAAGATTGTTGATGAAAAGTGCAAGTGAAAAGTGCCTGTAAGAAGCGAAAATCACACACTTACTCACGGGCGCACACGCATTAGTGAACACACACACGTAAACACACACATACACATACACGTACACGCACACAAAGGAAACGTCATATGCCAGAGGCAGGCTGTCGCTTGGCAGGCACATTGACAGCAACAGCAACAAAGGAGGCAGCAGGAGCAGCAAAAAGCATTTTGTGTACCCTATTTTGTGTGTGAGCGCGTGTCCATGTCCATGTCCGTGTCCTTTGCGACGGCAGTAGCGACAACAAAAGCAGCAAACGGCAGCAGGAGCAACAGCAGCAGAAACACTGGCAACAAAAACAACCAGAGCAATAGCAATTACGGCGTGTAGTTGCTATAATGATAGATTTCAAAACAAAATTGAGCAAATTATCGTATGAATTGTGGCCCGGTTGGAAAGTCTAAAAATAGCACAACGCGACTTTCAATTCAAAGTCGGCGACGTATTCAGAAACCAAGTGCCGACTGACATCTGACTTTAAATTATGCATGCACATTGATTTTTTGACGCGTCGCCGTTGCCTTCGTTGTCGTTTTTTGCTCTCCCACTCAACGCCGTCATCAACATTATCAACAACAACAACAAGCATATAAACAGGAACAGCCTCTGTCTATTGGCAATCTCGTAAAGTCATTTCTCTTCCTGCGCTCTGCTAGCATCGCATGTTATCAGCGGAACTGGCTTCGACGGCGGTGTGGAATGCGAATTATGAGCGCACCAACGGCCTAACAAAAGGTGAGCACCTCCAACAACATCAACATCAACAACATACAACATTCGACACAAGCCACAAAATATTATGCATACGCACGTTATGCTCGCGCCTACAATGCGAATGTGGGATATTTAAAGACATATGGCTCATTCCTAATTTCTATTAGTTATCATGACCGCAAAACTCAACACAGGTTTTTTACCAGTTGTTCAACGTTTCAAAGCAACGCTTTGACTCAAGACTCGATATATGTAACTATGTATATCTACTAGAAGGACATTAATAAGCCGTCGCTTAATAAGATTAAATAATTATTCTTGTTTTAATTATTGTTGCTATATTTATTTTTCATTGTTTATTAGTTTAAGAAAACGTAAATTAAACCAAATAAATTAGTTAATAATAATAGCCGGCAACCGCTCGCTCATTAGTTATACGCTCGAACACCAAAGCCACGCGGTTTCGATGATAATGATTGCAGATCAAACTTGCAAAAATCAGTCTTTATGCTCCCCAAAGGCAGCTTCAGTACAAATTTCGGCTTCATAACGACCAATCAGTTGAGGAGTTGGCGTATATAAAAAGAGACAATTAAGGCCGGCTTATATTTTGTATTATTTCTTTGCTATAGGATGTTATTTGTGCTAGGAAAAGTGATAATTTAACGCATTGCCTCCATTGGCCAGGTGAAGCTATTACAAACAAAAATTCCTTTCTTGTTGATTGATTAAAATTCCTTTAAATTTTTGTAATGTGCATTTAACAACATAATTTGCATATTTTCAATGTGCGTATAATGGGTTTAATTATGCAGTTTCAGCTCCTGTGCAATCCTAACCCTTTGTCGCATCAAGGCCTGACACATTTAATTAAAATGTCATAAAATACATTCAAAGCTCATTTGCTGCGCTTATTAACACCCGCACATTCAATTATCAACACATACACACACACACTATCTTAAGTTTCCTTTATGCTATACACCCACTGGCTGCAATGCTGCGTCATGTTGCCATTATATTTGCTTTTAATCAGATTTCAATTATAATTGCATTTTACAGCGCTAATGCGCTTTGGCGCCCACTCGCGCACAGCCCCAGTGGCCGCTGAAAACAATCCCCGCAGCCCCCTTCCGCTCTTGCCATATTTAGGCCTAAGAGCCAAACTCGCGGCACTTCATGAATCCCGTTTCATTTACTCACCTTTCGTAAAGCAATTCATTACGCTGACAATTTCTTGGGAACTGGGGGCGTTCAAATTTCCATGCAATCGCTTTGGGCAGCGTCGACAGTAACTGGCACCGGAAATACAGTTATAAAATGTCAACAACAATGCAAACTCATGCTAGTTCTACATTTCCGGTATGCAAGTTGCCCAATGTCGGCGTTGACAATAGTTCTCTAGATATGAGCGCGCGTGTGTGTGTGTGCGTGTGTATTTGAGTGGCTTTTTCTGGCGTTGCTGTAACGATTTTATGACTTGATGTCATGCATTGAGAAACAACAAGTGCAATAACAAACAAAACATCCACACACCCACATACACACCCACAAGTGTGCAATTGTAAATTTTGTTATGCATGCAATAGGGGCGAAAGTTTTGAGTTTATGGCTCCTATTAGGCGACCCAAATTGCATTAATTATACAAATTGTTGGCACATTATAAATAACCATGCAGTTTGCATTTTGTTAGCCAATACAGTTTGTATTTCTTGGCAATTTTGAGTTAACAGTTAAACTATCAACATTTAACCTATAATAAAGTAATAAAAACTTTAGGCTTCAGTCTTAGCGGAGCTCACTCAATGTTTTACCTTTAATGATAATAATAGCTTTATGTTAAATATACATTATTCAAAGCCTCTTGAAATTCAATTAATATTGTGATATAAAGGAAAGACATTTCTTCAGCTAAAATATAAACATTTGAAGAGTAGATGCATTATTTGCTAACCTCTTAAGCCAGAGTATAATTATACGAAGCTGTAGCTCATATTGCTAAAAACATAACGAGTATAAGTAAAGAAAGAAAGAACTGCATGTTCGACAACCACGAAGATTAAATATCCTCGTAAATGGTGAGTTTTTGTGAAATCTTACAAAATAACAAATACAGAAAATAATACAGTAGTTCAGTATTGATGAGAGTTTTTGAAACAGTGAAACTAGAGAAATGCAAAGTCGAGATTGGCAAAACAGAAAAGTTGTTACTTACTTTTTGGTATGCGTCACACATTATAATGCCCTTTATAAGGGTATACAAATGTCCACAAAGAACTGTAGTTAATATAAATTTCCTATATTTATCTCACTTTCTCGCGCAGATGAAGTTTGTCTGTCAACGACATATAAAACCTGCTCACCAACAAAGGAAACAGTGGCAACAACAGCAGCAGCAGCCGCAGCAGCAGCAATGACCAAACAATTGACAACAACAACTGCGACAAATGCAGCGTCTAGCATAACACATACGGCTAATTTGGCACCAACGGTTATTTCGCCCACAACAACAGGCGCAACAACAGCAACCACAACAACAGATGTAACAGCGCCTGCAACAGCGGAGACAATAAAGACGCAATCGCAAACCACAACAAAGGCCACTGCAGCAGAAGAAAAAACATCAACAACAACAACAACTCCGACAAGTGATGCCAGCGGCCGTTCGGCGGCTTTGGAACGTGCCTACGTCCACGATGTCTATGAGCATTGCGAGGAGCCAACGGGACCAGTGCGGCCGCGAGTGGCACAATTTCTGGGCAACCTAGAGCCCGGTTCCGTGGTCTGTGACGTGGGCTGCGGCAGTGGGCGTTATCTAGCACAATGCAATCCCGCTATTTGCACCATTGGCGTCGATCGCTGCTATCGCCTTAGCAAGGTGGCACACGGGAAGGGCGGCGAGGTGAGTCTCGGGTGAGGGTCATGAATGCCCTGAAAATTGTAATTGATGTGAGCAAATTACTCCATTGGAGGGTATTGTAGGTGGCTGTGTTTGTGCACACATATATTTCTTTGCCATGCCAACAATAGCTCATTTGTGCAGCACATTCTCTGCCTCTCTCCTCTTTATTCTTGCCTCTACTGCAATTCTTGGCCATACAATTGACCCATTTCGCCTCAACGCGCAAACACAGTGCGCTTCATTCAAATATTAGCCATGGCCCAGTCGGGCGCTCGTTGCTGGCCAAGTCGCCTTAAATGCAACGCATAAATTATGCTTATCATTGAAATTATTTTCACATGTTCCCTCTGTTATAGCCGGCGCTGAGCTTTAATGCCCTCGTAATTGCAATGGCCAGCAATAGAGCCATAAAATGAACAGCGTTTTGGCCATTAGAGAGCAACTAATAAAGTGCAGACGTCTCTGCTGCTGTCAAGTGCAGCACAATTGCATTTAAAGCGAACGCTAAATCAATACAGAGTCGGACTGGGAGTTGGTAACTGGACAGCAAAAATTTAAAACTAAAAATTTGTTTGCTTAATATGTTTCAATCGAGATTTAGCGAGGGTAATTTAAAATGAAATTAAACTCTTTTGCATAAAATAAGGGGAAATTTAGGAGCTCAGTAATATTTAACATTTAAGAAATTAAGTTTTTATATTTACCTCCTTATGAATGGCGTTTCTGGAGGAAGCTTCCCGATCCACCTACCTACCGATATACATTTGCCAAGCCATTTAAACTATTTAAATTAATCATAGCGTTCAGAATATGCTGTGCAACTTTAAGCATACATTTCTCCAATAATGAATATAAATTCAGTTTTCTTTTACAAATTCCATTCAATGCTCCAATACGCAGTTGCCATTGAAATAATGTGCATTTTATTCACTTATTGTTGTGTTTTATTGTAGTGTTCTTGCTCATCCCCAATAGTTCCTCTTCTTTATAGCAGCAAACAATAAATTTTGCCGCTGCCGACCTCCCTCTCTCATCCTAAAGTCTCGCCCCCAGAGGTATGCAATAGTTTTTGCAATAATCTATTACAAACGCTTCGCTTCGATTCGCTTCGCTTAGTTATGGTGTCATTTCCAGGCAAGAAATGCCATTTTCTAAGAAAAGCATACTAACCCTCACTCCACGGATAACGGTTGGAGCCCCTCAGCCCACCCCTAGGCTTAGTTGCAGGAATTTTTCGAATTTAAATTGCATTTGCTGGCATAGCGTGGGTTTGAACTTCGCATATAATGACGACGAGGACACAGCGAGGACGCCGACGCTGCCGTCGCAGGCGGGTTGCCAGCTTTGCTGGTTACATGCCACACACTGCAAAGTGCATACAATTTTGTTTAAATGGTTTCATTTATATAATAACCAGTCCCATTATCATTAAATTCACAGAAGAGCAGTGCAAGGTGCCTATGATTACTTGATTGTTACAACTGTTATGTACTTGATGTACATTCCGATGGCATCCATTAGCAGCAATTACATTCGCTTTCTTCCTCCTAAAATAAACGAGCTTTTTGTCGGGTTCAGTTTATCTATACCACCTTTCCATTACACCTTAAATATTCGTCCAGGAAACTATCATGGCTGATTAAAAACTAAAATCTATAGAGATATTCTAATTATGCAACCAAAAAGAAATGGTGTAACGATATAGCTCACATGGAATTGCATTGTAAATTAAAATCTCTTGTTATTGCTTTTTGTTCGGCTGGCTGATATATTAGATAAATTATGTTAGAGTTGTGCAGACTCAGGCAGTTACAATCATAATGTTTCTATCTGCAATAACATTATTATCTTTAAATGCCAACACCATTTTTCGTTTGAATGCCACCCATATTGTATATGCTAAATTTTACTTTATTCAAATGCTGATAATATGCAATATGTGTGTGCTGATAATATGCAATATGTGTGAATGCACTCAAATGCAAAAAATACAAAACATACCATCAACTCACGTGACCTGAAAACGAATGTAGTATGTTGCTGTAGCATGTTTCTGTTTCCATTTTTCAAAAACCAAAACTGAAAAGCTGTAGGGGAAAACAAGTTAGAACTAGAGAGCCACGGTCGGGAGTGCCTGATTAGGAGATTCCCTGGAACCCGCGCCAAGCTGCCTTCACATACCAAATTTGGTGACTCTAGCTCATTTATGCTCCGAGATATGCTAAAGATTCAGGATTCGATATCGTTTTTTTTTTTATCGATTTCAAGGAAAGGGGGCAATTTATCGATGATTGTCATTAGCAAGCACGTAGCTTTATTGGGTTTCGAGATCTTCCGGATGAACAGGCAGTCGGATATAACTAGTTCGAATTGGCTATTCATGCTATTTATATACTTTATCTACTACCTGGGGTCAGATAAGTGTCCATCTGCCTGTGAAACATATTTATACATAAGCATTATACCCTTTTTAGCAAGTTTCAAAGGGTTCATGATATAAAAACAGAAAACTATGCGCAAAGCCAATTTAACTTTGCTTCAACTATAGTTTTATTCATGTACACATGCATATACACATGTATCTGCCGCTGGTAGGAAAACTTTCAGCTGCTGACAGACTACTTTGATTTCAAAACTCGTGCTTGGTCTGATTTACTATAATTTTGTAAAGCGATAAACTGCCAACTGAAGCAGACTGCAGCTGGCATTAAGCAAATAACACACACATGCACACACATACACATACACACACACACACTTCACACAAACAGCCTGCAGTCAAGCGCTCATAAATTTTGTTGCTTCCCGAAATGACGCATTGAAAACAAAAACAGAAGCCAGAAAAGCCCATAAAAAAGCGGGGCAGCAAAAAATGTAACAAAAAAGCGAAAAAGTAAAGGATATCTTCGGCACGCCGAAGACTTAATACCCTTGAAAACATTTGCTTTACGATTTGGCAGAAGAAAAAAAACCATATTTTGATAATGATAAATATAATGATATATTGATCAAATTTGGCTTAAGCAGCATACTTTAAATGACCCAACTATAGCAGCTATAAGATACAGTTGTCCGATCAGCCAGTTCCGAAATATGTACTGTCGATAGCTTTAAGGCGATAGCTTTAAAGCTGTGAGAACTGTTCGCTTAGAAACAAACATGTAGACGTGGCTGTATCAACTACTATGTATGCTAATCTAGAATATATAGCCAGAAACGTATCCTATGCATTCCATGCATCATAAAAAAACTAAAATACCTTCCAAAAGGGTGTAAAAACCCAAACGATCGCAACGAGATTCTCGGACTTCTCTTTTCAAACTAAATCGTTCAGTTTTGTACCAGACGAATGCAGCCGAGAAAATTCATTGGAAAACTTCAGCAGCGCTCTCAACTGTTAATGTACGCTCACAAAGTGAAAAGAGTATATAGGGTGTGTTCAATGTCGCATATTTTAGAGACTAAAAACTCTGAACATAATCGTTTGTATATGCTTGTCGGATAGAGATTATATGGGTGCGCGGTAAATAGCAAAAATATATATGTATCTAACCAAGTTGGAAATTGGAATTACTACAGATGAGCTCCACTAAAGACCTTATGATAGTGGCCCATGGCAAATTGAAACAAAAAAATATCTCTTAATACATTTTTTTTATTTAAGTATTTATTTATTTTTAAATGTTAAAAAAAAAAGCGAAATGCGGACACCCGTCTCGGGCGGATATTATTTCTCAAGCCATTATGAATCAGGCCATACCCAATTACCCGACTGTTGCTGTCCGCCCAAGAGAGATAGAGCAAAATTATACGATGGGGATATTTTATTTACCCGTCCGGCCATACTTTTTCTGGGTGGCCTCTTTTAAGCTGTAGACTTGCGTGCGCGAGTATTTTGCAGTCGGTTGCAGACGACTACAATGTGTTTACTTTCTTTGTTTTGTGGTTCGTTTAAACTTAATTTAAATAAGCTGGTGGCTAAGAAGGCCAAGCAAATGTATAAAGTACACGTGCGTAAACATATTAATTTTTGCAATTGCTTTTTTTGCTTTTTTTACTTTACGGAACTCTTTTGAGCCGTCAGTTCAGCTGTGCTGTGCTTTGGCCTCATTAGTGTGCAACGTGGCGTATGCGTGACATGTTTCACCTGGCGCCCACGATGGCAACAAAACAGAGCTGCATTGAAAACTTGTCAACATCAATTTCAAAAGCGTAATGTGCTCGACCAGTGTGTATGTGTTTGTGTATCTGTACGTATAAAAAATGGCGACTGCTATAAATACAATTTGTAAAGCGCATAAAGGAATGTCAAAGCGTGCATTCATGGCACCGGAACATGTGTTAAAAAAAAAGAAGAAACACGAATAAAATTTTTGCATTGCTGAAAGCTGCTCGGACAAAGCACTAAAGCAAATGTGCGGCACTTTCATATGCAGTTTAATTCAAACTTTGGCATTTGCATAGCCCACAAGTGTGCAGAAAAAATATTTTTTATTGTGCCGTAAGAATATGTATTATGCATATAGTATACTGTGAAGACAGAAGCATATTGTATCTAAAGCTAGTGAACGTTTTATTATATAATAAAAAAAAAGAGTTTATCCATACTATAAAGCAGACTACACAGAGACTCTGGTTTTCACTATTTCTATTTCTATTCAATGTTTTTAACAGCATGTTTTAACTCATTCACCCAGTCGTAAAATAAAGAAACGGCAACACGCATTTGACAGAATTTACAAATTACCTGTCAAATGCGAAATGTTTTTAATTACAATTTATAAATTTCATGTAAAATTTTACAACATAAGCAAGAGCAAGTTTTCCAAGTAGAGCATTGTAACTTTGTCAGAACTTAGCCGAGTTTTCGCTGCATTTTGTTTGCAGTTTACATGATCTCTGCACTTGCAGCTGTCGACTCGCCGGCCAAATGCTTAACTTAATTGACATTTTCTGCTAAAAACTGTTTTGCCACAAGTTAAGTTGCAATGTCTGCTGCATAGGCTCTTCTCTGACATGGCCAAGTACCTGGCCAGCTGTCGCAGCAAATACAGAGAAAATGAGAGGGAGGAATAATTTTTCTTGCATTTATTTTTTTTTTTGCCTTGCAGGTCAAGGTCAGGTCAGTAACACGCATACAGAGCGAACGATATTAGCGTTATTGCAACGTACAAATTATATTTGTGGTACGTGCAGCAGTAAAAGAAAATTATGCACCCAGAGATAGTCCAAATAAATAAATGCATACTTCAAAAAAATATAGCCCCAGAGATAATAGAAATTGCAAACACAAAGCTCACTTTCAACATTTATCATCGCCATAGAGTTGATTTGATAACATTGTTAAGCAATTGCCGGTGGTTTCATTCATATTGCATCTAATGGGAAATTGGAAATTAATCTAGAAATGCCAACCACATTACGCTTTTCCACCCACACACATTCGATTTTTTAGAGTTTTGTTTATTACCTTTTTTGTCAGACTTAATTGACTCTTTTAGCGATGGCCGTGACATGGAAATGAATAGAAATGACGCACATCTTTATAAAAAAAAATACACAGAAAAAAACATATGCACATACACACACACGCACACACCTGCCGCAGAGTTAGGCTAGGTCAGTTTACAGTAAAACAGTTCCCAACTTTTTCAATTGAAGCTCACCAAAACAAGAACAACTCAATGCAGATGGGCTAACCGATATTTGTGCATGTGTATGTGTATGGTTGCTTGTGTGTGTGTGTGCTTGTATGCTGGCACTTCAATGGCAAATTGACTTAACCAAGTGCCAATTTTCATCAGACGAGCGCGTTAACTTTGTTTACACCCATCTATGTGAACGAAATTCTTGTTAATTGCAAACTGCTGTTGCAAACTCGTAGCTCCCAACTAGCCTTCTGGGAATTGAGCCAACTGCTTGGAATTGAATGAAAGCTCTTTTTATGAAGAAAAAACATTGCGTGCCTCTTATTAAATTCAATTCTCGCTAAGTTTTCATAGCAAGCATTTGTATGCGTTTTTCAGAAATGTGCCTAATTATAATCTTAAATACTATATAATCTTAGTGCTATATTTCCCTATAGTTTTGTTAGCTTGCAAAAATTCAATTTTAAATCAATTCTTCATATGAAAATAATAATCATCATTATACCCTTGCAGAGGGTATTATAATTTTGTCGTGAAATGTGTAACGCATAGAAGGAGACATCTCCGACCCCATAAAGTATATATATTCTTGATCAGCATCAACAGCCGAGTCGATGTAGCCATGTCCGTCTGTCCGTCTGACCGTCTGTCCGTCTGTCTGTTTCTATGCGAACTAGTCTCTCAGTTTTAAAGCTATCCTAATGAAATTTTGCAGAAGTCCGTCTTTCTGTTGCACGCAGCACATATGTGAAAACCACTATATCATATAGCAGCCATAGGAACGATCGGTCGAAAATTTAGTTTTTGTATGAAAAAAACATTTTGTTTATCAAGATATCTTGACCAAACTCGGCATTTATTAGTTTTACTATGCTCCTTCTATATATGCGAAATCCTATTAAGATCGGTACACTATATCATATAGCTGCCATAGGAACGATCGGTCGAACATTAAGCTGTTGTAGGAAAAAACATATTGTTTTTCAAGATATCTTTACCAAACTCGACATTTATTAGTTGCACTATGCTCTTCATATAAATGCAAAATCCTATTAAGATCGGTACAATTTATCATATAGCTGCCATAGGAACGATCGATCGAAAATTAAGTTGCTGTATGGAAAACCTTTTTGTCATTCAAGATATTTTGATTAAACACGGCATTTAAAGATTTCACTATGCTCCCTTTCCCATCGGACTACTATATCATATATTTGCCATAGAAACGATCGGTCGAAAACTAGGTTTTTGATTAAAAACCTTTTTTGTTTATTAAGATATCTTGCCGAAACTCGGCATTAACTATTTTCCCTGGGCTTCTTAGATACGGGCAAAGCACTGGTTAGGTCTGCAAGGGTATTAGATCTTCGTGGGTATTAGATCTTCGCGTGCCGAAGATAGCCTTTCTTTCTCGTTTTTTTTTTTTTATTTTATTTTATAACTTTAAAATTTGCTTTAAGCATCATAATTAATGGCCATATGTTTGCTGATTAAACCGCTCTGTGGACTTAACCTAAACTTTTTCATGTGAAATTTATTAAGCGAAGCTATAAAAATGCATCAATTTCTTTGGCTGGTTACTCGCCCAACTGAAGGTGGTTCAATAGCCCACTTAAGGTGGAGGATCGTTGAGGGTTGAGATTACAAGGAAGTTGCTTGCCACGCTTTGGCATGGGCGCCGACTTTACCGTAATTTAATTTTCTGGGCACTCGGCATGCAGTTTCTTTTGAGTCGCATTTCCCTTAGCAATCGAGTTATTCATAATCATATTGCGCTCTTTGGGTCACAGGTGGCGCTATGCGACAATCTGGAGCTGCCCTTTCGCGATGATAGCTTCGATGCGGTGCTATCGCTGGCTGTAGTCCACCACTTTGCCACCACGGAGCGACGTGTACGGGCGCTGAGGGAACTGGCGCGTATCCTGCGAATTGGCGGGCGGGTGGTCATCACGGTTTGGGCGCTGGAGCAGCGGCACCGGCGCTTTGAGTCGCAGGACGTGCTGATACCTTGGCAGCCGCCGAAGAACCGAACCTTTTCCTACACGTACTCCGATGATGAAGATGACAACGACTTTTTGCCACCCTATCATGCCTACACGGAGGACTCGACCAACTCCAGTCGCTCGGCTGGCGATGGCGACAGCTCAAGCCTAAGCTCATCCTCGCCGGGCGAGTCCTGCTATAGTTTTGTTCGACGCGCCTTACAAGTAAGTTGGGCATCAGCTTATATATCCTTGGGGATTCAATTATTTTCCGTTGTAGAAGCTGGCTAGCGGGCGTCGTCAAGCTTGGTTCATGGACTCGTGGACATCGAAGGACACCAAGAACAATAGCAGCCTGGACTATGAAGATGCCAAGGATCTGCCCATTGAGCTGCGTCGCCTCGAAGACTTTGAGGATTTTCCGGATCCGCCTCTCTCCGCTGGCCTGAAATCGCGCAGCCTAGGCAGCATTCTGCAGACGCCACCGCGTGAAATAGTGCGGTCGCGTTCGAGTGTGCCCAGTCTGAGTGGTCCGCTGGTGCCCGGCGAGACCAAAACCAGCGCCACAGCTGCTCTGCTAATCAGCGCGCCCGAGGCCCAGTTACAGCTCAATGGTTACCATTCGCCCACGACTACCGCCAGCGCGGGCAGCACTCTCACTCGCCGCCCCAAGTTAATCAAGCAGAAGCAGTCGCTATGCGAGGACGACAGTATATCGCAGCTGGGCGGGCCAGCGCCAGCAGTTTCAAGCGCCAACGTGGCCTTTCCCATGGTCAGCAGCTACAATGGGGCCAATGGTACTATTAGCAGCAGCCTTTACACGCACACCGGCAGTCATTCGGCGACGGCCAATATTAGTGGAAACGCATCCTCCACAGCATCACCGCCGCTAGCAGCTGAAACGACAGATGCAGCTCCGGTGCCCGGCACCAGTCAGCCAAGCTTTCTGCGCAAACAAAGCTCTCTGAACGAGGAGCTGATGGCTGGCAATCGACTGCGCGAAAAGGAGCGGGTGCGTAAGCGCATACAGAAGCAGACCTCGCTAAATGAGGCCTTCCTCTGCCGTTCGGCCATGTTCTCCAAGCGATTGCAGCTTATACGTGAGGGCTTTACCACCAAAATAAAAAGCTCGACGGACAGTCTGGAGCGTGTGACCAAAACGGGCATAACCAAGCTCATGCAGAATATTAAGAATGGGCCGCCAAGCCAAACGCCCGTACCCGTGTCGCCCAATCCCCAGCAGGCGGACAACAACAACAAGCAGCCAGTAGCGCCCGCACTACAAGCTAACCAACAACAAATTCAACACCAGCACCATCACCATCATCATCATGTGAGCAACGCTGGCACCTTGTTCTCGGCCCATCTGCTGCTGTCCAGCGCGACGAGCGGTCCAGTGAGCTACTGCAGCATAGTGGACTGCAATGCGCCCAACATATGCCACTGCAGTGCCTATCAGCAGGATTGTGTGACCTGCGCAGAGAGTGAGCAGGGCAGCGCTCGCCGGCACTCGCGCGAATCCGGCTCTGATTCGTCCAAGGATAGCAGCCTGCAGTCGGACACGAGCATTGAATCTGAGGACAGTTTTGCCTCGGTCATCTTCATACCCAAGCCGGAGCAGCAACAGCAGCAGCTGAACTATCAGCAACAGCAGCAGAACTCCAACTCAAGCTCCAGCAACTCCAGCTCCAGCAATGGACAAGCCCAGGCGGCACTTACTGCAGCGGCAACCACCACAGCTGCCTCGACCTGCACTCTGGTACGTTTGCCGCCAACCCACTCCGTGCCAACGTCACCGCTCGTCATGCCATGCCCGCCGACGCCCGCCCACTCTCCAGCAGCCATCCTGGGAGCAGTCACATCGCCGCCCCAGTCCATGGCAGCTGTGACTGCAGCCATGGCCATTCTGACGCCTGTCGCCAAGCCGGCACGCTTTAGCTTTGACGAAGCGCACATCAAACAGCAGCAGGAGCAACTGCTGTCAACGGCGCCGACTGTTCCAAGGATTACACGCCAAGCCATACGAGAGCTGCCGCCCATTCCCAAGTTCCGCAAGCAACAGTCGCTGCAGCTGCAACGACAGAGCTTTCCGATAGTGCGACGTGCCTCGGGCTCCGGTCTGGCGGGCAGCAGCAGCACCAGCGCCACCAAGCTCCTCTCGCTGGAGCTGTTCAACCCCGCTACCGATGATCTGGACAGCGATTCCAGTGAGCCGTCCTCGCCGGACTCCATTGACAGCGTGATCAGTGCCCCGCGCTCGGCACAGCTGCTGTCGGCGCCCGGCACCGGCACGGGCAAGTCCAGTGATGAATCGGACACAGCGCTGAACCAGCTCATTAGCGTTGACGAGCAGCACTACCACACAAGCGAGCTGCAGATCAACAATGCCACGCCCAATGGCAATGACATCATACTCAATGCGGACAGCGCACCGCTGCTGCCGGAGAAGCGCGAAGCTGGCCAGGCGCAACAGCCCTACGATTGCGCCGAGTTCGCCGAGCAGCTGACGGCCCAGTTGCAGCGCGAACTGGACGACAAGATTAATCGCGCCGAGTGCCGCAGCTTGGACGGCATCGGTGACATTGGCGAGTACTTGAGCGGTGGCAAGAAGCGCTCCAATGGCGATTGGAGTGCGTTGCGTGATGAGCTGCGTGAGCGTCGTCTGATGCTGGCCAATCTCTCGACGCAGCCCAGCTTACAGCAGTCGCCCATATCGTCGTCCACATCATCGCTGTCCTCCCAGACACGCAGCTTTACCATACACGAGGAGCAGGAGGGCGAGTACGAGGAGGATGAGGAGAATGAGCCGGGCTACACGCTGGGCATCTATGAGCACTGCAAGGTCTCTAAATTCAACTACAAACGCAACCGCCGCTACAATCTTAATCCCGAGACGGCCTACTTGCTGCAGGACGATGGGGACAGTGATGTCCGCGATGATGAAGATGGTAAGTAGACAATACTAAATGCTTGGAACTCTCATCGATAACACCTTTTCCACCCTGTAGCCATACCCGAGGAGGATGAGGATGCCGAGGCGCTGGAAGCACGCGGCGGCGATCAGCTGGGCGAGGGCATGCACGAGTATGGACACCGGCGGCGCAACTTTAGCGCCATCAAATCGGTGACATCCAGTGCATCCAGCTCCTCGGAAAGTACTCCCTTACAGCAGGAACAACAGAACCAACAAACGCTACAACAGCGAACCTCCACCGAGTCGCTGGAGCAATCGAATAGCTCAAACACCTCGCTGGACAGCCCCTCGCAGGGTGGGGCCACCACACACCATCGCTTCTACCACGTGTTCCGTGAGGGCGAGCTGGACGCGCTTATTAATCATCATGTGGCCAGTCTGCACATCGTTAGCTCCTACTATGAGCGCGCCAGCTGGTGCGTTGTGGCCGAGAAGGTGCAGGTGTGGACGATCTAAGTTAGGAACTTAAGAAATTACAAAATATATACAAATTGGATAACCCAATAAGTCTCTGAAGCCCCCAAAGGAATTGTTAAATTTAGTCTTTATTACTAGTTGAGAGAACAAGAAACGCAAAATTCTAGCACTAACTTAAGTATTCGTAGTGACTCTTGCTTAGGGTTGCCAGGCCTGCTCAACGGGAGGGCTGCCGCACTGTATTGAAATTGAATTTCTAGTAAACCGTTTAGTTTTTAGGCGCAAATCGAAATGAAATCAACGCAAATTACAAAATCAAATTATAAATGCAACAACAGATAAGAAATCTTACAGTATATGTTTAAATGATTAACAACAACTATCATAATTGTTTAAATTCCAACATTTTTTTTTTTATTTTTTTGTTAATTATTTATTTCAGAAATTGAATACTCACAAACGTCCATTTGCAAATGACATACAAATAACTCAATAAAAGTTAAAGAGAAATATCTATTTAAGAGTTCAAAAATAAGAGTTACTTAAACAAAATAATTAAATAGAAAATGCAAAAACCATATCTAGACATCAATATACCAAGGCTTTATACGCAAAACAAAAAGAAATTCTTGACAAAATGCAATCTATTTAACTACATATATATACCTACTTAAATGCAAGTGAAAATCAATACGTAAGTTTTCGAATATCAATATTTGCATTTAACAATATTCAATGCAAGAGTAATCAAAAGAGTCAAGCTGCAAGATATACTAATTTTGCAAAACTGTTTTCAAGCTCACAACAATAATTGTACAACAATTTTTATAATATTCGAAATTTGTATATTTATTATGCACTTATTTGATTCCCTCAAAAAACGAAAACCAAAACCAAAACCAAACGAAGCACTTCCCAAACGGCCAACAAACCCGAACATAAAAGAAAAACAAATTATATTTGTTGATAACATTTTATTTGTCATCTAAGGCGATGTTATTTCAAAAATAACGCAGATTTTTAATAAGTATATTGCGACTGTACATTTGTTTTTTTAGATAGCAAAACTAAACTTTATACCGTACAATATTAGAAAATGAAGAGTTGGTACGATTTAAAACGTAACTTCAGAATACTATGAAATCGATTTATAACTACGTATATACGCTCGATATGCTGAATATGTATTAACAAATGTTATAGTATATACATACATAATTAGTATTATATAACTTGAAAATACGTATTATGTATTTGCACGACCCACACAAAGATAGACAGCTGCAAAAAGTAACATACACTACCAGACAAATTCAATAAACTTAAAGAAAAAATACAAATTTGTTATGCATAAAAGGAAACATTAAATAAACTACAACTACCAATACTTACAACTAAAACACAAATCGGATTATTCGTATGTAAATTCAAATCGGTCAGCAACAAATTTTTGCTGTTCCCTAAAATTTCAACTTTAACGTTCGTTTTGTAACCCAACATTGTACGCACTGGTCAGCTCTTTTTTGATGGGCAGCACTTTTCGTTCTTAATTTCTATGCTTGGCAGCACTATATTCACAAGCAGTAAATCGATAATTCATATATCGAATATTCTGGTTTATTTGCAAAGGTCTCCTATTCGGCACGTAGATACGAAAGAGTCTGACGTCACATCCCTGAGAGTTTCTCGTTTTATTAACATCAAAATACATATAAAACTTTAACATTTAACAACAAGAAACTCTTTTTGATATTTGGTGCAGATTCAAACTGTAGTTAAATAATATACCATCACACACAATGAGAGTAAATAGATTCACTCTTATGCGCAACCTTTTTTCCCCATTCGTTCCTTACACACTCGCTGCTCTCTTTCAAAGCAACATCAGCCATCGTTTTGACAGCTCTATATTGCAAAACTCTATCGTTGTTAAAATTAAAAAATGAAGTGAAAAAGCATTTAGAATTTCTTAAACAAACCCAATATGGCTACCCAAAAGCCTGGAGAATGGGCGTCTGGTCTCCTGGCAAGATTCGAAGATCAGGTAAACGATTTACAGCATTTTCAATATGTTGCGTTACGATGCTTTCAAGCGAAGTGAAAAAAATGTACCTGCTGCCGATGTTGTTTTGGTGTGAGTGTGGGTGCAAGGGGGCTTAAGGCGGCAGTAGGGCCGGCGAAGCTTTATGAATGAACTGTCGAGCTGTGTTTTGAATGACAGCTAGAAGCGTACATACCCTTGTCGGGGCACTTAATCAAATACACATGCATAATATATGTACATATGTGTAAGCATATGACAAATATAAAATGTAAAATCTAATTTTTAATTTAAATTTAAATAAAATAATTAAAAATATGAGTAAGTAATTAAAGTAGAGTTGTTGCAAACGATGTGAACTAGTTGCTCAGCACTTCGCTAGTGCATATACTTAAATAATCAAAGAAATGTGTTTTAACTGCAGTTGCCAAACAAAATTGGAGCCTATGGCACACAAGCGCGCATGAGCCAGGACCAGTTGGTGGCATGCCTTATACACATCTCGCGCTATCGCTTCTCACTGGTTATCTCCGGCTTGACCAAGATGCTGCAACGCGTCAACGAGGCTGTAAGTAACTCAAATAAATATAAATATATGGGAGAAATAGCTAATTATATGAATTTATAGGCGCTGCAAAACCGTTATGAGCCGGAACGCTGCTACTTTGAATCTCTGGTCATCATATTAACCACGCTAGAGCGTTGTCTTACCAATCAAACGAAAGATACGGCACGCTTTGAGGAGGCCATGAATGTGAAGCTGTTGCTGCGCGAAATTTCACAGTTTGTGGACGTACAAAGCGACAACAATCCCAATGCAGCTCAATTAAAGGCACTTGCGTCCAAGGTGCTGTTTGCACTGTCGCAGAACCATTTCTCGGCCGTATTTAATCGAATCTCGGCACGCATACAAGAGCTGACATCGTGCTCCGAGGAAAATCCCGACTACAACGATATTGAATTGATTCAGCACATTGACATGGACATGATCAAACTGACCAAGCTGTTGCAGGGTATAATACCACCTCAAGTACGCTCAATGTCATTGATCTCTAATTCTTTTTAGAAACAATAACCAAGTTTCGCTCGAAGCGTGCACCGCCGCTCATTTTGCTCTACTCGCTGGAGAAAGCCATTTGGAACTGGATTGAGTATCACCCGCAGGAATTTCAGGACCTGCAGCGTGGCACAAATCGCGACATATCAACGTAAGTGGCTTCAAACCAATTGCGAAATTTTATAACGAAACGATCTTTCAGCTGCTGGGAGCCACTTCTGGATTTTGTAGAATACTTTAAATCGGAAAACAAGAAGAGCAAAACTTTAGTTTGGCCACTGCAAATGCTGTTGCTCATATTGAATCCTTCCAGCCTGGAGGCCACTGTTAATGAACTGCAGCAGTCGGAGAAAGAGAAAGAAAAGGAAAAGGTGCCCTCAAAGTCCACTCAATCCACTTCGCGCGACAAAGATTTCTCGGCTAGGCAATTCATTGAGAGCATCAAGCGTGGTTTGGGACCGCATTCGCCATCGAAGCAGGTGACCGAATCTTCGGCCATAGCATGCGTAAAACTCTGCAAAGCATCCACATACATCAATATCAATGACTCCAACAATGTGGTATTTAAATTGGTACAATATTTCATCAACGATCTCAAGGCATTGCTCTTCAACCCGCTAAAACCCTTCTCTCGCGGCCAAGGCTACAATTATGCCGACATTGAGCTAATGATTGACTGCTGGGTATCATGTTTTCGTATCAGTCCACACAACATCGAGGCTCTGAAGGTGTGCTTGAATCTGTCCTCACCACAGGCCTATCATTTTGTTATTGTATGCTCTCTCTTGCGGTGAGAAAACACTAAAATATGGACAACATATAATTATTTAAACACAAATATTTATAATTTCAGTCTCGCTCACATTTACGTGGATTTTCGCTTGCAGAACAAGAATCCCTTTCGCATAGTCAACCAGCCTCGTCTGCCCTGGTGGCCACAGACCGATGTCGTGCACTATCGTTCCGCTGAGTTGCGAGCTCTCTTCACAGATACCTTAAATAAAGCCACGCAAGGCTACATAGCACACACTCCGCTGCGCTACATAACTTCCTTAACACTCAAGTCCAAAGACACGCAAAAGGGTCTGACACGTTCCGAGGAGGGACCAGCACACAAGATGCTCTTGTTACTACTCGTGCGGCTCATACACGCTGATCCTACGCTGCTTTTAAATGTAAATTACTACTAAAGTCTATGAATGCGTAAAGAGCATAAACTAAGTTAAAATTACCCTTTTTTGCAGACGCAGGGAAAAGTAGCGCATGAGGTGCAAAGCTCAACGCTAGAGCTTATAAATGGCCTGGTGAGCCTGGTGCATCAAACAACATTGCCGGATGTGGCACAGGAGGCTATGGAAGCTTTGCTAGCACTGCATGCGCCTGAGAAAATTGAAGTCTGGAATCCCGAGGCACCCATTAACACATTCTGGGATGTCAGCTCGCAGGTGCTGTTCTCCATCTCCCAGAAACTCATACAACATCAGATAGCCAACTATACGGATGTGCTTAAGTGGCTGCGTGAAATACTCATCTGCCGCAACACATTTCTGCAGCGGCACAAAGACTATGCCCACGTGGGCAGCCAGATTGCCATATGCAAGCAAGCGCACATCAAAATGGAGGTGGTCTTCTTTATGTATTTGTGGAGCGTGGACTTAGATGCGGTCCTAACATCGCTATCTTGTTTTGGTTTGCTTTGCGAGGAGGCAGAGATCTGCTGCAGCTCCGATGAGTTGACCGTGGGCTTCATCATGCCCAATTATCACATCTACCAGGAACTGGCGCAGCTCTCTTCATGTGAGTTATATAGGATTTATTAATTTCAGGCGAATGTTTATATATATATATTTTAGCTGCCACGGACACGCGCATTTGCTTCTTTGAGAACAGCCATGGCAGTGTGCCGAGCCGCTTGATGCTGCAGAAGCGCATTATGACGTTGCTGCGCAAGATCGAGCACTGTGTGCACGGTGTCCAGCCCGCGTGGGAGGAAACCTTTCGCAACTGGGAGGTGCTTAGTAAGGTTCTGCAGACTTATCCTAAATTAAAGACCGAGGACGCACAAGCGGAAATATTCCATCGTGGCATGGGCAAGCGTCGTGCCAGCCACCAGAGCTCCGAACATGATCTGGAGGAGCAAATCAACGAGTGGGCCAACATGACCTGGTTCCTCCTAGCTTTGGGCGGTGTTTGCCTGCAGAAAGGCAATAGCAGTCGTCAGATTTTAGTGCAACAATCGCAGAACAACGCATCGGTGGCATCACTGGCGCAGGCGTCACTGTATTCCAGTTCGACAAGCTCCGGCCATGGCTCGGCTCATCCCAGCACTGTCTCTTTGTCCGCCATACCGCCGGCGCCGCCACAGGATGTCAGCTATTGTGCGGTAACGCAGTGCGTATAAATTATAATTAAATTATTTACTAACAGTTCCTTCACATACAATTGTTGGTCTTTTCTTTAACATGCATATTAAATTATTTTCTTTGCAGATTTATTGGACAACTGCTGCGTCTGCTAGTGTGCAGCAATGAGAAGATTGGTCTAAACATACAAAAGAATGTTAAGGAGCTAGTGGGTGAAGAAATGTCCACACAGCTGTATCCCATACTCTTTGATCAGATCAGAGCCATAGTGGAAAAGTTCTTTGATCAACAGGGCCAGGTCAATGTGAATGTTACAGATATAAACACACAGTTCATTGAGCATACAATTTTCATCATGAAATCGATATTGGATCCCAAAGCGAGCAAGGATCCGAATAATGAACAGCCGTCGCCATCGGAACATTTGGGTGTCACTAGCATTGAGGGCATGATGTTGGGAATTGTGCGCTATGTGCGTCACCTGGATATGAATGTCTATGCCATACGCATCAAAACGAAGCTATGCCAACTAGTGGAAGTCATGATGAAGCGGCGCGATGATTTAGCCTTTCGCCAAGAGATGAAGTTCCGCAATAAGCTTGTTGAATATCTAACGGATTGGGTAATGGGCACATCGCATCAAATAGCTCCACCCAGCTCGGTGGATGCTTCTCTGTTGACTAGTACTTCACTG
The DNA here is from genome assembly GCF_003285875.2 of Drosophila novamexicana. Lineage (NCBI taxonomy): Eukaryota > Metazoa > Arthropoda > Insecta > Diptera > Drosophilidae > Drosophila > Drosophila novamexicana. The sequence goes on from NW_020824835.1 coordinate 401,819, forward strand.
ATTTTTCGTGATCTTGATCAGGCTTGCATGGAGGCGGTGGCTGCCCTGCTGCGTGGCCTGCCACTGCAGCCTGAGGAGTCAGATCGTGGAGATCTTATGGATGCAAAGAGCGCATTGTTCTTGAAATATTTTACGCTGTTTATGAATCTTCTAAATGACTGCATTGACAGCTCCGAGGCAGAAAAAGAACCTAACAATACTCCACTGCTGCCGCCACGTCCACGTATGGCAGCCGGTAAACTGACCGCTCTAAGGAATGCCACCATACAAGCAATGTCTAATCTACTGGGCGCCAACATTGACTCTGGATTAATGCACTCCATTGACCTAGGCTATAATCCGGATTTGCAAACACGCGCTGCTTTCATGGAGGTGCTGACCCAGATTCTACAACAAGGCACAGAATTTGACACACTGGCCGAGACGGTGCTAGCAGACCGATTCGAACAACTCGTCCAGCTAGTGACTATGATCAGTGACAAGGGCGAGCTGCCTATCGCCATGGCACTGGCCAATGTGGTGACCACCGCGCAAATGGATGAGCTCGCACGTGTGCTGGTCACCTTATTCGATGCCAAGCATTTGCTCTCGCCGCTGCTGTGGAACATGTTCTATCGCGAGGTCGAGGTCTCGGACTGCATGCAGACGCTTTTCCGTGGCAATTCGTTGGGCAGCAAAATTATGGCATTTTGCTTTAAGATTTATGGCGCTAGTTATCTGCAAATGCTATTGGAGCCGCTCATTCGGCCATTGCTGGATGATGAGCAGGAGACCTGCTTTGAGGTGGATCCAGCGCGTCTAGAGCCTGCTGATGATATCGAAGAGAACCGCAATAATTTGATTGCTCTGACACAAAAAGTATTCGATGCTATAATCAACTCTTCAGATCGGTTTCCGCCGCAGCTACGCTCCATGTGTCACTGTCTATACCAAGTGCTGAGCAAACGATTTCCAAATCTGCTGCAAAACAATATTGGCGCCGTGGGAACCGTAATTTTCCTGCGCTTTATCAATCCAGCAATAGGTGAGTCGGGCCTTTAACTTCACCTTTCAAAGTTATAATCTTTTTCTCCCTTACAGTCTCACCGCAGGAGCTGGGCATTGTGGGCAAACAGGTGCCCAGTTCGGCGAAGCGCGGTCTTATGCTTATGTCCAAAATACTACAGAACATTGCCAACCATGTGGAATTCTCCAAAGAGCAGCACATGCTCTGTTTCAACGATTTTTTGCGCGATCATTTCGAGGCCGGAAGACGCTTCTTTATACAAATCGCCTCGGATTGTGAGACCGTCGACCAAACGTCACACAGCATGAGTTTCATTTCAGATGCCAATGTGCTGGCGCTGCATCGTTTGTTGTGGACGCACCAGGAGAAGATAGGCGACTATTTGTCCAGCAGTCGTGATCACAAGGCCGTTGGCAGACGGCCCTTTGATAAGATGGCCACGCTATTGGCCTATTTGGGTCCACCAGAGCATAAGCCAGTCGACTCCCACATGATGTTTAGCTCATATGCACGCTGGAGCTCTATTGATATGTCGTCTACAAATTTCGAAGAAATTATGGTTAAGCATCAAATGCACGAAAAGGAGGAGTTTAAAACGCTCAAGTCCATGAATATATTTTATCAAGCGGGCACCAGCAAGTCGGGCTATCCTGTGTTTTACTACATAGCCAGACGGTACAAGTGAGTACCCATCCGTCTCTATAATGATAAATATCTATTAATATTGTTTTCCTTGCAGAATTGGTGAAACCAATGGAGATCTCCTGATTTATCATGTCATACTCACGCTAAAGCCCTTCTGTCACTCGCCCTTTGAGGTGGTTATTGACTTTACGCACACCTGTTCCGATAATCGTTTCCGCACCGAGTTCTTGCAAAAGTGGTTCTATGTGCTGCCCACGGTGGCTTATGATAATGTGCATGCGGTATACATTTATAACTGCAATTCGTGGGTGCGCGAGTATACAAAGTTCCATGATCGCATCCTGGCACCGCTTAAGGGCAACCGCAAATTATTATTCCTTGAGTCGCCCAACAAGCTGAGCGATTTTATTGATGCCGAACAGCAGAAGCTGCCTGGCGCAACGCTTTCGTTAGACGAGGATCTGAAAGTGTTTAGCAATGCCCTAAAGCTTAGTCATAAGGACACGAAAGTGGCCATCAAAGTGGGTCCCACGGCGCTGCAGATTACATCCGCCGAGAAAACGAAGGTCCTGGCGCATTCAGTGCTGCTCAATGATGTTTATTACGCCTCTGAAATTGAGGAGGTTTGTCTGGTCGATGACAACCAATTTACCCTGTCCATAACCAATGAAAGCGGCCAGTTGAGCTTCATTCACAACGACTGCGACAATATTGTCCAGGCCATTATACACATACGCAATCGCTGGGAGCTTAGCCAGCCGGATTCGGTCACAGTGCATCAGAAGATACGACCCAAGGATGTGCCCGGCACGCTTCTCAACATGGCTCTACTAAATCTGGGCTCCTGTGATCCCAATCTGCGCACAGCTGCTTACAATTTGCTATGCGCGCTGACCGCCACCTTTGATCTGAAGATTGAAGGCCAGTTGCTAGAGACGCAAGGTCTCTGCATACCCTCGAATAACACTATTTTCATAAAGTCCGTCAGTGAGAAGTTGGCCACCAATGAGCCACATCTGACGCTGGAATTTCTCGAGGAGTCCATACAGGGCTTCCAGCGTAGCACCATTGAGTTAAAGCATTTGTGCTTGGAGTACATGACACCCTGGTTGAAGAATCTGACCAAGTTTTGCAAGTCCAATGACGACGCCAAGAAGTTAAAAGTCTCGCAAATTCTAGACAAGCTCATCTGCCTGACAATTGATCAAAAGGAAATGTATCCCTCGGTGCAGGCCAAAATCTGGGGCTCCATTGGCCAAATACCTGAGCTCATTGATATGGTGTTGGATAACTTTTTGCACAAGTCGATTAGCTATGGCCTGGGCTCGCCGCAGGTGGAGATTATGGCCGATACTGCTGTGGCCTTAGCGTCAGCTAATGTCCAATTGGTGTCGAAGAAGGTTATCACGCGCATGTGCCGCGTTATGGACAAGTCGTGCACGAATCCTACACAATTTCTTGAACAGCACATGATGTGGGATGACATTGCCATACTAGGGCGGTATCTGCTTATGTTATCCTTTAATAATTGCCTGGATGTAGCCACCTCGGTTCCGTATCTCTTCCATACCATCACGTTTCTGGTCTGCTCTGGCTCGCTGTCCATGCGCGCTTCCACCCATGGACTGGTCATAAATATTATACACTCTTTGTGCACCTGCACAAATCTTTCGTTTGGGGAGGAAGCTCAGCGTGTGCTGCGTTTGTCACTTGATGAATTCTCGCTGCCCAAATTCTATCTGCTGTTCGGAATTAGCAAGGTTAAATCGGCGGCTGTCACAGCCTTCCGCTCTAGTTGTCGCCACCCTACGGACAAGTGGCTAGGCAATGAACGCGTCACTCAACCGCTGCCTGCGGATCGTGAGCGCCTGTCGCTGCCCTCGCTGGAGGTCATCACAGATGCTCTTCTGGAAATCATGGAGGCCTGTATGCGGGACGTGCCCGACTGCGAGTGGCTGCTTACCTGGACCTCTTTGGCGCGTAGCTTTGCCTTTTGCTACAATCCAGCACTGCAACCACGTGCTCTTATTGTCTATGGCTGCATTAGCAAGAGCGTAACGGATCACGAGGTTAAGCAACTGCTACGCATACTTGTCAAGGCGCTTGAGTCTTTCAACGATTTAATACTGATTGAGGCTTTGGTCATGTGCCTCACACGCATTCAGCCTCTGCTACGTCCAGAGTCGCCTATACATCGTGCACTCTTTTGGGTGGCCATCTCTGTCCTGCAGCTGGACGAGATTACGCTTTATGGCGCTGGTCTGGCGCTGCTCGAACAGAATCTGCATACGCTCAAGTCGCAGGGCTGCTTCGACAAGAAGGAAACCATAGCCGAAGTCATGATGAAAACGCGCGAGAAGCTCGAGTGGCACTTCAAACAACTGGATCATGCTGTGGGCTTGTCTTTTCGCAGCAATTTCCACTTTGCTCTGGTCGGACATTTAATTAAGGTGAGTCGCTTAAATTTAAAAAATGGGTGTGGTCTAAAATATTAATATCATTTTAGGGCTTTCGTCATCCCACGCCAACCACAGTGTCACGTACATCCCGTGTGCTGACCATGCTTCTGGGTATTATAGCCAAGCCACTGCATCGCGACAAATTCGAGGTGACGCCGGACAGCGTGGCCTATTTAACAGCTCTTGTGGCTGTCTCCGAGGAGGTGCGTTCCCGTTGTCATGTGAAACATGCGCTGCCACGCTGGCCGGCTGATCTAAGCGGCAGCAGCATGGAAAATGGCGAACTACCTAATGGTGTGCAGACTGTAAGTGCATATAAGAAAACGAAGTTGATCTATTATTATGTTGTGTTCTGAAAATGTAATAATATGGTTTTACTCTTCATATTTCAGATCGGCCAACCGTTGTCGCGACGTCAAAAAAGCTGGGATATACTGGATCAGTCAGCTCTGCAGTTTGCGCGTCATCATAAAGTACCTACCCTACAAGTAAGCTAATTAGGCAGAGTCCAATTAAATTTTCTTGTGTGTCCTATTTGAAAAAATCGTTTTACAAAAGTTGTTATAACCATTTGCTATAGTAACTTTTGGCTATTCTCGTGTTATATTGAGATAATTATTATGTAAACATTCCGCCTATTATCAACTCTATTCGAGATCAACATTTGCATAACTTATTAATCGTTCAATGACTTTTTCTTATCTCTTTTTATGTTTGTTAAAAAAAACCCCCGTAACATACATATATCACAACGTAACTCGTATATACTCAAATATACTACTTTATATGCCTGCTGACTCTTTCATCTAATTGGTGCTTGTAACTCCCATCAACATACTTATATATACCTACAAAAACTACTCGTAATTGCCACTACTACTACGCATGAACATGTCATTTGATTTACGCTTAATTTGGTAAACAACAACAAAAACAACTTTATGATCGTAGAATGCGCGAGTTTTATTCAAAACTCAACGCTCATTTTCGGTACCAACCACCAAGGATCCGAATAATGCGAGCGGCATCGAAGAACGTCAGGTATTGACTAAAAAACTCTCACCTTAACTAGACCCCAGAAACCCAATAATAAAATACTCGAATTAAGTAATATATAATTTTCCTGCATGACACTGCCTGTTCGCTCAAAGCCCCATCAATTCCATTAGAAACTAATTTAATTGTTCACCTCAATTTGTTCTTTTTTGTTAACTAGTTCAACATTTTCACAGTAAACACAAATTTTCAAATATCTTCACGTCCTTTATTAGCTAATTTGTATTTCAAATTTATGCATCAATCTAACAAACTTTCCACCACCCAACAGGAACGCGGCTCTCGTTCTTCTGTCTCAAATGAATCGAATGTTTTACTCGATCCGGAGGTGCTGCCCGATCTATCCATACAAGCGCTGGTGTTAACCGTTTTGGCAACTCTCGTAAAGTACTCCTCGGATGAGAACGAAACGCGCGTGCTCTATCAGTATTTGGCTGAGGGTTCCGTCGTTTTTCCAAAAGTATTCCCCGTTATGTAAGTTATTTTTGCAATTTTATTTGAAACCTTTTAATATACCATTTCTAATCCGCAGTCATTCGCTTTTGGATCAGAAAATTAATAATATACTATCCGTATCACACGATCAAGTTGTATTGAATTCCGTGCAAAGCATCATACAGAACATGTTGGCCAGCGAGGATCCCTCCCAGCAGCAACTACATTTCCTGCAAAGCTGCGGATTTGGCGGACTCTGGCGTTTCGCTGGGCCCTTTACCAAGGTAAGTTTCGTGAATTTTAACCAATTACCAACTAGTAAATTTTCATTTCTTTTTTGTTGCCCTTGCAGTACAACATGATGGGAGAATCTTCAGAGTTGTTTGTTAACTGCTTGGAAGCCATGGTGGAGACTTGTTTGCCTGGCGATGAATCAGGACCCGTCCCACCTTCACCGCGTCCGTACAACCTCAGCTCCAGCCTGAGCAGCCTAACGCTTGGCTCACCCACAGATAAAGGTAAATTGTGAAAAATACGATAGCATTTTTTTTAATGCTCAAATTAGCTGCATAAATTGTTAAACTTGCTTTTAGCCTAGCGCATTATTATAGCCACAGATTTGAGATGATATTTTTGGTACACTCGAATTTTGATAAAACGTTATAAATATGTTCTCTATTTACTTTTTCTATATGCAAACACAACATTACGTTTAAATATATAGCATTCTCATCGGAATCATTAGACTTTTATGATAACTGCTCCGGCAGCGTCACCTCGCTGCGCCGCGCCTCACACAGCAAATCTCGCGCCAAACATCGATTGAACGAAAGTCCATCACATTAAACTGCAACTAATTTGAAAAACAAATATATAAAAGAAATTATACAAGCTTAGCAAATTATATATACACACACATAAACAAATGCATTGCCGTCAAAAAACAAAACACATCATGTTTATACAAGACATTGTGGGCTATACAATCTATTGTGCAAGTATCTAATCAAGTTAACTAAGCGCTACTTACTAAATTAAATCGTACCTTACAATTGAAAAAGTCAAACAATTGTGCTAAATAGGGGACAGTACAATTAATCAGTATGCAAATTGTTGTCAAAACCTCCCCCCCCCCTACCAAAAAAAAAAAAAAAAAAAAAAAAAAAATAAATGCACCTTATTGTATTAGCAAATTGTATGTTTGAATATTTGAAAATTGTATTTTCGATATTTATCAGTACCTTGACGCATTTATAAAACGTTTTTCGATTACATATGCGACTTAAAATTATCTAGCTCTTTTGTATCGTAGTGTAGTTGGCTTAAATGTTTGTTACATATTTTTTCGTACATATTAATAATATAAGCAGAAATCGGCCGATGTTACTAACAACTATTTGACATATTTACCAATCGGTTAAACTAACAAAATCGCCAGTTTAGTGACTTGGCCCATATTTTATTATATACATACAAACTTTTAACCAATCGAATTACGAATCATGTTAAAATACATATACATATATTTATATATAAATATTCAATATTAAACGTACCTAAAGCTTATGCAAAAATATATATATGCATGCGAATTGCAACAGTGTTGCACAAACAAATAAACCATAAAAACCTGCTTTCAATTTGCCTAACAAAATATATGAATAAAAAAAATAAAGCAAAACACAAAATTTCAGTTGCAATAAGATTTGAGTTTTACAATAGCTTTAAACTAGACTAGAAAAAGCAACGTTACAGCGACATTTTATACTTTTTATAAATTGCATAGAATATTTTGATTAGTTAAACTAGATAATAGACTTTTATATACAACAAATTTGTTTGCCAAATGCGTGGGAACTTTTTCCCAGCATCGTTAGACTTTGAATTTCTGGCTTTTATATCCCTCTTAATAATTAACTTAACTCTGTTTATTATTTTCTTAGTTTCTTGCATAATTTATGCATATGTTTATGCCTCTTCTATCTTATTTTCAGCTGCATGAATAACAACAACAAACCCACGCACGAGACGTACCACACTAATCGCAAAAGTTATGCGTTTTTTAAATCTGTTTAAACAATGTTTCTAAACCAAAAAAAAAAAAATAAAATAAAATAACCACAAAATGTACAAACGCGTTTCGAACGAATGTCCATTGTTGATGATCGGTTATGCGTAAAATTAAACAAATAAAACTCGTTACATGTAAAAGGACTGAATGTATGTATATAGAGGAAGGCGAAACAGCTGGCAGAGGCGCATGGAACCCCACGAATAAATATTACAAATAGTAATATAGCAAATATATATATATATATATATATATATACATACATATATATATGTACATATATTTTCACAAAGAATAAGGAACAAACAAAAACGGCAAGAATTTTTGAACAACTATCGATGCAATGTAGTTTTTAAAATATTTATGTATGTAGTTTAAAAATAAGCACATACCTACTCACACCAGTTCCTGCGAAAACCACGGCCCAGTCGTAAGGGCCACAATTGTACCCGAGTTGATCAATCAAAATGAAAACTGCAACAACAACAGCAATAAGAAGCTTTAGAAAAGTAGCATGCATTTAAGCGGCCTTTTCATAATTTTGTATTATTTGTGAATCTCTTGATGCGAATTAAAAAAATTGTAATTAACGGCATTTATTTAATGTTTTCATATTTTATTTAAGCTCATGTCCATTTAATCTTTTACCTAATTTATTTCACAAGCATAATATTTTTTATATTTTAAATTATTAAATTTGTAAAACACCAAAAATGGAATTCCCTCTTAAATAAGCAAACCCCAGACGTCTTTTAATGCAAAATAGGCTTAGGCATACAACACGTTTATAAGAACGAAAATCGAAATATTTATATACCTTATACATTTGTACCTCGTAACAACAACAAATTTAATCGCAACAATTTAGTCCGATATCTTCCTTTTCTTATAAGGCATACTAGCACAAGAATTTTTATTATTACCAACTGAAACTAACACATTTTGAATCAAAGGTAACTAGAACCGGTAACTATGTATAACAAATCCGAGAAACATTACTTTTGCATATATATAAGTATATCGTATTTATGCTCTATGTATGTATGTGTTGCTATATGTGTATTTATGTATAATCGAAAAGTATATATTGTAATTTAAATAACTATCGAACGAAATAGAAATTGCTAACTATGCGGCTAACTAAAAATATAGTATATTAAATATTCAAGTTTCAAGTCTATCAATGTACATGTTTATCGAGCAACTTAATTTACTCTCAATAAAATGTTTAAAGAAAAAACCAATAAATTATTTTATCAAAGTCGAATTATTAAAACATTTTATTAACTTCAAGGATAAATACTACCCGTTGGATTAGTTTGAAAGAAGTTAAATGATCTACAGAATTCATTACAATAAAGTTAATATTTTTCATAAATATATGTTAAAAGGATATTTCAAATATTCTAAGATACCCAGGATTAAGGTTAAGTAAATCTCTTTTAAATCATTTACCACATCCATATCAGCACTTCAGCTCTTTTTCTTTTGTATGCAAATATTTATAATAGTTCTCGCAATTTCAACAGATCAACCCCAGAGCTAAATAAGATATGCATTTGCCAGACAATCCATTGGTGCGTTGTTTAGCGCGCCAAGATTGAAAACCTCCCCCACGACGCAACGGAATCAGGGCCTCATCACCAAATGCAGTTGTCGTTGTGTTTGTTGGCTTCTCAATTTCATGCATGCGATTACACGACCCTCGGGCTCGGGGGCAGACGCTCACCCTCGGTGCGTTGGTCGAGCAGGTGAATTTTGTCGATGGGCCAATCCCGGTTGCAAACGCGCCAAAACGGAGCAAGTGCCACAGCTGACCGGGCCAAAATCTCGAAAATACAATCCCAATACTTGTGGGAATGCTTGAAGTAAACTTTCTCACGATGTGCCGCCAACGGCACACCGGCTGGCAAGTGCCTGGCACTGGCAACTGGTACGGGTGGCAGTGGTTGCGGTGGTTGCAAGCGAGCAAGCGCGACCCGTTCCCGTCCGTAAGTGTAACGCAATGTCGCGTCAAAGAGGAAATGAGGTCTGGGTCTCGATCTGGCCCTGTTGCCTGTGACACACACACACACACACACACACACGAAGACAGCGCGCCAAAGGAAAGAGAGCAAAACACTGCCACGACACAAACAGAAAAACCAACAATGTCGCCGCCATCGTTGAGATTGCCGCCCGGGGCCCAAGTGAGGGTAGCTAAAGGGAACGGGCATGGCACGCATGGGGCACGGTTGCCAGAGAGTGTGCGAGGCACAGACAAAGCCAGGTCGAGGTCATGTCGCCGTCGCATTCGTTCTTGAGTTAAATGTTGCACGCAGCCAGCTCGTGTGTGCGTGTGCGTGTGGTGCGAGTTGCTGCCGCTTCTGCTCATCGTGCTGTTGGTGGTGGTTCCTCTGGTTCGGCCTTTGTCTCTGGCTCAGGCTCATGCTCTGTTCCTGTTGCGCAGGCGCACGGCAACGGCACGAGAAAAAAAGAGAGCGCCGCTCTGGCAGAGTCATAGCGTACGCGCTGTTGGCATCAGCCCAAGGCGTGTGCACAGCGCGAAAATAAATAACAATTCGTAATTTTTAGAACACAGTTCAAGCTCACCAACATTTTTTAGATAAATAAATATAATTTTATAACATTTTTATTTGCTGGTAAAAATTTACTTTAATGAATCCTTTCGTTTTCTTGCTTGCTAGTTTTTCATTGTTTTAAGGTTAATATTTACATACGATTTGTTATCATTTTTTAACAAATTTAATTTGCTTATAAATTTTTTGATAGCCTTATAATAAAAGCTTAACTAACGTACACTTCTAGAAGGTGGACGCTTGTCTTGTGCAGATATATACTCTCAAGCCATTAGAATTAGACCATACTCATTCGTACACCTTTAAACGAACACCCCGTTAGCGGACAAAAAATTACAAAAATTACCAGCCAAGCTTTTAAAAACCACCTAATCCAATAAACTGTTTACCTACGTATAATTTCACTACATGCGTCAACAATTTTTTTCAGTGTAGATAAACGGCTTCCGCTCACTTGTCACAAATGTCTAAGCTATTTAATCGATAGGGTATTTACATGTGGAAATTTTAAAAATCATCACTTATGATTTTATATTATATATATATATATATATATAAATTCTAAATAAATTCAGCAGTATTCTATCAAATCTTTTTAAAATTTTAATTTAAAGTGTTATTTGAATGTACAGGGTATCTTATAGTGATGCAAGCAAAATAAATTTCTTTTAAATGTTGCACACGTGCAGCGTTGAGGGCATCTTGCCACAAGCAGAGCGTCGGAGGCACACACACTTACGCACAACGACACGATTGATGCTCGTCTTGGGCCATCATTCCCGATCGGATCCGCTTCGCTCTGATCGTTTTGAACGTTGCGTGGTAGCAGTTAGGGGAGGATTTTGCAAGTGTACGCGCCGCCGACGCCGACGCCTGCTGCAGCTACAAAAAGGATCAGTTTACCTTGCGGCAAGATCATTTCTCAAGCGACTACCGTGCGGTGAACAGCAGCAAGTGTCCGTTCCGCAGCAGCGTTCAACATACGCCCGGACAAATTTATAAGGCTACTTGCAACATCAGAATTAACACACACACCCAATCAAATTAGTACTATGGCCGTGGAGGGTCAAAGATTTATGACCAAGACGCAGCACTATCGCAAGGTCACCAAGCCGCTGCTGGAGCGAAAGCGACGGGCGCGCATGAATCTCTACTTGGATGAGCTGAAAGATCTCATTGTGGATACAATGGACGCGCAGGGCGAGCAGGTCAACAAGCTGGAGAAGGCTGATATACTGGAGCTGACCGTGAACTATCTGAAGACGCAACAGCAGCAGCGTCTGGCCTGCGGCAGTGCCGGCACTCCTCCAGACATGTCCACACCCACTTCTCCACCTGCGAATCAGTTGAACTTTGACAAATTTCGCGCGGGTTACACACAGGCCGCCTATGAGGTCTCCCACATATTCTCCACGGTTCCCGGTGTAGATCTTAAGTTTGGCACGCATCTGATGAAGCAGCTTGGACATCAGCTAAAGGATATGAAACAACAACTGAGCAGCCCAGTGCCCAGTGAAGATGCTAACGAACCTGTCAATCTGGCCAATGGCAAGCAACAGCGCTCCACATCACCACAAGAGAATCTAGACAAGGGCGAGGATGTTTGGCGACCCTGGTAAACTATCCAAAAAGCCCATCCCTTAGCTTTATTACACTTGCACACTGAGAGCTTTATTAATCTGGTTCTAGTTCATAAGTTTTGATCGAGTTTTCCAAGGTTTATTGTAAACATTTGCCCTCGTTTATTTGATGATTATTTGACGAGCTTTTATACCTATATGATGTGATGTTCCTGTGATAGTTTTTAAGTGCGTTTTTTTGCATATGATCTCCAGTAGCAAATAATACTTAAATATTTAAACATCATTTTTATTAATTTGAATACACACCGAGCTTCCCATTGAGCTTCCATTTAGATTAAACTGTAAAATGATTACTCATAGATATTTTGAAACAAATCATTTAATTGATCTTTAATTTATATGCTTTTAATAAATATAGATTGTATATTATGAAATTATTTTGATTTTCACGAATATTTGGAAAAAATATATCTCCAAAAATGTATGTAATGAAGAAATATTAATAATTCAAGTTTTGTAAAAATGTTTTAAATAAGCTAATATATCCTAAAAATCAGAACAACATTTTTCCCTATATGCATTCGTTACAATTTCAATAAAACGTATTTTTAATTTATCTGAATTAAAGCAATACATAAATTTTTGAACTCAAATTCAAATAAAATGACGGCTTAAATCAAAAAGCTCAATACAACAAAAATTTGACAAATTTTCTCTGTTAAATCCCGTCTTATAAAGATCGGAGGCACCCCTGGTACATGCGAACGTCCCATTTGGTTGCGAATTACATCACGTTACTTGGAAATTACCCCAATCGACTGGCTAGACTATTCCTAAAGAGGCGTAGAATTGAAGGAGCGCAAATGCGTAGGAGATTGCGGAGGTCTAATTCAATCGATATCTCAGATCGGCTTATATAACCAAAGTTTTTTCGTTAATTTTATGTTAGACTTAGGCTGTAGAATAAGTTGAATTAGTATTTATTCATATAAGTTTAATTGAAGATGCTTAAGTAAAAACTAAAACAAATTCAACTTTAAATAAAAGACATGTTTTCTGTGAAATCAATAAAAATCTAAAAAATAATAATAAACCCACAAGGGTTTCACGAAGTTATTTTCCGAGATGTATTTGGAACATCAATAAATATTTTCGCAGTTAAAAAATAATTAAATACAATTTTCCTATAATAACAAGTAAGCGATCAAATCGCCTCAGATATAACATAACATTTTCACAAATAAATTGCTAATACTCCCCTAATTGATTTGATGAATAATTATTTGTTGTTATTTTTTTGAGTGATTTCTCATATTTTAATATATAAGAAAATTATTAATAATTAAAAAATATTATTATTATTGAAAATCTTTTTTGTTTATTTTTTTTATCAGCTGCCTTTTTTTGGAGTTGTGAAGTTGTTTTGAATTTGTGCCCTAAGTCTCAATTGAAATGGTGATTAATGTAACCATGTAATCAGCTTACGACTCAGTGAAAAGCTTTAAATAATGGCTGATCACATCCATTTCCAATCAACAACAACAACAGACCAACACCATCCCACATATCGATCCCTCGCCATACACATGCGCATGTAAATGCTCACCCAATGCCAGCTCACACCCAATATCCACAGTGCAATTACAAGAGCCTGGAACGCGCACGACTTACAGTCAAAAGTCGAAAGTGTGTCCACCGTGCGCCACACGCGAGTAACGAGCAGCAAGAGTCGAGCAACAAGCATCGAACAGCATCGCTTGGCCCCTGCCCGATTTCGACTCTTACTTACAAAAGGTGTCCATGGGCCAGGATCAGGGCAGAGCCATAGCCAGAGAAAAAGCAACGGGAACACACATTAAGCACACTCGTCGCACACGAGCAATGTTCCCACAGGATCATAACTGGCACACATCCGGCCAACAAGTGCAGGACGAGCCGAAATGAAATACCAATGCACAAACAGGAAGTGCTGCTCTTTGCTGCTTCGCCTAAGCGAAACGCCCCAGCAGAATGCTGCTGGTCCTGGCATTGTGGCCGTGTCGTTCCCACGCCAACGGGCCATCGTCTGTTGGCACAAATGAGATGGCAAGAAGCGTGCAGTTCATTATCCTTTCACTCGCCCTTGCTCTTAGGCAAATCATAACACAAGCCTAGAAATGGCAGCTGCGCCACAAACTCACAAACGCACAAACTGCAAAAATTCCCATGGCCTGGCCAGGCGGGGCATGGTTCGAGCTGCGCTTCGTTGCCCATTGAGCAGGTGAGCCTCAGAATATTGGTGTGAGAAACCAAGGAGGAAAGTGGTTCCCACGATACTGCCAAGCACACACTCAAGTAAACACACATACACACGCACAAAGGCAACGATCCTGCAAAGGCAGCGATCCTGCTCCCTGGTGCCCGCTGATGATAAGGGTGCCACCAGAGGGCAACAATAAGAAACCGAGCGAACAATAAGAAACAGCGGAAGGGTCGACGACGTCGTCGTCGAGCAACCCTCATGCCAGCACACGCTGCACAAAATGCCAGCACAGCCGAACCCAAAGCCGAGACCGATCCAAGCGCACGAGGTACTATGGGGGTTGTTTTTGCGGCTCGGCTATAAAAGGCAGCGGTCCGGCGAGGCAAGAACACACAACGTCTTGCACATTCGGAGCAGCAACAGCTCAGCAAAGCAACCAAAATACCAAACACTAAATACCCAACAAAATGTCGTCAATGCAAATATCGGAAATGTCCAAGACGTACCAATACCGCAAGGTCATGAAGCCATTGCTGGAGCGCAAGCGGCGCGCACGCATCAACAAGTGTCTAGATGAGCTAAAGGATCTGATGGTCGCCACGCTGGAATCGGAGGGCGAGCATGTCACACGCTTGGAAAAGGCCGACATACTCGAGCTGACCGTCACCCATCTGCAGAAGATGAAGCAACAGCGCCAGCACAAGCGCGCCAATGGTGGCGCCGAGACACTTACGCCTGCCGAGGGCTTCCGCTCCGGATATATACACGCCGTCAATGAGGTGTCCCGCTCGCTGTCCCAGCTGCCCGGCATGAATGTCAGCCTGGGCACACAGTTAATGACACATTTGGGCCAGCGGCTTAATCAACTGCAGCCCGCCGTAAAGGAGGTGCTCCCAGTGACAGAGCCACTCTCCGTGCACATTGCCAGCCGGGATGCCTACTCTGTGCCCATTTCGCCCATCTCCAGCTATGCCGGCAGCCCCAACTCAAGTGTGGCCAGCGAACAACTGGGCAGCGCCTCGCTCCTGACCACTTGCTCCAGCAATCTCAGCATTGATGTCACCAAAATGGAGGAGGTGGCAGACAGCGAGGATGAGGAGAATGTCTGGCGGCCTTGGTAGAACCAGCAAGAGCGACAGAGAGAGAGACAGAGAGAGAGAGATAGAGAAAGAAAGAGAGAGAGACTATAAGAATGAGAGTTAAGAATAGCAAATGTCTTCCAAGTCAAAGGGTTAACTAAGCCCCATTGACGCCCACTTAGCATTAAGTTTACAACAACAACAAAAAAGCTTTAACCGCTGCGCAGTTCATGTGATAACTAAGTTTAATAATAAATTATATAGCTAAAATCGAAATACCCATGTATCTTTTATTGACACATCGTATTTACCCCTGGTTATAAGACTGAAATTAATGGGAATATCTGCTTATCAATAAGCAACATTTGACTATCCAATTGAATCAAACTTTTTCCCGGAATATGTATATATATGTATATATATATATATATATATATATAAATATACATGTATATATTATCATATATATTAGTTAGGAGGGTCAATCAGTTGTTGTGGCGGAAATGCCCATAGCCTAAACTGCTGCTACAATTTTCTCGAACCCAACTGAGTCAATTCGTTGTAATTTTCTGATTCTTCTTATTGTTAAAAATGCCGACCAAAAATCTCTTAACAATAGAAAGCGAAAACAATGCTAAGGCCGAGAAGAAAACCAAAAAAGAAAACTAAAAAAAAAAAAAAAAACAGTAGAAAAATAAAATCAATGTCCGTTACGAGTCTGCCGACGCGTCCAGGGTCCAGGAGCACCCCTTGAACACGTGTGCACACAATAAGACCGGGCAACATAAAAAATTAGAGACTTATCTCTTGGCGTGCCTAATCGAGTTACGACAATGTCGCTCAGCCTTAGGCCCAAAACGAAATCTTCTTGAAAAGAAAAACGGCCCAAACAATAGTAGAAAAGGATCGAGTCATCGTTGTACAACCCTCCGGCCAACCTCCAACCATTAAGCATCCTTTTTGGGCACTCGTCTAGAAAATCGTGTGCACAACGGTCAAGGCAAGACACATAATTGCTCGGGCTGTCTGTCTGACATTCAGGTAAAGGTAAAATGATTGCTCTACCCTAGGGCAATCCACAGCTTGGGCCCTGACAGGATATCACTTTTAGCTGGCCCTCATCATTTGGTTATCTGCTGCTGCTGTTGTTGCTGCTTTTGTTGTTGTTGTTGTTGTTGCTGTTGCTGCTCCAACAAGACCAGTAGCTTCGACGCCTGAGCTGTTAACAATCAATGAAGTTAAAGACAGCCACATAAAATAGCCCAGACAACATGAAAATTATGGGGGCACCTCTGGGGATGCAAAATCGTGGCCTTCATCAGCATTAACAATCTTAAGACTGAAGATTTCTGACCAGTAAATTCACCTTCATGTAAGATTTAAGTAATGCGGGTTAACCAAAGAACAATTTAAAGTACATTTTTTATTATTCATTTAATAATTAATTTTAGGTTGACTAAAAATTTAATTGAGCATATGAACATTTTTTGTGTTGTTATAAAAAAAATATAATATTGTATAAAATAAATAAAAATAACATAAATTAAGATTTTAAATAAATAAATTTTAAATATAAGTATATATATATCAGATATCAAATAGGGTTCTCTTTTATTTGCACCCTATAGATAAAATGCCTTACCATTTTAATCAGATTCCTTAATATTAATAATTTCCACAGGTTATGCCTTACTGACACCTATAAAACTAATACAACTTAAAAAAAAAAAACAGCTAAAAAAAATTTTGTATAACTCAATTGAATTTTCAGTCGTGTAGCTCATACAAATTTGCATATGATCAATACAGACAAAAAAAATCGCAACTCAATGTTGATCCTCGGTCATCCCTAGGCAGCATAATTGTGGCATGGCAACAACAACAACGGCAACGACAACGACAACAAGATGCACAACCAGAGACGACAATGGACAATAAGCAGAATATGGCATAAGGCGAAGGCAAAAGGAAATGCACGCAGCAGCTACAAAAGATACTTAATCTTAAAGGTAAACCCGATGAATGATGAACGAATGTGTTGCAACGTAACCGAAACCGTATCCCAATCCCAAAACTTCGAAACGCTCAAAGATCTGCAAAGAGCTCGACGCTCGCTGCTCGCCGCTCGAACGCAAGCCCGAGTCATTAAAAATCTACAATACACAAACTGCATACGAATCACTTGAAGGGCCACAGCACACGCACACACAAATTGACGGCCGAAGGGACTGGTCGTGCACAGGGTGAGGGGCAGGGTAAGGAGCGGAGCGCAGTACAAAAAATATCAGAAGCGAAGATCGTGAGAAAATGGTTTGGAACGTGGTTCTCACACGATCGACACACCTGCCCTTTTTATGTGTAAGTGTGTGCAGGGTGTGTGTGTGTGTGTGTGTGTGTGCAGGGTGAGTGTGTGTGTGTATCTCCCTGTTGTACGTATTTTTGAATTCAAGATACAAGACCACTTACGGGCAAGATCACGACCGAGGAGCGAGGAGGCGAATAGCTGCTGCTGCTGCTGCTGCGACTTGAAAGAGAAAAGCAGCGTGCGGTAAGTGTGCGGCAAAGTTGACGTCGTCGCATTGGCCAACATTGTAATGACTGTGGACACACGATCGTTAAGACCACAGCGTAGCCGAACACAAAAGGGGTAGGGGGGAGCAGGCAGCAAGGCGGCCTGTGGCGCGGCGCATGCGCGATGAAGCCGCAGCGCGCAGCTCGCGGCTCGCAGCGTTTTGTCGAACGAACTCAATTTACTTTGTTTACGGCCAGAGCCAGAGCCAAAGCGAGACAAAGTTTGAGTGTGCGACAGAGACAGTTAGCCAGTGTGAGGCACAGGCCGAGCCACACTTATATGGTGTGCTATTGACTCTGTAATATCTTTAATATGGGATGTTGTTACACTGCATTGGCACACGCGCACGTTTCCACTGGACGAGCGCTGCCCAGAGCCAGTGTTGGCGGGCGTGTGTGTGTGTGTGTTTGTGTGCCAGAGATGCTGGCACGAGTTGTTGCATGGCAGCCCCACACCAACCCCCTCCCCCACCCAAACAGCCGCTGCTCATCTCAACGATGCCTGGCCCCTTGCTCAGCCCATCGCCAGCACCCGCTCCATCGGCTGGGTTGGCCGGTTTTTATTTTTGATTTTTTTTGTTTTTATTTTTTTTTATTTTTTATTAAGTGGTGGTCTTGCGCTTACTTTAATATGGCTGCATTAAATTTTGCGGCGTGTGTGTATTATGACTGCAGTAGGTGGCACTGCCTGGCCCCGGGGCAGCATCGGCAGCAGCAGCATCAACTACAGTTGCTTGAGTGAATGTGAATGTGAATGGAATGGAATGGAATTAGTGTGGGGCCAACACTCAGAGGTCACGAGATGTGCGCACCTTACTGTACTTCTTCATTTATATATAAATCTTTTTTTTTGCTACTTTAAAGCGCTTACTAACCGTTCAAGACGCTCTAATCGAGCCGTTAGTTATTGGCCTACATAAAATAATATCAATCGCATCATTGCCAGCATCATACTTATTTTGGAGCAAATGACAAAAAAGTTGTTCAAGTTATTTGAAATATAGAAGTAAAAGTGTCAGAATTATTACTTGTAGTACCCTAGATGCAATGATAATTGTTTTTTATTAAATACATATTAATGATGGCTTAGAAATGAATGAATGAAAAAACTTAAAATATTCTATTGGCCTTTAATTACTTGTAAGATATATTAATTGGGGTTTCCAGTGAAAAGTCCTAATATGTAATTTATACTACTTATAAATAAATATGCATTGTTACTAAAATTATTTGTCAGAGTTTATATCAGGAGCTTCTAAGCAATAAATAAATAAATATGCATTGTTAGTAAAATTATTTATCTTACTTTATATCAGGAGCTTCTAAGCAAAAACTATGTAATACCAACAAACTTTTTTTAATACATATTTTTTCTAACAAAAATTACATTTACATAAAAATGGCGGCTACCTTTCACTAGATATCCTTAAAAGATTTCATTTGAAAAAGTACGTTAAAAACTATATACTTGACTCAAACAGGACATATTTTATTTTAATTTATAAAAATTAACTTAGCCTGTGTTTTTGATTGGATTTTTCCTTTTGGTAATTTTTGAGCTTCCAATACTTAAGCAGATATCTTCACTTATGTCATTAAAATATCATCATAAGCCTGCTAATTTCTGACAGCACTTTTTGAAACGATCAGCCAAGGCGAGTTCTTTAATGGTCCTCTTGCAATTTTCGTATTCTTCAAACTTGTAGCTGATTGGCCTAAAAAAAAAGAAGCGCAAAAATATTAAGTATATATAGGTGTGTGTGTGTGTGTACAATAATGATATAAAAGAGCTGTGCAGGTCGCCGTGCCAATGTTACGTGACTAATCACATTTGGCAAAGATTAGCAGCAATCAGCATCAGCGGAGAGTAGCAGTCATCATCATAGTTGTCCACACCAGACACAAAAGCGTTCAATTTGAAGTTCCGTAACCAAACCGCACACACTTACACACACACACACACACACACACAGAAAGGGAGAGAAGCACACACATACATGTTGCTCATATACCGATACCAATACCGATACATAACGAAGTTTTAAGTGACCGGTCCGGTCGCGGTCGCGGACCTTAATTTGCGATGTCTGTCTGGAGGTCTGTCCGCCCGTCCAGCCGGCGGCCCCGGCGCATGTGCCAAACGGTCAAGCGCAGTTAAAGCTGTCAAAGCTACGACAACAACAGCAACAACAATGCGAACCATTGACAGGCGAGTCGAGCGGTTCTCACACTCGAAAACTTGTAATAAATTGAGTTTCCTAGAATTTAGTTGCTGGTCTTTAAACACACATACATCTATCTATATACATACATATATGTACATATACATTTATACGTTTTTTCTGCTGCTCTATGCTGTTTTTATTATTTAATTGCCGCAGCAGCGCCGGCGCAAAAGGCCCCGCGGTCATAGCCGGCGGCGAAGCTGAATGAAGTCGGAATCGGAGAACTGAGTATGAACCGTCATTAAATGAGGCCAACTGGAGAGGCCGAGTGTGGGAAAATATTTAGCGACTTCCGGCTGCGGTTTTGATTTGGATTTCTATGGAGCTCATTATATGCCCGTCTCCTCCGGAAGGGCTTCATTGATGATTGTGCTTATCGCTGGACAGAATGACGCAGGCAGTCAGGCGCCTCGTGAAATTGAATCACTTGCTGAAACTCGAGATGACCAAATTAAATGAAATTTCGGGATGATTTTTTTTTTTCAAACATATATGAACATATTTTATTTATTTTGATTTGATTTGCTCTGGGTGCACATTCAAAATGTAGCGACACTCTTTAGCCATGTTGCCGGCTCTAGCTGAGTACCTCAAAGATCTTTGCAGGGTAGCTGTCGGCGCACGGTTTCCAGTCCAGCGCGCCTGTCCGAACAGCTGTCCAATTGAGTGCAAGTGAGTAAGTTGTCAACGCCTTGTGCTTCAAGGCTGCCGCCTGCAATGCGTTCACCAGGGACGCCACATGGGTCCAGTGCTGTTGGAGCTGGTGCTCGCCTCACTGGGCGCCGGGCTGCAGCTGCCGCTGGCACTGCCGCATTCCGAGGGCGGCGGTGTGACGAGAGCAGGAGATGGACTGCTGCTGCTGCTGTTGCTGCTCAGCTCATCGTTTGCTTGGAGCGGCACGGTAACACCAATGGGCAGCGTGGGCACCACCACTTGCAAGTAGTTGAGTCGATGGCCCAGATGACTCATTAGCTGCGTGCCCAGATCAACGCTGACGCCGGGCACCGCAGCCAGAGTTTTGGACACCTCATTAGCAGCATGCACATAGCCGGCCCGAAAGCTCTCCGCAATGCTCAGCTTGGAATCGCCGGCGACGCTGGCATTCGAGCTGCTGCCCAGACGCAGCTGCTTTTGGGCGCGCAACTTCTTCATATGCTCCACGGTCAGTTCGAGTATATCGGCCTTCTCCAGGCGCGTAATGTGCTCACCCTCCTGGGTCAGACACTCCACCATGATGTCTTTCAGCTCATCCAGGCACTTGTTGATGCGCGCACGACGTTTGCGCTCCAGCATGGGTTTCATAACCTTGCGGTATTGATAGGTCTTCGACATTTCCATTTCCAGCACCATATTGTCTATGGGAAACACTCAACAATATCACGCGTAATCCACAATTGGTCTTGAGTATGTTATGCTGAATCTCTTGCGCTTCGTGCGTTGCTCTGTGCTGCACACGCCGCAAAGTCGTAGCTTTGAATGATTCAGCTCGCTGTTGGCGTCGTGCTTTTTATAGGCTCGGGCCGCATTTCGTTGCGGCAGCGAGTGCGAGCGAGATGCGCATTTTGCCTCGTGCGCAACCCAACTTTTAAGTTCCTTTCTCCCTTGCGCCTGCTGCTGCCGCTGCTGGCTTCTGTTTACGTATGCGCTGTGTGTGCTCAGCCAACATCGGTCTCTCTCGCTCTCTCACCCTCTCGTGTGCTTGTGTGTGAGGGCAATAAAATGACTTGAGCCGCGGCTGCGCCTCTATCTGGCTGCATGCATGTGTGTGTATGTGTATGTGTGTGTGTGTGTGCGGTTGTGTGAGTTGTGATTGTTATACCGTGGGAAACTGTTTCGCAGCCGATTTCCACGACGACGACGACGGCTGGCTGCCTGGCCTGACTTCTTCTGATTGTGCATGCTTGGGGTCTTTGGCTGTCCGTCCCGCCGTCCGCCTGGCCTGGTCTGACGGCCCGCCTTAAGAGCTCTGACTGTGGCAGAGCGGCAGCCAAGCGAGCACATGCCTTCCATCCATAACAAGATGTTTGCATTTCAATTCATTTGTATGTGGCCGGGTATTTGGACTCGAGCTCAGAGCTCTCTGCTGGTGCTGGTTCGTCGTGGGTCTTGTCTTGGCTGCAGCTTGCCATGTGCCTTCGCCTTCGCCTTCACCCTTGCAGTAGCTTATGGCACGCTGATAATTGTGGAATCGTCATCGCGCAGCAGTTTTTTGTTGTTGCTTTGTTTTGTTTTTGTTTTTGTATGTATTTTTTTTTAACGCTTTATGGATCATTGATTGGGATCGTGGGCTTCGTGGGCCAAGCATTACGCTTTTCGTTTACATGATTATTCTTGATTGCCCATTGCGACGACCACTGCACGGGCTTTGGGATCTGTTGGTGTGTGTGTGTTTTTGTTGTTTTGGATTTTTGGTTCGGGTACGGCTTATGGCTCGGACTACTTCTACCATTTGTAGACAATTACCGGCTTGACTGGGCAGGCAAGAGGCAAAGCATTTTGTGCGACGTGTGCGCGAAAGTCAGTTTGTTGTTGTGGTTGTAGTTGTTGTTGTTGTTGTTGTTGTTAGCACACGCTATAAATGCTGTTGTTATGAGCGGCAGTATGTGGCTCGTGGGGTGTTTAAGGCTTTTGTCACGTCACGAGTGATTTGAACTTTTTAGCACATATTTATATTTAGCACGGCTTTAATCTGTGATTCATTCACTATTCACTATTATAGCGCAGATATACATATGTATGCATTCATCATATCTCCATTTCAGATATTTATAGCAATCTTTGACGCACACACAGCTCGAATTTCACAACACTTAATTAGAAGTGCCGAACCGACGAAATTACATTGAATATGACAACACAAGTGGCGCATCATCAGCGCCAGACAAAAAAAAAATCAAAAAGCCAACAACAAAAACAGCTACAGCTACAGCAGCAGCAACAACAACAATAAACGGAGCACAAGACAAATTAAGTTGGCGTTTTGTACGCATTTCAAATGAGCTACAGTTAACAAATGTTAACAGCATCATCTTCATTTTGTCCGACTGCCGTTGTTATTGTAAGTAGTTGTTGTTGTTATTGTTGGACCGTTAAGTGAGGCGCGCGCGTCGCTGTCAAAAAGCTGCCTGCTCCGGAAATGGCTAATTGGATTGAGAGTGAAAAGTGTGTGATTGTTAGTGTTGTAAAACATGAAGTCGGTTTAAAGGAATAGTGGTCGCAATTGGGTTCGAATTCATGAGGGTTGCTTGCCCTTGAGCTGCTATATAACAAGAATATTAGATCTGTCATGTCCCAAATTAATAATATGCGTGCGTTCATAATAGCATATATCATAAATCAAATGTATCTGAACTATCTAGAAAAACTACATTTTTATTCTAAGCACACTTTATTTCAAGTGGCTCTGTATTTGGATAGGCTTCAAATATACCATAGTCCATGTATTAATTTTTTTTTAACCTTTCGCCAAAGTCATAAGAAACAAAATTTATTTTTTATTGTGATTAATCATGATAATACGCTTTTCGTTAAACAAATCGAGTTTCTTAATAAATTTCAATGGGAATCGCCAATTCAATAAATTGTATTGTGCTAATTTATTTTTAAGTATGTATTAAATATGCAATATTGCTTGAGGATCTCAGCAGTGCGAGAAACAACAGAAATTTATAAGTTTTCTTTAAATAAATTAAACAATTATTATTTATATACATTAGATATATGTTATATATATATATATATATATATATGTATACCAAAAATAATTTAAATCACAATCAGCTGAGTTATTCCAATCGAATTCGTTGTTTCCTATTTTTGTCCCGTATAATAATAACAATTACAAAAAAATAACGTTTCTTTTAGCTATATACATATATCAATTAACAGCCATAATTAGCATAAGTCTCTGGAGGGACTTCAATTTTTATTGCTGCCTAGCCCAGGGGTCTAATTACATTTCGAATGACTCATACGCATTGTGTGCCCATGCAATTTTACAATCTGCCCAGCTAAAATGCGTAGCGCATTCCTTACAGTCGCCCAAAACCAACTTAACTACCCACACACATATACACACGCACACACTCAAACTCACTCATACATTAATTCTCGGCAAAAGCACAACGAAGACCTCATTTCTCCCGCTTTGGTCGTTTTTAAAGCATTTTTTTTTTATTTTTATATTTGTAAAACAATTTTTATTTTTTTTTATCGATGGCATACGCACGCGCGAATTTTAGTGCCCCCGCTGCGCCGGCGACCAACTTTGGGCCAACAACAACAGCACGAGAGCGTGCACAGGCACAGGCACAGGCCCAAGCCCAGAGACCAAGCCGGGCAGCAACAACTATAGCGTGTTGTTGAATTAATTTATATCCAACAGTGCGCTTTCAACTTTATTGCGCCGCGAAAAGCAGCCACAGCCAGAGCCAGAGCCACAGTAAGAGCAGAGCCAGCAGCGTCAGCAATGTGTTCAGCGCCCCCCTGGAGACCGCCCCGACACCGTCAGCTCCATAACGCCGCCAGCAACCCACACAGAGACAGAGACGGCAACCCATCCATACCGACAAAAGGCACACTGCGGAGCAGTGGGGCAGACACTGGCGCACACAGATACTCGACAAGGCACACACACATGCGCAGTGCCAGACCGTGGGAAACAAACTCGTGCCAGTCGTTTCATTGCTGTCAAATAATATCTTGATGGGGATCAACTTGAAAAGATTGGTTGGGGCTGGCTCGTTGCCGCTGCTGTTGCCCCATGTTGTTGTTGTTGCTTTTGTTGTTGCTGTTGTTTGGCGAGTCGTTGCTGGCCGCTGTTTAGGATGCGGTCGACGCTTTTGTTTTTTGTAGGTCTCTTTTTAGTCTTTTTAATACTTTACACATTTGTTCGTCATACCCCAACCGCTGAGTGTGTGTATGTGTGTGTAGCTATAGCCATGGTCGCAACTCGGCTTGAAAACCAGTTTGCCATCCGCCAAAGCGAGGCTGCGTCTGCGTCTGTGTCTGTGGCTGCTGGCTGCTGTGGATGCCAGCACATACTCGCTAAGATCACATAAAAGACCCGGCACGCCCCACACACTGCCCGCCCCACCGCCTGACCTGGCGAACAGCCACAACTTTCGGTCAGCTCAGTTCGTGAATGGTGGCTGTGGCTCGCTTTTATGCTGCACTGTTTGCGCTGTGTGTATACACACATGCGAGCACTTGGCACGTTGCCCATTATCTTGAGAACGCTGCAGGCTTCAGTTACTCAAGTGCACATATCATATTACCACAGGGCCTGAGACCAGACCAACACAATATGAAAGGGCTTACAGCCAACTGCACCCCCAAGGGCTGAAGTATAAGCTGTCAATGGTCTTCCCCCCAGCAGTAAATGACACATGCAGGCGCTTCAGTCTCAACTCTTCTCTCTGATAAACATTGTCAGCATGTCTTGACGGGAGGGCTGCCCAGGCATTTCACACAGTGAATCCATTAGCTGCAACGATAACATAAACAGAGGCCCAGACAAAACCCCCCTGGCTGGTATCTAATGTCATTAAATATAAGAAAGGAAAAGTATCTTCAAGATACGCGCCTATTGGAACATTAATCCCAATCGAATGCTAGCGCACTTCACACACACTTTTGAGTCGCACTCAACTTATAGATAGTCCCTCTGCCCCCTTTGCATTAAGTGCGTTTCACACACACGCAAAGAAAAAGAAAAATTAATTAAAATATCTATAAGATTTCACAAGGGAGCGTGAGCGTCAAATAAGGGCGCATTTATATTGAAATCGAAGACAAGTGGCAGCCACATTTATTGCTGCAGGGTTCAGGTTCGGGGTGCTAGTTCGAGTTCGAGTTCCACCACAAAAAATCCGTGTGGGAAAGTTGAAAATCAAAAACGGCATAACAAGTGATTTGAAATGCCCATACAAATATAAATAGCAGGACGAATGTTGTGGCAATGCGTGGGAATGCAGGATTTATTTTTTTCCCAATTTTGGTTCTGGTATCCCCTGGGTACAGCCTTTATGTTGATTGCCCATTAGGACAACAATTTGCACTCCTTTTAACCGTATGATCCCATGCACAAATATTGGCCACCGCTTTCTGTATGTGTGCACATCGAGTCCTGTCTTCCTTCGAGTCGTGAGAAATTTTACGAAGGAACACCTGCCTGTTGTTATTCAGTTCGATGCCAGAGCCACTTGAATACATTTCCTTAAAATTTTAGGGTACCGAAAAATTGTTTCCCACACTTCGTATAGCCGAACAGTTGCACTTTTTTTTCTTCTCTTTTTTCCTTAGAGCTGTATGGACCGGGGGTACATTTATGTTTCCTTAGCGGCTCACTCGCTCCACTCTCGATTCCCAACTACCGACTTCCTACACACAGAGAAACAGGCTCGTCTCTGGCTACCTGCTGCCCTTACCAGAGCCTCGCAGCGGCTTCAAATTTCAGGTTCTTGCTCGCTCACCAGCTAACCAACCATCTTATCTCTCTTGCCACGGCCGTTTTTCAATGAGGGTGAGGTGCGTACCACGTACGCGTGTCTGTCGGAGGGTCTTTCTGCGTTTCCTTAACTGTGTCTCTCTCCCTTTGTGTGTGTGTGTGTGCGGCCACAGGAAATGCATTTTGTTTGGCTGCGCTGCCGCTGTGCGGAGTGGAGCGGAGCGTTCAGACAGCTATAAAAGCGGTTGCCTTTCGGTTGGAAAATCATTCTGACATCGTCAGCGTTTCAAGCAACACACAGCACATCCAACACACACACGCTTTTCCATTTCATATTCAAAAATGTGCCAACAAGTCGCTATCAGCAACAACGACAATAACAACAACAAAATGAAGAACAGCTACAGCATTAAGCAAGTCCTGAAGACGTTCTTCAAGAAGCAGCAAAAGCAACAACAACAGAAACAGCACCGTCAGAACTCATTGGAATCGCTCGAATCGGTGGACAATCTGCGCAATGCCGAGGTCGAGGAAGTCTACTATGCCGAAATCGACGAGAATGCAGCCAACGAGAAGCTCGCCCAATTGGTGCAACACCAAGAGCAAGAGCTTGACACCGAGGAGGACATCTATGTGCCCGTACGCTTTGCACGCACCGAGGCCGGCACCTTCTTCTGGACTACCAATCTGCAGCCGGTTGCCAGCGTCGATGCTGATCTGCTGCAGCCCGCCTACTGCTACTCCAGCCAACAGCATCCGTTCATGCAGTACCAGGATCGTTGGGCACAGGCTTAAGTCCAATCTCAAGCCCAATCTTCAAACATCAACAAGCTTTAAATGCATACAACATTGTGATAGCAGTAGCAGCAGCAGCAGCAGCAGCAGCAGTACTTAATCTTAACTCAAACTCAACTCAGCGATCCCAGCGCTTCCATTAGTTCTTAAGACATTGTGATAGAAAATGAGAGCTTTAAAAACAATAACTATAACAAAAAGATATTTTACAAAATACAAAAAAAGATATCAAAAACTCAAATTACATTGGCTTCTAATTGGTTTTGGTTTTGGGTTTCAGTTTTATGATCAAAGCAGATCTTAAAAATATTTATGCACATCCTTTATGCATCTTAGGCATTGTTATGACGTCTGGCATTCTATTCAATTGAGTAGCTGGTACAACATGTTTACGATATGAGATTTTGTTTATGTTCTGCTCATAAAATGTCACTCGTCTACGTGACAGATAAGATACATATTTTTGGATACGATGCGCTGTTTCAAGACACATTTTGTGGAAAGTTTCGGTTTTCTTCGACATGTGACGTCAATGAAGTTATGCGGCATGATGATATAGAGTCATGTATCTGTAATTGTTGTTGTTACTAAAACGAAGACAATTGATTCTCGTGTGCTGAGTGGGAATTCTAATTTTGGAATTCGTTGATAAATTACAGCTGAAGCTACTTCTGGAATGTATATGAAATTGATTTAAATTTATAAAATGAGACTAGAAATAATGGGTCTAAATAATATGGAAAAATTGTTTAATGTATATAAATAAAGCATGGAAAATTGAGGTGTAAAGAATGCAAAAGAAAATCATAAAATAGAATGAAAGGAAAAAAATAGAAGCTAATACTAAAGTATAGTATATCAATCAAATTTAAATAAAACTAGCTTGCAGGCTTATAGTTAAAATAGGACCATACATAGTTCAAAGACTTAAAAGAGGTGTTTTAAACTTTTTTAAGAATATTTTATTGAAAAAAACATTATTTATTATAATATCTGCAAGAAAATTCGCATTATCTTGCTGAATAACTG
This sequence comes from Drosophila novamexicana, assembly GCF_003285875.2. Classification (NCBI taxonomy): domain Eukaryota; kingdom Metazoa; phylum Arthropoda; class Insecta; order Diptera; family Drosophilidae; genus Drosophila; species Drosophila novamexicana. Next base: position 430,042 of record NW_020824835.1, read on the forward strand.
AAATTTCGTACCTGGAAAAACTCAAATTGATTTTGAATATACCAGATTAAAAAATGAAATATACTAAGTATCTTTTGCCTTTGAAATTGGAAATTTATTACTAAAAAAAAATTGCAATTACTTGTGATAATGGATCAGATTTAAAAACACAAATGAATATATGTCACATGAGTTCATCGAATTAAAATTCCTCTGTAATACTCGCACTCTCTCATAAGTCGACCTTGTCTTGAGCTGCCTTAACCCACTCTCCTAAGTGCATTCTGCAGCACGCATTCCTTACCTTTGGTTAGGTCGGCAACCTGCCAATATGAGATATTCCCACTCCAGCTGCATTGCTATCATATCATTGCAATTGTCACTTGCCTTGGCTAAGGCCACCGCCACCTGTGTGCCCCAATATGGAGATGGCGTGCATAACTTCACGGCAATTCCTTGGACGGGCTTGTCGCCGCGCGTCGTACAACTTATTTATGCTCTTTTCTAGAAAGAAGAAAGAACCTTAAGTCAGCAGGAGAAGGCGTTGGTGAGCAGGGAGTAAAGGAAAAAACCCATATCAAAAGCAACAATTAAAATGCAACATGTAGACGTCAACACCTTCCAGTCACGGGCCAGTCACTGTCCGAGCCACAGTCACAGAATACACGCAACAGTCACATGCCAAGGCGTTTCGAGGCGGACGTTGAAATTGGGCATAAAAACAGTACCGCAAAAGATAATCGTTCCCATCCAATCTGATACCCCCTCTCGCTCTTTCGCTCTATTAATCACTAACGCATTTCTCCTACACTAAAAATGCAAATTGATGTCAAAAAAAAAAAGACGTAGAAAATAAAAAGGCATAAAATTCTGGTAGCGCCGTGACGTAAATTAAGTAGCTAAATAAGTTTCTGTTAAATTGGCTCCGACAGCGCATAATTAATTTCGTATGCGCAGCGGCAAAGAATTGGAAGAAAGAACCATCGTGGAATGCCGTTGTTGATATTGATAATGCTTATGATGATTGCCAACGCTGCGATAGCCATCTCTCAGCCTGTATACTGCCTGCCCCCCCCCCCCCCTCTCTCTCTCTCTCTCACTCTCTATTCATTTGAATTTACAACCCAGCGCTAGTGCGTTTGCATATGTGCCCACTGTGCGCCGCTGTGTCTCTGACTGATACCGAGACTGACAACTGGGAACTGAGGACAGGCACAGGTACTGTGTACCCATGTGGTGTGTGCTGTGTGTGCTGGGGTTTAATGTACGCCTCTGTGCCCAATTCTGAAAAAACTAACCACAGCGACAGCCGAGCGGCGGCCTTCGCGTGCGTGACCGGCATGCGCTTAGCGGTCATTGATTGGCCAACAGCAGCAGCAGCAGCGGCGCTGGCAGCGACGGCGGCAGTAGAAACAATGTTGGCCAGTTCTTCGACCATGTCTATGCTCGACCAGCCTGTTGGCTAAGGGCGCCGCGAGCAACAAGTGTGTGAACACATTAAACGGTGATTAGGCCCGGGTCTGCGACTGTGGCTGACTCTGACTCTGACACTTGAATTTGGCCTGCTCTGTGGTTGTTGTTGCCATTGTCTTGGTTTTATCCAAGCACTTTGTGTGTGGCGGTTGTTGGCTCAAATTAGCCCGCTGCAATGTTACCATTAAATTTATGGAGGAGAATGTGGGCAGCCGGAATATACAAAATATAATTACTGACAAAACTATGCGAAAGGGCAGTCTACCATTAAAACTAAAAATAAATATGATATTAACCACGCAAACACACATATATTAAGTGTTGATAACTTTATGATGTACCGAATATTATAAAAAGTCACTTGAGTAATTATTATCTCAAAACCAAACATTTTAATAATATTAATCTGATTATTATAATTATTAATATAATGATTATATAATGATTATTATTTATATAATTATGATTTTTATTAACACTATGGATATTATAGTAAGTTAGTGGAATTATTGTTAACTCTATTATTAAAATTTTTTTATTATTATTATTATTACTATTAGTATTATTGGTATTTTTATAATAATTATTGTTATTCTTATTCGTATTCTTATTAGTATTATTAAAATAATTACTTTTAGTAGAATCATATTTTATTTATTTTTTTATATTATTATTGTTATTAATATAACTGTTACAATTTTAAGTATATTCTTAATTTTAATATTATTTTTAGAAGTATTATTAATTATTTTCTTAATATTTTTATTTGGAATTAGGTTACCTGCTTTTCTTTGTATTATTTATATAATGATATCTTGTGCTTCAATTAAAATACAGTTTATCACTTTTTTTCTCTAATACATTTCGTCAAAATAAATATTTTAATTTTTAATATTAATTGATTATTTTTATCTATATTATTATTATTATTTATAATTATATTATACAAATATAATATTCAGAAAATCAAGCTTTTAATTAAATGTCTTGTTATATTTCTGAACACGTTCTAATTATGATTTTATCTATCCTTCGAATCTCAATTTATTTTAACGAAGCATACTTTAGAGCGTAATTTGTATTGACATCAGATTGTATACGGTGTCTTTAGTCTGTCTTTACTTAGATCAATTAATTGTTGTCGTTCCTGTTTTAATAGGTAATAATTTAACCAACAACTTAAAGACTAGCCAAACGCGTTACTGGCTCCAGGGAAATTTCACCTCTAGGATGCTTAGATGAGTATAGTTAAACGGGTTTAAAAAAAACATAAGCTCTCAAGATTCAATGGTGATTGGTCATGGCTTGTGCATAACCTTGATTAAGCGACTGCGCTGAGCCAACTGTGCTGAGCCAACTGTGCTGAGCCAACTAGCAGCAACAATAACTTTCATTAAATTTACTCTACTCAGTGGCTACTATTCATAGAGAACGCATCATTCAAAGCCTATGGTACTCTGGTGACTCGGCGTCTACTTCGCTATGCTACTTTCGCTATTATAATTTTGCCATGAAATGTGTAACGCATAGAAGGAGGCATCTCTGAAGCAATAAAGTAGAAGAATATGTACTAGATCAATATCAACAGCCAAGTCATGTCGGTCTGTCCGCCTGTCTGTCTATATGTCTGTTCCTAGGCAAACTAGTCTCTCAGTCTTAAATCTATCGTCTTGAAACTTAGCAAAGGTTCGGAACCGGCCGGATCGAACCGATTGTACTTTCAATACAAACAATCAGTCAAAAGGTAGGTTCTTGTACGGAAATGTTGCATTTAAATGTTTCACGATGTTCCTTACACATATATATATATATATCTAGCTGCCATAGGAACGATCGGTCCAAAAGTAGGTTACTCTTTGAAAAACCTTTTTGTTTATCAGGATATCTTGTCCATCCCCAACATTTAAAATTTTAAATGTGCAGGTTATATATTATATATTATATATTATGTATTATATATTATATATTATATATTATATATTATATATTATATATTATATATTATATATTATATATTATATATTATATATTATATATTATATATTATATATTATATATTATATATTATATATTATATATTATATATTATATATTATATATTATATATTATATATTATATATTATATATTATATATTATTATATATTATTATTTATACCACTTATTATATATATTCTGTTTTTTAAGATACCTTGATCAACTTCTGCATTTCACTATTCGCAAAAGCATATGGCAATGACTACACGAGTATTAAATGTTCGGAGTGTCAAAGATATACTAACTTTCGCGCTTTGCAGACGTAATTTGCAATATTTAGGGAATGCCAATTACAATTCATAGGTCTAAAAACGGGTCGTTGTACATTATTCTACTTAATTAATGCGGTTTTTTTTTGGGATACTCCCAGCATTGTATGTGTTTTATCTTTTAATTAACTAAAAGTTTCTGATGCTCCAACTCCCAAGAAGTTCTGGCAAAACTTGTAACAACAACTGATTAGTTCCAATGAAAATATGTATATCTGTTCCGAATAAAATGTGTTTTGTTTACATAAACAACGCAGATTCCCAAGAAGAGCACTTTGTCGCCAAAAAAAATAAATGACAAACAAATGCATTGATGACATCGCATAAATTTTAGTGGCAACATCTATTCAATGTGTTTATTGCGAATGGTTCCCCGAAGTTATCGCCGAAAAAACAAAAAAAACTTAATTGTTGTTTCGATCAGATAAACAAGATACCAACTGACAACAGCACAGTAAAGATGTTCATTCTTATTGATTGCTGATAGACTGATGGCTGATGGCATGAGGCCGACAGGACCGTCAATACACGTCAATTAGAGCATACAAAAAATGTTACTCATCACGGTCATGGTTCGAGCCAGAACTTTGTAGACCAAAATAAACACGTTTCTTGTTGCGCGCGCGCTTCGATAGCGTTTGCGATTGTGTTATCAGCTGGCGCGTTGGCTGATAAGAGTGTCAGTAGCTGCTGGAATGGCCGCAATATATATATAAATCAATGAATTTCCAAACAGTCACAGCAATTGTAAGCAATAGCTACCAAATAGCACACGTAGTCCACAAGCTAAACAAATATATAACGAAAAATATATTTAAACAAAAAAGAAAAACAACAGAACTTCCCAAGAAACTGAAAGTTCATAAAATGAAATCACAAACTTTGTCACTCTGCCTCTGCCTGGCGCTGCTGTCCGGCATTGCAGCCAACACGGTGTCCAACAACCAGACGGATTGTCCACAGATGTGTCCTGCCATCTATCAGCCGGTTTGTGGCTCGGATGGCTTCAATCTCAAGGAATTCGCCAGCGCTTGCAATCTGCAGGCCAGCAACTGTCGCCGCGAACGCAATGCCCTGACGAGTAAGTAAACAAATCGATTCCCAGATCATGCTCTATATTTATAACGTTCTTTCGTTCAGCCTTTGCCCAGACGGACATGGCCTGGTGCCGCTCACAGGAGGTTGAGGATATTCACAAACTGTTGAATGTCAAGCTAGACGTACCGAGCTGTCTTAAGCCCTGTGCCATGATTTACAAGCCTATCTGTGTGACCAACGGCAAGTACCGTGGTCTCGTGCCCAACGAGTGCACTTTTGAGACCTTCAACTGCGCCCTTAATTTTGCCGGCGTCGCACCCGCAGGGCTGTTGCGCATTCTGAAAGCCGACACCTGTTAAACTGTCAGGATAAAACTGGAGTACATGTCCTTTGCACACAAGAGTTGCTTATTTGCAAAAATATATATATTGAACTAACAATTTGAAAACTACTATGAATGACATAAATCGATGGGGTACTCAAAAGGGGCAAATATGGAGATGGGCAAATCATTGAAAAATAAATAATAAATAATGGTCACAGAACTCTTGCACCGGGTGAAGAATGCTTAATGTGGTCCTTATTCAAATAAATGTTGAATTACTTTTAGGCTCTACCTCTCCAAGCTCAAGTCAATTTCGGGATAGTTGCCAATAGCATAAAATAATTCACATGATTTCTATAGGAAATATAACTTGATGATAAAATTAGAATATATATTTTGAGGGTCAAACTCAAGACTAATTGATTTTAATTGTGATCGTATTAGATGATTTTAAGAGTTTTATTTGAACATTTTGTAGGTCATCAAACATTGCAATAAAACATCTAGATATCGGGTTCTTATCAATGGATAATTTGAGAGATCGATCAAGCATGTTCTTTTATGAGCTTACGGAAGTAATAAATAGATATTATTATCAAATATGAGCTAAAGCTCTAAAGCCTCTAGTTCCTACACATTTTAAGAGCTTTTATATATAAGTATATGTATGAGTATGTATGAGCCATAGGACATAATATATAGATATTGGGTTGTATATAAACACGGTTGCTTGACTAATAAGTATATATATCTTGCACATATCATATGTATGTCTGTTAGTTATAATTAATTTAATAATTAATGGGTAAGTCCCAACCCTTACAAGCTGCATACATATAGTTTCAAGACTCTATCATGACATCGATACAAATCGATATCGACATCCTGGATTTTGAGCAATTTTGGTAAATAACTAGAGCTAGATTAGACATGTAGCTTCTAGAATAGTAAATATATTTGCATTTGGTGTTGGGAGAAGAGGGTTCAGGGTATCCCCTAGTCGGGAGCTCCCGACTAGAACCTCTTACTTGTTTTTTTTAAATATCATGAAATTTGTTCATCCAATAACCCGAAATATTAATGTACCCCCCGAGTAGTAGAATCTGCGTCTATAATATGTACATAACAGCTGTTCGAAATTCGCAGTATGCATGTATTTTAATAGTTTTTCATTTATTTGCAAATTGATATCACATTGACAAAGTAAATATTGCGCAAGGAAATAAATAATTGTGTGAACAAATAACTAATAAGAATTTGGGGTGCACAATGCTTGGCCTCAGGTGTGTGTTGATGCTTGAGTCATGCTGAGTTCCAGTCACGAACACCCCAAAATGAGATCTGTTATCGGTTTTGCAAGGGGCAACAACACTTGAGACTCAGGGCTAACAAAGTGTGCCGGGCAATTGGCTAAAGCTTTGACAGAGCCAGGCGTGCAGCAGGTCATCGTCGACGCGCTCCTGGGTGTTGGCCCAGAAGAAGGTGCCGTTGTCGGTGCTAATGTACTGTAGCGGCAGCTGCAGGTCCCACAGCGTGGGCGTTGACGTGGGCGTGGACTGGGCCACTAAATTTTCTGTTGGGTTGTGACTATTGTTGTTGCTACTGCTGCTGGTGGTGGTGTGATGCGTGTGCTGACAGTTGCGCCCATGCTGGCAGGCATTGCAGCTCTGTGTGCTGGCCTTCTCCACATAGACGCTGCTGATCAGCGTAGGCGTATTGGGCGGTGGTGGTGTCTGTGTTAGCTCCTCGTGCACCTGCTGCAGGCGCAGCTCGGCGAACTTGTTGATAGACTCATCGGGCGTTATTTTGCTGTCGTTGTCATCTGCGTGCAGCAGCTCCAGCGGCGGCAGCATTTGTGTATTGTTGAGATCCACATTGTTGGGATGGGGCTGAGACGCGGGCCTGCCCTTACCGCCCACTGTCAGCAGTCGTCGCAGCGGCTGCCAAACTTTGCGCATGCGTCGCCCCGTTTTGGGCGCCGTTAAAACTGTTGTTGCTGTTGTGTTATTGTTGCTGCTGCCAGCTGTCAAGTTTTTTGTATCCAGATACATGACGATAGCTATGTGGCAGCTTTCGGCTCGTTCAAGTTGGTTGATTTAGCAGCGAGCGTTGCGTGTGCGCACCTCGCGAGAGTCGTTCGTTTTCTGATGCTGCTGCGCCATCCGGCGCTCATATTTATATATGAGGCGCTGCCGCAGCGCTGCCAATGGCCAGTCAAGAGTGAAATCGTATGCCGGCTGATCTCACGAGCCCAGGCCAAGCACCGAGCACCGTACGAAATTTGAGTGCACTCTCATGCAGACACAACCACAACTATACAGGCACACACACACACACACACACACGCACATATGCAGACACTTATTCCCATCGATGATGATGAGGGAGAGGGAGCTGCTTTTTATGTGCGCGTATTTCCCAAATAAATTCCAACAGGAATCCACAAGCTTGTGTGTACTTTTCCCATGCACGTACAATCGACAAGGGCCGCTTGATGAGTTTTGGCTGCAGGTAGATGAAGACGACGCCGGCTGCACCGTGGTGCACTGTTGCAAAAAATCAAACGAATATTGTTTATTCTTTAATAAACTGATTGGATTTCAATAGAGTTCAACTTTACCGTAAAAGTTAAACAAAATTCGAATAAAATATGCTTATAGAGATATATAATCTTTTCTTATGATAGTAATTATGCAAATTAAAATGCAAAAAAAAAGACTTAATAAAGTAAAATATTTTGAATTGGAATTAAAAATAAAGTAAACCATAAAAATTGCTTAGAAACTAGGTGTGTTCTAATATAAATTCTATAATAATCGCCTTAACGTAATAAAAAATTGCTTGCATGGTCTGCTAAAATGTTTATTGTTAGTTAAATTCATTACCATAAGAATGAAATACAAGCATGAGCTATATAAACATAGGGATAAGTTCTTAAGTACATGGAGGTTTCTTTTAATAATGAGAGAACAGGGAAATAAAATTAGGAATAAAGAAACAAACTAATGAAGTTAATACCACAAAAAATGAATACATATATTTTGCTTTCATCAAATCATTTGCCTCAAGATACTGTTAAGTATAAGAAATGTGCGTTTGAGACGCGCTTCCTGTCTGAATATTAAATTACAAATACTTACCTGAAAAAAGTGCACCTAATTGTGCACATTAAATTGTTTTGGAACCACTGTGCATCGCCTGTTCCGTCATTTATGCACGACTGACTTTGTTTTCACATTCACACGGTACCCGAAGCCGGGGCCAGAGCCAGGGCCCACTAGTTGTTGCTGGTTGCTGCTTGTCCAGCTGAAACCGATTGGGCGCAGTGACGTAGCCATTTTGCTTGCACAGTCCTCACTGGGGGCAGCAGCTGCACCTGTTCCATTGTGGCCCCTGTAAACTAAGACGCTGTGCATTTCCGTCCTGGCGCAGGCGGCGCACCGTTGCGAGTGTGGGAAAGGGCTTATAAGAATTTCACTTGGGTTGTTCGGGTTTTTGGGTTTTCGGGCACTATTGTTGTTGTTGTTATTATTTTTGTTTCCTTTCTTGTGATTTTTTGGTGTCTTGTTGTTGCTTCTTCTGCTGCTGTTGATGTTGTCGAGAGCAGCTGTTATTGCTACTTGTTCGCCTGTTTGTTGTCATTTATAATCAAGGCTCTGAGCCCCGGCGCTGATAAGTTCATTTTATGAGCTCGTCGATCCTAGCCGTAGGGATTATAGCATGTTGTTCACACGCTCCGCACAAAGGCAGATCTAATGAGGCCGTGACCTGATTCCACAACAGTCCTTTGCTCTTTCCCACACAAAAACCAGCGCCGGGCCCATTCTCGAAAACTAGTCGGCCCAGTCAGCCTGGCCGTAGAGCGAAACAGAGCCTGGCCCGTTCGACTGGCTGGCCGGGGGCCAAATGCAACAAACTCGTGCCAATCGCGTGTACACCGCACGCCTGTAGCTTGTGAGCCACCGTCTCTATCGCTTTGGTCGCCATTAATCTTGAACTCTCCGCAGCACGTCGACGACGACTACGACGACGACGGCATCGTTGCCCCGCACATTTGCCCCCAATCAGCGCCTAGCTTTGAACTGCACGTTTGCTAAATTGAAAGCGACTTTGACTCCATCTCTGACTATGACTGCAACTGCAACAGCAACTAAGATGCTCTTGTGGCAGCTCCAGCTCCAACAGCGCCTCTGTCTCTAGCCGGGCTGCGCATGCGCCTGCCTTAACGCCTTATTGGTGGACAGATGGGACAGACTAATGCCAAGTTGGTGTCTTTGCTATGATATACCCTTTCTTTGGCTGATGTATGCATATTGTCTGCTTTCGTGTGTTTATTCTAGAAAGCATTATCAATAAAATATTCATTTAAATAAAAAAAAAGGTGAGCAAGTGAAAACTTTACGAGTTTTATATCAAATATTGATTCTTTGGAGATGTATCAGTACTATTTCTAAATAACTGTTTTTGTTTGGCTTCATAAAAAAAGCTCATACTTCTTAATAAAGTTGTTGTGAGCTTTAATCTATGTACGCAATATATTAACTCTGGGTAAAAGCTATTAATTGTAATAATATTTAAAAATAGTATTGATAAGCTTGTAAACAGTGTTGTAAATTATTTTATGTTCACGGTCAAATTAAAAAAAAATGCAGTATGATGATTTTTAGAGCTAGAAATACACTTTTTTTTTAACCAGAAAATTGTAAATACTAAGGAATTTTAAGAAAATGTTAGTGCCTCATAAAATAATAAAAAAATGTTCTGAATAGGGCTTAGAACCGATAAGCCTCAAGCCTTTACATACAATTTGTTAGGCAATTTATAAAAGTTGTTAAAATGTTCTGGCAGAGTATTTAAGTTTCGAGCTTATGTTTTTTGCAATTTCAGACTTTTGAGCCACAACTCTTTATTTGGCTTTTGGCTTTTGGTTCACACGGCAGGCGACCAAAGCAGCAATGCGGCAACCAGGCAACGAGGCAACAAGTTTTGCGCAAAGTTAGCGCAAAGCTTAAAAATATATATGACAAGCAATTAGTGTGCATTGAGGTTAGTTGAAAATGGTTTTTGGTTGTGGCTTGTGGCTGTTGTGATTCGTTGTATGCATGTGTGTATGTGTGTTTGTGCTTTACATGCGCCGTGTGATCGGATGCAACTGCGTTACTCATACGACACGTGTGACAACAAAGTTGAAAGTTAACTCAGCTTGTAAGCTGACGCTGCTGTTATTGTTGTAACTGTTGTTGCTGTTATTATTGTTGCTACTGTTCGAAGTCAGCAGAAAACTAAAAGGCCAAGCCAGCAACCACAAACAACGGCTAACGGAAGTCATGGGCAAAAGACAAACAAACAAACCAGAGATTCTGCAGCATCATGGGAACTGCTTGGGCTGGCAAAAAAACAAAAAAAGTACAAGTGTCATATTGCTGTGATGGCGATAAATAAAAAACAGGCAACATTTTATACACATAGTGTCAGGGCTGCCCGGCTGTCCAGCTGTCCAGCTGGCAGCTGCCCAGTCGCTGTAGCCGAGATCAGCGAAAAGCTGGAATAAAGCATCATCTTAGAACGACAACCGGATGTTGAAGTTTATTGCGATGAAGTTTAAGCGACAACTTAAGCTATGCAAAAGTTTTGGGAGCCCCAATGCTGTAAGGAAAGCTGGAAACTGTTACGCTTAATCGATACGCTTCAACGAAATGCTAGCCACTCAATGTTGTTGTTATAGTTTGGTTGTTGTTTTTGTTGTCGTAGTTGTCGCAGTCATCATCATCAGCCAAGCATGCGACATAATTGCGCGAGTTAAAGCCCCCCAAACAAGCGGCAGCCACAACAACAACAGCAATCATCAGCAACAACCAGCAGCAGCAGCAGCACTAACAACAAAAACAACAACAACAACAACAAGCAGCAAAACATTTCAGCAATCCATCGGATCGCATCACAATCCAGCCATCCGTCCAACGTGTGGGAAACACACGACAAATCTGTTTCCCACGGTCTCGTAAAGTAGGCACAACACAACACACACTCTCAGCCGCCGTCGCAGTCGCAGTAGTAGTAGGCTCCCATTTGTGCATATGCATATGTGTGTGTGTAAGTGAGAGCACCAAAGAGCCCAATAGCCGCAGACGACGAATAGGAGCCGCCGCTGAAGCAGCAGCGCAACTGTCATCATTGACAATAAGTATGACATGGACGATGGCAACGGCGAAGGCGACGGCGACAGCAGCGGCAACATCGACGGCGCACTGAGAGCCACGCGCAGACCCATTCTCATTCCAAATCCAAAATCTAAAGCCCCGACTGCGACTCACTCGGCAATCCATTTTTGAAGACGACGACGCGCGCCTGAGCGCAACAAGGCACGCTCTCTCGCTCACGCTCATCCAAAGGCAGCAGATAAGCAGTGTTGTCGAGTCGCTCGATTTCGTAAACTGGCGCAATAATATGCCAAAGATCGCACAGTGGGCCAAGTGTTGAACATTTTGAAAAACGAATTAATAATTTTAATTTTGAAAAATTAATTAATAATAAATCAGGGTTGGGAAACAACATGTTTTGATGATGTTTAAGACTAGTAACAGTAGATCTATTAGAATTACCGCATTAATGGCTTTTTTATATATTCTAAAAATAGTACATAAAAAGTTTGGTTATGCATTTAACGGGAAATTAAAAATCTTTATTTTTTTATTTATTTATTTTATTTAAAAAACAGGTAAAAAATAAATGAATAAAGCTGTTCGTTGCATACTTTGAGGAACATTCAAATATTTAATTAGTAATAACACAATCGAATCTAGCTATTTTAAAGATTTAAAAAAAAAAAATATGTGAGATATACGAACCTTTTTTATTGATTTTAAATCCTTATCCAAATAATTACATTCTTATTCTATTCAGGTCTACTTTTATGTTATAAAAACACGCTCATAAAAGTATGCAGCGGATGTTTGGGAATGATATATTAATATATATATATATATATTTATGTCAAATTTATTTCTCGATTTCTCATAAATAAAGAAATAATTGAAATAATGTATTCCAATGCATATAAAGTATGATACCTTTGTAGAACGAAATAAATAAAACCACGCTAAGACCAATATTTTGTTAAGTAGAACGAAAAATATCAATATTTAAGTATTTATTTAGCTAACCAACTCAAATTTTCCAAATATAACTAGCACGTCTTTATTCAGCGACGACCCACTGTGCAGTTGATTGCCTGGCAACTTGGCAACCCCAGCCCCAACGTGTGCCTGCAACGGACTTCACAGTAGCCTCTCTTTGTGTGCGCTGCCGAGTGCCGCTACCGAGCCGAGACCGAAGGCACGAATGCCACCACAGCTCCGTATGTGTGTATGTGGATGTGTGTGCGAATGATCATGCGGGAGCTCAGGCCCAGTCGCTGCAGGGAGAGCGTCGTATAAAAGTAACGTTGGGAACTTGTTTGCCACTCATTTCATAAACGTGCCGCCTGTTGAACGGAACACAGAGCGCGACGCACGCGCAACCGCCCCAAAGAAAATACGATATCGACGTGAATATGTGCGTGTAGCCCGGTTCAAGCCAAAAATCAAAACTGTACCAGAAATAGTGAACGTGATTCGAATCACAACATGGTCATGGAGATGTCCAAGACCTATCAGTACCGGAAGGTGATGAAGCCGCTGTTGGAGCGCAAGCGCCGTGCGCGTATCAACAAGTGCCTCGATGATCTCAAGGATTTAATGGTGGAGTGCCTGCAACAGGAGGGCGAGCATGTCACGCGCCTCGAGAAGGCCGACATACTCGAGCTAACGGTGGATCATATGCGCAAACTCAAGCAACGCGGCGGCCTCTCGCTGCAGGCCGTCGGCACTGCTGGCGGCGGGAATGTAGCTGCCCCCAGCACCAGCGCCGCCCACGTCGAGTCCTTTCGCTCCGGTTATGTTCATGCTGCCGATCAGATTACACAAGTGCTGCTGCAGACGCAGCAAACCGATGAGATTGGCCGCAAGATTATGAAGTTTCTATCGACGCGACTAATTGAGCTGCAATCCCAATTGCTGCAGCAACAACAACAACAACAACAACAGCCCGCCGTCGGGTACGCCTCAGGACGCTTAGCCTTTCCGCTGCTGGGCGGTTACGGCGCCGCTGCCGCAGCCAGTTACAGCGCCTTCCTGGCGGGCAAGGACGAACTAATCGATGTGACATCCGTGGATGGCACGGCGCTATCCGAAACGGCGTCAGTTAGCTCGCAGGAGTCGGGCGCCTCGGAGCCCGTCTGGCGGCCCTGGTAATCAACTGGCTGCCTGCACTCCTGGCGACATCATCTAATTTCTAGATCTTATCTTTAGTATTCCAAATGGCTATTAACCGTTCGCTGCAGCCATTATCAGCAGCAGCAAACAACAACAGCAAAATCCGTTGTCTTCCAAAGCAAATTGTCGCATCAAATCGCATGATTTTGTTGCACTGTGCATTGTTTTTAAATACTTTTAAGTTTATTTTGATAATATTTGTAAATTTTGTATTTCAACTGTGATATAACTAAAGTACGTCGCGTTTCAATACACTTTGATTGCGCTGACCTCCTAATAATTTTGCTAATGTTTTCTAGAGTTAAATGCTTGCGATGTTCATAAATGAAAGCGTCTTATCAAATTAGCTAAATTAAGCTTTAAATAATTTATAAATGTTAAATTAGGAATTAAATATGAATAAACAAAAGTTCTCATATCAAAGACAACTAACATATTTATTTTTATTCACCAAACGCTTTTCAGCCTAATAAAAAGGATTTATTATTCCCATTAAATCCCAATTGGAATATTTTTAGCGAGTGTAAGCCGTTCATAATTTCATTAACTACTATTTTATTTTAAGCTCTCTTTATTTTGAAGAATTATTTACCATTTTTTAGTCACTTTAATTTATTTTATAATCCTATACATTTCTAATTATATAATAGTCACAGATTCGATAGATACGTTGAGAAAGCTGTATAAAACTGTTACATTTCTGAGTTCAAAGAAATACCCTTAGCAGAATATTAGAAACCTATATACTAAAATTATGAGATTATCTCCATAGATAACATTTTGCCTTGAAAGATTCGGAAGTTTAAAGCGTTTAATTTTTTGCTAAATAAAACCAAGAAAGGGCACATAATAAATAATATTAAAAATTCAAATTTATTTTACAAATTATTAAAATATTTTACATTTTAAAAGAAATGCAATTTCCCAAAATTTTCATAATATCAGTCATTCTCATAGATAATTCTGAAGAATCTTTAGATCTTTTATACATTTCATATATGTGAATATATATTCAAAAGCTTACATTATAATATAGGGTCTCGCAAGTCCTTTGTATGAAAGATATAACTCAATGTATAGTATATATAGTATGTATGTATGTATAGTACATATATCTGAAATTCGACCAAAGCTTTGGATCATAAATACGCAGTTGTTTTTTCATGCTTATCTATTGGCAGCAAATATGTGCTGAGTATGCATTCAATGAATTTTAAAGTAAATCTTCACATATCTGCACCTCCTGTGCTCCCATTTCAAATGCGATCTACTGCCACACACACAGACACCCAAGCACACACACGTGCTTGTGCTGACTTTTACTTTTATCAGGGGAACATCTCTTCACATTTCATGCAACAAGCACATCAGCATATCTGAAGTTGCCGTCACAGAAGCAATTAAGAGCTTGTAGCTACTGTAAATAGATGTAGATACAGATACAGATACAAAGATACATACATATACATATAATGTGAATGTCTGAATCATTTATGCAATCAATTGTGCATCTCTCTTCTTCTTGTCAGCGGTAAAGTAATTAAATAACTGCCTGGTCTAATTGGACCCGACGCGGTCAACAATGTCTTGTATATTTTCTGATTGGCCCAAAACTGGTTAGACCTGTAAAATCAACCCCTAAATTTGAGTTGGATGCTGTTGCTATCGCACTGATATCTACCTGCGCACAGGTAAAGACATCAATAATAAGCCTGGCTTAACAGGGACTGCAGGAGCCCAGCTCAGGTAGACCCGAACAAACAAGAGATGGTTACAAAGTGTTGGCCACCAGATTAGCCGGCGGCCAATGAGTCACCCAATTCAACAATGGCTTGCAGTTATGCAAAGGTTATTAAGTAGTGTTGTTTTAGGGGTAGCTGAAAATTGATAATTGAATGCCATTTGGGAATGAGAACGAAAACTGTTTTTTTTTTTAAATTGTATATATATTTTTGTAAAAATATGAGTTAAAATTTATCACAATTTTGTAAAGCTCAGTTGAGTGTTGAGCGACTTGCAGTTAATTTTGTTTGCATTTTTTCAAAAAATTAACAGAAGACGCCTTAAAGCAGGAAACTGGAACCACTGGCCCCAAATGGAAGACATTGTTGCGTGTATGTTTAGCTGACCAAACGCTTAGGCTTGCACCCAACGATCCTGGAACTGAGCGACGGCTATTTCGTTGGCGGTGCTGCAGTACAGTGGCTCGACGAGATCGTTGTCGGCGGGCAGATCGGAGGCGGCGGTCCAGAAGAAGGTGCCATGAGCGGTGCGCACAAAGTGTACTGGCACAGTAGGCATTTGTTCGAGTTCGTAGTCCTCCATTTCGCAGGAAGCGGAGAGACGCTCATTGGCTTCGTTCTCATAGGATTCCAGCGAGGCGGCGCAGGATTTGTTGGCGATGGACTCAAGATCGGCATTGCGGCTGTTCTCAATGGACTCCAGCGATTCCAACGAGTTGGCCTTGTGTGTGTTTTGCATGTTCTGCTGCTCCTCGACCTGTTGCTGATGCTGTTTAAAGATCTTCTGCAGCAGCTTCTTCACGCTGTAGGATTTCTTGTTCGATTTGATGTTCATGTTGTTGACGATGTTCTGGCTCTGGCACATTTTGAATGTATGTTTGCGTTTTAGCTGAGTTGTTTGCTGTACGAAGCGTAGTGCTCGAATGATGTCTGATCCTCTGAAACTGCTGCCTTTTATACCCGCACAGGACCAAAACGAAACCCAAGCCGACAGCAGGTCGGGACAGCGAGGGTAGAGGCAGGCAGGCAGAAAGATACACCAGATACTGTGCGAGTGTGGGAAAGTACAAGGATACGTGCACAGACAAAACGAGTAAACGAGAAAATCCTGAGCACAGACACTCGCACACATGCACACAAAAAACGGCAGGTGTGTTTCGAAACGGACCGCTGGGACGGACCTGCATGCCATTAACCTGCATGCGTTGGAGTGTGAAGGCATGTCATGCTGGATCGCTCGCACCTGCTTGTTGGGTAGGGCAATTTTATCCTGCGCCAGGATCGTGAGAAGCGAGACTTTCTACCAGTTCCCACAGTTTTTCGAAGGATCCTTTTTCGAGCCTATTGAAAACAAGAACAACAACAACAAAAAAAAGAATCTTTTTGCTGATCACTTTTGGTTTTTATATGCTCCTCAGTTGTTATCGTTGTTGTTGTTGTTGTTGCTGCTGGCAGCTCTTTATGCACTTATCTCGTTTTGGTTGGCATAGAAATCCCTTTTTCGGGTCTTGAACACGTGTGCAGCGTTGCCCCCGAAAACGTGGGAGAATATTTTCAATTTTCAACGCTTGAACGACCCAAACAATTAATGGCCTGACAGCAGAGGCCCAGATCAACTAGTTGAATAGGCAAACACACTTTGGCACTGAGACTGGGATCATTTAATGCGCTGTAATTTGAAATTTATAAATTTTTTGTGCCTCGAGGCGTTGCCCAAACGAGCGAGAAAAAAGGAGGATCATAAAAGAAGGAAAGAAAAGGGAAAAAAATAAATAACTAAAACGTGTCAGGCATTCTAAAGCCGAAGGAGTTGCTTTTAATTTCATTTCGATGGCACACAATTAGCAGGCGAGTCGAAACGGTCGGCCCCCCGCTCCTACCCTGTCCATGCCTTATTAAGGGGCACTTTGTGTGCATCCTGGAGGAGCTAAGCGAGAGAGGGAGAGCTGCGCATACACACGCGCAGCGGTGCGCCAGCGTTGTCCTTTTTGGACTTCGGTTCGGTCGCAAGTTGGACACGTGATGGCGCGTGAGGCGTTGAGGTTAGCACAGAGCCATGGGAACGATTTCGGGGACGATCCAGTACTTAATGGATCGTCTTTGACTTGGCCATAAATATTTGTAGCCCATGTGCGTTGGGTTTCCTTCTTTTCATTATTTTTGTTGGAGCTACAGAGTCTTTTATTTTTTATACACAACGCCGGAGAGACAAATTAAGATTCAAGCGGTGACTGTCCTGGTGAGAAGTTGTAGGCTGGCGTTAACAGTTCGTTTCAAAGTTGTTCGAACCCAAAGATTGCGCAGTTCTATTGATGTGTTCCTAGATCCAGGCTATGATTATAAGGTTCGCCTTGAACTCATTGTTATTAGGAGTTTGGGTGATTTGTGTGTGTGTTTTTTGTTGTGCTCAGCTCAGCTATTGAGGATTAATTAGAAAGAAAGGCAACAAACTAAGCATTTGTTTACACAGTAAAGCAATAAATAGTCAGTCAGATAAGATAGAAATTGACAGCTTGGGGTGTTTAAAGTTCTATGGTACTACATATATTTGCTATCTAAGCCCCAGCTGATTTGTATGCACTTTAGGCTCGTTTTTGAAAGTGGATTAAGTAAAAGGCAAAGTGGAATGCAAGTAATTTATTCCAATGCACTCCCTGATAAAAATAATTCTCAAAATTTTATAATAATTATGAGCGCAATAAACAAAGCATAAGAAAATCAAATAGTCAAGATGTAAAAATGTTTTATAAGCAATAAATTTGAAAATATTTTCGAGTTATAAGAACATAAGAATTGTTTAAAATTTTATTAACAAATAATAAATAAAAAATGGCATTAATTTTAATTAAATCGATTTATATATTTTAAAATATTCTTGAACAACAAAAAAACACAAATTTTTAATTTAAGGGGCAATTAGATATTTAATTGGATATCTGATTACTTACGAAGAAAAGCGCATCAATTTCCAACTCGAATAATTAGCTTGAATATGAATTTATGAAAAAAGGATATAGCAATAGATATCATATATTTAAAATATCATGTATACATTTTAAACATACAATTGATTAAATTATAACAGAATAAAACGAATATATATTCCAATGTACGCTTCCCAGATAAGTAGTATATGTAGCAATTATATAAGAGCATTCAGCGAAGATTTTTCAGTTCCTATTTAAATTTGAATCTCTTCCAATCAGTAATAGAACAATTAAGAAATTGGTAGCTCTCCACGTATTGCAAAGAAACTTTAAGATGGCTTACTTTAGTTGAAACACCAATTCATAAATGATGACTTGATTTCGCAAACAGTTATTTATTATTGGAAATCAATGCTTAAAGAAATCAAATGTTACCAGGAATATATTCTTCAAACGCAAATAAAACCATAGTTGACCATTTCGCCCGAGCTGTACAGAATTATTTCATGGAAGTAGAAATTACGGCCTTGGCTGTTTTGGTTGACTCATTCTACCATATCATAATAATGCACGATTGTTTGTTCCAATTGTGTGTCGTCCTTCACTCTATTTTGGTTGACTCATTCCCCTAGTTTTCATTTCATGGCCCACGTGCAATAGCCACCAAATTTCTATGGCAACCAAAAACCAAAAACCAAAAAAAGATTGTTCGAAAAGCCCTGCTGGGGGTCCACAGACTATAGATATAAACAGATAGCAGCTACCACTGTGGCGGTTTTTGGGCTACCGTGGTACCTTGTTTGGCCCAAAATCGTTTCCAGTGAAAATCTTTGACCTGCTCTCTCGATGAACACGTGCACTGATTTCTTATCGTTGCCGATCATTAAAGGTTCCAAAATTGTAGATTAGCCCGAAACAAAACCTGTGGCACACACAAAAAAAGAGATTTGAAAAATTAAAAGAAAAAATATATATCAACAACAACCTGACCCCTCGCCGGTTGCCATTGTTTGCAAGTGTTTAGGTTCCTGGCCCAAATGTGTGCGTACACACACGCACTGGGTTTGGGATTGGACTTGGGCTTGGAACTGGGCATGAGAACGTGATTCGTCTTGTTTGAACACGTGACGACCTCGTTTCTCTCACTGCGGGGTGCTTGGTGTTACGACGCCGTTTCCAAATTGCAGCGTCGCCAACTGACACGTCTTGCTGATGTACTATCTATCCACAAAATATATGCAGCAAGTGCCCCGGCCCCGATAGATGGCAAACGCAAGGTACGTGCGTAACTTGTGAGCAGCGAATTTTCACACATGTGGCTGCAACAGCAGCGAGAAGCGGGAAATACCCGCAACCATTGGGCCGCAATCAGGTCCAGTTACAGGATTCGGGTTTTCCACGACCAGTGTTAACTATGCCGATGTTACGGTATTTCCGCTATTCTCTGGTCAGCGTGAACTTCGAACGAGGCGGGCGAAAATTCAACAGAATGTAACCCTAGAGCCGGCGACGGCAATCACTTCAACTGGTCTAGTTGAAATTGCAGTCCCACATAGAACCTCAAAAAACAATCCATTTCGAAGCCAAAGCATTAAAGTCATGTCCGCCGCAGTTAAAACAACAATGTATCTACAAATCGCAGATATATTTGAATAGCGACCCACGCGGCGGTTTTGTAATGATAAAATAACACACCAAAACACACACATGCACGCACAGGCGGCACACTCATAAATGCGTTATAAAAATAAAAATCTGTTGGTCTGGCTTGGCAGACACATGTGGGGTCCTTTTTTTTATCATCATATTACATGCAAGAGACGCAGCGCACTTGACACGAGACAGGGCGACATGTTGAATTATCTTTTAGTTTACAAATTAGTATGTGAGATGCTTGTTGCACATGCGGGAGGCAGTTCTGGGAATGCAGACATTGTTAGTTTAGGACGTGCACAATGCAAGGATCAATGGGCAATTGCCAAAGAAACGCTTTTTGGCCGCCCATCACTCAACGCACGTGCAGCGCACAAAAGGGGTTGTAATTACAGTTTAACTCAGTGTCGCCGCCCTCCCTAAAAACCAGGCTCAACAACACTACACACCACACACACAGACCGCACCGCACCACACAAGACACCGAGGGGTCCGGTCCGGTATATGCAGATTGGAGGGCAACACGTGCATGTTGATGAGTCCGATGAGCATGCGAGGCGTGGACAGGTCTCAGACTCGGTTTTTGGTTTGCCCTCTCAGGGGCGTCGCCGATCGTTGCAGCTAAGGTTTCATATGAACACTAGCTTAAGGGTGAGGACCTCCTACTTGAGACCCTAGGGAGCTCGGGTTCCCTCACTCTCGCACTCGTTCGTAGCTGGGGTGTTTGGTTGCGTTGACACGCCGAGTTTCTGGGGAGCCATTTAGGCATAAACAAGCACCTACAAAACCCAGACCCTATTAAAACGAAAACTCATTAAAATATATCTAAATTATCGTCCCTTTGCCTCAATCTTTCTACGCGCACAAACAAGTCTTTCAATTTTCTAGTCGTTAGCGTGCCTGGTCCCACTTAATCCTTCCAAGACTAATTACAAAACTGTAGACGCCGGAATCCTGTTACGCATACTGATAAGCTCTGTGATTTAAGAGTTGTCCCCATTAGATGGAATATCTTATTTCTATATTGGGTTTTAGCTCAAACTCAATGCTCCGATTTTCTAATGCAGCACTAACAGATATTGAAGTTTGATCTTGATAGCTGCGCTATACCAAGAAGAGTGTCAATATTTTGAAGCAAACACCAACAGTTTGAGACGAAATGCGATATTGCATAGGTACAGTTGAGCTCAATTGTACATTGCGTGAGCAGGCTCTATGAGAAATGATCATGCACTGATTTTGAACTATTTTTATTTCAAAACATTCCAAAGTAAAAGGAAGATAGTATTAAGCAAAGGAATGAAGACAGGTGAAAAGGGACTCTAATACCATAGCATAACCTCAATTATGTATTTTTAAGAATAATAAATTGAAGGCTGTATAAAAATTATCAAACCATAAATATTATTTATTTCATTATTTACATATAGGATCTAAGGGTGATTTAATAGTATATGTATATGTTTTCTAATAACTAATACAATCTTGTAGATAAGAGTGAACTTTGTAAGATAGTCTATTTCTAAAAGTGTAGTTAGAAAATAAAGGGTGTAGACGTCTTAACTATGGTGAAGATATTTAGATAAGGTGATAGACATTACTTGGTTTCAGAAAAGATATAAATGTTGAGTAGGATCAGTTAAAAATGTTATTGGATTATTATTTTTAAAGTACTTATAAATATATATTATTTAAGTATATGTATCTTTATATTTGTTATTCTCGAAGGCTACAAAATCCTTCTAAAAAATGTTCGGCTTTAGGATGTTTAGAGATTTGCAGTCACTCGTTTTTTTTCTATAATTTACTTTTAGTAAAGATTGCAGTCAATGTAAAATGATTTTTTTATTAGTGAAATTATTATTAATACAAATATTATACTACTTTAGACAGTCATTTAGCAGTAAATTGTTAACAGTAACTACATTATGCCACGATATTTTAAATAGATTCGGGGCCTCTAAAACCTAAATGGATTGTTAAAATATTTGGTAAGCAAATTATTTTTAAAATTTTCCAAGTTCGCAGATTTTACAGAACTATAAATATAACAAACAAAGTTAAGTTTGTTTGGTAAAAAATTGCTTTATTAGATATTTAATAAACGGCTTTCAAGGTCGCTAATTGCCTCATGCACCATTTGTTTGTCATTAGTTACTTTCGGCAGGTTTTTATTAAGAAAATTAGAATTTTGTTTTTTCTATCAGATAGCCAGCCTGAGAGGAGGAGGCCGCGTCGCCCTAGTGATGGGTGGTCGGAGTTAGGGAGTATCTGGGCAAGAGTTCTCCTTAATCTCCTGATGGGACGGGCACCTTGAAGAGTACTAGCTAGTCTGTTGGCGTGTGTTGCTAGCGAAATCTTTTCTATAGTATTTAAAAAATTAAGTTATAAAACCCAATAAGTAAAATGTTGATGATCGCCCTTTAAATAAACTAGGCAAGATACCCAATTCTTAACTAAAATTAATTGAAATAAAATAATGACATAAAGAAAATAAAAGAAGACGAATATCATTTTTTTTCCAAGTTTTAGTTTTTATTACTATTAAAGCTTGTAATATTCTCTTATAGTCTAAAGTTAGTAAGCATAATCTCGCTTATTTGTACATCTTAAAACTATTAAAGCCGGAGATTGGTATCTTATAAGCTAGTCATGCTTAGATCTATGTAAAGCTTTTGTTATCACAGTTTACATCGAGTCAATTGGAAGACATGATTCGTTGTTATGGTTGAAGTTGTAGATTGTTGTTATCTCTGTGGATTACCAGGGGCGCCACACTGAAGGGCTGCCAGACTGTGGGCTCGCTGCTGCCTCAGACTCCTCGGCATCGCTGTGATAGCCGGAAGATGCGGGGCTGGCGGAACGACTGATTGGCATGGATTCCAATTCGGTTTGCTGCTGCTGGTGTTGTTCTGATTGCTGGTCTGCCTGCAGCATGCGCTGGAACTCAATGCCCAGATGTGTCATCACCGTCTTGCCAACATCAACGCTCAAAGCCGGCGTGCAGGCCATCACACGTGAGATTTCGCTGACGGCATTCATGTAACCGTTCTTGAAGCTGTCCATGGGCACAGGTGAGACCGGCGCCTGTTGCTTGATCAGCTGCTTGCGCATGAAGACAAGTGCCGCCTCGAGCATTTCAGCCTTGTCCAGACGTAGTATGGCATCGTCGCCCTGGAACTCGGCAACAAGTGTCTTCAGTGTGTCCAGGCACATGTTCATGCGTGCCCGACGCTGACGCTCCAGCAGCGGCTTCTTCACCTTCAGATAATGCTGGGTCTTCGAGACGTACGCGGTTTCAGTTTGTGGTGCCATTTCTGAGGTCTTCTTGAGTGCTTTAGTTGTGCACGGTTTGCAGGATGCTGTGTGAATGATGCTCTTCTCGAATGCAGCGTCGCCTTTTATAGGCTGCACTGCAGTTCGGGCTTCGGGTCCTGCAGCCAGGACCTGCTGCAGGTAGCCAGACGTGCAGAGATCTAGAAATCTCTCTCTCCCTCGCTCTTTGCAATGCGTGGGAAAGGAAATCGTTGATAGACCCTAAAACTGAGATGCACATCAACAATAACTAAAAGACGATTGTCTAGTTGCGTGTCTGACGCATTGTAACTGCAATTAAACCGTAAAATTCTGGCCAAGATCCCAGAGAAGAGAGAGAGGCCAAGACAATTGACCGGACCGTGGTGATTTGTCTTATAAGCCAAAAGTAAAAATTGATGAAAAGTTACAAATGTTCTTGGATCGATGTGGTTTTTATGGCTTCGTCCTTCAAAAAGGCTTGTTGTATTTTCGGGCAAAAAAATATATGCTTAAAAATAGTAATTGTATTCAAATCATTTTAGAAAATTCACCGATCGGCATTAACATTAACTACATGAACTACAATAAGTTTTTAACTAATTTATTTAGTAGATAAATTATAAAATTAAAATATGTAAATATTATTTATAACATCTTAAGGTCTCTTAAAAAGCCTTATCCGACTTTTTAATAGTTATTAAATAACTTTTCTAAGGACAATTTTTTTATGCCATAAAAAAGCGTTCATAAGCTTAACGCAAATTTAAGTTAGATACATAAGCATACATAAGCTGAAGAAAGTAGCTCAGCTATTTGAGAAATTGAACAAGGTTCGAAGTCCAACTTAGATTATTTATAGCTTGATATTCCCTTATAAAATTAATATTAATATTTGTTATGAACTTTATTTTTCAAAGGATTGTCACCTTTATTAATATAAGTCTGTGCCTAGATATTTCGACAAATCACGGACTTAAATAATTAGGTTAAATAGTAACCTAGTTCACGTATAGAAGATACCTAAACGAAATTTTATATTTTCTAAAATAACAAAATTTAGCTAGTACTTATAACTAGTTAAGTACTTTTTTTTTAATTTAAAATGTTTTATATTTTCAGTTCAGTTCCTAATCCCCTCACACACATAGTCCAATTACAGCTCACAGAAAAAGAAATTCCATTATATTCACACTACTAGTACATACCCAATCTGCAGAGCTCCAGTTAGCATCCGTGCCTATAAGAAGGGGTGGTAGCTCCGTTGCGGTAAGTGGCACCCGCAGCTCGGCGGATCGGCAGCTCGGCACTCGTCAGTCGTCCGTCGTCAGTGGCTCGTATGTGCGTCGATTGCTCGATTTTCATATCGTGAGAACCGCTCGAGAAACGTCGTGTGTTTCCCACGCGATGTGCACACCTGCCATTTAAGTCGCTTATATGGTTGCGATTACAAACACAGCAGCAACATAAACAGCAGCAACATGAGGGCCTCGACTGTTGACGGCACACATTTATTGCGTCGGCGCGACGCGCATTATCAGCGTCGTGTGGCTGCCCTGACGACTTGACTGACGGACTGACTGTCTGATTGTCTGACTGACTGATTACTGGCTGCTTTACTTTAGTTTTTCACTCTTGTCGTCATCATGTTGCTGCCGCTGTTGTCGTTGTTGCCGCTGTTGTTGTTGCTGGCGTCGCCGTTGTCGTCATTGTCGATTGTTTAATTTAAATCGTCGTCGCGATGTCGGCTACTTGGCTTCAGCTTAATGATTATACCCCAAAGTCTGCTTCGAGGTTTCTGCGGAATTGTGCGCAATAGTTATTTGTACTTTACGACATGCGCTAATTGAACCGCAGAAGAGTTTATGAGCCACAGCTTCAGCTTAAGCATCAGCCACAGCAACGTTGATTGGCCAAAGCCGAAGGTGAAAAGTTGGCGCTACCGTTGACGTGATTGGAATTGAGTTTTTTATATGTATACAAGTGCTACTGTCGGCCAACATCAATTGAGCGTCAATTGTGGATTTGATTTGATGAGCATTGGGTCATAAGCGAGCAGAACGTGAGCAAAAAATAGGCCTCAAGAAAAAATTGCCAGCAGGTGCAAGACTTGAAGATTTGCAATCTTTCAGATACGTTTAAGAGCGTGGCATTTATAAGAACAAATCGTGCAGGTGATTAGGGCCTTTAATAACAGTCTAAATTAAATCGAAAGGGCTTCTGAAATATATATCTTATTGGAGAAAATATTCGAACTACCAATTGAGCATTTAAAGACACCTCCTTGATTAGAAATTGAACAAATATTTTCCTATATAACTTAATCCGAAAAAGTTTGAAAACATCTAGAACAAGTAGTCCAAATATATTTTGAGAGTTTTAAAGAAATACAAAACTTTATTGGAGCAGGGCTTGCACACGCCAAATCTTCAGAAAGAAAGTATTTAAATAAATTAAAATCTTTTGTTTATGAGACATCTTTTCAGATTTTAGCCTGCCAAGATAGAGGCACTCACACAGGAATATTTTGATTAACAAAAACGTTCATACTTCAACTCTCAAAGGTGACATCACAGAAATCTCTGCGCTTGAGTTGTGTGTCTTTGGAAAATTTGGTTAAACTAATTTTGAATTTCACAATATTAAGAAAAGTATAAAGAAACACATTCCAGTTTGATAAAACAAAGTTAATTTAATGCCGAATAGTAAAATACACCTTCCCCCCATTAAATAAAAAATAAATACAAACACCAAAGATTGATCACAACATGTTGCTGACTTTTATTGATTTCAATATGTTGCATTTTATTTTAATTGATACAAAAACAACCCTTTAAGCAACTTTAATCCCACTCATAATCTTGATTTATACTGTTGACAATGCATAAAGGGAAGCCAATAGTTGTAATGAAAACATTTATTTTACCATTAGGGAAACAGTTCCCAGGTAACTTCAAAGATATTTACCTTTAACCTACAACACCGTAAATTAACTACACGATAACTGGACAATTGTATTGCTCAGCATTGTTAAAAGAACTAAACATTAACTGCCTTAAATGGTGGGAAAACCCAAGCGCAACACTTACTAAGATTCTAATTAGTTAAGCATACCAAAACAAATGCGTGTATGGTAATTTTTAAACTCAAATGCTATACTTAAAACATCGCAGTGCAATACTTTAATACAGTGGGTACCATTAAAGGCCACATTCAATTAGACAACAACTCCCCAAAGTGTGGCACGTGCCTAACCCTCCCACAGCTTTAATTAAAAGTGACTGAAAAAGCACTCAAATTATAATCCACAAAACGCCCAAATACGCAATCAAGTGGCGATCAAACAAACGCCACTAAACTCAATTGCTGCACCTTGCGCCATAGCCGAAGTTGCAAGCAAATCAAATGCACGACGGCCACGTGACCGCCCAACGCCCCGCAGGCGGCTGATACTGCGCAGCACGAGACAAGTGCGTCCGCCACGCGACTGCGGCCGGCGCAAGCTTTCCACAAGTGGCCAAACCGACAAATATCAATCAGGTGCAAAAAACGAGCCGGAGGCGGCATTGGGTCGGGTTTTGTGTGCATTTGATAATTGGGAAATGAACGGGCACACACACACTTGTCCGAGAAGGCTTTAGAGGTCGAGCGAGACTTTCGCCAGGCAGCAAGTGCAATATGTGTCAGGCAGTCAACATCCATCCACCACCGGCAACAGCAACAACAACAACAACAACAAGAACGGCAGCAACACGAACCGGGCTGTGGCCTAAATTGCAAGCAGCTGCCACTCGAACCGTGGGATATTTTTCCCCTAACCAACTGAGGGCCATCGAACCTTATCCATGGGAACCACAACTGCTCGACGCTCTCAATATTTATTTTGTGCGTTCGTTATATTGAATAAGTAAAAAACAAAACAAGGGAAAGGAAGCATCGACAATGAGGGGTGCGGACGACTGACACGATTATCCTGCACGTGTTGAGCTTGCTCTCCACTCGGCCTGATGAGCCTGCGCTGAAAGCGTGGCAGGCAAGCGTTGGGCGGCTGCTGTTGCCACAGTTTCCACAGTTGCTGCTGCTGTTGCTTTTGCTTTTGCTCTGAAACTTGCAACATCAGTCAGCCGCGTGCTGGCCACATGTGTTGCCCATGTGGCACTTGTCGCTGAGTGCTGCTGCTCTTCTTCTTTGATTGGGTGGTGGTTGTGGTGTTTTTTGGGCGGGAAGCTGAGCTATATAAGCGCGACACTTGCCACGCCAGCAGCACAGTTGAAATTTGCAACGCGAAGCGCTAACAACAACCGAAACAAAACTATGTCTAAAGTGAAGAATCTAATTGCCAAAATGCTGCAGCGTCGCGGCAAGTGCAACGTCAGCAGCAGCAGCAGCAGCGGGCACAGCAACAACAACAACATCAGCCACTGCCAGCACTATGAGAGTCTAGAGGAGATTGCGCAAAATCAGGCCAACGAACGCATGCTGCAGGAGACAGCAATGGGCACACATCAATTGCTCTTTTGCCTGGAAACAGCAGACGGCAGCTTTTATTGGCATGCACAGTAGCAACAGCAACAACAACAAACAAACAAACAACAACAAACCGGTAGATAGAAGTGGTCAAATGTATGAATGAATACTTCTTCAATGAAGCCATCCCATCCAGTCAGCCCGTCAGCCACTCAGCCAGTCAGCCGGTCATGCGAAACTAGTTGCATGCAACATATGAGCAAGTGGGAAACAAGCTGCCAATGCAATCGGCCAAGCAGCCATCAACGGCAACAATGTCAACGTTGTCCCGGGCAAGGTGTTAATTAAGTATTTAATACCAACTTTATGCCAACTTTAAATACCTTGTGATATACATTTACATACTCCGAATCTATCAGAGTTTAGTTCATAGTGCCAATAGTATAAATGTTGTTAATTTTTAATCTAATAAATAATCACTTAAAAGTAAAAAAAAACTATGCCTTGTATTGGTTTTCAGATTGGTTTTAATAATGATGGTAAATCACCCATAGTTCAAGTCGATAAAAACGTACTAGGTTTTAGCAATTGTGGTTTTATTAAATAATTGTTTCGATAAAACCCGAGTGACTTAAATTACAGATAAAGTTGTCAATTTTATTAAGTTTTTTAGTATTTTTTTCAATATTACTATATTATTATTATTATTATTATTATTATTATTATTATAATTATTATTATTATAACTATTATTAATATTATTATTGTTATCGTTATTATTATTATTATTATTATTATTATTATTATTATTATTATTATTATTATTATTATTACTATTATTATTATTATTATTATTATTATTATTATTATTATTATTATTATTATTATTATTATAATTATTATTATTATTTTATTATTATTATTATTATTATTATTATTATTATTATTACTATTATTATTATTATTATTATTATTATTATTATTAACATTATTATTATTATTATTATTATTATTATTATTATTATTATTACTATTATTTTTATTATTATTATTCTTATTATTATTATAGTGAAATAACATCATTCAAACTTAAAGGAGCTGATGGTAATTTAATTAACTATGATCCTAGTGCCTATTTAGTTATAGGCCCTCAAAGCTTGAATTCGTATAGGGTCAATAATAACATCCTGTCTCCAGAAACTTTGAAATTCAATAAACCGCATAACTACATACCAGTTACACACGCCCAGTAAGCTTCTCGTAAGTTCAGTGCAGCGACCCTTTGACGAATGTGCCGTTCCACACCCCCCTCTTTTCAGCCTTCTAGCCTGTCATTTTACGTGTGTCTGTCGCGCGTTATTACGCGGCTCAAGCATGCACACACATACAATTTCACAGCCACAGCAACAACAGCAATGACAACACCAACAACAAGAGCCACAACGATGGAAAGGCATTGCATAGACAATGTGCGAAGCAACCCCCAACCCCGTTGTGTACCCAAATGTGCCCCTATTGAGATCGACGATCCGTTCGCCATGTGCAGTTGAAAAAATGTTCTCACACTCTCGAAAGATTGTAACGGCTTGCTGTTCAGCACACTCTCAGCACGCCATGCTCATCATGGCTTGCCATCTCATCCCCCTGCGCTCAATGTGGTTGTCTCCCTCTCGCCGTCGATCGGCTGCTCGCACTTCCTGCCCGTGGCCAAACTGGCCACGTATATTGTTTATATAGTTAACGAATGCGATACATTTAATCTTTAGTGTGTGTCAATTTGCTGTACAGTCATTTAGTTTGCATGCCCCGCACAGCGTCCCTATCCTAAATGCTCGTTACCCGATTCCTGGTCCCCGGTCCCACGACGTGCCCAGGCATGCCACTTAGCGTGGCCCAAGTGTTCAACAGAAGCTACAATTCAGCATTCATAATTGACAACAAGAACAACAACAACAACGGCGACGGCAACAACAGCAAAGAGGAACCTCTGGGCCACGTCGGGCAAGAAAAAAATAAAAGGCAGGTGGTAGTTTTTTTCGGCAGTACTGTCCACACCACTCGCCATGACTCGATCTTAGGCACGGTCAGATTTACCGTGGGACAAGTGCATAAATATTTTGGTAAAAAATTAATGTGCTGCTAAATTTAAAATTTTAAATATAAAAATCAGAATAAGCCATAAATAAATGGAATCTGCTCACAAATATTGCTTGAGGTCAATTTTTCTTTTCTTTCTCAAATCTTTTCCAGCCCATTCTTCTGGTTCAACCTAATTGTCTTCCACTTCGGTCTAAAATTCCTTTTTCGTATACTTCCCACGCTCATCAGCGCAACCTGCAAATAAACATAAATATCTGTTCACATCTGCTTGATACGAAATTTCCTAGACGGTGTCATTTTTTTTTTTTAAATACACCACGACCTTGCAAAATCACCTTACCCCGCGTCACCACTCGCAATATTTTCAAGACTTCATTTACTCAGTCAGTACCAAAATCCCGTAAACTTACCGTTTCAAGTACAAAACATGCCACGCTGTTCTACAACAGATTTTCCACATTTTACCTTACTATACCAAATGTTTTTCAAACTTCATTCCCACGCACAGGCACTTTCAGCAATCCTGAAACTAACCGTATCAAGTTAAGAGCACACCACGTAAAATCCACAACAGAAATTTACCTAGAGTCTAGAATTTTACACATCAAGTACAAGAAACATGTATTGGAAAATCCTACGAATTCATTCAATAAAACCTTGTACAAAATTTCCGCATGTGCTTTGCCCACTGTGCAATGTGCATAAGGGCTCAACTCGGGAACTCGGTCTCTCTCTCTCTCTCTTTGGTTCTTTGGCTCTCACTCTCTCACCCTACACGGCCGGCCTATTATAACTTATAACACCAACGAGCGAGAAAAATCTTGTGGGAAACTTGAGGGCAAAGTGTTTCCCACGATTCGAACGTCAATGTAAAAGAAAACAGAGAAGAGCTAAAAGCAGCAATGACAACAACAAGCTGAACATGTGCAACAACCACCACCACCACCACCACCACCAACACACAGACGCACCATCAGCTTCATCCCCTGCCAAGACTGAAACTTGTTTGCCGAGCCAACAAGAGAAAAACCAACCACCAACAGCAGACGAGGATCGTTACAAGGCGCAGACGCAACGAAAGCCGAGAGCCCAGAGCCGAATAGCCGACACGACCAGAGTAGCCGAGCGACCCAATGACTGAGTAATTTGCTCGGCAGGTGGTGTTGTTGTTGTTGCTGCTGCGTCTCAGCTCTCTGCTGGCAGCTCTCTGGGTGCGTGCGCTAAGCACGAGACGCAGTCGAAGTCGACGTCAACGTCGAAGTCGGCACGTGCAGCTATAAAAGCAGCGGTAACTGGAGACGACAGCAACATTCTCAACGCAAACGTCGTGAAGTACACACGCATCCAAGCAACCAATACATCTCTTCTTACATCACAAACAACAACCATGGCCACCAAATACGAGTTATCAAAAACCTATCAGTACCGCAAGGTGATGAAGCCGCTGCTGGAACGCAAGCGTCGCGCACGCATCAACAAGTGCCTGGACGATCTTAAGGATCTGATGGCCGAGTGCGTGGCACAAACTAGCGATGCCAAATTTGAGAAGGCCGACATCTTGGAGGTGACCGTGCAATACTTGCGCAAGCTGAAGCAAACCAAGTCCGCCAATGCCACTGCATCCGCAACGGAGCACAGTTTTCGCGCCGGCTACATTCGTGCCGCCAATGAAGTTTCCCGTGCGTTGGCTGCATTACCCAAAGTAGATGTCGCCTTTGGCACCACACTGATGACACATCTCGGCATGCGTTTGAATCAACTGGAACAGCCCGTGGAGCAGCCAGCGCCAATGGCACCGCATGCACCCCTAAGCATCAACTGCGGCTCTGCCTACTCCTGCAGCAGCAGCCGCGACGCCTACAGCCCCGTCTCCAGCGGCTATGCCAGTGACAGTGATTGCAGCTCCGGCTCATCCACGCCCATCGCCGCTCAATCTTTGCTGCAGATCAGCAACACCGGCAGCGTCTGGCGTCCGTGGTAATTGATGACGCCGGGCAGTCATCGGGACACGCACGCAATTCAACTGTAGCTTTACAATGCTTTACAATGATCTTCATTTTGCCTCCAATTAAGTGTTACGCAGTTTTGTAAGTTAGGTCTGTGATAGGGCACGTTTTATTGACTCCATTATAGCAATTAGCCAGAAGTCTGTTAGCCAATATAAATGTTTTTAGCTTAAGAAAAATATAAGAAAACATATGCAAACAAAACTTTTATATCTTTTATTTAGTTATTTTATACCAGTTATTTATTTCAGTTATGCACATTCCAATCAGAATGAAACACATACAAGTTTAATAACTGTTACTCATGGAATGCTAATTTTCCAGTAGGTAACATTTTCATGACATGAATTAAATGTAAGCCAATTATATGCTGATTTTAAATTCTTTCAAAATGTACGAAAGTTAAATTTATAAAGGTTTATTTTATTTGTATTACTTTTTAAAAATCGAACTCCATTATTTTCTTTGATGTATTATTTACCTAATACATTTTGAACTAAGAATAGTTGATTCGTGTACCCTGTACTCTAAAAAAGAAGGTTTACTAATTTTGACAAATGTCAAAAGGCATCTTCATAAATTTAAATAAGTCAATTCTATAGCTGTTTTTGCAGCCGTCAATTTATTCTATTTTATTTCATTTTCTTGAAATTGAAGTTAATAACACCGAAATGATTATTTATTATTATACTGTAGTCTGTCTTTTCTTAGAACAACTATAATTTAAATTTTATAAGTTATTAGTTATATTAGTATATTATACGAATATTATACACAGTAACTACTAGTATCTATCAAATATTTTTGAAACAATTTTGTAACCTGATGCAAACATAAACAACTTCAGCGATATGGTATTATTATTATTATTTTAGGTAAATAACCTCAACATTATATATTAATATTAAACTGTTTCTAATTTACGACCACATTTTTTCAAATTTATTGTTAATCTTCTGAAACAAATTCCACATTCTTATCAGATTTATACGCCTTTCGGCGAAATAGCCCAATAAAAAAGCTCGTCTTATGCAATTGGATTCCCAACGAGAAATCTGAAAATCAGAATCTAACTCATTAAACACTATCTATACGATTTGATTACAACCACACGTGCTACAAAGAAATACCTTTTAACTAACACAGACACCTAATGATTGTTAATCTGTAGTTAAAAATGTTTTGGTATCTCAATGTTCAATTAATTATCAATTTATCAATTAGCTGCCGCAGAGAACAACAACAACAACAACGAGAAATTGATCAATTAATGATAAATGTTAAATACGTACTACATACCAGATGTGAGGGGGTTGCAATTAAGCCACCGATCACCCAGCGATCACTTCAGCTAAACCACGCGTCGCCAGATCAGAGCACACTTTCAGCGTCCGCCTGACCTGGTAGCCCAAGCCAAACGAAGCCAATATGCCACACTAATTGTGTCCAATAAACACTCAGCGGGCAATGGGAATGAGGAGCAGGGATCGGGGCAGAGACCGCATTATGCCATCATCATCTGCATACATTGATGAAACAATAAGCAAAAGATGGCACGGCAGGATAACAATGAGAACGGGAACGACCCACGCACTCGCACAGGATGAGGCAGTGAAGTATGCATTAAGGATAATAACACCGGCCTAAAGAGCAACTACAGCAGCAGCAGCAGCAACAACAGCAACAGCAACAACAACTGCATGGCGATGCCCAAAACAGCGACAGCTGCAAAATTTGTGCTCTGATCCTTTAAAAAAGCGAAGCATGTGGCCAAAAGGAAAACAAACGAGAAAAAATTGTGTGAGAAACTTACTTTCAGGTCGGTTCCCACGCCACGAGCCACAAGGATTGCCGATTGTCCTCCATGCCAGCCGCACATTGCAGCTGTTCCTCTGCTCAGCGCCTGATGACGCCTGCGCGTCAGAGGGAGAGCCCTGCCATAGCATGCTACGGACATGTCCGTGCGAGCGAGACGGGGCGCGCTCATGCGTAGCACTGGCCGAGGGTGGATTCTGAACTTGGGACCGGCTATAAAAGCGACGCATTGGCAGCCAAAGGGCATCATTCACGATACAGCCAGCAACAAGGCAACTACGAGCATTTCTGCATTGCCTGTGCGCACTTGAAATTCATAAAATTTACGTAAAAATGGAATACACCAGCAAAACACAGATCTACCAGAAGGTGAAGAAACCGCTGCTGGAACGTCAGCGTCGAGCACGCATCAACAAGTGCCTGGACACTCTAAAGACACTTGTCGCCGAGCTGCGCGGCGATGATGGCATTCTGCGCATGGATAAGGCCGAGATGCTTGAATCAGCTGTGGTATTCATGCGCCAGCAAAAGATGGGCAAATCAGAAACAGCAACACCAGCATCACCAGCTATGCCATTGGAGAGCTTCCGTAACGGTTACATGAATGCAGTCAATGAGGTGTCACGTGTTATGGCATCCACACCTGGCATGAGCGTTGACCTCGGCAAATCGGTAATGACGCATCTGGGCCGTGTCTACAAGAATCTGCAGCAGTTCCATGAGGCACAAACAATGTCCGAATCGGAGGCGACAACCGAGCTGAGTATCAACTGCAGCTCGGCGCCGCTTAGCCCCGCTTCATCAGGCTATCACAGTGATTGCGAGAGTCCTACACCATCGCCGATGCCAGTGGAGGGCGAGAAACTGTGGCGCCCCTGGTAAGGCATCCGGCAAAAGGCAGCTACTTGAAAGAAGACAAAAGACAACGCAACTGTGATAACCAACTGTGATGGGAACAAAACAATTAGCAAAAGCAAAACAATTTAATAAATGCAATTAAGAATCATAATATTCTATGACTTTTGATTAATAGGGATTGGGCAACAAAAGGGTGACTTTCGCCTTATTGAAATAACAGGCAACAGCAGCGTTTTCAGACAAAAATTGTATGTAAATAGAACGCAGATACATATATGATATTAATATCATAATATATGTTTTATGTTATAGTAAGGGAATTGCGTCCATGCATTTGAGCTTGAATAACAAATCCCTGCTAATCATCGGGATGTGCTGTTTCAAAAGATCCTCCCCTTTATAATTTCCTTGATAATTGTCGCCTTGATGAAGTTATTTATAAGCTTTTTTCTCGTATTTTCAATGTAAGAGTTTATTTAAAGATAATTTTCAAAATATTTTGAATGTACCCAAATTTGCTTATGGCTTTAATATAAATGTTATATGAAGTCAAAATATGTGTAAAATTTGCACATACATTTTCATATTTGTTTAGTTGTTTTAATAGATATATAAATATATTTAATCACACGCTAATTACTT
Source organism: Drosophila novamexicana (assembly GCF_003285875.2). Classification (NCBI taxonomy): domain Eukaryota; kingdom Metazoa; phylum Arthropoda; class Insecta; order Diptera; family Drosophilidae; genus Drosophila; species Drosophila novamexicana. Next base: position 464,978 of record NW_020824835.1, read on the forward strand.
TGTACTGATTTTTAAATTTCGATTGCGTGCCCTATCAATCGTTGCTCGTGTTCTACAATGTTGCATGTTGATAGCATTGACGCACCATCGAATTCGATAAATCAAAGTGGCCAGTCGATAAATTGTGGCGGCCATTCGATACATATAAATAATAAAGTGATGAGATATATCTAGCGATGTATCGTCGGCTTTTTATTTTTTCCACGCATTAAAATTACTTTCGCGGTTTAAAAACAAATCGGCAGCGAAGTTTATTAACTTTCATAAGTAATTGTGCATTACGTGCGGTTTAAAACATTGTCGGATAGCAATTAAAAGCAGCCGTAAATCTAACTGCAAAATAGACGGCTAAAGCAGATGCGAAAAAATAGAGACGAGAACGAGAACGCCACACAACACATACACGACGCGCAGGCTGGCTGTCAGACGTAGCGAGTCGGTCGGTCGGTCGGTTGAAGAGGCCAGTTTTTACAGGCAAAATCCGAGCAAAAAAATTACGTTTTTTTTGCACTGAAAAAGTCGGCTCATATCAGTGCAGTGTATGTGTACGCACACAAAGTGGCAATAAAATGTGCAATTGAACCGAAAGCTAAACGCCCAAATGTAAATTGGTACTGCCAACTACTCCGTTTTTTAATTGCTTTTGTTTATTTTTTGTTGGGCCAATTTTTCTTTTGCGCTGCGCTCGTGTGTGCGCGTGTGTTTGTGTGTATGAGTTTTGCCACTCGTCCGTTTAGGGTGCGCGCGCGTGTATAAGTCTGTCTGTCTGTTTGCATGTATGTGTGAGTGGTCAACTCGCTGTCGCAAGTAGTGTTGCTTGGAAATTACAATTTCTGTTGGATATTTCCTTTGTTTGTATATAAAATATTTTGGTTGGTTGCTGCAATGTCTCAAAGTGATTAAAGGCAGGATTCGCTTTATTAGAATTCAACTAAGTGTCTTGTGCTCCTGCCTAGTGGCAATATTTTTGCTCCGGTTAAAGGTGGCAACCCTGCGTAATTGCAGTCTATCTGTATGTGTATTGCACGGGTACATTTGTTTGTACAGAGCGTGCGGGCAGCGTGCATAGCTTTTGCAAATATTACATGCCACAATAATGTGGAAATAGTTTAGCAAGAACATCTCATGCTTCCTAAAAAGTGAACGATAAATTTTTACCTTATGCCGCATGCTTATTTTTTGCGTAACAATTTGCTCTGGCACATGCAACTGTGCGTTTGATTTTTTCGGCGGTAAACACTCACACTCATACCCTCGTACGTACGTAGTCCTCTAAATGTGTGTGTGTGTGTGTGTGTATGTGCTCACTCGTTGTTGCTGGCATGGCTGCCATTGCTGAGATGCTCAAAAATACGTGAGCGCGCCTGTGTTAGTGTGTGTGCATGTATGTGCGTGAGATTCTACGTATCGAAAAAAATGGTGCAAAATAACGACCAATAACTAAGAAACGTAAAATTCCCATTGCAGGATATCCGCAAAACGCTAGACAATATGGAAACGCAGGAGTTAAACTAAACCTAAAATCACAATAAAAGCAAATAAACGCTTGCAAAATTATATACATGCTCCGGTGTTAGTGCTGCTAATTTCGGCAGAGGAGAGTTCAATCTCAGGGTGCCAGCAGCAGCGGGCAGCGGCGCGCTGCCAACAGGAAGAGGAAGCATAAGCAATTCGCTCAACCACAGGCTACGAACAAAATATATATAAAAAGAATTACGGTACAAAAAACTACAACTGTTATTTGTTGTTTTTCCCTTCGTCCCTGGTTGAGCAACAATTTAGCAATAATCACAACCAGAACAGCAGCACAACAATGTATCCCGCACCGGTGCGTCACCCCGCCGCCGGGGTAAGTATACAGATTGCACTGGGACCCAATCAAGTGTTTTGCTAATTGTGTTTCGCCCCCATGTCCATCTTCAATACGTACAGGGACCACCACCTCAGGGTCCAATCAAATTTACCATTGCCGATACACTGGAGCGCATCAAGGAGGAGTTTAATTTTCTGCAGGCACAATATCACAGGCAAGTATCTACGACACATCGTTACCCAATAGGAAACCCAACCAAACAGCTAAAAGATAGGCTTATATGATTAGGAAAATTCCATCATTATTTTTCCGATGCATAATATTAATTTCAAATTTATGTAATACTTTTTGTGTGACCGCTCTATTGACACTGTTTAGACACATTTGGATAATATATTTCTAAGTTAATCAAAATTTAAGCGTTGTACGGTGCAAATCTATAGTAAAATGATGTCATGAAAACGTCCGTTCTTTTTTCATGCATCTGCATGGTAGTTAGTTTTTATCCCGAACAATTTACGGGTTAAAAGTCTCAAAAAACTGTACTCTAACGAACATTCTACACTAAAATAGAATAAAGAATTTCCGATTTCGAATTCTTTTATATATATAACAACAAAAAATTGAATTCTGTAGTTTTTCATGCTTACATTCTCTGCTGGGCTTATGCTGCTTTTCAGTCTCGCATGTCTTCGGCTGTGTAAACCGGTTTGCCAGGCAACGCGCCATATGCGTTGCTGGTCATAGGATTTTTTAGCCGGCGCGACGACGGAAGCGTTGCCCGAGATTTCTTTCAACTAAACTAATTTGGCCTTTTGATTATTTTTCCTGTGAATTTCAGCATCAAATTGGAGTGCGAGAAGCTGGCAAACGAAAAGACCGAAATGCAGCGCCATTATGTTATGGTAAAAATAGTTATTAATGATCAACTTTCAATTTCAGTATGTTTTCTAATCCTTTTCTCCCACACGTTTCAACGCAGTACTATGAAATGTCCTATGGCCTTAATGTGGAAATGCACAAGCAAACGGAAATCGCCAAGCGTCTAAACACACTGATCAACCAGCTACTTCCATTCCTACAGGCCGATCATCAGCAACAAGTGCTGCAAGCGGTAGAGCGTGCGAAGCAGGTCACAATGCAGGAGCTCAATCTGATCATTGGGGTAAGTTCTTCCATGGTCACCAAGTGGCGCGCCCGAAACGGTAAAGTTACGTTATAGCGAACAAATTGTATATACATTTCGTTTTCGTAAGACTTCTTACCGTATTCATAACATAGGAATCGAAATATAGAATTTTTAAACTTTTAGAAAAATGAGCCTGTATAAAAATTGCATTTTTTACTTAAATTGAGATCATTCATGTGCATTTTTATGAATCAATTGACTTATAAAATTAAGTAAAAAAAAACCCCAGTTGCTGTTTATAAAAATCAAATTTTGTGAGTTTCAGTTTTATTTGATTTAGTCGTGTGTACAGTGGTCGCTCGCAATTTAGAACTCATCGGCAGAGCTCATTCAATGATATCCTTTTTAGCCGGCCAATATTTTCAGTCCCAAACTTATTTCTAACTTTTTCGACACAATCACAAATTTTTAACAAAAGCTAATCCTGCAGCAAATAAATTGTTTTTTGCGACATTTATAATTAAGACGACTTTACTAAACAATGAAAAGACAGCAAGTAATGTTGAAACAGTCGAAAATGTTAAATTAAAATTTGTATTACCCAAAATGGAAAAGTTTCCAAACATCATCTACTTTTATTTATCATACATGGAAATGTGTACATTATGTCAGTATACTATTTTTAAAATTAATCTATGACCAATTTTAGACTTAATATTATATTATTTTCACGGACTCTTTTTCATAAAGGGGGCTATTTCAATTTATGACCGATTCGCATTTTGAGCGACAATCTTTAGATGTAAATATAATATACTGAAAATTCTAGAAACATTCATACTTCAACAAAATAGGCTTTTTAGTAGGGAATTTTTACCAACTACCGTGATTCACTTGAACAAAGTGTACTGCACAATAATTTTATAGTTTTGCGACTTATTTGACCAACTTGTTTTTTTTTTATATATTTTTTTTTGTATAATATTGAAACAAACTACGATCAATACAAAATGCGTTTGACATAATTTTGAAAACGATGTGTATGTGCGTACAATATCCGTGTGTCTATAGCAGCATCAGCAGCAACATGGAATACATCAACTTTTAGTAAGTTTTTATTATTTTGTTCATTTGCCGTTTGCGTTCGTTCGTTTGTTGGTTGTTTGCTTGTTGCATTATTTCTGGCTCGCCTCTCCAGAAGGTGCCTTTCATTTTGTTATTATTATTATTTTAGATGTTAATATTGCGTCAGTTCTAAGCCGCCGCTTGTTTTTCTACTTTTCGATGTTGTTGGTGTTGTCTGCACACACGCGCACAGCTGCATCAAAATAGCTTTTGTTACGTCCCAAAGCCAAATAACAGAAAATGTTAAGCTCATGCACTTACATCAGCATTTGTTCAACTAACTAACTGCCTGCGGCTTTCCAATTGCAGCAACAAATACACGCACAACAGGTGCCAGGCGGCCCGCCACAACCGATGGGCGCACTAAATCCGTTTGGTGCATTGGGTGCCACGATGGGCTTGCCACATGGGCCACAGGGCTTGCTTAAAGCGCCGCCTGACCATCAAAGGCCGGATATAAAGCCCATGGGCTTAGAGGGACCAGCGGGCGCTGAAGAGCGCTTGGTAAGCAACGTCATCTAAAAGCCTATAATATCAAATACTTATCAAATTATTGTTCTGTTGCAGCGCAATTCGGTTTCACCAGCGGATCGTGAGAAATATCGTACGCGCTCGCCACTGGATATTGAGAACGACTCGAAACGTCGAAAAGATGAAAAACTGCAAGTGAGTATCGTGTTAGAGTAAACGCATATATCATTTAGTATACTCGACTCATTGTGTCATCAGCAGTTGCTGCCTCTCAACTCACCAAATAAAAAAAAAACATATTCTTATAATATATAGTAGCCTACCTCATATGTAGTTATTGTCTATTCTAATCCACTGTCACTTCATGCGCTTCATAAAATCGAAATGAAAATCAATATATTATACTTATATTTGTAGTGTAGTGCAATAAACAACTAAATTGTTATTTGTGTTGTTGTCGTTGCTATCGTTGTACGAATTTTGTTTTATTGTTTGTTTGTTTTTTCAAAATTATTTGCAGGACGATGAAGGCGAGAAAAGCGATCAAGATTTAGTCGTAGATGTTGCAAATGAAATGGTGAGTTGAGTCTCGGCCCTGATATTCATGCAACAAACTCCACAAAAATTAAATAACAAAATAACATTCCCTCAAACACTCGAAATTTAACACTCGTTTCAATGCCCCTTGCAGGAATCCCACTCACCACGCCCAAACGGCGAACATGTGTCAATGGAGGTGCGTGATCGTGAGAGCTTAAATGGCGAGCGTCTGGACAAACCGGGCGGCAGTGGCATTAAACAGGAGCGCCCGCCTTCGCGTTCAGGCTCCAGTTCGTCGCGTTCCACACCCAGCCTCAAGACAAAAGATGTAAGGCAAATATTCAAAATGGTTAAGCAATTCTTAAGTTTTGAAATATTGATTGTTAATTAGGGGTAGACATTTCTATATCTCTAATCTGACCATTAAGCAAGGCTTATTAAATTAAAATTGAACTAACGTTTGAAATCAAACAACATTATTTATCGGGTCAGAGGGTGAAGAAAACGTTCTTAAATATCAAACTAATTGTATTTTTTTAAATTTATTTTTATTGATTATTAATAGATGGATAAACCGGGCACACCGGGCGCGAAGGCACGTACACCGACACCAAACGCTGCAGCACCATCTCAGGGCGCAAATCCTAAACAAATGATGCAACAAGGTGGCCCACCGCCGGCTGGCTATCCAGCGTCACCGTATCAGCGACCGGCGGATCCCTATCAGCGTCCACCATCGGATCCCGCCTATGGACGACCGCCGTTGCCGTACGATCCGCATGCGCATGTACGAACAAACGGCATTCCACATCCCTCGGCACTGACGGGTGGAAAGCCGTAAGTGCACCATAAATGATATCCGTTTAAAAATTAGCACTTACATTTATTTTCTTTGGGAATAGTGCATACTCTTTCCATATGAACGGCGAGGGTAGCTTGCAGCCGGTGCCATTTCCGCCGGACGCGCTGGTAGGCGTTGGCATACCAAGACATGCGCGACAAATAAATACGTTATCGCATGGCGAGGTCGTCTGTGCGGTGACTATTTCAAATCCTACAAAATACGTTTATACTGGCGGCAAGGGCTGCGTCAAGGTGTGGGACATCTCACAGCCGGGCAATAAGAATCCCGTCAGCCAGCTGGATTGCCTGCAGCGCGATAATTATATACGATCGGTGAAACTGCTGCCGGATGGACGCACACTCATTGTAGGTGGCGAGGCATCGAATCTGTCGATATGGGATTTGGCCAGTCCAACGCCACGCATCAAGGCCGAGCTAACCTCAGCGGCGCCTGCCTGTTATGCGCTCGCCATCAGTCCCGATTCGAAGGTGTGCTTCTCGTGCTGCAGCGATGGCAACATCGCTGTCTGGGATCTGCACAATGAGATACTGGTACGTCAGTTCCAGGGTCACACGGACGGTGCCTCGTGCATTGACATCAGTCCGGATGGCTCAAGATTATGGACTGGCGGCCTGGACAATACAGTGCGCTCGTGGGACCTACGCGAAGGTCGCCAGCTGCAGCAGCACGATTTCAGTTCTCAAATATTCTCGCTTGGCTACTGTCCCACAGGTTAGTATGCACCTCATTTATGCTCATAAAACATATACTAATTATGTTTCCTTCTTTTGCAAAAGGTGACTGGCTGGCCGTGGGCATGGAGAATTCACATGTGGAAGTATTGCATGCATCGAAACCAGACAAGTATCAGCTGCATTTGCACGAGAGCTGCGTTCTGTCGTTGCGGTTTGCCACCTGTGGCAAATGGTTCGTTTCCACCGGCAAAGACAACCTGCTTAACGCATGGCGAACACCATACGGTGCCAGTATATTCCAGGTGAGGCAAATACCCTTGATCTAAAATAATCTATACACCCTATGTCCCATACCAAATAAGCAAATGCAGGGTCAACTATATAGTTAAATTGATTTGTCCGTGTGAAAGCTGCTATGCTTTCTTTACTATAATAATTGATATCAATTAGGCTGATACATAAACATATATAGAAACCAAAAGTCAACTAATTTTAGGTTTAAATTCAACGATTCCAATAGAGGAAACATTGCAACTTAAAAATTTTTGCTATAATTCCTAATATGTTGTGTCTTTAAAAACCTACATACATATATTTCATAGAAGAAGCAAAACAATAACAAAATAAAACAATTTTTAATACTGTAGCCACTTAGAAATGTTTGAAACTGATACAATAGATACACCCAGATTAAAAGTGCTTTAAAATGTTAAAAGAGACAATTAATAAAAGAAAAAATAAGAAATATAAAAATTCAACTGGAAGGTAAATATATTTTAAAAGTTATCTCCTATAATTAAAAAGTCATTCACACTTGACAAAAAACTAATTGGCACATCTGTCTATATATATGTATATTATTAATCAATTTGTATTTGCTAATTGTTTATTTTTGTTGTTTATATTGCTTGCAGTCGAAGGAAACATCATCCGTACTTAGCTGCGACATATCAACTGACGACAAATATATTGTGACGGGTTCGGGCGATAAAAAGGCTACTGTCTATGAAGTTATTTATTAAAAAAAAAAAAAAAAAAGAAGAACACCAGAGAGGGAATCCACACTTTTCATTTTGTAATAATCGCATATAGGTTTTTATTACAACTACAAAAAATAATAAAAATGAATAACACATTGTTCAATAGCATGCTTATAACAACAAGCAAACAAACAAACAACAACAACAGCAACAACAAAGCAGTGGCAGCAGTACAATGCATGAGAGCGAAGTAAAAATTCTATAATATAAATAAAACAAAACAAAAAGAAAGAAAAATAAAAAAAAATTAAGCGTACTTGTAGCTACTAAGCCTAGGCTAAGTCCAATAAAAAGTTGAACACAAATTGCAAAGTAAAAACCTAAAATAATAATAATAATGAGAAATACAGAGCAGAAAACTAAAAAAAAAGTAATAACAGTCGGCGTTACCTACTACGCTCATCAAAAGAATTAAATGCTGGGTCCTTTTCAATTGTGGACCCAGCATGGATTAGTCATTGCTGGAGCGTTGAGATTATGCATACCAGATGAGAACACGATGTCAGAAATGTGAGTGCTTTTAGTTTGTCTATGTGTTTATATGTATGTCGGCAGCGAAGTTTTTTGTGAACAAAATCGAACGTAAATTAATAATTGCGAATGCAAAACAAAATTATAAGTTTTTAATTTGTCAATTTGTTTAAATTAGTGACTGCTACCCTGCTACCACAGTGTACTGTACCAACCCACACTTCACTTCCTCTTCGCACACGAAACACATTTGCATGCAGAAAAAGTATATATATATAAATATAAATGAATATAATTAGTAAGCAGTTTAGTTAAGAATTTTACATTATAAATAAACACAACAATAACAACAAAACGAAGCAGGCGCCGCCGCAACAGCACTTCCACACACACACACACACACACACACCCCCACACTTCGCACACACATCAATAGCCGGGGGCGCCAAAGCGGCCAGCTTTTGCTTGTATGTAATTTTGAAAAAACATAAATAAATCCTTTGTCAAAATCCCAACATTTGTAAAATCCTGTTTTGTGCAGCTAAAAAAAGAAAACAGAAAACAAAAACAAAAAAATAATAATTAAACAAGCAAATAATAAAAAAGGAACTTGTTTACACATTAGTTTATATAGAAATGAATCGGATATATATATATATATATATATATAAATATATATTATATAGAATTGTGGGCACATCTCGCGCCCAGCGAAAATTGTAATAAGCAAAACAGAGAATATAGTGCAGCACACGCTTCGATTTTTAATTTTACAAATATTATTATTATTGTGGTTATATATGTATATAATTATATTATAAATAATTGAAGCAAAACGAAAAAGAAAAATAAAAAATTATATATGTAATCAAAGGTAAATTTAAACTACTCTTTAAAAGACATCGGTCGTATAGACGCTGCGCTGACGCGGCACTGGAGCCCCGTGCTGGCGGGATAGCTTCGTGTGCAGCTCCCGTAGTGTCTCACACTGGCGACCCGATGTCTTGCGGAACTTATCAATGGCAATGGGCAGCAAATTGTCCACCAGAAAGATTTTGTTCTTTATAACAAAGTTGGGCTATGAATTAAGATATTAGTTATTACAAAGTATTAAACTGATAGTTTGTTAACCTACATCCATGGCCATGTCGCTAGGAGGCTTTAATGCGTGTTGTGCCAAAAAGAGATCACGCAGCAACTTCTCCAGACTCGGCAGCAGTGTTTCGCCTTTGGCCAGGCAGCCACAGTGCTCGGTCAGCTGGAGGAATTGTCGTATAAAAACGAGAGTGGACTGTGTTAAATTCAGCCATGTATCGCCTGTGGTCTGGGACCGCACATCAATGCCAAGCGCATCCAACTCTAGCAGCAATCGCTTTAAATTTGATTTCGTTTGCAAATTATACGGCTGCCAGCTTTCCTCGGTGCGACCTACCGCGTCCAACAGGCGCTGCTTGCACTCTTCAATAAGTGACTCCAGCGTTGTGCGCAACAGGCCCTCTAAATGGTAACTTATGTCCAAACCAATCTCTGTAAGCTTCGTGGCAGGCTTGCGCACGCGCTCTACACACTTGGCCACTGCCTCCAGTGAGGTGCCCTTGGTTAGATAGTGTTTGATCAGCTGGCTCGCAAAGTACTGCAGCTCCGCATTGCACCAGACAACGAGAGCTATAAAAAAGTAAGCATTAGTTAAATATAGGATGTACTCTATCCTAATGGATTGTTATTTACCGCTAACGCACGCAGGCTGCTGTTCAAAGGCGCTGAGAAAATCACATGCTACCTGAGTCAGGTCGCAAAAGAAAAGCTCCGAGATTTCTGCATTATTGCGACGTGCTTCGCGTTGCGCCACACGCAGACTAACCGTGCATACCTTCAGCAATGTGGCACTGGCCTGTCGGGAACGACCCATTTCGACGAGAATCTTCAGGGGGCGGCGGGCTGAGCGCAGTGCAATTTGTAAATTGCGATTGTGACTGTTGGACAGCTCCTGGAGCAGCACATTGGTGAGCTTTTGCTCCTGCTGCTTAACCTTAGCCTCAATGTTGTCCGCCTGGAGCAGCTTCTTTTTGTTTTCGGCCAGGCGCAGAAACTCCTGCGTGCGCTTAATCAGCGACTGTGCGTCCTCGAAATGGCGTTGCGCCACAAGCGTTTGGATTTCCTCGCTGGCCGTGCTTAGCCATTCGGGCGTTTGATCTTCCAGGGATTTTGGCTGCCTTTCTGTAGGACTTTCTTCGGGCAGCTTTTCGGGCGTGGCGCTTTTCGATTGGGACTGCTGCTGCTTGGCGCGATTTGGTGGCTGCGGTGCTTGTCCCTTCTTTGATTTCTTTTGCTGATCAAAACGAAAGGCTTCTTCCAATTTCTCAATCCATTCGCTCTTGCCGGCAGCTGTTATGCTCTGATATATCTTGGAGCCATCAGGCGTTATGATGTTAATGGCATTCTTGACGCCATCCAGATCCTTGATATTAATAACGGCTATCTTTTTGGGATCGTATTCCGTAAGAAACTCGAGGCGTCTGGAAAAAATATGTTATAAATATTATATCAGAGGTGTTAGGGATTATATATTATGCAGACATACTTATCATGCTTCACTTTGCACACGATGAGCACATCGTTGAACAGAAAAAAGAAGACACGCTGTATGGGCCGGTAGTCATTACCATCCAGTTCGATGAGGGCGCCTTCGTTTAGGAATGTTTTTCCCTCGAGATTTCCATTAAAACCCTGCACCATTTCCTTAACAGCGCGTGTGGCATGACTGTTCTCCACGTCCTCAGTGGCTGCACTGTTCTCCACCTCGATACTGTCCGCTTTAAGGTGACTGCTCGCCTTGCCATCGGTCATGCTGGCCAAAATGTTGCGTTGCTCGATGAGTATATGCGACAGCTGATACATCTCCGACTCCAGATCTGTGAATATGTTTGAAATTAGCTCATGAAAGACGGAAATAGCATTTATTTATTTTACGTGATATCTCCTTGGCGGTTTGTATGAACTGCATATAGTTCTTTTTGCAGGTTTGTTTGAGCGTTGCCGACGTCTGCTCATTGTAGGCCTCAATTTCCTTTTTACGCTGCTGCAAATCGCTGCCGCCCACACATTCCCGTGTCAGCTCCTTGGTGTCTATGTAAGGGAAAAGAAAGTGCTTAAAGCAGATCAGGCTATACAACAGGAGCACCTACATTTATCCACGCTAAAATGAATATCATCGAACTCCTTCATTGTCGAGCAAAAAATTAAACGCAAGACTCGAAAAATTTAGCGTCTGTTGCTGTTGTGGGCAGAACTATGCATACGTTACGTAGGCGAAAAGTCAACGTAAACATAACATTTATACGTAGTGTGGTGTAATGCGTAGTATGGTGCTCACATGTTCTGCAAAGTCCAAGCAAAAAAAAACAATACAACACAATTTTTGAATGCATCAAGATTTTACTAGCAAACTATGTATTAAAGTGGAGTGTTGAATTTATTTGTTTGAATAACAATCAATGAGATTGTGCTTGAGTTCAATTATAATATTATTACAACAATCCGCCTCCAATTGTCATACGAAATTATAAAGTTGATTGGCATACGAAATTTTTTTTACAACTAATATATAAGAAGGCACAATAAACACAGTTTTATTTCAATTTTATTAAAAACAAAAGTTACTTTGCTGACAGAAATTATGCTTTGTTTACCACGCTTTAACTGTTAACTGTGGGAGTTTTCTGTTAAATCTACAAGAACGGCTGTTAAAAAACTTTGTGGCAACGCTACTCCACAATTGTTTTGATGAGTAATTCGCAAGACTTTTATTTCTACACAGTTCTTAAGTCGTAAATAGTTATTAATTTCGTAAAATGGATTGGCTTTTTGGCAAAAAGATCTCACCGGATGAGATGCTGCGTAAGAATCAGCGTGCTTTGAATAAGGCAATGCGTGATTTGGACCGAGAACGGATGAAAATGGATCAACAAGAGAAGAAAATCATTGCCGACATCAAGAAAATGGCCAAAGAGGGTCAAATGGATGCGGTCAAGATCATGGCCAAGGATCTAGTGCGCACGCGTCGATATTCCAAGAAGTTTATGCTCATGAAGGCAAACATTCAAGCGGTCTCGCTAAAAATACAAACGCTCAAATCTCAAAACACAATGGCCCAAGCAATGAAAGGTGTGGGAGGGTTTGCCCATGGGTGATTCACATTTTACTCATGCGTCGCTATACTTGTAGGTGTCACCAAGGCCATGCAGAATATGAATCGACAACTGAATCTCCCTCAAATACAAAAGATACTTCAGGACTTCGAGAAGCAGTCGGAGATGATGGACATGAAGGAGGAGATGATCAACGACGCCATCGATGATGCAATGGAGGATGAGGGCGATGAGGAAGAAACCGATGCCGTTGTCTCTCAAGTGCTAGACGAACTGGGCCTGCAGCTAGGCGAACAATTGGGCGATCTGCCCACTGCCTCCGGCTCTCTGTCGATAGCAGGTGGTGCGGGTGCGCAGAAAGCAGCTTCGGCTGTCGCTGCAGGTGGTGCCGGCGGCGGACCTGCTACTGCTGGTGCCGGTGCAAGTGCTGCTGCGACTGGCGGCAGCGGTGGTTCTACACCCATGTCCGATGCGGACGCAGACTTGCAGGCGCGCCTGGACAAGCTGCGCAAGGACTAGTTAAGCACCGCTATCACCTGCCGTTTTATATACTAGCCCGCTGTTGTTTTTAAGTAACGTAAAATGTTATTATCTTTAATATGCCCATATTCCCTCACGCAAAAATCGTATCGCAACTGTGTAAACTTTATGATAACAAGCGTAAATATATATTTAAGTAAGGGGGGGAGAGATAAAATTAAGATTAGACACACATAAGGAAACACACATAATTGAATCTAGAACGTGAACTAAGTAAGTGGGTAATTTCATTGGAAGCCGTTGGCCACAAACACTCGCTCTACATCCTGGAACACCTTGTCCGCATCGGGACTGGCATCAATGGTCTTCACCTGGCCGACACTCTCGAAGTATTTAATGATGGGTAACGAGTCGTTGTTATAAGTTTGAATGCGTTTCTTCAGACTGTCCATGTTGTCGTCGGTACGACCGGATCCGCTCTGACCGCGGCCCAGACAGCGCTGTACACACACATCCTCAGCGCAGTCAAAGAACAGCACGAACTGCAAGTCCGTCTTACCGGACATTTGACGATTCCAGCCGTCCAGATTATCCTGGTTGCGTGGGAAGCCATCGATGAGAAACCGCGATTTGCCCGAGTTTTTCATCGCATTTTCCAGCAGCGAACACGTGACCTCAACGGGCACAATTTTGCCATTACGTATGTAATCCTCAATTAGCTGGCCAAACTCGGATCCCTCGCGTGCACGCTCCTCACGCAATAAATCGCCAGCCGACAAATGCGTAAACTGAAAACGTTCAACGATTTTCGAGCATTGCGTGCCCTTGCCAGCACCGGGGCCACCTAATACGAAAACAACCTTTGGCTTCGCAGTGGACATTCCGTGTTTTAGTCTTGTGAGCAACGCTTGGTTGTGTAAGTGGAGGTAATTAGTTTTGCGTATGTTGTTGTACAGCTGGGAATGTTGGAATTGCTGAGGTAGCACTGCGCCTCCTTGACCAAGGGACTCAAGTGTTTTTGCTATACGCGTAAAAGCGCGCCACATTGACAACTGAGACGAATCGTGGCGTGTATACCTAAGAAATTCCAATGGAAACTTATGTTGTGACGTCACCACTAAGCCGCCAGCTGTTACCGATGAAGCAGCAACAATGCGCGTATAACAACACTGGCTACGAATTGAGCGCGAAAAAATGTGTATCAATTTTAAATGCATTTCAAATATAATTTAGTATATTCATTTATATAAAAATATTTAAATAAGTTGCGCTTGGTTTTTTTGTACTAAGTCAGCCACCAGTTGATACGGTATAATATGTTGTGAGCCTGGCGTAAGATCCACTTCCTCGTCATCAACGCCCACGATAACGCCAGACACTAAAAGCAAATATATTTGTTATAATTAAAACTTAAATTATATATTATATGCATAGGCTTAACGCACCTGCCACGTTCGCTTTGAGAAAAACATGGCTCATGAGATTAGGCGCGACAATTCGTTGATCGGCTTCGCCTCGCTGCTGGTTGGGCATATACCGTGTGGCCACCTTGGTGAAGTATTCGTCCACATGCGTGGCAAAATCCTGAGCATATTTGGCCTCCTCTGACGATAGACGCTTGTCAGCCGCATCACGTGACTCATCCTGGTTGATGATGTGCTGGGTAAAGGCTTCGATTTTTTGCAAGCGACATCGTAAATAACTGGCCATGATATACCGTATGCGCTCCAGTTCCATTTGATGCACCACAAAGCGAAAATCATTCTTGTCCAGATCCTTCATTTGCTCTTCCATGTGCGCCACCTGCGAGAGCATTAGCTCCAGCATGTCCGTCTGATGTTGCAGCAATTCCGGGGCACACATTTCATTTGTCCAAGCTGTTTCGAGTATTTCTAGTACCTGTGCGTAAATGCAACAAGTGACGACAGAGTTTATATGCAAGGTAATCGCCTCACCTTTTGAGCGGTAATTGGTTCCGCATCCTCCTCTTCATCATCATCTTCATTGGCATTTTCTAAGGCAGCTTCCGTGCTCAAGTCATGCTCATTTAAAGCTTGCTCCAGATTTTCGCTGTCAGACATAATTTCTGGTTTGCAGTTAATGGCGCGTCGGCATGTAAACAAAAGGCACAGCTGTCGACGTGCATATTTACATGTGAGTGTCAAGGGATTGTTAACAATTGCACAACACTGGCATAGCACACGATGGCAGCGACGACGACTCAAACCGAATTCCAAAAGAATTTTCGCTTAATTGTTGAAAGAATCTTTAACAATTGGCAAAATCTGCGCTTGGCAGTTGAGCATGGGATGGGCGGACGCAATGGCCAGCAGGTAGGAGCACATCGAATTCTATTCTCACACAATTTCTAACCTAACAATACCGCAGATGGCCATACAAATCATGGACTACACGTATGAGTACTGCGTGGGCAACGAGAATATAACGCAGGGTGAGCTGCAGGAGGTGATTGAAGAGCTGATGGATCAGGAATTTAATACGCTGTGCGACGATCACTCCATACCCGAAATATGCCGCAATCTGCTGCGTTACAAGCAAATGGCGCTGGCCTCCCAGTACCCACAGATTGAAACAGAGCTCAGCAAATTGCCGCAGGGCAAAGATTGGCTCCGACCCGATGTCAAAATAACATACACTCCCATAGAAGGGGACTCATCATCCGACGAGGACATGGACGACGATGAAGAGGATGCTGACGATGACATGAACGCTGCTGAGAGCGACGAGGAGGCGGCCGCAACAAGCAGCGGCCGTGTAACACGTTCCCAGACGCGCAAGCAGCAAACGGAATCGTTTGTGGAGCCAGAAGAAGGGTGGACGACAGTGCGTCGAAAGTAAACATAGGGAATTTACATTAAAAGTCAATTTGTTAGTTATAATATGTGGCGTTTACTTCTTGCAAGTCTAGAAATCTAAGTGGAGGTATAGGCGAGCGAGTCTTTGGCATGTGCTGCGTTTCGCACAGATTACACTGGATTGCTGGTAACGCATTCCGATGGGCCGTCGTTTCAGAGCGTTGACATTGCAGTTGTGACCAAGATGTGAACTGTGCGCCCTTAGGTAGTACTAGCTTAAGGTCGACAACCGACGCAATAGAATCGATATTAGGCGTCAGTGAGAGATTAATTGCCGGATAAATTATGACGGCAAAGAAGGCACACACCAGAATTAGGACTGGCACAAACACAGCAAAATACTTGTCCGGCAGATACGAATGCAGGCCCAGCTCCACGGGCAGGAAGGCCCACGCCACATATACAAAAAATAGTACGGTGAACAGTATATAAAATGCAAAACCGTAAATAGCTCTATGCGGTGTGGGCGCTGGACTGTGTTCCGGCATTGTTCTTTAGTTGCGTTTCGGTTTGATCTGCGCCAAACAATTTGATGGTATCCTGGCAGAGTAGCAGGCACTCAAAGAACGACGTTATGGCGGTGCGAAGATTTTTCACTTGATCGGCACTAAAGTGCACCACTAGCACATCGTCCTCCAGGCTCAGCGTTTTTTGAACAAAGTTTCTGCGTGGCTCCTGATCCACACTCAACACGCGATATGCTATCTTGGCATGCTCTGGCGTATCAAATGGCACTTTTATTGTGCTGTAAGTTTATAATGCTATGAAATCACGTTAACTATAAAAATAAGTTATTTATTATATACGTACGATTCATTCGGTTTACTGACATTCGCTTGCTGTGGCATCGTAATTTTTTAATGCTTAAAACAGCAGCAGCATTTGCACATGCTGTCCGTTAAAACGGTGAATGGCAATGATTAAACACTGACCAAGCCTGTCAGCTGTTTATTTAGCATAGACAAGAACCCTCACCCAACAACATATTACCAGCAAAAACTTCAAATTTTTCCAACTTGTATTTTCTTTATTACAAAATGCTTCCACGTCCAATTCTTAAGTCAATGAATATCCTATGCATATTTACTTCTTGGACTTTACAGCGCCCTTGGGTGCAGGCTTCTTGGATGCAGTTTTGATAGCTGATTTGCCACCGGTCTTGCCAGCGGGCTTCTTGGTAGCCGCCGCTTTGGTGGGCTTCTTCTCCACCTTCTTGACGGGCTTGACGAGCGCCTCGCGCTGGCTCTTCAGCGCCTTGACAATTTTCTGCTCCTCGATGAGGAAGGCACGCACAATACGCTCACGCAGGCAGCCGTGGCACAAGACACCGCCGTATGTGCGGGAAACGGTCTTGTGGCGCTTAGAAAGGCGTGGACGCTCGCTTGGGCGCGATGGGGTGATGCCCTTAAGCTTCTCTTTGCACTGGCCGCAGCGTGGCACAGTCTTGTTCTTTTTCACGTATTGGTAGACCAGCCGGCCACCGGGAGTGCGCACACTGTAAACAAGCGTCTGATTAGATTACACCAACAATACTATACGCTTTAAACTTACATGCGCCTCCTGTTGGATCTGGTGTTGTACGACAGGCGTCTCCTCAAAGTCAAGCGCTGGACCATATTGCGGCTGCTTCAATTTAAAATTTCGGTTTCAATTGGGATTTGAATAAGTCGGCACAATTAGGAAGTTCCGGTTAAACGAGCATAAAAATAGGGGGAAAAAACAATGCAATTTACATAAGTTAATTGTAACGTCGTAGAACGAATATTTGTCAAACATTGTGTATTGCAATTAGCAAAAATTTATTAGCCGTTTTGCGGATGTTCACAGATTATTTGACAAATTCACAAAAAGCAAGCTTTACATACTTGTAGTAAAAAACCAAAAGAG
The DNA here is from genome assembly GCF_003285875.2 of Drosophila novamexicana. Taxonomy (NCBI): domain Eukaryota; kingdom Metazoa; phylum Arthropoda; class Insecta; order Diptera; family Drosophilidae; genus Drosophila; species Drosophila novamexicana. The sequence goes on from NW_020824835.1 coordinate 482,497, forward strand.
GGAAAGAAGAAGCAAATCAACGTGAAGTGGGCTGCTTGGCATGCAAAAAAGGTGTTGTTAAGTGACAATAGAAACAGCTTAGTATTTTTTGCACACTTTTTGAAAAGTGGTAACACTTTTGTTGCAACTGGTGAGCATATCAACCTATTTGTTTATGCGACATTTTTAAATTATTGTTAATTAAGTAAGACAGTGCATGTATTCTTGTATAAAATTCTAAAAACTCTCTTAGTTTGGATGAAGTCTTAACTTTCCTTGAGTATGTTTTGTATAAATTACTCTGGTCACACCATTTAGTATTTATATTGCCGTTCGCGGTCATACTTGGCCCACGCTTCTCCATTCCTCTCGCCGTTTCCTAGATCATAACCGGCAATAACAACCATAACAATGAGTTTCCTTAAGCCCAAAACACACATAGAGCAAGGCGATATTGTCATTCTCTATCTGAGCGTGAACTCCATGCACGCCATCGAAGCGGTGCCGACGATAGTAAACAAAAAAGGCGAAACCATTGCGAACATCTTCCAGACGCCGTACGGTTCACTTAAAGTACAAAGTAGGTGTTTTTTTAATACAATAACTACGTGTTGATAACTAATATCTACGTGTATCGCGGACAGGTATTATTGGCGTGGAGTATGGCAGTCGCGTGGAGCTGTCCAAAGGCTGGGCGCACGTGTTGCAGCCAAATCCGGAATTGTGGACGCAGACGCTGCCACATCGCACACAAATTATATACACGCCTGACATAAGCATGATACTTCATCAGCTGGAGGTACGTCCCGGCGCAGTGATTGTTGAGTCCGGCACCGGGTCCGGTTCTTTGTCGCACTATTTTCTGCGCGCGCTAAAGCCCACGGGCCGCCTACACACATTCGACTTTCATGAGGCGCGAGCGGATCAGGCGCGCGACGAGTTCACGCGACACGGACTCGGCGACTTTGTAACGGTCTATCACAGAGATGTTTGCAATTTGGGCTTCACCAGCGAGCTGGACGGTGCGGCTGATGCGGTGTTTTTGGATCTACCCGCGCCGGATTTGGCGGTGCCACATGCATTCAAGGCGTTGAAGTTGTCGGGTAAGTGAAACGCGACTGCCCAGTCAGCGCTTGACAACAAGTTGTCAGCGCCCTTTGGCGCGGCAGCCGACAGCGGCAACCGCAATCAAGACTTGGCTTGGTCAGTCAGTTGTCTCCCTCACTGTATTCATCTCCCCATCTCTTTCTCTCTGTCTGTCTGTCTTGGCCATTTCATTGTGTTTGACATTGAATGCGCCCGCTTTTGGCAGTTGACGTGGTCAGGCAGCCCGTTGGGCAGCTTTGTCATTCATTAGTGAAACCAACTGCGCGCTGCACCATTCCAGCCGTGATTTCTAAAGGAATGTCGGTATCGTATGGGTATATCGATGTTTGGAAACTCTAGTAAATGGTATAATAAGATAAAGGCATCGGGATGCAATATTTACATCAATTTCAAGCAATACTTAAATATGCTAGAGATTTTTATAGTGTTTTATAGCTAGTATAACTTATTATAAGTTTGTACTTAAATGTGGAACGCGTAGAAGGAGACCTGTTGTCAATAATCTAGATGATATAACTATGTCTCTAGATGTATCTAGATGATATAACTAGTCTTTTAATATTGAAGCTTTCGTAGTGCAACTTTGCATAGAGCCTCTTTTTGTTGTAGATAGTATATATGTCGGAACTTTTCGGATCTTCCATTAGAACCACCTGTTGATAATTCTTGTATGAACAACATTTTTTAAAAACAACTGGACCAAACGCCTTATTAATCATTCCCACTATTATCCTTATATGTGAATCAAATCTGTATGTCATGAATGGAATGTCAAGTGTTATAGAAAAAATCGGTCGAAAAATATGTTGTTGTAATGGGCTTTTAATCTTCAGCGTACAGAAAAGGCATTACATTCCCCTCTGCTTTTACACACAGAAATAACATTTATCTTCGGGGTGTCGAAGATATAATTATTTTGGAGAAAAGTAGCAGGTTTATGATATATGTACAGCCTGTAACAAAAAGACGAATCTATGTTAGGTTTTATTAGGATAGCTTTAAAACATGGGATGAATCTTCTATCTGGTTTATTGGCTCATATAGTACATATATCTTCATTATAATTTCAGGCGGTCGCTTTTGTTCGTTCTCACCGTGCATAGAACAGTCGCAGCGTTGTATAAATGTGCTCACCAAGCTGGGCTTCAACGAGATTTGCTCCATGGAGGTGCTGCAGCAGGAGAGTGTGATCAAAACCCGTTCACTGCCAGTCATTGATTTGGAATTTCTCAAAGCACCTAAAAGCGCAGAGAGAAATCCAAATGACGACATTAAATCAAAGGAACCCAAGGAGCTGAAAAAGTATTTAACCTCCAGTAATCCTCAAGTGCTGCCTGGTCATACGGGCTTTCTCACCTTTGCCACCCTGCCGCCCAACATACCCAAAGTTTAAATGTCGTTTGTTTAATAAATTTGTAGTTCTTTTTATTTGCCTGCTGCATTGTTATTCATAGTCAAAAGAGTAATCCCCGAAGAGTTTACGCTCCATGCTCTTGACGCCTCCGCAGTGATAGCAGCGCTGTTGCTGCTTCTGTTGCTTGCGGCTCGAGGATTCGCGCGGCATCGCCCAAGGCAGCCGTTGCTCCGGTATGGCCACCTGAGTGCGCTCCGGATTGCCGCTGCACGTGGGACAGCGGCTTACAACGGACGGCTTAGGCAGCATGCCATAGAGCACGGGACCAGGTGGTTGCACGCCGTAAATGGTGACAATCTGTGGCAAGCTGGAGTAAGGGCGTGTCGGAAACAGCTTCTCCCGGTTGAGAAAACTATGGCAAGTGGGGAAACTGTTAGTAAAATAGATTTGTTTTGGCTTTTCTTCTTCTTTTTATATACTTGGGTCTCGGTTGCAGCCACAGGTTATTCATGCGCTTGCTGCTCATGATGTCGCCCAACTTCTGCAGTAGACGTAGATTTTCACGTTCGATTTGCTGCTGGCGCTCCCGTTCGTTCTGCTGCTTCTTCCACTTGCGCTGCACATGATCGTGCTGGCGCGGTGACTTGGTATCAATCGCTGGACGTGCGGACATCACTTTCTCGCGATGCTGTGCATAGCGCAGCTGCTCCCAGGGCTGCTGCAGCAATTTGTCGCGTCTCGAGATCATTGTCTGCCGTTGTTGCAACTGAAATGGAGCTGCTGACGCTCGGATTAGGGGGGTGCTTTTGTTTTTTTTTGTGTATCGGCCGGCATGTTTACAGGCACAAACAAGCATTGGTGCGTCCATAACAACCTTGCCAGGACAACGCGCGCACTCGTCGTCGTCAGCCACTCTACAAATATTGCACAATCATGCTCGCAGATTAAGTTCAACGTCGGCGGCGGCGGCTTTGCTCAGCTGTCCCGCCTGTCTATCCAAACAGTGACATCCCCAGACTTGACTTGCAAATTTGCGGTCCAAGCGGCTGTGTTACATAATTCTCAATGCATGGGGTTCTGGTTCTGCTCTATTCTATTCCTGCTGCTGCTGCTTGTTAGTATGCCGGCGGCCCGGTTACCGGATCCCAATTTCTGTGTAGTAGCCGCTTCACTTGGTGTGGCGGCAAAATGTTCTTTCTTCTTTCAGCTTTTTCAACTGTGGCTGCTGCTGCTGCAGTTGCTGCCTGTTGCTCATATGTCAACTGGCAACTCAGCTGCTGCCGTTCTAAACTCTTGTTTAGTGTTTGATTGATGCTAAGTGCTTGTGCCTAGCTCATATTTAAGTACTTAATGCTCATACCAAGTTTTCAATAATTTCCCATTAAACATTATTTGGTAAGGTTCTTAAAGGAGTTTCATAACCAAAATCATAAATTTTAGAATACTTTTTTTTTCAAGTATCTGCCGATTTATTTCTTGTAAACAAATACTTCGTGAAGAACGAAAACTTTGACTTTTGACAGTACGTCATACAAGAAACTTGGCTTCTCTCAGGAACTTTCTTAAACGTAACTGAAGAACAGTCAGAGCTTATTGGAAATTTATATTGAAAATGTGCTGTTATTATTTGTAAATGTATATTTATATTTTTTTTGTTTTAATGATTTTCTTCACCTTTCTCACACTTGTTGTTTGTTAAATATAAATATACATAATTTCGATTTATACCAGATGGTTTGAATTTGGAGAAAAAATCTATGGACCAGCATGTTAACTTTTCAAGTGAGCTTTGGAAATTATTTGATGTATCCACACAAAAAAGAATATAATACTTTAATTATTATTGCCAAATGCACCTATAGCTCATTGTATTTATGCAGATAATCTTAAAATGTTAAATTCACACGATTTTTCTGAACGAATCATTACAGGCCCTTTAGTACTTCTTATTGTTGTCAAACAAAATTGTTAAGATTTCTTGGTAATATGATTTGCTATATGTAGTTATGTTTTGTTAAAGCTAAATTTTTGTGAGTTTATGTCTATTCTATATAATATTCCTGTCAAAGGTCTCAGCAATTGTTCTGCTTTGAGTTTATTAGCCCCCTGTTGGGGCGTCTTACAAATGCGTCTATTGTTTTTGTCTGCGTCCATGTTGCAGCTACATTGCGTGCTGTTGTTGTTGCTGCTGTTGTTGTTGTTACCAACAAGTTGCTGGCTAACTGGGCAACAGTTTGTTGCTGTTGTTGCCATTGGGCGTGAGTTTGCACTATTATCAAATTAAAAGCAACGCCGCTTATTGGTCAGTTAATTGGAAGATCTGTAATTTGATACTGGTAACGTGTTGCTTATCACAGCTCTCTTTGTAGTGCCTTGTTGTTGTATTTGTATTTGTACAATTATCTTGTTAGCTGATCGACAACTGTAACGGATTGCCATTCAGCTATGCCCATACCACAAATACCCACAACCATGACCACTATGACGACGACTACTAGACATCGATTCCACTCTCGGCCTAACTCAGCATTTATGTATTTTCCATTGCTATCGGGCAGCGTTTGACTCGTCACAACTAAACACCTGCTTATTTGCGCATAAATTTCCGATAGAAATGCTCATATTTATTGAAAATACTTGTATTTATAAAATGGCATATAATTGCGCTGTTGTCTTTGTTGTTGTTGTTGTTGTTGCTGCGGTGTGTTTGTGTGTGAGTGTGTGTATGTGTGTTAGGGGGGCGCAGCGCTGCCCGCGAGCAATGTGGCCAGTTTCTCACCTTTAGAAGCCGACCAGCAGTCGCAGATGGCGAGCCAAAACAAAAAAAATAAAAATTATGATGCCAGAGGTTGACTCTGCTCATGGGTTGGTCACAATGAAACCTTGAATGTACTACAAATCTCAGAAGAGAATTTTGATATGTACAACCTTTAAATATTATATATTTAAATCGTTAATGCAACAGCTTTTAAAGTTGACCTGTAGAGAACTGAACGACTTTGAGTCAGCTCCGAAACACTTAATTGTTATTTATTATGATTAACAAGTTATCACAAGGTAAGAGCCTAAGACACATTTTAAAGAATTGGCAAATATTTGTTAATCAATTGAATAACGCCAAAATGATACCGCAATATTCGCAATCGTCATTTTGGGAGAGATGACAAGGTGTTTAAGCAATTGATAATGCCCAATTATTGTAGTGTGCGCGAGCTAAGTTTTGTGTTAGTACTCGCATATCATATACAAAGTGCATACAATAACAGGCCTGTCCATTTATTACAATATGCGCCGGCAACGCCAGGCAACAACAGCAACAGTCGAAAACTGCGATTTGCTGTCAGCTAATAATAATAATTTCGATATTGAAAATACGTTTTCTTAGTTAGGTACGACACTAAACGATTTCGCCCATTCGGAGCGTTCGAGCGGACAGTGCTAAAAGTCAGGCAAGCACTGCGAGCAATAACAACAGCAACACTTGCAACAGGGCAACGTGCAACGGGCAATACCAACAGGCAACAGAATCGGGCAACGGGCAATGGGCACAAAGTTGACCGTTGGTGGGGGCGGTGCTATTTGCTGCTGCTTCTTCTTCAAGCGTTTTGCAGACAGGTGGTGTGTGGTGTCGATGTTGCTGGGTCGCGCTCGCCTGGTGTTCAATATGAGCCACAATTGAGGCATTTAATCGAGCATCTCTTAACACGCCTTGGAATGTTGACTTATTATTGGCCATGCAGCCAAATGCTGCAGTTGCCGTTGCCGTTGCCGTCGCCGTTGTTGGCTGTTGCCGCTGTTGCCGCTTGTTGCCGCCGTTGCCAGTTGCCAGTTGCCAGTCGATCGCTCTCTCTCCGGTTACGGTTCGAGCTTGCATTGGTGTGGGCATCGGTTGTGTCTGCGTCGGTGTCAGAAGTCTGTAGTTACCTCACAGTAAAAGCGTTTATCATCATTAGACTCAATCTAAAGACGTTTTGGCTGGGGTTATCATGTTGATTATGTTGTGTGAAAACAAATTACATTTTGCGCTCAGGCTTTAACACCATTTGTATGCGCCAATGTTGTCGTTGTTGCTGTCAGTATGGTGCTGCTAATGCTGCTGCTGCTGCTGACTCTGCTGCTGGCTAATTGTGAATCTGCTCGAAAGATTCAATTGTGCCATTGACAAACCAATTGGTTGCTCAATTTTGTGAAAGGCTTTTACCCGCTCTCTGGGCCGTGAGAAAATTGCAAATCAAAAATATTTCTGCTATTGGCAATAATTGCTTGCAAAAATTGTGCTGGCAACAACAAAAGCAAAAACAACCCCAACAAAATATAAGAAAGAACTTGGCAATAATTTAGCTTTTCGAGCTTGTCTAAGACACAGCTGTGTTCTATATTGTTGTTGTTGTTGTTGTTGTTGCTGCAGCTGCAGGCCTGCCACTTGCAACAGCAGCAACAACAGCAAAGTCAAAGCCTGGCCCTGACCGTCTGATAACACTAAGCTACAAACAATGTATTAAAATACATATTGCTAAAATTGATATGCTTGCATAGTTCCCATATAAATTTAGATATTTAAATATGTTACTTATTTTGGTTTTGAATATTTGTATACAATTTGCTTAGTTCAACCAGACTGGCAACATTTAGTTAAATACTTTCCACTATATCTGAAATAGTTATTAACATGTTGAGGTAATTTTTACTTTTCATTCGTTTATTCAATTTAAAATCTTTCCACATGGTTGCGCAGTGTATTTCATTGTCGTGGCTTGGAAAACTAAAAGCGAACTTGATTTCGCCCAGCCAATAAATATTTTTATGCACTTTTAAATTGTAATGTTTGTTGTCGCTGTTGTTGTTGTTGTTACTGCTACGATAACGTTTTTAGATTTGTGCCACACACAAAATCACACACACACACACAGGCTGTTAACTACTTATCGAGGGTCAATGTCACACCTTGACGCCTTCGCCAACATACTTTTGCTGACTTTTTGTCACAATTTATTACATTTGGCTATATCTTGAGTGTGTGTATGTGTGAGCGCACACTGTGTGTTGTTTTCTTGGCTTTAAATGTTTGCCATTTTATCTTGTCAACGCAATCGTCTATTAGTTTTTCTTTTTTAATTAATTAACACTGTTCGCATGGGTGTCAATGGCGAAAATGGCTTGGCACAGTTGGTTGGCCCAGGCTTATTTGCTTCCAATTTTTAATGGCTTTGTGGCTTATTGTTGCTGCAAGCTTTGTTTTGTGGTGAGCAGTCATGTGCATTCTTTTAAAAAAAGAGGCCAAAGTCGGTTTTTTTTTATCCCCAAATAAAAAGCATAGAGATAAAGAAATACAGACAACCCTTATTTTAAATAGATATACCAATCGAAAGTTACCATTTGATAATAAAAGTAAGTACTGGACTATCACAGGAGGACTTATAAGCAGCAATTCGTGTAGTAGTTCATTCATCTGGCAGCTAAACTAAGGAAAAACTCAAATAAATTGATTCTATGGAAAAATAGTATAAAATGCGATTTCCTCGACAAGCAAAGATTTTCAGTAAACTTCTTCGACTTGAATTCTTGTGTATGCTCTTAAAAATGTATTTTCCTGTATTGAATGAACTTATTTACAAATTTATTCCCTAACCAAAAGACAAATGACAATCTTTAATCTAAAACGCACTTTAAATATTGCTTGCTTTCTTTACCAGGAAAATTATAGCTCAAGCAGCAAGTGGGCAAGTCCCAACATAATATATCAAGATAAGCAGAATAATAAGCAGCAATAAGCAGAAGTTTTTCCAGCAAATTCAAGAGTCGAATTCCAAAAATTCTTACAAGCTGCACACTTCTTGCGGTTTCTGAGTCAAAACTATGCAATGCCAATCAATAAACTTTGGGCAAGACGCCGCCAACAGCCGCATCATCAAATGGCGGCCCATGAGAACTAATTGAGCCATTTTGAGGTCTATGATAATCGTTTGTGAGTACCCATAGCGACTAGCACGGGCACTCGAACTGGCCAATGCCCACACCCATTTGGCAACGCCTTCACACAAGCAAAGACTCTTGCAGATTGTTGCGCAGCGCTGACTGCTGACTGTGTCAACTCGAATGTGCAATAAAATTAAAGTTTTGTTTATGAATGGAATTACACGGCGACCTGCAGACCGACTGCAACGGCAAAACGGCAACAGCAAAGACAACGACAATGTCGACATTTAGCAAGAGCAAAACGCAGCTGGAGCTGGGTATCGAGAGAGACCCGGCTCAGATTCACAGACACTTCATCTAAATGTCAGGCCATATCTAGCGACACTCGCACAACGTTCCAGTCGCTGTTAGCCCTCAATTTCAACACTCGCATTCGCACTCGCCCCAGCAGCAGCGTCCACTCGGGCAACGTCGTCGTCGTCGGCGGCTGCTTTGGCGGCTGCTTTGGCCAAATCAATTGAGCCGCCTGCAAACGAGCCAAAACAAATGAGACTTGAGAGTTGTGGCCAAGCGACTTGGCCGCGAGGAGCGCTCAAGATCATTAGTATAATTTAAGTAAATTAAACGCAGCGATTAGGCCAGGATGCAAACGGCACCATCGCAGCCTCTTTCGCAGCCAGAGCCACAGCCACATCCAAATCCTCCATTCGAGTCGTCGGCAAAAAGGCTTGTGTTTATTTAAATTTATTGTAACATTGGCAACGTGGACGCCGAGCGGACGGCGATTTCAATTTGTAAAACAAGCGAGCAAACAAGCTGTTAAAATATAATGATTGGCACCAAAAGATGCAACGCGTCTTGTGGCGATTGGATGCAGCTGGTATCTAGGTTAAACTATCCGCATATGCATATCGCTCTCAGCTGGCCATTGGTAAATTTATGTGGCGTTTGCTCATTGTCCAAAATGCTTATGCCCCATGCTTATGATTGGTAATGCGCCGATGCATAAAGCATTTGGCATTGAAAACTGTGCGCACTCGAACGACAGTGGATGCGGATACATTGTTCACCAGAAGTTTTTACAAGCCAAGCGCGCCAGTTTCCCACACAGACAATGGGGACTCCAAAAAAAAAAAAAAAAAAAAAACAAAAAAAAAACTGTGGCGGCGACAACCACAGCCGCCAACAACAACAACAACAACAACAACAGCAACTGGCAACTGCCAACGACTGCCGTCTCCGATCTCTAGCTTCAGCTGAAACTCCACCAGAGTCTGAGCACAAAGGCAGCCCAGACAGAATTACAAGCGCAATGGAACAATGAATGCAGTCAGCACCATTTGAACAGTGGTGAAAGTGCCAAACTAGCTGAATGAATATGCGATAATGGAAAGCGAATTCTCGACAAGTTTGTAAATATTTAGAAAACATAATTGCTAGCCCAATTGGCTTATCATAATATAAGTAATTAAATCGATTGCAGTTGGTTAACAATAAACTCACCAAGAGCCCCATAACAAATAAACCACCATCCAGCAGAAGAAGTTGATGGGCTTGACAGATGTGGAAGAAGCGTCTATAGTTTCAGAGTGTCCTCTCCAGTTGGTCTTCTCGAGTGTGGCTTAAAAGAGGGTAACGTGTTGTCTAATCTGATTTAAAAAAAAAACAAAACCTTAGCTTTAAATTGCTCTTGTTTGTAGCTGACTTAACGCTTTTTACTTGATAAATAGCATGCAGCTGCTTCTTTTGTAGATGCAAATCCTGTAAAGAACGAAGAAGTTGCCTTTGGCACAAGCTTTCAAGCTCTGTAAGCTGAAGGATTATTTATATCAAGGATATGTTACTAGTGTTTTGATGCTTAAATTTTTTATTTTTACATCAAATAATATAAGTATATATAAATAAATATAAATTCCGGAAATGTTTACTTGTTTTTATAAAATACGAATAACAGAATTTCCTTATTTTCTGTTAAATCAAATTATAAACATGTTTCTAGCAACTTTGTTGACCAAAATAGTTAACATATTGAACTCGATTTTGAATAAAATTATGCAGATTTTCATATAACATATAAGTTGATTTTATTTTTATGAATTTATTTTATATCTGTCCAGTCAGGGAACTGATGTGCGCCACTGTGCGACGAGCGAGTCTCTGCCAATTGACAAAAGCCAACGTAAACCAGCAAGAAAACAAATAAACAGTCAGCAGAGAGCAAAATGCGCAGACAAAACAGCAATTCATATTTGCTCTGATTTATATGGCGTCTAGAAGTTTTCCATTTTTATTATCATTATTATGATTATGATACTTTTTTCCCAGGCACAAAAGAGCAGCAGCAGCGGCAGCGGCAGAAACTGTTGTAATCAATCAGCGGGAAACGCGCCAGAGAACTGCTTTTGCCCGTTTCGTCTTGTTGTTCTGCAAAATTAATGTGCTTTAATTTGCAAGTTTGTGTCCTAAGTCTTTCGTTTGCTGCCACACACAAAGCACTGGGCGTTTTGTGTTTCGCTGTTGCTGTTGTTGTTCCACAGAAATGTCATTAAAGCAACACACATACACACGCACACACACATACACACATACACACATTTGCAAAAGCAGAGGGTGTGCGAGCTGTGTTCTCTGATCTTGGTTATGTCAATTGCTGCATCGCCAGAGATCTGCATTGCTTGATATTCTAATTGCTGAAATTGTTTGTCGCAGACAAGTGTGCGCGATTATATGCGCCTTGCCCAATGAATAATCATTGAAATCCGTTCGCTGTTCTTGCTGTTTTCTTTTCTTTTTTGCTGTTGACAAGAGCAAACACCCGCATGGAGCCGAAGTTAACAGCGCAGCCTGATGGTGGTCCTCATTGTGTCGCACTGATCCAAATCGCTGCGCCAAAGCAAAGCATCAAATTTTTGCAGCGCTCGTTTTCAGATGTTGTTACTGCTGTTGTTGTTGTTCTTGTTGCTGTTGTTGCTGTTGTCGCGGCTCTTGCTTTTCCATCAGATATGAAAGCTGGAGCGTCGTCGCCGTCGTTGGCGTCGCTCGAGTGCTCCTCGCCCAACGCAGTTTTCGGCTTGATTTTCTTAATTAAATTTTTGCTACGCCGCTGCCAAGGCTATTCCCCAGCTTCAGTTCGCTCTGCTGCTCCTTTTGGCCTGCTTGTTCAACCCGATTGCCTGTTGACGATGCTGCTGCTGCTGCCGACTATGCTGCTTCTGCTGTTGCTGCTGATGATGATGATGATGTGTGCTTTATAAGTCTGCTGCAGCGCTCCGACGCAGTCGCAGATTTGACGTTGTCGATAGGGTTTCGGTGCTTGTTGCTCTTGTTGTTGTTGTTAACACACTCCCACATTTTCTTAGTTTTTTTTTTAATTTTATTTTTATTTTTATTTTTAGGGACCAGCTGGCAAGAACTTGAAGCGCTGGAGCCTACTTAAAATATTTTTTTATGATTAAAGAAAATAGTAAATTATATTTAAAGTTTTCACGTTGAAAAGTAATATTCTTTGGGGGTTATTTAAATAGTCATATGTCAATATATCAATAAATATTTTCAGCTATTTTTTCACTCTATTTGGCTGCCACAACGACCAAGGAAGCTTGCAAGCATTGTTAAAGCTTCAACCACTTTTCTGATTTAACTTCTTTAATTTCTTGTTACTGTGATCTTCTTACAATTACCGCACTTGCCACATAAAGGCCATATTTAGCTTAGGCCGTAATTTATGAGCCTTCCCAAAAAAAGCTTCTCTCATTAACCCATCACCCATCTTGTCGCCCAAAACTTGACCCGCACTCAACTCGACCCACAGCTTGACCCAAGTTGCTGATTTTGTGCAACGTATACAGAAACAACAACAGCAACAACAACAAGAACAACAACAATATGAAAATGTGCCTGCCAACATCATTTACATCATCATTCACAATAAAATAAAAGTGCACACGCCCACTTAAAGGGCCTCATAAATTGTGTCGAATAATCAGTTTCAACATAATTTATTGTAATTTACGAGTGTCGGCAACGTGGCAGAAGCAGCCGCGTGGAGTATAGTAGAGTAGAGTGGAGGCCACCACATCTCCAGTAACTAACAACATACAGTCGAGCCGCTAGATTCCAGTCTGAACCTGAATCCGTATCCGAATTTACAGAGCGCCCACAAGTTCGCCACGAGAGCAACTTAAAGTTTTTTATTTTTTTTATTTTTATAGAGCGTTTTGCAGCTAAATGCTGCAAATGAAAATCCTAAACGGCACATTGAAAGCATCTTGATAAGAACATTGAAGGCAGCAATAAGCTCTAGCTGGAGCCTGGAGTTTGGAGCTAGCGTGCGAACACCTTGGAAACAATATTTCAATGGCTAATAATATTTTTAGCGCAGCTTTCAATACGATTGCATGGCCAGAAGTCGAAAACCCTGGTAGAGATTTCCTAACCTTATTCCCCAGTTAGTTGGGTCTATTGTAATTGAAACTATTGTTTCCTTTTGTGCTCAGATCGAGCTCTTTGCATTTGCTGCCAAACAGTATTTATATCAATCACTCAATAAAAATACAACGATCAATCAATTTCAACAATCAGCGCAATATCAATGCGAGGGATAGAGTGTGTGTGTAAGGCAGAGATAGCGAGAGAGAGAGAGAGAGAGACGAGGGAGAGAGCAATCCGAGTTGCAGAGATTGATTTTAGCCAGTTGGCATTGTGATCTGTGGGGATCTCGGCAGTGGCTATTGTTGGTACCGAAATCATCCCAATCAGAAGAATTGAAATGTCACTGTAATAAACTTCAAGAGTCAGCGCGATAAAGCGTCGTCCATTTCCACTTGACATACTGACAGCACAGTGTCTTGCCCTATTATCGCCACTTGCAATCATTCAAAGCATCATTCGAGCGACAGTAGCCTTATTAAATACTCTCGTCATCTCTGTCTAACGCTCACCTTGGTTAGCGTTGTCTCTGATGATCATTGGCCAAAGATATGGCTGGAAGCTCGTTATAATATTGAGTAACCATAAAAAAAGAGGCGGCTCACAACAAAGTTGAAAAAGTCTCAATTGTAAAATTTCATTTAAAGCGAGTGCAAATAATCTCTTACAAAACGGGTGGGAAGCGCATAGAAGGGTAACATCAGCATGATTAGTGAGTAATAAATAAATTATATATTTAGTTTTGGCATATATTAAAGTTAAGCGCATATTTGGATTTTATCCTTGAGAAGTAAACTAACGAGAAGTAAAAATAAAGGTTTTCAGAAGAAATACTTACTTTTAACGTAAATATATAGATATATTTTATTTTGATCTTTGCAGAAATCTTGTTTTAGGCGAAGAGCTACAAACTCTGTATTGAAGAGGGTAATTAAAGGGGGTTAGCTTATATATTTCCTTTTTCTAATGTTTTGATATTCTCCAAAGTGTTAAGTTTAAATTAAGAGCAATTATAGAGCTTGATGTGTCTGCCCCACCATTAAATTGGTTAAATAAATATTTGTTTACAATAATGGAAATACAGAGTTGCGGTTTGTGACTACAATTACTCAGGTTGATAGGCGTGTGGAGCAGTATGTGGAGTTCAAAGTGCTTAGTCTGAGCGATGATTGCCCAACTGATTCAGAAGACGGTCAAAACTTGAACGACTTGTTGGCCGGGACCGTTGCGCATCTTCCCAACGTAATTTAAACTAAATCGGTGCGCTCGCTAAACTGCGTAGAGCAACGGAGCAGCAGTTGCACCATTGCCCCCAACAAACACACACACACACACACACACACATAAATGTACACACAGATGCACACGCAGAATGAACTGGGCGCTTGTTGCTGTATCTCGAGTGCGCCTGGGCTCTGTCTTTGGTCGCTGTGTCTACTCGTAATAATCAATTATTTCTGTGTAATTTATGGTAATGTTCAGTCATGATGGATTGACTGCTCTAATGTCGCTCTAAATCTTTGTAGCTTGCTGGGCTATGCTGCTTGTAGCGGCATCGCACATGGCCACAGTTCAAAAAAGAGCAGGCTCTGGCTCTGACTCTGGCTGAGGCTTTGGTTCAGGCTCAGGCACAGGCTAAAACTGAGGCTCAGGCAGGTGCAATTGCTCAGCCGCAGCTCTCCCACTAAAAGCGAGCTGAGTCTGCCAACCAGCCAGCTACATTTAACTGTGGGCAGAAAACCAAAACCTATATAAATATGTATACTCAATAACTATGAATATTTATAAGAAATTTTAATTTTATTTTCGATTATTGCACAAAAATATTTGAGGCCAAAAAAAAAAAACAAATGCTAAAAAAAATAATATGTCAAAACATTTAATGTATTTTATTTTCAGTCATTGACCACAAATCTTATAACACTTTTAGTCAAAAAAAAAACAAACAAATCGCCATTCGACAATGCAATTATATTTAAATATTTATATGTTATTTCTTTTTTTATAATTTGATAACTATTGAATATAAATATAAAATTTTTCCAACATTTATTTTTATATTTTTATTTTACTGAAATTTTAAAAAGTACTTAGATCATTGTCATCAGCATTCATTTTGTAACAGAATACTCCAACCGATACCACTGTGCGCCTGCTTCTTTACTTCCGTCACTGTGCGATGCGAATCGTCGCGCCTCCGCTCCGCCTCCGTTGTCATCCTCGTTGCAGTTCAGTTGGGATCGGCGGTAATATGTAGCATATGTTTTCGTAAGTTTTCTTGTATTTTGTTTAATGGCAGCTTAGATTACACGAACTGCGCGAGTGGGGCGAGTGGCAGGGGCGCGTCTCGCGTCGCTTGGGCACATTTTCGCATGTTTGCGGTGGCTTCCAATGGGGTTGCCTGGCTGGATCTGGCAGTCGCTGCCTGCGCCATGTAACTGATGTTTAAAATTGCTGTGTGATTTTCGTGGCGAAATTAATGTTAAATAAGCTTTTAGTTTATGTCCCGCCACAGCGTTGATCAATTTCTCAGTCACCTGGTCTGGCCCATCTTCTGCCCTGCTCTGCTCTGCTCAGCTCTGCTCTGGCCGCTCTGCATTCTAATCGCAATCGCCTGCCAGCACCGTTGCTTGCTCCCTCGGCCATGCAGCTCACCCTGCACCTTCACCAGTCACTGTGCAACATCCGCGTGTGATGATGTTGCAAGTTTTTTGTTTTTTTTTTTCTGTTTTTTTTGTAGCGCATCGTCTTTATGTGTAAATTATGCTTGTACACATTTTATTTACAATTGTGTATAAATTATAGACGAATTATTATGTTTTTCTTATCCCCACAGCCCCCCTGTGCGGCTTACATATTAATATAGCGCCAATGCTGACTTTGACTTAGCATTTTCTCTGTGGCCCATTTGAAATTCAAAGGTTTGAAGTTCTCTGGACGTGTGCAAGTGAGATGGCGCTTTGGAAGCGGCTGGGTGTATTTTTTAATAAAAGAAAGAGTCTTAAGTTCTCTCTTAGCTTAAGTTATGCCTAAATCAGATGAGGAAAGAAAAAAAATATTCAAAATGAATACCAATGCAATACTAAATATTTATATGTTTTATACTTAACTTATCCAATATTTTCATAATATAATTCTATTTCTTTTATTTAGCCATATGCTCAAGCTCTTGACACACTTTTAACAGGGTACAATTTAGTGTTGCTTTTAGTCAAGCCCCATCGTTGGTTTTATTTATCATCTGGATTTTGGTAAGGGCGGAGTAGAGTAAATCATAGTGACTTGGACTATAAATGCATTAGTTCCATGGCAAGTCTAATGCAACCGCTTAGTTCGGCCCCATTGCGGTCTAAGCAATTGCTGTGAACTGCAAAAAAAGGATTTGGCATGCAGTGGCAAAGCGAGCACGAGAGATTTGCCATGGCTTCGGGCTACCAAAAGGGTTGGGAGAGAGGGGTAGTGGCGTTAGTTACCTGGCTGCTTAGTAGGCGGCCGGCAGATAGGAAGTGCAGCCGACATCAGCAACAGCGGCAGAAGCAACAGTTGTATCTCACAGGGCCTGGGAAACATCCTGTGCTGGACTTTTGGCTTTTTTTGTTTGCTTTGGTGTTATGCAAATGCCATGGAACAGGAACATCACCACCACCCTGTGTGCAGCACAATGGCTACCGTGCGCGTGCAATGACAACAACAACAACAACAGCAGCAGCAGCAGATACAACAATAACAAACGGCAAAGCAGCAGCAACAAGAGAAACACGTACAAAACAGCAGCTGTTTAACATTTATTTGCCTATTTATTAATTTCATGTAACATTTTTTCCTAGGAAATGGCCACAATGCAACGAAATCAAAGCCAAGGAACAAGCGCAACGCATTCTCTTGACGCCAGGCAGTCGCAGTCGCAGTCGCCATTGCCATCGGTCAGACCCCAGCCAAAATGTCCAACCGCGCCAACTGCTGCTGCTGCTGTTGCACAAACAATAAGGCACAGGGGCAACAGCAACAGCAGCCGCAGCCTCAGCCGCAGCAGCAGCAGGAGCAGCACAAGCCTTAGGCCTTGATGCCTTTGCCATACTTCTCCCACTATTTGACTGCGCTTTCCTGCCATCGTCTGTGGTTGCCACAAAAAGTGTCGTGACCCCAGACGGGCCAAGCCAGGCATTGCATATGGTTAGCTCAGTCTGAGTTGGCTTTTAAAGGGGGGGAGACCCACGGGCGGCATGTCTGGGGAGTCTGGGCTGGGGCTGAAGCAGCTCAAAAATTACATGTTGTTCCTGTTGAAATGTTTTCTGTTTTGTGTGTGCAGCATTTCCATTGTCGTCGACGTTTATTTCTAAAAATTTTGTGTTTTTTTTTTTTTGATTTTTTTTGAATACCCTTGCAGTGGTATTGCAACTTTGCCATTTGGCTCTTAAAGTACATGATAAAGAATTTGCCTTGGAAATGGTAAAAGGGTGAGCATTAAATAATTTTGAATTATTTAATATCCTTAAAACGTAATATACAGTCCTAAAACTGTTAAATCACATATAAAAAATCGATCCATGCTGCATTTTTCAACAAAAATAAAATAAAAAAAAATACCATAATTTTGAAAAAAAAGCTTTTATCTTAATGTAAATGTTTTTCAGTTTAATAAAAGATATTGTAAGGTAAACTGTGTGTGTTTCGATTACACATCAATCGCGACTCCAGACAATTCTACATATTCCAGATTTCTGAATGATATAATCAGAACCTGTTTTTCAGAAAGAACTTAAGTGCAACCCACATCTTAATATTCCTTGTCAATAAAAGTTTTAATTTTTTATAATTTGTGAGATATTAGATATCATGTCTTATGCGCCATTTGTGTGGCTTTAGTTAAAGTCGCCAGGTTGTTAACAGTGTACAAACGTGTTTAGTTAATATAAGTAAAGCAATCCAATAAATGAAAATTAACCTGTCGAGGGTATCTTTGATTCGGTTATGCATTAGTACCTTGAGTTGTTATTGTGATTATGTGTTTGTGGCTTGTGGCACACACATTGAGGTCTGAGGAAAATATGTAACAATCCTCCGTGCTCCTTGCGGTCAAAGGAGCTTACATTGGGCCTGGGCTAGGACAAAGGAAATGCAAAAATGCCAAAAATCGTACAACTCAAAACCCAATGCGAATGTGAATGCGAGTATGAGTACGACAGCGAGTACGAATACGAACACGAGTACGAGTACTCTCGCACACAAAACGATTCTGGCACCCATGAGCAGGAGCATCAACAGCATCAGTCGCAGTCGCAGTCACAGTCACAGTCAGAGTTGCAGTTGCAGTTGCAGCATCAGTGGGCTGCCACGGCCTGGGCGGGTGGTGGCTCGTCGCTGATCGTGGCACATTTGCATACAATGAGGCCAGAACTGAGACCCAATCCAGTCAAGCAGTCAGCCAGCCAGCCAGCCAGCCAGCGCACACACTCGATGGCGCAGCATGTTATCTCTGGCTGTGACCTACACCAATATTTCTGAGAATGCTGCTGTGGCCCGTCGTCGCCTGTAAGTGTGTCGTCGTCCAGTCCAGTCCAAGTCCATAGACAGTCAGTATCTCAGACGGCCGACGACGAGGAGTCATTCAATCGCGCCAGCTGCGGCGTCTGCGTCGCCAGCGTTTCGTTCCGTTTAGCTTGGGTTTTTATTTGGTTTTGTTTCGTTTCGATTTGTTTTGTTTGCTTTGCTTGGCCATTCTACTTACAATATTTGCGGGATATCACCACAGATCTCTGCAACTGCATCCGCAGCAGCCGAAACCCGAAAAATAAAGGAGCCTGCCTCATCGGGCAGCCTGGCCAGCAACGGCTGCTGCTGCTGTGTGTGAATTTCGATTCTGGCTGTCGTCTGTTCTGCGTCAGCAGCTCCAGCGTCGTCACCATGAAGTGGTACGAGCAGTTTGAAATTGAAAATGTCTATGACTTGGCCCCGGCTTGGCGCTATTACCAAGTCGGTTTGGGGGATTGGGGAGTGGCATTTGGATATTTGGGCGAAAGCGTTTGGGAGCTTGGCCAACGGACTGTTCGAGCTGCGGTTTCGGTGGCTGGTTCAGAGTGCAATGCATTTAATGGAAACTAAAAATCATGACATTTACCATAAAAACTTGTGCTTGAGTCTAAGTCTAAGACTGATCATAAATTTTAAGAGTCGCCTTGAGAGCACATAAACGGCAGACAATGAGAATTATTTGTACATGTTATTTGAAAACGCGATGAGTTTTCAGGCATATCAGTTGATGGTGATTATCACGATCGGTCATAAATAAATTATATTTCCTATTTAGGCAAATTAATTTTAGCCAAGTTGATCAATTACCAAAGATTAAGAAGAAACATATATGTATGTGGGTGATTAAAATGAATACAAAAAAAAAACCGTTATTTATAAAACAATTTTAACGAGATACAACCTAGATTTTGTAAAACCCTTAGAAGTAAATATTTTTTTCTTATGTTTTTTAATATATTAAAAAGTTACATATTTATCTCATCTGCAATATTATATTTTATATATTTTTAGATATGTTATTATTAAATATCAGTTAAAGAAATAGATGTGAACCATATTAAAAATATTTAAAGAAGAAAAAAGATTTGCAAATTTATTAAAATAATTAAAAAACAAAAATGGAAAACATCCATTTTTTTTATTAAGTTACTCACCCCTTAAAGCATTTGAAATAAAAATCAAATTTGTCGTTTTTTTTCTTTTAATTTTCAACTCAAAATACTTTTGTTTGTTTATTGTATAAGCAAAAGCAAAGTATATTGGTAATAAATATTGTTTATAAATATCTTTTCATAAATAAAATAATTAACCTAATTTGTCTAGAGAAACAAAGTACAAATACCGATACGAAAAATACTCATAAAAAATGTCATAAAAACGCCATTAAAATGGTTTACAACTAATAGAGCTCTTCTGCTTTTCCAGGTGCTTATCGTAAAACTAATTTTCAAGCCGTATATGCAAACTATAGGCATATACACCTATTATATTTTAATGTTTAAGCTTCAAACAAAATTGCACAGAAAAAGGTTATATGAGCATTTTGTACTCAAATTAGTTAGATAGCTGGAGCTGGCCATTGAATAATGCTTATAAACGATATCTATACTACATATTACTATTGTTACTATTGTTTTTATTATTGTTTTTGTTATTGTCTGTTTTCTTGTTGTTTAGAGTAAGATACAAATAATTTAAATGCTAAGATGACAAGTGGCAATTAATTTAAGTGTGATTATCACCTGCCCGTTGCACGCCGAGCCGCGCTGGGTATTTCCGAGCTTTGCATAATGCGCAGGTCACTAATTTTTTGGATCTGAATTGAGTTGATTAGGAATACAGAAAAGAAGAAAAAAAATATATATGTATATATTTTAGAGAGGGCGCATAAGCGTGTCATTTTGCTAGCGGAAGCGCAAATTCCTAATGCTGGGCGCTCCAGAATATCAAAAGATTTAACATTTTTTGTTGGATATGTTTCTGTTTTTGGGCGCTACTTTGTTTTTGAGCTCTGAATTAATTAACAGTTGGTCGCCAATTGAACGCTGATTGAAACGTGCCAATCAAATTGTACTAACCTCTATCCTCGACCGGTTCGTTGGCATCCGCACGACCCGTGCCCACCATCGTTTCAGCGGCAAGCTCCACACGCTCCACATGCACACCGTGATGTGTTAGCTGTGTATGCTGTGGATGCGGCTGCTGTTGCTGTTGATGTTGGTGCTGCTGATGTTGCTGCTGTGCCGCTGCCAAATGCTGGGAGAGATGCTGGTGATGGTCTCCAGTTGCTGGCGACCATTGCTGGTAGGCAACCGGCACCAGCGGATCCGACATCCATTCAAAGCTGAAGGCTGGTCCGATTGTTTGGGCGCTAATGCCGCCATGATGGGGCGTGGCACTGGTGGGCGTGGGTGGCGTTGTTGTTATGCAGGGACTCAGCTCATGCGAGGAGCCAAAGCTATCCAGCGATGCCTTCTGCGCCGATTCCGACCAGGGCGGACTGGGATTCCATTGTTCAATAAAATCCGCCGGATCTGGCGGCAGCGTCTTGTTCAGCAAACGCGGACGTGTTGGCACAATGGTGGCATAAATCACCGAGGCGGTGGCATCGCTGCTGCTGGCTGCCACACCAGCTGCTGTTGTAGCATAAGCAGCGCCCGGATGCAGTGCATAACAGTCCGGCTCCGGCGTGATAGCTGCCGCCGGTGAACGCTCGGCATGCAAATAAAGCGGCTCCAGTTTGTTACGCGCTCGCTTCTTGGGCGGCGGCGGTGTTGCCGACTGTGTGGACTTTTGACTGCTGCCGGCGGGCGTGCCGTTCACTTGACTATAATCTACAGGCTCCGGACCGGTGCCCGGCTGATAGCCATATAGCTGTTGATCCTCCTTAAGCTCAAGTGCGCCTTCTGCATGGTAGACGCCCCCATAGGCGGCACCCATATGCGGATGATGGTGATGGTAGGATGTTGCTGCCGTTGTATGATGGTGATGATGATGCGCATGATGGCTGCCGAATACGCTGGACATGCCTGCCGTCGCGCCGGATATGCCCAGACCAACGCTGGTGGCACCGCCTCCATGCGGCTGCTGATGCGAACTATAGTAGCCGGTGGAGCTGCTGCCAGGCGGTACACGCATAGCACTGTCCAGCGGCATGCCAAATTGTATCTTCGACTGCACTGTGTAATAGTGATACAGCCAAGAGTTGGCCAGCATTATGGAAGCCTCACGATCACTAAGAAGGTTTTTCGCTATTAGCAAAGTTCTACTACGTATGTGGGGCGTTACTTACTTCAGCACCTGGTTGGTGCACACAATGACTGGCTGCTGGGTTGAGTCTGGACTATCTCGCACCTGGAGTACCACATGCACCCAGGTGTATTCACCACTGGAGCGCTGCATGCGTACGAGCAGTATACAACTACGATCCTGTTCCGATTGCGTAACTAATAGGGCGATAGATATGTTTATGAAAACAAGGGAAACTGGCCGGAAAATGGTTGCAAAACTAAGTATAATTCTAAATAGAACTTAGTGTACTCAAAATTAAAAAGTTGAATATAATAGAAATTAAGATAGCTAACGCTTTACCCGATCGATAAAATGATATATACTGTAGTGATACATCAATTTATAAGGCTATTAGATCGTATCTGTGGACAAATTAGATTTCTAGCTCATCTGTTTGATTTATTAATCGTGAACTAGATTCCCCCTCTTCTATTTTCACATTGGTTACCTGAATATAAACATTTTCATGACTTACTTAGCCTGTGTTTGCTTTGAGCCTCGCGTAGATTTTCGCTGTGTATCAGATTATACCAGGATGTGCCCTGTAGCGACGCCTTGTCATACCCCAAATGGAACTCGCCACTGCAATGAGAATGAAGAATTTGCATATGGAATGCATTATTAATGAGATTTCGATTGGGCAAATATCCCGTAACGAGCAATACTTACTTCTTGTCGATGTGTGCGATTTTCATATCCATGGAGTGTATGGTGGTAAAAACATTGGTGGCGCCCTGCACCACACACTCGCGCGTCTCAGGCATGGCGATGGGCGTGCAGGTGGCTAAAAAGACGGGCTCGTTCCGACTGCAGAGCGGCAGGAATGACAAATAGTGACCCTGTACCAGAACGACCTGCAAAAATAAAACAGACAGAGAGTGCGACTACAGCTTTGGCCAGGTTCGATATTGTTGTTGTTGTTTGAGGCGGCGGCTCCCACGAAAATTGGCGCGCACGTTGTCGCCGCTAGTTGTGGCCATTTTTGGGCTGGCATGCTTCGGGCCTCATAGACATTTTACTCTGATTCCATAATTTAAAAAAGGCAATCACTGAAATGTTTTTTGCCAGCATACGCAAGCCGGACGCCAGAGTCACATTCACACACAATTGGAACTGCCTCAACACACACACCAGGCAGTCTCAATGGAAGTCCCAGACCAAGTCTCAGTCTCAGTCTCAGTCAGAGCCTCAGCTATTGTCTCCCAATTAAAACGTGCCTGCATTTAGCTTTCCATTGCAATTGCATTTCGTAGCTTATGGCCGCTTCTTCTGCTTAAATGCAAATGCAGCCCGAATCCCAAACCGATTCCGATGCCGAAACCGATCCCAAACCATCGATGACGCAGACGCCGTTGTTGTTGTTGTTGCTGTTGCTAGTTTGGTAAATGAGACGACCTTAGGCTGGGGAGCAGGCGCCACTGCCACGGCGCTGTCGCCATCGTCTGCTCTTATTGTTGTTGTTGTTGCTGTTGGGGGTTTTTATTTTTTGTCTTTTGTCTATGCTCTTTGCTGGGTACTAGCACTGAACTATGCTGACCTCATTCATAATTATTTATTGGTCCATTTTTATTGCATATTAACGAGTGCCGGGTGAATGTGCCGCATTTTGGTTTGCGCTCTGGGTTATCGCTGCCAGTTCATGTGGGTCCAAATCCCTGGCGACATTCTATGGCTAAATATTAAAACTCCAAACATTTAGTAGAACCTATCCAAAAGTTTAAGATATGTAAATTGAAACCTAAAACCCGTATAACTTCCGCTTATTTTGTATTTACCAAATACAAATTGGGTTCAGCGTGTGAGCCCAATGAGTAATACACTCAATTTCTTTACATCATTATCCAATTAGACCTTATACTGAATAGTGCAATATTATTAATTGCGGTTTAGAAACAATTTAAAAGTGTGACCACAGCTGTTTGCAAAAATCCAAATATTCTGATATAATTTATTGCTTAAGTCACATTTTAAACTATATCTCTATATGTAAAACTGTTGTATGGACTGTCTTGACTGACTGACAAATTGGTGAACAACCCGCAGTCCAAACTGTAAGAGCTCGAAAGCTGAAATGTTTACAATTGCCTTATGTGAAGGTTCACGCTGAGAAGGGGTTTTGGGGAATACCTCCGGCAAGTGTGGAAATTTCGCCAAAAACGCTTGTATCAAATTTTTTTTGCTAAACATCTGATCTGCCAAAAATCCATTTTCACTCTTTTCGCAAAATCTACCCGTCTTGAATGTCTTCTTGGTTCTCTTTTCAGTGGACTTTATTATTCGTCGTAAAACGACGAATCCCAAATTTTAAATGAAAGCAAGTAATGAGACTGAACAATTAGACCCGCAAGTGGGGGTCAAAGTTTGTATGAAAAACGTCAAAATCAAAACAGACACATAATTGTTCCTTGTCAACTTAAGATTTTTGGCCTGTGTTGTTTAGGTGTCTGAGCGATGAACGAGAGGCCAATGGTATAACTACAGCAGCAATTTTAAATTTAAATAATGTTGACTTATTTCTTTCTTATTTTAATGCCGTGCATGCTCCAACCCAGTGGGTTAAGTAGCCCGGTAGGCTAAGCATCGATACACTGAGCACGAAGCTTACGTATTGAACCCTTTCCAATAAAAGCTTGCTCGAAACTTGAGTAATTATATTGAAAAAACTTAATTAAACAAAATTCAAGATTAAATCTAGTTAAATTGGCAGTTATCTGAGACCCATGTCGCTTGTGTTATTTGCGCTTCTGTTGGATTAACCCTTATGCTTAAGTGCCTCTTTAAGCTAGTGTCATTGCAAGCATAGCCATAGCCTACGACCTGAATTACTTGCTGTTATCTTTATTTAGATGTAACATCTTAAAGTTTTTCTAAGAGCCTACACCAAACAGCAGAATGCATGTGGGTACATGTGGTGTCATAAGCTGAAGCTGGGAAAATATAAGCCACAGAGGCAACACTTCCTGCACCTCATTAAAGTGCCAACTTTCAACTTAATTAAAAACGTTTGCAGCAACTGTCAACGCCTCGGTTTATCTCCATAACTCTCAGCGCACATCTGCGCACTTCAAGCGCAAATAAAAAAAGAAGCAACAAGAAAAAATAAAAAATGGCAAAAAAAATATATATAAGATATGCATAAAAGACCAGCGACCGCCCACAAGATTGTGACAGCGCTCCATACGGTAGCATTCACATCATTTCAACGCGTCTTCGTCGCGCGGCCGCAACACGTTGACAGATTTGGTCTTGTCTGGTTCAACCTGCCTGCCTGGCTGCCTGCTGAGCCAAGTACTTGGCAGCCTGGTTGACTGGCTGCCTGGCTGAATGGTTGACTGGCTGACAACTTCATATTGTGCTCGCATTCATTTATATTGTTGCGGCTTCTCTGTTTCTTTTTTTTCTTTTACGTCATCATCAACATGTTGCTGATAATGATGATGATGATCAGAAGAGGCGGCCAATCAGAGCAGTCAACAGCAACGCGGCACCCACCCGTTCCACATCAACTGTCATCGTTTGTCAGCTTATAGTAAAGCGTATCGCTGTCTGAGTGTCTGCTAGCTAGCTAGCTAGCTGGCTGGCTGGCTGGCTGGCTGTGTGCCTGGCAAGATGTATGACCAGCCCGGTCTGGCCAGCCGGTTGGCAGACGACGCATGCGCGCCCGGCTCATGCATAATTCATTGCGTGGCTGTTGCTGTGACTGCTGTAGCTGTGACTGCGACTGCGACTGCAGGCTCTCGGCTTGCTGGTTTCCAAGTGTTACACGCAACACGCTCCCAGGTGATTCATTCATCAATTTCTGTCAGAGACTACACGCGCTTACTCATATACACACACAACGCGCTCTGTGTGTGTCTGTGTGTTGCACTCACCTTCTGATCACCGAAACGCATTTGCCGTCGCGCATTGCGGCTAACATTCATGCGACAGAGAAACATGCGATGCTCTCCCTCCAGACTTGAGGCGCCGCCAGTTCCATTGCTGGCTGTCGAATCGCCAACCCCGACGCCGACACCGACACCGACGTTGCTGCTGTTGCTGCTGCCACCTGGCTGCGGTGGCACGTTCCGATTTAGTTCGGCTTGTATGGTTGCGTGATCCTGTTTGTCAATGATATCGTAAACGGAGTCCCCATGTATAAGTAAATCCTCCTGCGAGCAAGTCAAAAGAACAGAATATTGAATTTGATGAACAAGTGTCATATTACATTATGGTTACAACTAATTGTGCCGATTTATCTCTATGTATAGAACTGTTTGTCCTGACTGACTGACTGATTGGTGATCAACGCACAGCCCAAACCGTAAGAGCTAGGAAGTTGAAATTTTGCTTTCAACTGTGAAATCTTCTTAACTTCAATTTAATAAACATGTTTAATCCAGACTATACGAAATATATTAGATTTCAATAAGCTGATAATAATACAAAAAAGACACAAAAATTAAAAAGAAAAATTTTTTTAAAGCCTAGTTATAAATAAAATAGGGTAATAAAATAGGGTAAAATTTAGAAAAGCTTGGGAAATTTCTTTAATGAAAATAAATAAAATATTTCAAATTTAATTTCGCATACAAATTGAAAACGTAAACAAATTATTATATTTATTATTAATTGTACTACTGTTATAATAAATTACAATTAAAAATATATTTCTATTACAGAGAGATATTCTCAGATGAAGAATTTTAAGTGACATGTATTTAATAGCAATTTATTGGGATGACAAATTTAATTTGTTAATGATATGTCAGCTAATGCAGTGCCACTTTCGCACGGTCATCGGCTTTGGGGCTGGCTTGTGCTTTTGTTATTGTTGACAATTATGGCCAACACTGAGCGAGCGATAGACCAAGCGATCGGCCAATAAACAATGCCATGTTGTTGCATTTGTAATTTATTTATGGCCGCTGTCGCTACATGACATATGACAATGGCAACTTGTTTTGGCAATATGCAAAAATCGAATTGGAATTATGATGCCCAAACAGCAGCAGCAACAATAACAACAACAACAGCAACAACAACAACAACAAGAACAACTACATCAGGCGGTAGCAACTGAAACTGCAACAAGGCCTTCATTGACATTTTTGGCAGTTTGTTAATTAACTTTGCTTGTTGTTGCTGCTGCTATTGCTGTTGCTGCTGCTGTTTTGGCCGTTAACTAACTGTGAGCTCGGCTTGCTGCCTGCCACAAATTAAAAGGTTGGGCAATCCACTTTTGGGCCCGCTCATGTGAGCAGTTATTGTGCCGTAATTATGCCAACACATGGCATACGGACAATTTATGAACTCGCTTGACCATTTAGCTGCTATTGTTGTGGGTGTCCCCTGATAAGGCCTGGCCCAAAGGCCAAAGGCTGTCAAGTGTCTTGCTTGCCAATTGGCCTGCCAGCCTCTCTCTGTGCTTGTGTGTGTGGGCTCTTGTGCTACACTCGCCTTTGACAGGCCTTAAAATTGTAGCTCCTATGTTGGTTTCCATGTCTACTCGATATGAAAGTTAGTCCAGTCTCAGGTAAGTGACGTTGCTTGGGCAACAAGTTGCCGGAAAACTATTGCAACTTGAATTTGGCATTGGCTAACAAATGCAGTGCCTTAAAGTTGCCTTTTAAAATGTCATCACTATTGTACTGCTAAAAATGTTAAATATATTATTTGGATTTTTGATTTAAAATTTTTTTTAATTGAATTATTGAAATGCCTTTGCATATTATAATTAAAATTAAATTCCACAAACTATTTCTCGCAAGAGTTAGGTAACTTAAAACATATATAAGATTAAAAAACTGTTTTAAAACCACTTTTTGTTCTCCGAAGATAAATAAAAGCTGTTTAGATCTTACGCATTTTTGGATTGAAGGCCAATTCTCCAGAAGAAGAAGAAGCAAAGGTCAAAATGAAAGATATTGACAATATTTCTTTAAAAATTGATTAATATACGGCAGTTCTATATATATATATCTATAGAATAATATAAAACTTGCATAGCAAAACGTTTGATCAAATATAAATGAATATTGTTATTTTTGTGAATTTTGTCACCTTGCGACATACTCAAAATACACTTTTAAAAGTCAAGATTAATAGTTCAATTACGTTCGCAGACATCCACATTAGATTTATCAGTACCCATTCCTTAGTTATTTTTTACTCTAACAGAGTAGCATATCCACTTTGGATCAATCTTTT
This sequence comes from Drosophila novamexicana, assembly GCF_003285875.2. Taxonomy (NCBI): domain Eukaryota; kingdom Metazoa; phylum Arthropoda; class Insecta; order Diptera; family Drosophilidae; genus Drosophila; species Drosophila novamexicana. The sequence goes on from NW_020824835.1 coordinate 510,293, forward strand.
GCAGCGAATGAAATGGTTAACTCCTTAAGTATTGGAAGGACAGGTATATATATTTCATGCCCAATATTACAAATTTGTCATTGGCAAAAAAAATTTAAAATTTTTTTATATTTCGTCGCATTTACTTAACGTACTATTCTCAGAAAGAGTGCTAAAGTGTTTTTGAAATTAAGATCATGCTCTCTAGAATAACTTTTGAAAATATTTATATACATTTTTTTATGATCAAAATTGATAACGACTATTTTATAAGATTTGTACACATATACAGCAATTCGACAGTAAAAAACACCGACAACTGTATAAACAATCTATGTATCTAATTTTGCTGGGCACAACTAGGACAGCATGGAATATGATTTATCGGCAATATGCTGCGATTTCTCACAAGTTTTTGACAGTTGCTGCAGTTGCAGTGCAGAAAACTCATACGCCCCCTGCGCCATGGTCCATGCTGGAAAGCTGCAGCAACCGGTGAGGCACATCAACATTCAACAATCTCTTGGCATATATGTATACGAGTCAGAGGTTGTACCTTTGTCAAAGTCTGACTGTTTGTTTTAGATGAATAAGTAACTGCACTCGCACTTGTGTATTCGTATTAGTATTCGTTATGTAGAACGGAGATATGTCACATGTGCTGCATGCGAGTGCATTTATATATGCAGCTCAGGCACATATATTTATTTAGCTTTAGTACTTCAAATGCAAAGTGAAAGGCCACGATGTATAACCTTGCTATTTAAGCAGCGTAAACGTGCGATAAACAAAACTTGAAACAGCGGCAACAGCAACTAAAACAGCAACAACAACAGCAGCAGCAGCAGCAGCAGCTAACAAAGTTGAGCTGTTTGCAACAGATTTAAGGAACTTTTGTGTAGTACAAGCAGCAGATTTATGTAAGCTCAATGAATCGAGTCTGTGGCAGTCAGTTGTTGCTGACTTGTCAACGGGAGCAGCAGCCAGCCGACAAACCAGCAAACGGCCAGCAAAAAAACTGCAACAAATATTTGTTGTTGCTGGGTCGACATCAATGTTGCTGTTGTTGCAGTTGTTGCTGCTGTTGTTGTAGCTGTTGTTGTTGTCGTCTTTGCCTGTTGTCGCTTGTCAGAGATTTGTATCAACGGCTGTAGCAATTTTAGCCAAAAACTTTCATAGACTGCGCTTTTCTAATTATTCGCGCAAATCGTTTTTGTTCCCTAAAGCGAACAAAAAAAAACAAAAAATAAAGAAAAGAAAACGTCAACCTACCATGGAATGTCCCAGGTACTCGGCAGCATTATCCGATATATAGAGCAATTTGCCATTTTGTGTGAGCATCATGAGAAAGCCGGAGAGTGCCTGTAAGACAAATGAATATGTTTTGTACTAGCTGGACATATAGGGTGTTGACAACTTAAGACTGTACTAAAGAAAAAAATGCTCAAATCTATAAATTTATTCTTTTTTTAATTTTCTTTTTTTTTTTAAATCAATAAAGAAATAAAGAATATTAAAAGATTATAATGTCCTAAAGTAACCTTTTCTTTTATAATATATTTGTTTTTCAATATTTACTAGTTTTTAGAAGTATACACACATGGAGACAACTAGGGCTGTGCTGAAGAAAATGTATTCCTTAATATATATGAAGAAAAATTAGTAAAATAAAAATGTAAAATGTAAGATTTAAATATTTTTTTTTTGTGTTAATCTTCAAAAATAAAGATTTCAATTAAATTTAATATTTATAACTACACAAGAAATTCTGAACAACTTAGACTTAATTTTAATCAACTTCGAATTTACAACTTGCCATTTACAAGAGCAACAATTTGAGAGTTTATCTATTGAATGTAGATGTTGAAATCAAATTAAAGTATTTGTGAAAGAAACACCCTCTATTAAGTTGGCCAAGAATTGTGTTGAAAATGCAAATTCATTTTCGCGTCTGCGCACTAATAAATTGTTAGCCCAAAGAAGTTGCCGGAGTTGACAACTGGAAATTGACTCTGTTAGCTGCTATCCTGCATACTTGTACCCAAATATACCTATATATTTATATATGTGTATTTAATTCAGTCACGAGTGCGCACAGGTATGTAGATCAATCTGCCGACCATCGCCACAGTCGCAGCAGCCAGTGGCAGCGGCAGGCAGCTTGACTGACTACTGACTTCTGACTACTGTCTGCTCTGTATTGTTGCTGTTGTTTTTGGCTAAGAGCAGCATTTATTGTTTTCTTCTCCGTTTTTTTTTTATTATTTCTTTTATTTTGGCGCAGCAAGTGGCGGTGGCTAAATGATTTCTGGCTTATGATATGCCACAGTTGTTGCCATTAATAGAGTTGTTTTCTCTGGAACTTTCGGTTCACTAGTTGAGTTGTCAACGCGCCTCAGTTAAATTGAGTTGTTTTCAACTGACACAGTGGCAGTACCAGAAATTTTTAATTGAGTTGCCAACGCATCATTTCTTGCATCTTGTAAAAATGAGATAAACGCTACGATTATCCTCCTTTCTCATTTTGAATAAACTAAACTGATTGAATTGGTGACACTTTTAAGCAAACAGTAATACATACAAGTACAATTAATGGAACAACAATAAGTGATAGGGATAATAAAACATTTTTTGGGATTATAAGATGATTTTATATGCTTCACATGCAAATTAATGCAATTTTCAAAAATGTTGGTATGAATTGAACTCGTTGTAAGTTTATCTATTGGTATTTAAAATGAAACTATGCTTAAAAATATGAAAATTCAAGAAATACATAATTATTTGATACATTAATAATTATTATTACTTTTAAAATTGTATACTTTTTTAAATGTAAATATATTATTCTCTGCAAAATTTAGAAAATTTCTATATTTTAATCTATAAATATGTTTATTTTATTCCTACCTTCGAGAAGCCAATATTTGGTGTTGCTGTCTGATGATGTTGATGCAGCGCATTGTGACGCTTGAAGACTGCAAACAAAAAATATAAAAAAATGTATTAATGTATATTTAATTAATTTAATTTAATTTCAGCTATTGACCTTTAATGTCTTTTCACAGCCGCGCCCAGCTACATTCGCGCCTAAGCATCCGCCTTAAGTTAGAGGTAAATCTGTTTGACTATCTTAGATTTTCCCATACCTCTCTGTGGGTAATTTGTATGCATACAACTCAGCGAAGCTAATTAAAAAAGTATCTGTTAATAATAGACTTGGTCTCTGACGGCGATTGTTAGATGCAATTGATTGTGCATTCATTGATTATATTCTACATACAATAAGCGACGACGATCTTGCATTACAAAAACAAGTGAATCACAAAAAGAAAATGTGTCATTGTCACTGAGATGGCAACAGCAACAGCAGCAGCAGCAGCGGCAACTGCAGCAGTAAGAATAACAACAACAAAGCGAAAATCAACAGCGATCACTGAGTTCAATTGCAGTTAGCAGTTTGCAGCTGCGCCGCAGTCAGCATCAAGATCAATTATTTTTAAAACACTACGAGATACTCCCGCACCTGGTAAAAAGGCAAAAGAAACAGTCACATCAACAGCAACAGCAGCAGCAGCAGCAACAACAACTGCTACAACAATCACTGCGGCAGCAACCGCAACTGGTAATTTCATTGAACTTGAACGGAAAGGCCATGAATGCAGTCAGATTTTTGCAGTGTTTTAATATTACAACAATACCAAGAAATCCGTTTGCGCAAACAATTTTGAATCGATTGTTAGCCAGGTTAAGGCACTCAAATAAAGGGCGTGGCCGCATGCCGCCCGCTTGAAAGACTCATTGGAAACTCATTAAAGCGCTTGCGTTTAAATATCTTGGCCGTAAATTTTCCGAATTGACTCTTGAATTTCCATTAAACTCTTATCTGCTTTCTAACAATTTACTTTAGAATTCATTATTTGATGAACAAGGTTCTTTTAACAATTTTAATTGGTAAGGTATTTAATTTAAATATTCCTGGTTTAACGTGTATCATTTTTTTGTTAATATTTAAATATTTTTATTAATTTTTTTGTTTACTTTTACTTTTTAAATTAGTATGAATTTAAATCTTGAATACAATATAAATATTTATATAATAAGTACTAGGCCTTTTCAAATCGAGCTGATATCTATTTTATTATACCCTGAATTCATTGAAAATGGCTAAAAAGGGTATTTTGATTTTGTGCATATGTATGTATATTCTTGATTAGCATCAATAGCTGAATAGATCTGTCCGTGTTGAAATTTTGAAAGAGTGTCCTCCTAGCTTCTTACGGAATTTCTTTCCCGTTTCCAAGCTATCGATGAAAATCCATATCGAAATAAAGTTTCTTGGGAAAATCCCTTTAGTTTTAAGAGCCAGAACCACAAAATTTGACATCTAGCTTCTAGAATGGTATATACTGATCAAGTATCTTCGATTTTTTGGCTACTGCCACCACCTCTCCTTTTAGCGTGTGCTGCATTTGGTATTGATTAAAGAAGATCCACGGTATTACCGAGTCGGGCACTCCCGACAAGCGTCCTCTTACTTGTTCCTATTTTAAAATATTGCGTTTAAATATTACTTCTTAGCCGCATTATTGCTTGCAGGCTGAAAAAAAGGATTGACAAACAAGCTTCAAGAAAATTATATGAACTAAGAGTTCATGCAACTTTCATAGTTACCAGCCGATAGGGTATTATGGGCCAGCGAATGAAAATGTGCTTAACAAGTATTTTCACAATGCAATTCAAGCCGTCGGCTAATCTGCACAAAACGTTGCGCATTAATAATTGTTTTGTGAAAACTCAATTTGGTTTATAAATATTTCATTAATCGCATATCTCAACGCGCCGCCCCAGTCCCAGCCTCAGCCAGAGATACAGCCAGAGTTGGAGCCACACCCACAGCAACTCACACCCACAATCACAAAAAAAATATAATGCCCTGAACTTGAAGATAAGCCGCGTGCGCTCAGATGTTCCATAACAGATGCGATAGCGTGCCAATATTAACACAATTTGTGATTATAAATGCTTTTAAACGGTGCAATGACAATGAACAATAATAACAACAACAACAACAACAATGCAAACACACACACACACACACACCCAGAGCAAACGACAAGCTAACAAACGCCGACAATTTCTCACACTTATTGCTCCAAAAAAAAAAATTTAAAAATAAATAAAAGTAAGTTAGATCCAGCGAGAGCGAGGGAGATGGCAAAGAAGAGAAAAAAAGCAGTACTTAAGTTTAATTTTTTGCAATTTGTAGAACACATAAATCGCACATTTTGATTTATCGCAATATTTATAGCAATGCAAGGCAGACGTCGTTGTTACCATTGCAATTGTGAAATTGCCTTGGCTAAAGGGGAGCGCAGCTGAGGCAGACCGGGCCTAGCGTCGAGTTCACATGGCCTGGCAAAGATGCTCGCCAAGTTAAGAGCCAGGCCAACAGCACAGTACGGTTTGTACGTATTTGTATGCGTGTATGTGTGTGTATGTGTGTGTATGTGTGTGTATGTGTGTGTGTGTTATCTATGGGTCTTATGTACCGCACAACGCTAATTTGAAAAACAATTTTCGTAATTATCCACAAAACAAAAATAAAGAGCGCGCAATGCCTGAGTTGAGTTGATCTCGTTCAGTTGCGCCTGCGCATTGACCTGTGCGCATGCGCATTAAAGGAGGATGAACATTAAATAGAGGGAGAGAGCTTGGGTGAGGGAATGCCAGAGATCGAAAACTGGCTGCGGCACTGTGGCAATTTGCAGCCTGGGTGCGTGCCTAGACGCTTAGGCAATTACTTGGCCAAAAACAATTTCCAGAGACGGAGACATAGACATATGAATGATGTGGTATCCCCACCATAACAACTACAACTACAACTAGTCAGTACTATTCAGTGGGCACCCAAAGCTAGCGGTTGTTTTTGGCTAAACGAATGCCATGGCGCATGTTTGGCGGCGTGGGGTCCATGCCAAACTCCATGACTCATGCATATTCAATCAACGTGCAGCCAATTATCAACATGCATATGCAGCAAGCTGCAATACCCCTTCCTGTCTTACCACCACTCCTCTCCTCTCCATTCCACTCCACTCACCTTGTTGAAAGTAGTTGGCTTTGCGCACATAGACACAGACCAGGGCCATCAGCTGCAGCTGCGACAGTCGCTGGCGCGTCGATTGCGGCAACGGCAGCAAATCCCGCAGATTGGCTATCTCCGCATTTATAAGATCGCGCCGCATCTTCGAGGCGCCCTTCGTCGATTTGTTTGCATCGAACCTGCAAGAGACAATAATCAAAAGATGGTTATACAAACGAAATATAAAAACAATTAGAATATATATGAGCACGTTCACAGCTACAGCTTAATAATGGACCTCGCCGACACTGGCCATAGGCGCATATGTTTTCACAGCCTCCAACTGGCAACTGTTGTATGCTTAACCCATGGCAATGCACTGTGCTAAAAAATGCATGCAACAAGAACATGTGAGTTTTTTGCTAAGGCATTTGATTTTCTTAAATAATTTTATGATTTTATATTATAATATTTAAGAGATGTTTTTGATATAAAAATACAACATCTTAATCGTTCTGTTTAGAAGTCAATTCCTTTACAGGGTCCTTACACGAGATTGAATGCGGATGATTTACTAAGAGAAGACACATAAGTAAATGATATTTCGCATTTCTGTTTGTAATTTGCGCAAATTGTTTCTCAAAATTGTCAATAAATATTCTCTTCACTTATTCAATGTGGATTCTAGGTGAAATTTGTTTTCGGAATTCTATTATAATTCTCTTCGCATGCATATTTTAAGCTCGTGGTTTCCTACTTATTATATCCACAGATATATTTTCTATTTGGCATATTATAATCAATCAACTTTACAGTATTTTATACACGTTCCCAATATATTTTTTCTAAAAATCGAAAAACAAGGATTCGTTTAAAGATGTTTAAAAACATTGTTAATGTCAGTACGTTGTTTAATTAAGTTAATGTAACTCTTTAATAGAACGCATTTTATCATAACTGCAGTTGGACTCTTGCATATCATTGAAATTTAAAAATTTGTTGAAATTATTTGGGTACATTTGGAATGTTCCAAGTCACTTTGTTGTATGGTGTATCATCAAAGGGTTAATTTGCTCGCACATACCAAAAGCGCATGCGAGATGCATAAATAACTCATCGCGCATTTAAAAATCATACAACTAGCTGCTAGTTGTTGCAGTTGTTGTTGCACTGTTGCACCGCTGGTCGATGTGGGGCACACTTGCCACATGCCTTGTGCGGAAAATTGTACAAGTAGGTTGGTCAGTTTTGCTTGGTAGGTTGTCTGGTTGTCGGGTTGTCCGGTTGTGCGCTGGGTTGCTCAGTTGCTTGAACGAGGAGCGCCGGCGAGCACGCGGCGGCGCAAGCGTTTAGCGATCTGTCCGTGTGTACTTTTGTGAGCATATTATTTACAAGGTTGAATTCATAAATCATAAATTTGTCTTTTTATGCAGCGGCGTCGACGACTGCGGCGCACGCGGCGTATAAGCATTTTAGTTTTTTTCTCTCTTTTTTATTATTTATGCTGACGTTGTTGCCATTGTTGGCTTTTGGCTGGGGCATTTTGCAAGCGCTTGATAAATATTGGTAATATTGTTGTAATAACAGCAAGTGCCCGCGCCTTTCTGGCTTTCTCAGACGGGGACTGCCATTTTGCCGCTGTTATTGCCTCTAAATGGCCATGTTAACATTTAAAACAATCACACACATGTATCTCTGAGATACACATTCCCAAGTGTGTGTGTGCGTCCACGTTGCATGCAACAAACTGTTGCCGCATGCAATGCAAACGAGCGCCACGGCCACGGGACCGTCTGTTTTGTCTTGGCCTGCATCCGATCGCCTTTGCCAGGCGGCGGCATTTGCCAACAGCCCATAATAGAACAGATTTGAGCCGAATTGAGTGGTCGGCTCAAGGGGGGGCCTCAACATACACACACACTTGCACACACAGACACACAAGCACACACTCAGAATTAAGTCAAGGTGATTTGTACAATTAAAACGAATATTGATTTAAATGCTGCGATAGTCGCCTGAGTTCAGACAACATATGATTGGATTGCTTTCGACTGGCAATGCCACTTGGCACTGGCATGGGCAGCTAGTGGGCGTGCTCGCTTAGTGTTGGTGAAGGGTCGCACTAGTTGATTGGTTGACTGATTTTGTCTACATTTCGTACTTGAAACTGTTTGCATTGCTTGACAATGGAATAAACTGGGCCTATTTCGAATGTTTCGCTATGTCCAACAGCAATCCAATCTATAATCTCTTATAGAGACGTAAATTAACAATTTTCTGTCCACAGTTATATTTATAACAAAAGGAGAGAGAAAATGCCAACATTGCTATTTTATTTATTCGCCACGGAAAATATTTTGTCTAGTATTTATATAGAGGTTATTTTCCACACATAAACTAAGAAATCTTTTTTGAATTTCACGCTATTTAATTTATATAAAATGCCGAAGTTAAATACATATGCATGAGCATGAATTGTACTTAAAATTTGAACTCAAAATCAATATCTGCTACTTAAATCTATGGACCGTAGGCGAACCATCCTCCCACACTCGTTACGGAACGCCTGCCAAGGCAATTCCCAATTAGCTGAGTAAAATGCCAGCTAGTTGGCCGTTCTGGGCAGCTGGCAGCCTCTACGCCTGCCTATTTGTGGCATAATTAATAAGTTTTTAAATATTTATCATAAACAAGATGCCTGCTCGGGTGATAATATGATAATGTTCATCCATAGTATAGCACGCCAAAAAAGACGAAAACGTGTTAATGGCGACAACAACAACAACAACATTGGCAACAACTAAAAGATTTATAAGTATGGAAGCCAGAAAACTCCCGCGCATCTTTGGCTTGTAATCTACATCAAAATTTATCTGAGCGAGGTTCAGGATGAGGTGGAGTGAGCGAGACATGTCATGTCATTTCTTAATATATCTATCGGTACCTTGAAATCTGCACTAAGTAGCACCAAGTTGTTGCTGTGTGTTGCTGCTGCTGCTGCAACTACTTACTGTACAAGTTGTTGTTGCTAATTAAAAGCATAAACACGATTCTTAGCGAGGCGTCAGCAGCCAACCTGTGCCTGTGTTTGTTTTTGTGTTGGAGGCGGGCGTAGGAGCTGCCTCTCAGTTAAAAATCTTCCACCCTCATGGCTGCCAGAGGCAGTGCCGGTGCCACCGGTGCTGGTACTGCCACTGGTAGCTGCCACATGTTTAATCTCAGAGCGGCAGTCAAGATCTTAATCAAGCTACTTGGCCCGCAGTTTGTTTTACGCTTCACTAGCGAGAGATATCCAACAAAGTTTACGTGCTCCACAGAAATTAGGCGCAAATCTTGTTGTTGTCATCATCAGCTCAGCGGGCAGCAGGCAGAGGTAATATGCAATACGCAATACGGAATACGCTCACAAAATAAGGGCTAAGACTCGGGCTAAAATATACCCGTCGGGCCCACTAATTAGCACATAAAGCTTAAACATAATGCCAAACTATTAAGGGGAAATGCATTTTAAATGCGCCTCTTTGGTTCGATCTTTAAGTTTTTATGGCGTCCCTCAGCGCCATCGTTAAAATCCGCAGCAAATAAATCACAGGCGCCCAGGGCTAACAGCTGTATCTGCATCTGCATCTGTAGCTGTATCTACATCTCATCTGCTTACACACACACACAGAAAAATACACAGGTATCAATCTAAGGCAAGTTTTAATATGCATGGGGCGTCAGTCAGCCCAAGTCAGTATTGGACTCGGCACAGCCATGGATAGGCCAAGTCAATAGCAATTGCGGCCAACAGAAACACGAAATTTGCGCAAATTTTTATTGCACTTTTCCTGGAGCGACTGCGGTTTACGAATTGTCTAGGCGCACTCGCACCTCATCTACCTCGCTCTCTTCTCTCTCTCTCTCTCTGTGAGTGTGTAATTTGGGCGAGTTTATTTGCCATATTCCCACGATATAGTTGGGTCCAGCTCAACGCTGCGGGCAGCTCTAATGATTTTCTGTGAGGAAAATAGTGCAAAACGGTGCATAATGAACGCGCGTTCAGCATGCAAAGCGGACGAACTGCCTGACAGACTAGACTGACAGACTGGACTGACTGTCAGACTGGCCTGTACTGGACTGTAATCCTATACTGAACGAACTGCGTTGAACCCACGCCCGACCACCGCCAAGTTGGCGCACAATTAATTGCCAGGCGCCGCACAATGCTTTTCTGGTTCGGCCCCAAAATTTCTTGGAATTTCTGGGAAACACTTGTCGGTCCTTCATTCCACTGCCCTGTAGGAGTGTGTGTGTGTGCGTGTTTGTGTGTGGCTTATTGTCTGCCACAAAACGCAACGCGTCTGCGGCTGCGTAACCCGGTGGCAGTAATCGATACCTTGCTGTGCCAGTGCCGCTTCAGCTCCACACAGATTAACATCGGCGACGTTTAGTATGCAAAAAAAGCCAAAACAAAAACCGAGAGGGCAAAAAAAGAATGAAAACGATCCTTGCCACGTTTAAGTTGGCCATCTAATAACCATGGGGTGCTGCTGTTGTGCTATGCTACGGCCTTTAACCAAATTATATGGCCCGCCGCCGAGCGCAGCAGCAGCTCCGAGGTGTATCGCTTGTGTTTAGTATGTGTGCAAAGGTGGCAACTCTTTGGGTTTCTGTTTCTCTTTTTTTCAAGTATTAGTTTTATGGATTTGTGATGATTTTCATTTAGCTACCTGTCTGACTTTTAGGCTGCCAAAAAAATTTTAACAATTATTGTCTGTTAATTCTGTTCTTGCAAGTATAGGTATTAAGTAATATATATGTGATGTGCTAAAAAAGTGACTTACGATAAAGCGATTGAATAGAAAATTAAAAAGGATTTAACAAGTCAGCAGACATTTCACATAAAAAAATAGAATTTTATAATTACTTAACATTGACTTCGAGCCGACCAGCTTAACATTTAGTTTACACTAAAAGCTGTCAAACATTTTGTCATTTAAATAATTAAATTAACAAAACTTGAGAGTTTTTCAAAATTTGTATTTCGTTTCCGAAAATACGCTTTCTGCAGTTTTTAACTATGCTAAAACAATTCTGAATGTAAGAATGATTGATTAATCGTTTTATTTTTTTTATATTATACGAGATGCTTAGATACCTTTGTTTGAGAAGCGCTGAGAGAGGCTGTGATTGAATAAATTGTCTAATATATATATTTTTTATATGTGCAATCAGTTTTTATAATATATTCTAAATGCTTGAGAGAAGCTTGTAAGTGTATGTTTAAGAATCATATAGAAAGGCTATAGTTAATAAGCACATAGAAAAGCATATAGCTTTGAGCTAAGTAAGCTCTAAAAATGTAATGAAGTATTCTTTAAAAGATTAAAGTCGTAAGCTCTTATTTTGGGACTTTATTACTTACTAAAAGTCTTTTTTTTTTATTTATTTCATCAAAAAACAGTTTAGTGCGTTGTTGCTCAGCCATAACTTAGATAATTATGGCGGCCTGTATTGCCTCTGGAATAAATATAAACGTTATGTGCACAGGTTTGTTTGCCATTTGCCACAATCAATTAAGATAACTAAAGTTACGACGCCGATTGCGGCCATCCATATAATTTAGTGTGCATAAAAAAAGCTGCTACGATGATTGGTTAATGCGGTAGCTACTGTTTTTTATGTTGATGCATATATATTACCAAAGAGCAGAAAGGCACCACAGCAACCCTGGCAAGCAGCAGAGCCGCTAGTATTTGAATTCATTGCCAGAATACACAGGGAAAAATGAGGAGGAGGAACACAAAAAGAATGAAGTGAATTGCTATAGCTGATGCTCTCATTGTGTATATGTCCGATTGGAATCTTAGCCACAATTTAATGATGGACTGCCAAAAGCACACTTCGACGTCATCATCGACAACATCGTCGCCGCCGCCGCCGCCGCATAATTTTTCATATTTTTATGATTTGTTGCTACCGGGTACTAAACCCGTTTCCAGAGCGCTAACCATGGAGCTGCTACCGTTGCTGCATTTGCTTTCGATTATCTTAATTTGCGTGCGAAACTGACTTTTTTGTGCCGTAGCCGAGTTGCTCCCGAGCTGAGACAGCGGCAGCGGCAGCGGCAGCGACTGAGGCGTAAGCCAAACCCCAAATTGTGTGTGTACGGAAATTTTCCCATGACTTTGGTTCTGGCTTTGACTACAGCTTTCAGCTCGGGCTCTGGCTCTTCGGCCTCTACATTTTGCCCGGCGGTGGCTTGGCCAGAAATTACCCAACTTAGCCGAGCTCAGGCTCAGGCTCAAATTCAGTCCCAGACTTGGACTCTGAAACTCTCTGGATTGATGGTTGATGCGGCTGCTGCACTTTACCGGCAGCAGCAACGGCAACGGCAACGTCAGGCAATTAGCACAAGGATGCCGCAGCTAAATAATTTGACGCGCCTCGGGGTTAGTTTTTGGTTCGAGGCAGCAGCTACTCCCCGCCGCCTCAATATGGAGGTGGGAGCACATGGCGCGCTTACATATTTGCTCAGCATTTCATATCGAGCAGCGTTTGAGGAAAAACTGCTCAGTCATAGGAGGCGCATCAATTAACTTGGACGCGCGTCATCAAATATTGGCTCAAAGAATTAGATGCACTGAACAATACAGAGCTATCTGGTCTAAATGCAGTGCACTGGAATTGGAGCCACAAATTGTTACTGCGTTCGAGGTAAATAACTTGCGCCGATACCGATTCGAAATGTGTTAATGAAATTAGCAGCATAAAATGCTGCCTGCAACGTTACAGATACAAATGTATCTGCGGCCGCTAATTGACAAAATTAACACCATTGGTCGGCTGGCTGGCTGGCTGGCCGGCTAGGCCGGACGGCCGACCCCACAATACGCAACAACGTTTTGGCTGGTTTCACTCGGTAGGAAGCACTCAATGCACTTGGCCAGCTCCATTGAAATGTTGCCTTTTCCTTAGCGTTAGCTTTGGCTTCCTTTTGGAAGTGGTTCGCTGTCTGTTTGTCTGCGTTGTTGGCTGTGGCATGTGTTAAAAATTTCTTGGCTTTAATTAGTGTTATTTATTATTTAGAGCATATTGATATAGTTTTCGTTGTTTAACGGTTGTTTGTTTCGGTTTCATGGCGCTGCCACTGCAGATTGTTTACTCGCCACTCGCTAAGCGTAGAATATATTTATAGAAATCCATGAGATTTTATGGATGAAGCCCATATTTACACATTTGGCTTTTATTTGTGCTGCGCGTATGAAAGAGTCGCGCGCCGTTTAAACACACAATGAAATCTTCCGGTGAAAATTGTTAAAATTGCTACATTTCGATATGGGAATTTCAAATATTTCACTTGCTAAGTGGCTGCCCTGAATGGAAACTGCGAGACAGGAACCTATTGAGCTTGATTGAATGCATCGAACTTTCATAGTGTGTTGATCGAGAGAGAGGGAACGGAAACTAAATATGAAAATGGTATATAGTTTTCATATTATATGATATGTTTTAATTATATAGATGTATATTTTCTAAAAAACCCGCTTGAATCATGTTTTATTTATTGCAAACAGCATGAACAAACATCAATTAATTTTATAGCCTCAAACTAAGAAAATCTAGTTAAAAATTTCTATATAAATCCATTCAATACAAATCCATTCAATTATCAAAAGATAGTTTTCAAAAATTGCGTACCATTCGTTATTCCGACTATAAGTGTATTGGGGTTTTATTTTATTTGCCTTTTTATGGAAAAAAAGTCATAAATGACCTAATCCTTTTAAATTAATTTTTAATTTATAATTGCTTGTTTTATTTAAATTTTTATTATATAGAAGTTGCGTTGCCCAAAGTTGACATATTTTTGGATACGTTCCATGCTTGAGGTCTAAATTTATTATTTGCCGTCCCTAAAAGTATTTTAATATGAGTCAAGATCTTTTCCTTTTAGAAATATGATTTGCCGTGGATTGTGGCAACTACTTTGGCTTAAGGGTTTAATAAGAGTGAAAATATTGGAATTCATGGTTCGAACGGGTTTAGTTCAGAAAATGGCCTCAAGATAGTAATATCTAGGTGCTTTTGGGAGAGGAGTTATGCTTGGGCCAAATAGAGATTGATGGCAAAACGATCAAAATTTGTATGATTTTGCCAATGGCTTCCGCTAACCAATTGGCCGCCTGGCAAACAAGCGCACACCATTGACAACAACAAAAACAAGAACCACAACATAAACAAGAGAGGAACAAACACAAACACCCACAGGTAGCACCCACTCAAAAGACAAAAGGCAGACAAGCGGAGGCAAGTCTCTGTAAGTTGCAATCGGCAGCATCTGGGGTGTGGAGAGATAGTGGTAGGAGGGGCGGAGCCATCAGCAGCATCACACGTGAGTTTTACACATTTCAGAAGCAAACGGCCAACAGACGTTGCGCCAGCATCCCACCGTACGGTGAGTCTCGTCCTGGTGGACATCGTATCGACGACAACGTCGTCGTCTTCGACTTGGTCCGATTGCCAGCGTGGCAATGTCAATCGCACTGTGCGGGTTTAACTTATGGCAAAACATTTGAAGCACTAATTAATTGGAGCTAAATAAAATGGCACAGCAGCCGCGAAGGAGGCGAACGAGTGAATTTTGCGAGTTTTCGCTTGTTTTTGGCTTTATTTTGTTTGTGTTGTGAATTTCTGCGAGAATTGTAGTACGGCGTTGGCGCTGTTGCTGGTGCTGGGTACGCACGGACTGGCCATGTGGAGACGTAGTCTGCTGGAACTGAGCAGATTACGAGTGCCAGATAAATGTGAACTACAAGTTGCCAATACAAGAGGCCATTAAAACCCAGCAGCAGCAGCAGCCTGCAGGCCACAAAAATAAAAATAAAATCCCAGCCCCAAAGAAATTGAAAGCAGCGCGAGAAGAAAAGCAATGCTCTGCAGTTTCTAGAACGCATAAAATACACAATCACACACACTCACTCACACTTGCTTACACACACACACACACACACACACACACACACACACACACACACACACACACACACACACACACACACACACACACTCGTATTTCAAACTGTATTGACAAATATCGAAGCGTGCGAAACAAATTGAAATTAAAAGTTTGCATGTTGCGCATTTTTGATGCGTTGCTGGCGCTGATTTGTAGACCCTGAAAGCCAACCAGATGCCGAGTGATAAGCCCGAAATTGGAGCTGTTTGTGTATAGGTTCTGGTTCGTGCTTTAAATTGGCGCTAAGACTTACCGTGTAAACATGCCGGCTGCCTGTTGCTGCTGTTGTTGGCTGGCCTGCTGCTGTTGCTGCTGTTGTTGCTGCTGCTGCTGCTGCTGCTGTTGTTGCTGCTGTTGTTGCTGCAAGTGTTGCTGCTGTGACAATGTGGTGGGCTCATGTTGCTGGAAGTTATGATGCGTGTGCATATGTTGTTGCATGTGATGTTGCTGGTGTTGCAAGTGTTGCTGTTGCTGCTGATGTTGCAGCTGCAGCACATGATGATGCTGCTGCTGTTGTTGCTGTAGGGCATGCGCATGAGTGGGCGTGGCTAAATGCGTGACTGCCACTGCTGCTGCGGCCGCTGCCGCCGCTGCTGCTGCCGCTGCCGACAGCGTTGAGCCGGGCTTCTCTAGGCCACGTTTATCTGCGTACATTTCGTAGCCGGCACGTTTGCAAATATTTGTGCAGTTCCTAAAATTGAGAATGACATCGACAGTTTTTTCGATTAATAAACTCGTTTAAAATTTGTCTAAATTCTTAAGCCAATAATAATGATAAGCGTAATATCAATCAATATGCGAGTCTTAATAAAAGTCTGCAGACTTTTTTCATTGCTAATGAAATGAAGCAACAATTGTTGATTATTGGGACCAGCGCGCACCATTACACACACTCGCACACACACATGCACACACATGGACTTGAACTGAAATTGGTCCAGATTTGGTATTGGTATTGTTTGAATTGTGGCCAAAGTAAAAAAGAGCGTATTTTGAGGGCGAGCCATCTAAAGAATTGATTTGCATTGTTGTTGCTCGGTCAACAATTGAGCCGTTGAAAACGCTCAGTGGCATTGGGAAGCGATTGAAGATACATATATTTTCAAATATATGGCCATATCTGAGCACTCTCCCAACTATCGCATCATGTATCGGATCGATGAGTTGGCAGTTTCATAGCTCTGTGCTGGATTGCATAAGGAAAATGATTTATGGCATGTGATTCGACATAGAGTTCGGTAAGTTGACGCCGAGGTTAACGAAATGCTTTACAAGAGTTATACTAAATACTCAAATGGGTTTCAGAGCTCCACAATAGATTAAATTGCATAAGCGTAAATGATATTTAATTTGTGGTAAATGAGTCACTTTAAGTGTCTCAAATACAATTCCATGAATAAAAGTCTCTCTTTGGGCCTGTTTAAAATTCGATTAGGCGTTCTAGACGTGTTATGCTAAATGGTTGAGCCTATACATAACAAGGCGCACATCAATTTGATGACGCATTTAAATTTAAATAATGTTTTGTTTTTTCAAATTTAATGGAAAATTTGTCAGCTTTTATGTGTATATTAGATATTAAAATGTTATTTATGGCGTTTTAAAAAAAGCCTGTATAATGTGTATCATTGTCATTATAAGAAGCGTCTGGCAAATATTTTTTATTAGTTTTCAAGACTTATACGTTTTTACGAAAAAATAACAAAACTAAATTGTGATTCGAAACATTTTATTGATGTACAATAAAACTATTTGAATTTAAAATGTCGATTGCAATTCCTGATAAAAACAGAAAAAATTATGACATTGATTTCAGTAACAATTAAAAATACACAATGAGATTTGATTTGATTTGATTTAAAAAAAATGGATTTGTTTAAATTTACATAAGCGTTGTATAGAAAACAATAATTGCGAAGTTGGATGAGCCTTTGTAGATATATATTATAAAATAACTTCATGTTACATTTTTATCGCAAAGTATACAATATTTTTTTAGCAAGGAAAAACTTGATTCGTTTGGGTTAAAATTTACAAAAATTATCTGGCCTCAATTTTAATAAATTTAATCAAATAAATTCAAGCATCAAAAACACTTAAAAATTCATTTCTTTCTGAAGCTTCAATTATACAATAGCAAGGAAAGTTAATTGCAACGAGAAAGTAAAAATATATTTGACAAGCCGAATATTCAATACCCTTGTAGACATGGTCTTACGGTCTTGCAGATATGTGAGAATAATGCAGCTCGTAAATGCTGAGTTTGATGAAAATATCTTGATATACAGAATATTTTCCATACAAGCACCTACCTTTCGACTGATCGTTCCTATCAAAGCTATATGATAAAGTGGTCGCCTGTTGATAAGATTTTGCATATGTGTAGTGAGCATGCTGAAACCTAGATTGGTCATGATATCATACTAGAACCTACTTTTCGACCGATTGTTCCTATATAGTGGTCCGATTCGGCCAGATTCGACATATGTACTGCGTGCAACAGAAAGAAGGACCTGTGCTTAGTTCCAAGACGATTGCTTTAAAACTGACAGACTAGTTCGCATAGAAACAGACAGACCGACAGTAGATGCTGATCTATATATATTTATGATCTATATATATATATGGTGATATATATATATTTATGGGGTCAGAGGCGTCTCCTGCTATGCATTGCACAAACATTAGTTTCATTTAGTTTCGATATACATTATTAAATAATGTTAAGCATAAAAAAACAATTAATATTAAATTTTATTAGCAAAGGAACGTGGATTTGTTTGAGTTGAAATTATACAAATTAGTTAGTATTAAGTTTGAAAAAAATGTAATCGAATAATACAAAATTAATTCAAGCATTCAATTTGTAGACATTGGTAAACTTTGAGGGCACTTGAAGAATTTAAACCATGAACATTAAATAAACTAATTAGTCAAAACTCTCGCCAGAATATGCGCATCAGTTTAAGCGTTCATCTTTCTATATATATTTGTGCTAAACAAATAAGTTAAATGAGCTACTACAACTAGTAATATAACATATATTGGTTTAGTTGCATGACAGTCTCTCTCTTTATTTACGTTATATATTTTGTCTTTTTCCTTAGTAAATTTTCAACTTTTCCTACGCACAAAAATACCTTCTCCACTATCACTTTCCATGTCATTGCGCATGTGAAAACCTTGGATGGCACTTTAGCTGGCGCCAAGAAGAAATCTCGATATGCTTGTTTATACAAATATTCTTTAAAATGCAACAATTGAAATTAGTTTTGTAAATGAATTTCAATTTTGTACTTCAATATTCACTACCGGCTGCGGCCATCTTCTGTGTGTGTGTTTTTTTGGGGCCCGGCTTTGGCGGACTGTATCTCTCTGTCTGCCTCTGTGGCTGTGCTTGTATCTGTGTCTGTGTATATGGCTTTGACTGGTTGGCCTGGCTTAGTTGCAACTCATTGTCAAGTGAACTTATCAGAGTTGAAAAAATTTGTTCGAGTTGACGTTTGGAGTGCCATCGAGTTGGTGCTTGATTTGTTTGGAGTTGTTTGAATAGGGACCACCAAAAAGTCATTGAATGAAATGAAGAACTCCGAGATACATTTGTCCGTGTGACCATATATGTGTGTATTTGTGTGTGTGTGTTTGTGTGTTGACTTTTGTTGTGGCTACATTTGCTCTGTGATTGTGCGCAACTGTTGGCTTGCTTTTTAAGTATTTTGTTATTTGATTTCTATCAAAGTTAATAATGAAATTGGTAAATCGCGTTTTGGTTTTAGTTTTTTTTTTATCTCTCTGCGCGTGTGTGCGTTCGGGCGCGGGTGCGAGCTTTAACTGGGACCTTGGGCTCTTTCCTTACCTTTTCTCGAAAGATTTAATTTGCGATATCCATTGGGTACAGCAGCAGAGTACACAGCGTATACGTTGGGTATTTTAAAATGTATTTGCTTAATGCTTTTTTTGCATAAATTATAATTTATAAATCTTTCGATTTTTAATTTTGTTTTGCACAATGTTTGGCACTTAAGCGAACTTGTTGCTGTATTCAACAATTTATATTTCAATTACAATTGAAATATTTTTTGCATAAAGATCTCAACTTTCGAATGGTTTATTTTGCACAATAAAATATGATTTTTTGCTTATTATTTATTTTATTTTTTTTTCTATTTGTTTTAAATCATTTCGAACATTGCATATTCATGGACCTTCACAACACTTTGATTATATCTGTAGCTCGACAAGATTTATGGGGTTTCTTTGAAACGACGAACCTTACGGAATCATTTGCAAATCTAATTATGCATATATCTAATGAGATATTGCTTTGTGAACCTCAGAATTTATGTTTTGCAAAACTGAAGTATCAAACGATAATCCGAGAAACCGACCCGCCGATAACGATTGCGATGACGATGACTTTAGACTTCCGACGGCTTTGAGTTGTCGTCGTTATTGTGCCTTACTGGCTATGGAAAATCCGTTCAGCTTGCCTCACAAAACGCTCTGTGTAGCCAACCGTGTAGAATGCGCGCGAGCACCTTTCTGTGCGGATCACCGAAGCGACACAGAAGCAACAAACTTGATTTCGAAACAGGTAAGGTAGCTTTCGTTCAGTTTCAGCTCAAGAGCTCACACACACAGCGTAAGTTGGGATGCATGCATTAGTATTTGTGTGGCTCACCCAATACGATCAACGATCATCCACTGAGAGAAATATAGACTGACTAGCTGAAGATTGAAGTTGATTAAACCAGTTGGTGAATTAAATATTATTAACATCAAATAAGAGTGTTGATATTTGTTAGGTTAGTGTTAAAGAAAAATAGGTTCAAAGGCAATTGAAGTGGATGAAAAAACCGAGATTGAATGGGATGTTAAGAAAGTGATGAAGTGAATTTTAGGGAGAATAGAGAGAGAGCGCGAGAGGAAGAGAGACAGACAGAGAGAGAGAGAGAGAGAGAGAGAGAGAGAGAGAGAGAGAGAGAGAGAGAGAGAGAGAGAGAGAGAGAGAGAGAGAGATAGAGAGATAGCGAGGGAGCCGTACATATAGACAAAGTTACATAGAGAGTGAGCGAATAAGATTTGAAAGAAATATAAATTAATAGATGAAAAGAGATATATACATAAATGGGCAGATAGTTGAAAGATGAATTGAATATTAAACATTTAACAAATACAAGAATATTTTAATTCATAAGATTTATAGTCATAGAATATATGTAGACATAAATTATGAATACATATCAATAGAAATCAGAGTAACATATATGTGTCAGAAAAGATACAACAAAATTTCCTCTTGTCGCTGTTTTCAATTTGAACTATATATTATTGTGACAGTGTATCCGCCTGAGCTGGCACAGCTACTCAGCGACACACACACAGCCAACTGACCAATGCAAAGAGCGAGCGTGCCATTTGTTGACGCCCCTTTTTACACCTATACACACGCACACACACACACTTAGACAGGTAGTCGGGACTGTGTGTTGTTGCCGGCTCTCGTAAGTCATTAGCTGGTAATCTATTCAAATTAGCCATAAATCAATTAATTTTGCAATTCTGCGGCCGCTGACTACTGTCAGCCTAAAATATCCACATCAAGTATTTACCCAAGTGAATTGATTGATCAAATCGCCGATTAGCTTTATATGAATAATTCCTGGTTATTGTTTGTGTATTACCATGCTAACCAATACTTGAAGCGCGGCTTTCAGATGAGTTGGCAACTCTGCACAAGCTCGCAAGCTCGGTGTGAACGTGTGTGTGTGTTTCTGTTTGTGTGTGCGATGCTTTCATGCGGCTCGCTGATTGGTCAACATTCGTTGAGCTCCGTTCAAAAAAATCTATTTACTGCTTTATAGTTTTGCTTTTGGTTTTGTTTTCGCTTTCAACCACAATAGACAGGCAATTTGTGTGTGAGCCAATGGGGCAGCGCGTGCGTGTGAATGTATGAGTGCGTGTGAGCATGCCGTGTGAATTGTTTTCGTATAAAGTTGGCGTTTAATTGTGCCTAATTAGCTAATTAAAATGGCGCTGCAAGGTGTGAATGGGGTTTTAGTATTTGCATAGATTTGTAAGATTTGCGATCACGCCTCAATATGAAAATGTTTTGCTTATATTTTTTTGGAAAACTATTAAAAAGCAATTACTAACAATTTTTTGGGCGATAGTTAAATTTTTCTCTTTTTTTAAATTAAAATGAAATGATACTATTTTCACAATTCAATTTAAATACACTTATGCAAATAATAGTATTTCTTATGCTTATGAGACAATTCGTCTCTAATATATTTTATTATAATTTAAAAAAGTCGCAATTTTATTATTGAGGCCATTAAATAACTTGGTGAGCTAGTTGAAGCCTTTGCCCAATAATTTATAGGTCTGACCCATTGGAGGAGGCACGACATCAGTTGTACGTACATCCAGCACATTCTAAGAAACATAAAACCGCAGTCAATGACTCGAAAACAGGACTCGTGTCTTTCATTTGATGGCTTAGAATTTCAGCTATCAGTCAGTTTTATGTTAAATGTTTGATTTTCATGAGCTGCCCGACTGGAAATTAGCATATTACGAATGGAACATAAGCAAATCGTGCATATGGGATCGACGCTATATGCAATGCATATTCAATCAGCCAAATCAACGGATTTTCGAACGCATTAAGGTGTAAGACAGCAAGAGGCAAGCAATTGAATACAAATTAAACCTTTAATTGGCTACAAATGGTGCCTCAAAAAGGGGAAGGAGTGTGATTGAATGTGGAATAGTTGATCTTTAACTAGGGGGCTAAAAAACAGATGTCTCATTATCATGACCCGACAGTGGGTCTTAAGTGTGTGTATTCAGACTGTTTAAGATTGGACCTTTGGGATCGTCATTAACTGCAATTATTGAATTTCATGTGGAAGCTACTGCAAAAAGTGCGTATCATAATTTTACAAGTAGGTATGATATGGTAATGAAGCAAGGGGCTGTCAACGGTTTAAATAATTAGAATGATAATTGCGCGGTGGGACATAAAACTAGATTGCCAAAAAGGGGGAGCTGAAAATGAACAATGGGAAAGAGAAGGCCCAGTTTTATTTTCAGCTGAATAAGAAGCGCTTTATTCCAATAAAAGCTACAGAAAGCCTCCAACCAATGAGAATTTTCGCGCTCCTGCAGGAAGTTTGGCTGTTGAAGCCTTAGACTCGGAAAATGGCTTATCAAATACTTGTATGCATATATTATATATTCTTTTATAGCCTTACTAAAATCACTATCAAACTGCTTCACAATAAATAAAAAATAAACAAGCAAATATTTTATTGAGAACGCAAGGGACTTACAAAGTTGGAAACGAGATAAAATGCACAAATGAAACGTTATATAAAGCAAGAACTGTATAAGTTTGAAGCTAGTCAGTCAGCTAGTTTTTTGGTCATTTCTGAACGTTGAATGATGATGAGTCATTTAGGCAAACAAATCACATACAAATCGATCGGTCGCCCTTTGAACTAGTCGCGTGGCGCAGCAAGAGTCTCCGAAAAGCCGCTGGCAACATGACTACGTGGTGAGTCAAACACGTCTGCCTGGGCCGCAGCTATCAGTCGACAGCATGCATATTAACTAGGCGTAAGTGCGACTGGGCTAAGATTGAGTCCACTCCCCACCAACATTGTCGCGACAGCTGTTTTGGGTCAGTCATGGAGCGGAAGTCAGGCAGCACGCGCCGTTTGTCGCTTGGTTAAGGCTTTGATGGCACCGAGCCCTGGCCAGCAATTGATCTGGCCAGGTTTGAGTGTATGCATATGTAATTGTTGGCCTGCAGGCGAAACTATGCTGCATCGTAAAACTGGGAAGATATCAACGCCTCTCTCACACGCAGACATACCCCTGCTCCAGTTGTAGGCATTCTGGCCGAGAGCTATCCCACGCCTATAAATACGGCCGCACGAGTCAAATGTCGTATTTCATTAGCTCATGTTAGCGTTGGCGCGCAGCGGTGGGCCCAACACTCCGCTGCCAATAGAATTGTAAAATTGCCGGTTCAATGCGCCTACAAAAACCGAAAAGCCCGAATTGAATTACATGAAAATGCGCATTGCGTTGCGGAAATCGTACAAACTGGTCATGAAAAATGCATCACCCGGCAACAAGCGAGAGAGAGACAGAGACAGAGAGAGAGAGAGAAAGAGAGCGGGCGAGACGGGCCAGACAGACGGCTAGATCATAAAAAGTTTAAGCCAGACAATGACGACAGCCTCTTCTTCTGGCTTTGGACTTGGTTTAGGGTCTTCGTCTGGTTTTGGTTCTGGTTCTGGTTCAGGTTCTCGTACTGTTTCCTAGCCGAGTGATGAAAATGTACGACTTTTGCTTGCGGCGCCAAGTGTGCACACCAAATATGTAAGCATTGGACACTTATTCAAAGGATATCTCAGCTAGTTTGCTGACTATGTAACGCTAGTTGTTAAATTGGTGCAAATATGTTTGGTCGTAAAACAACCAACACTTTTATTGGAAGGATACATATTTGTTACAGACCTAGTAGGTTTCAGATATTATTTATTTACTTTTAACATGTAGGATAGATTATCATCATATTTTAAATTAGCCTGAATTAGGGAAGTTAGAATTTCGGTTTTTAAAAGTTAAAGGTGCGTAGGTTTTGTTTATATTGGTAATGTTTAGTAGATGATAAATAGTACTTGGTTTCAGAAAAGTTATAATTGCGGATATATTTTGTGGAGTAGGATTTCTAATATGTGTTATTGGGCTATTGTTTTGAAGGTGCCGATTTTATGAGTTTGTAATGTGGAGCAGTCATTAAGAATGTGTTTAAGATGTGTGGGATGTTTGTTTTGCAAAATGGACAAATGGAGGGTCGAGCTGTCTGTTGGAAATTTAAGTTATTAATAAACCTTTTTTTCTGGCTTAAAATGAGTTCCGATTTTTTTAAGCATAACTCGAATATTATAAAAGCTAGTTGCACCCAACCTGGTACATAGCTGTTTTATGGACACATTAACAACCGATATTCGAGGCCCGAAAATTTCAATAAAATTGAACTATAAAAAATATGTTGCATAGTATGGGTATAAGGGAAGAAGAATCAATTATATGATATAAGTATATAGTTATGTGTAATTTTGTATGTACGTAATCGTAAAAAGAGGATAGCTTGGCGCTGGCATTGCCATACGTTATCTTCCACTTGAGCACTCCCTCTAGAGCATGAATACTTATTAAATTAATAACATTGATATTTTGGTACATTTAATTCTATGAACCTCTTTCTAAGGCTCGAAGAATTGAATATTTTCATGTTTGTCTCATAGAATAAGAATATAAATATAACATATTTAAACAAATAATAATTAAAATAAACAACATTTTTCATATATAATGATTAACTCGTTCACAGGGTATCCCAAGTTTCGGAGTGGTTCTTTCGAGTCTCTTAATTCTTTTAGTTACAGTTACACTCACACTCACGCACTGGGCGAAGAAGAGAGATGGAGAGAGAGAGAGAGAGAGAGAGAGAGAGAGAGAGAGACAGAGAGAGAGAGAGAGAGAGAGAGAGCATAAGCGTGTGGCTTGTTGTTGAGTGGTCCAAAAGGCGCCGGAGGCGACCAAACTTGACCAAGTCAATTCGATCCAAACGGAGGACGACCGATCGTCTAGGTGGTGCACTGGTGCCGGCTGCACTCGCTGAAATCAATCGATTCGACATTATTATTAATTTTTCATAACTTCTGCTGGCGGCCGGCGGCTGGCGGGCCCAGTGTGCAATATGGCGCCCTAAAACCCAGGCTCTCGATGCCATGTGAAACTAATTTGTGCGGGCAAAAAAAGGGCCGCCCTCAGCTCAGTTCGTCCACATCAGCGACTTGTCCGTTGGCCTCTTCATCGATCGCAGGGCAGCAGTTGGTAGTTTTTGTACTTTTTGCGTGTTATCTGCTATCGCTGCGCTTTGATCTTTTACCGCTTCTGCTTTGCATAATAAATTCGCTATCGATGAAAACTAACTTGCAACCTGGTCGGTCTTGGCCCTGGCACTTTGGTGCCTCTCTGGGGGTACTTGGGGTACTTGGGATTTCCCGGCAATTTGTTTGGCAGCGCTTGGCCAGCGCCCACGGCCATTGGCTGTTTAATTCGATTGCCTGTGCGATTTTCGGCTTCGGCTTAACCATTTTATTACAATAGCATAATTTTTTACTATGCTTAATGAGTTCTGCTTTGATTAGTTTTTTCTTTTTTTTTTTTTTAGATTTTTTGCCCTGTTTTTATTGTTGGCCCCAGTTGTGGCTGCAGCTTCAGTTTTGGCGCTTTGGGCATTATTTGTTGTTTGTTGGGTGTCGTTGGCAAAGGCTCAATTTGCCAAGGTGGAGCCTCAGCTGGAGCTGGAACGGGGATGCAAGTAGTTAGCATTTGCTTATTGAAATGTTGGAAATTGATTTTTCTGCCCCGTTTGGGCAACAACACAATCAACATACCAAATATTTTAAACTATTACGCGTACTAAATATGAGACCCAAACAGATTTCATCCATAGAAAACCTTCTGAAATATTCAAATCTTCTTTTACATTAGTCTAATTTTGATCAAGTTTGGTCTATATTATGAATACATCTCATATTCTTGCTCACTGTGAATTATGGTTTTAATTGTTGAACAGCAGCAAGGCTTTATAGATTATAAAATATACTGAAAAACATATAAGAACTATCATCAAGGGGAGAACATTAGCTAATCTTTATGTTTGTTTAAAAATGTGCACGAATTGTCTCACTACTTTAATACACTCTGTCAGTGTATTTCTATTATAATAATTTAAACAAGTTTCGCTTTTCAATGTGCATGCTTTATTAATATTAGCCCAAAATATTTTATTTAAATGTATCTTTGCGTGCAATTTACGCAAACCCAAATTGAAAATGCGTTAAGCAAGCTGCACTGATGGTTTGAACTGCTTGTTAGAACTGCTTGTGTGAACTGCTTGTGTGAACTGCTTTTAGAAAATGATTGTGATATTCTGATATGCACTCAGGTTTTGTAAGGCAAGTGTGCTATTTGTGATAGCACTCAAAGGCTGACTGCTGCGCGCCTCGCAACTGTTACAGGTTTAAATTTTTAATCTGTGATAGTTTAGGTTTTTGATTTTTATATAAAATACTGCCAACAATTTTTGCGATTATGGAAATTAACTAGTAGTAAAAGTGGCTTTTTAAGTATTTTTATTTATTTTATTTTAGACGTTATCAGTTTGACACTATCAGTGCGCGTATTACCGTTAAGCTGCGGGGGGCAACGGGAGTCACTGGCGCGCATATAATTTATGTGAACAAATCCATATATATGCACATATGTAAGTATATGAGTGAGTCCAATGTTTCGGCGCGTGTCTCTCTACTAGGTTCCACACCTGGTCATTTTATTTTCGGGCATTCTATGGAGGCCTTGACATTGCGCGTGTAGAAGTGCCTGCAGTGCCAAACAAATTTTAAAAATAACAAAAAGAACACCGAAAATAACGAACACAAACAAAAATTAGCTTCGACACATGCAGGAAAAACCGGTACCCAAGTACAAGTCGACTTATTTGTAGTATGATTATTGATATTGTTTTGTTACATGCGCGATTCGCTGAGTCGTCTAAAAATATCCGCCGGACATCTATTGATAACCGTACATATATCGCTGGCTGTCATCCCATATTGCTGACATTATTTTGGCAAGCGCCGACATAAAAGCGTCTCACATACATTTCAATGTCCATACGTATTGCAGAACTGGGCGCGTGTCGGTAAATTACTTTTTTTAAACAAAATACGGACCATCTAATTTTTACACACATAATTCATGTTTTGACCTGTATAGATATAACTTTTTGCATGAAACCCTACACAATGTATAAAATGTATTTATGTGAAACATGGATGTGTTTCCCAACATGTTACAATTAATAGAATATGCAATGATCTTCGAACAGGTTCAAAGAACAGGGCAAAGAACGGATATACTTGTTTAATGTATACAGTGAAGGCTCCCTTTAACGAACACTCACCGTGGTTGTGTTTATGTCCGGTTATAGCCGGAACCCATAATAATGTTAGACGGCCGCTTATATGTGTAATATAAATTTTAAATGCCTAATTGTAGTTAAGCAAAAAGAAACAAAATTATTAAGAATTTTTTAAAAGGTAGTGCCTGCGTCCGATTGTGGCAGCTTTCCGTTATGGAAAGTTCAGGCCAGAATTCCTTTTAAGAACATCTTTAAAAAAACACGTCGTGCGTGCTTCTGTCGCGCGAAACAACACGACACGAGCTCACCTCTATTCCATATACCTGATGTGAATTGGGTTCGCATAAACAATATTTCTAATGCACATTTTATTGAGCTATTTTTAATCCAGATTTGTGTGCTATTTCAACAGTTGTATTGAGCAATTGGTAATGTATAACCAATTTTTATTTGATTAATTTCTACATTTTTGTCAATATACTTATTCAAAGAGCATGCGATTTTCGTTGTGGATTCAATTCATATAAATACTTTCTTGTTTTCGTTTGTTTAAGACCATAAACATTGACCGTGTCGCTGTATCGGCTGATGGGTTGCTTGGTTATTGGGAAAGGGGGCGGGGGTGTTGTTGCGGCTGGCGCGTGTTTGATTCGGCTTGCAAAAGTAAATTTGCCACCGTCTGATTACGCACTTTTAATGGTCATGGCCGGCGTGACGCAAGTGCGAGACAACAGCATGGCACGCCCCCGTTTCCGTTATGCGCCCTCTGTCCCCTTCCATCTGCGTCCGCCGAGTGCAAGTTAATTTTCCATTTCGTTGGCGCGCATAACTTTTACAGCAACTCTGACGCCATTTTAGGGAGTGGAATGATCCAGACCCCAACCCCCCACCACAAAACACTCACCAGCAGCCCCTACATTTGTTTGCTCTCCTTTTGCTTTGTTCGACTCGCGCTCTCACACGTGTTGGCAATTGAAACTGAGAAGTGTCTGCCGCAAAGCAAAAAACAAAAAAAAAACAAACACACACCCACGCCCACCTATTAAAAAACACACATAGACATTGTAAGTAGGTGGATAGTGAAGAAGAGAGGGGCGACAGCTGATGACTGTCGAGAGGCAACTCATGTGTTATGCTAATTTCTTCTTTGTTGTTTTCGCTACGTCTTTTTCATTGTGTGTGTGTGTGTGTGTGTGTGAGAGTCTGTGTATTGCTTTGCTTTGGTTTTGCAGTGTCTCGATTTGACAAAGAATCACAAAACCGGAAAGCTGACCCGCTGTCTCTGTTTACCGTTAACTGGGCGAGCGTCACCTGCTCGTGGCCTAGGGCATTGAATTACCTTTTTATTAGTCCGTACAGCGCGCTTCAGCGTGAGAGAATCTAACAAAATATTCACAGCCACAAACACAACCAGTCGCAAACACACTCATACACTCACAGAAACCCAAACCATTGAAAAAGCAATCGGCCGTAACAAAATTTCCGACACGTGCGACAAAATTGACTTAAAGGGCGGTGGAGCCAGGTCGGGTGTAACCAAGAGAGATAGAGAGAGACAAACGCGAGCTAGGCCCAAAGATAAAATGCTTACACATTGTACTGCTTCAGCATTTGTTGCGTCAGCATTTGTTGCGTCAACATTTGTTGCTGGCAACATTTTTTGGTTTTGGCAGGCAGCAAAAATAAACGCGTGGGCACTTTTAGATGAAATGTGTGTCAATAATTTGCCAAGATTAGATTTACAGTTTTAAAATTAGTGGTTCTACGATTGATTGTTGTTTGTTTTGTTTTTTATTTTTTTGTTTATTTTTTTATGCTTACTCGCACACGCAGTTCGTTTATTGATTCAAGAGTGTTTCGATAAGGTGTACGCATAATGCTGCACGAACTGCTAAGGTTATAATGCTATGAACACAATTAACCTTGAATTTCGTTGTTAGAGTCGAAAATATGAATGAACATGCGAAATGCCCAGCAAAAATTAAATATGCTTTAAAGGTATGGTTATAAGCATATAGTTAGTTGATTCTAAAGTTTTGCTTGTTGTAGTTTGATCAGAAATATGATTTTCCAAGAAAGTTTTTTATTTAATTCGACCAAGCTTAACAAATAATAATGCGCCCATTGCTTTGCCTACCACTGTTGTGGTAAACACACTTTCGACATTTGTGTCGGGTGTGCAGCCACTGCTTCTGCCAGCGTGTATTTAAACGACGCGCAGTGGTAGCGCGGCTTCATTCTGCTGTGCGCTGTCGTTGGATGCGATTCGCCAAAATAATTCTGCTAAATAAAACTTCATAGCTCCAAAGCACTCAGCATTTACGTACTTCGTGTTTGAGTGAGCACTGCTGAGATTGTATAGGCATATTGGTGTATGTGTTTGTGTGTTTTAGTGCTGGTGTCTATCGCGTAACGAAAGCGAAAGTTTAGTTTGCGCGCGTGTCGCCAACAGTAGCGTCGTTCGCGTCGACTGTCTCCAATCGCACATCTCGCGTCGCAGTCGCCGTCGCAGTCAGCGCCACATTTATCGTTGTTGTTTTTGTTGTTGTTGTCGGTGAGACTACCCAGAAAGGAATAGATTAAAAGCGTGTGAAAACAACAAGAATGCTCATTAGTTTCAATGAGCGTGCAATAAATAAAATAAAACGTGTTTATGCTGTGTCGCCCGCTCCCTGCCTTCTAAGTGTGTGTGTTAGAGTGTGCCCAGCAACAAAGCAGCAGGCAACAGCTGTTAAGCAACAACAACTGTAAACGTAAACATTCCTGCTACATTTTCTGCTCAACGCTTTCCAACACACCAACGGGTAAGTTACCTATTCGCATAAATTGGCCCATTCATCTTCTAGTATTAGCCGTTCGCTTTTCAACACCATAAAAAGAAAGATGAAAACATAAATAAATGTTCACGAGCCACACGTGTCGCCTGCTAGAATTGCATGTCACGAGCAACGTTCAATATCGAAGAGAGCTTTTAGCTCGCAGTCGCCGCCACTTACTCTCGCGTAATCTAGCTCGTTTTTGCTATTATCAATATAACAGTGTGTGTGTGTGTGTGCGTGCGTGCGTGTGTATGGGCATACATTACAGAACTTTGTGCCTTTGTGTTCTGCTTATGCTGCCCGCCATGCAGCAGAGCTCCTAATCAAATTTTTTGCGTCACCTTCTCAAGGACGAACATAGAGTATACGCGTCTGTGCTCAAGTGTGGGTGTGCATGTATTTGCCTGTGTATGCTTCTCTCTTGACTGCTGACGCATCCTGTTAGCCCTTTGGCCTTTTGTTCGCACTGCACGCTGCGAGTGCAGTTGCCCAAGTGCTGCACATGGCGTATGCGTGTTGTTGACTTCTCAAGTAAGCATAATCTAAAAATAAAATATACTAGATTTAAAAGCATTTTAAATTATAAAAACTGTTAAAAATATAATATAAAAATGCCAGTAAAAAAATAACTAAATACAACAATAACACCCATTGTTATAAAAAGTTAAAAGCGCAGCCAAACATCTGTACAACATTTTTTATCTCTTTACAAATGCTGGGTTTTTCATAACATTTGCACAGCTCCACTTGATTTTTCCAAGAACTACTTTTATGTTAATTGGCCGTTGATGCTTCCGTTCCCGTTTTCTGGTACCAGGCCCATTTGTAGAATTCTCAATGGAAAGTGCCGCTCATTAAGTGGAGCGTGCAAAGCGTTTCATAAAGTAAACCTTAAAAAACAAGTAAGAGGTTCTAGTCGGGAGCTCCCGACTAGGGGATACCCTGAACCCTCTTCTTTCAACATCAAATGCATATATATATTCTATTTTAGAAGCTATATGTCAAGTTTGGCGACTCTAGCTCTTATTATTTACCAAAATTTCCCAAAAAACAGGATATCGATATGGATTTTTATCGATTGCTTGGAAGCGGAGTAAGTTATCGATTATCGGAAACAAACTCGATCTGCGCAGGCACCAGGAGCACCTACATCTAAATTTCAAGTCTCTAGCTCTTATAGGTTCTGAGATCCTTGCGTTCATACATACGGACGGACGGACGGACGGACGGACGGACGGACGGACGGACAGACGGACAGACAGACGGACATGGCTAGATCGACTCGGTGCTCGATTAAGAATGCTGATTAAGAATATATATTCTTTATGGGGTCGGAGATGCTCCTTCTGCCTGTTACATACATTTGGATTTTGCACAAATACAATATACCCTTATACCCATTTTTAATGGGTTCAGGGTATAAAAAACCAAAAGATAAAAAAAAAAAACATTAACAAATGCGTATTGCTTGTCGTAAGCGGCGGTTTATTATATTTTTATTTATTTTTATCGTGTTCAGCAGAAAAGTGAATCCAGCTGTGACTTTGACAACATATTCGACATAAGTATGTGAATTAAGGCCTTTGTTTGGCTTCGAATTCGACTTTGATTCCGGCAGGCGCTGCAATTGTGGTCATTATTTAAGCAATTGAAAACCACATAATTCGTAGCTAATAGAAATAAGTAAATTAAACGGAAATTATAATAAAGTAATTTCAATAAACAATGTATATAAATGAATTGAGGTGAGCAAATAATTATCAAATTAATCTTAGATTTCACACTACGATTAATGGAAAGGCCTTCATATTGAATACGTATACGTAGTACTAATGGTACATACATATATTCATCAAGCGGAAGTTATTGAAATATGTAAACAATCCTTTAAAGTGTGTAACAGGAACAGGGTAGCCCTTCCATACATGACACCCCGTGGCGTGTCCATAATAATATATTTATAATTAAGGCTCGAACGCGTTGTGCATTGATACTTCAAGCTTAACCAAAATACACAAACAAAAGACCTTCGAAAATAAAAACAAACAGCAGCGAAAAATAGCAACAAGAAAATCGCTGCAAACGAACGGGCTCTCTGCTCCGCATTGTATTGGCAAAAGGGGAGAGAAGCGCTGCCAGATCGACTACCCCAGCCGCAACACGTGCGCCGTTGAATCAATAAAAAAACAACAAGAGCAAATCACACCCCACACACACACACACACACATGCACATACACACACGACCATCAGAGACAGCAGCATAAAAATTCATTAACATCATGTGAGAGTGTTTTCGTGTGTTTGTTAACTTTGAAATTGTGCACCCAGCGGAACTTTTGCGGTTCTTTTTGCATGTACTCTCACGCGCCCTACATTTTTAATTTGAATATACGAAAATGGCATGCGAGAGACAGTGTGTTTGGAATGCTTTTGTATTTGCTTGCCTAAAAGTGTTTAGCTGGGTGAATTTTTGTTGTTTTTTTACTCACTTGATGGCTTGTGTTGCGCTCCCTTTCCCCGCACACACACACACACACACACACACACACACACACACACACGAACACACACACACACACACCAATTCACAGTCTGTCTGTCTGTGCGCAGCTCGTGGCAACGAAATTATCGCCATTTTGCAGTCGCCGTCGCTGCCGCTGCCGCGGCCGCTGTCGCCGTCACAGTCGACGTAGCTGACGGCAGCGTTCGCTTCTCTAACTGCGATTGAATGACAAAGTCTTTTTAATTTATGCAGGCAACTACAAATTAATTCGCTTTTTCGTTTTAAATTTGGCTTTTAAATTTTATACCGGCTTCAGCTCCGACACGTGTATGGAATCGCCTTATGTGTGTGTGGGTATGTGTGAGTGTGCGTGTATTAAGCCAATTTTCAAATGTTACAAGCGGACTATGTTAAAGCATATACAAGTTAAATACATTATACGCTGCTTAACGGTAGCAAAACCAATAAAACTTGACTAATTTTCAATGACAATTAATTTTGTTTTATTTTTTATGTTAATTTTACGGCTTATTAGGGAGCTTAGTTATATGTCCCTTTTATTTTCATGAGATATTAGGAAATGAAGCCGGGTTTTTTTGTTTTTATTGCTTACGCTGGTTATTTGCGAAATATTATTTGGACTGTGCAAGGATTAGATAAGCATTGCATAAAAGTAGAAATATAAACCAGTTTCAGTGCTCTTGTCGGGATGCCCCACTATGGGATACCCTGCACCTTCTTCTACCAACACAAAATGCAGCTCGCTCTAGGAGCTGGTGGGGAGGGGGGAAAGATTTTTCATTTGTATATACTATTCAAAGAGCTACATATCATGTTTGGCAACTCCAGCCATTAAAACCAAAGAGAGAAAACCAAAATTGGATATCGATTCTTATCGATAGCTTAGAAACGGGGCAAGTGATCGATTATCGGAGGTAAACTCGTACTGCTTGGGAACTAGGATATCGTACGTTTCAAGTCTCTAGCTTTTGCAGGTTCTGAGATCGCCCCGTTTATACATACTTAAGGACAGACGGAGATGACTAGATTGATTCGGCTATATATACTTCACGGCGTCGGAGATGTTTCCTTTTACCCATTACATACATTTGCACAAAACCATTATAAATTTTTTACTCATTTTCAAAGGGTTCAGGGTATTAAATTAATGTGTAAATAGAAACAAGTAAGAGGTTCTAGTCGGGAGCTCCCGACTGGGGGATACCCTGAACCCTCTTCTTCCAACATCAAATGCATATATATATTCTATTTTAGATATATATACCCTTATACCCAATTTTAATGGATTCAGGGTATAAAAACTGCCGCTGAAATACATTTTGATTTTGTACAAACTGCATGTTAAAATGTAAAATACATATTATGTAATTTGTGGCAGACCTCATGACTTTCCAGTTTTAAAACAAAATAATTTCTAACTACGTGAATGCTGTCAGTCTTAAGATCCAGACTATATATCCATAATACTATCGATATTCGCTTTCCAGCTGTCAATTGTTCGCGGTTTCATCTACGGTAATAATCTTTACATTATTTTGGCTTCAAATGAGGTTTTTGTGTGTTTTTTAAATAGATCATACATTATTTGCGAATACCGTGTAAGAACTTCTCAGTACCACATGGCGTATGAGTAATTATTTGTTGGTCCTCGTTTATTATTAGCAATGCCTATATACAGCACGATAAGAATTTCGTTGGGTTGTCGCTGAACGCTTTCAAACCGTTTTTATTTAGGCATTCGCATCAATCAGATTATTAAATTTTCACAAATCATAATGAGATTTTCGGCCATTAGCACAGTGGCACATCGTAAGCAATATGAACACATCGGGAGCACTTATATTAGCGGCAGTGTAGCGCCAATAAATACAACAGCGATAACTAGAAGAGCTAATTACTGACCCAATAATGCGAGTCACACGCCATCACATATAACTGTAAATTGCCACACGCGCGTGCTGTTTGCTTTTGTGTGTGCGAGTTTGTGTGTGTATCTGTGTGTTTGTGAGTGTGTATGCGTCGTCTTTCGCCGTCTCTCGCCGACAGTGCACTCGAACATTGTGTGCGCATTGTGATGACCGGCGGTCATTAAGTGTCGCACGTGCGGCAGTTTTGACGTGACAATAGACGAAGGTAAACAGAGAACAGAGACACTGAGCTGTCTTTGATCATTGTATATACCCTGTCAATGTAGCAACGGGTATTTCAGCTTGGCTGTGAGTTTGGCAACAAAAATTGTTTTCATATAAATCAAGTTGCAGTCTTTACTTTTTATACATATCCGAACTTGCAAAAGTAATTTGCCTTTAAATAATGGAAAGTGAATTCAATAAAGTTATAGAAAAATTTGGATTAGGAAAACTTGAAAATATAGATTCACTTAACTGTTGAAAAAATCATATATTTGTAATATTTTACTTAGTAAATTTTTTTATTTGCATAACAATATATAACGATTTGGATTTGTTACAATATTATAAGCAGTGATTTCTTTTTTAAAATTTGCCAATTGTTTTTTCTTTTTGCAGAAGATTTATATATTTGTTGCTTATTAAAAACAAGGCATTTAGTAGACATGCAGCCTGCTGTCTTATAAATTCTGTTACTGTTGGTATTTTAGCTTATTTTATGGTTACATTAGCGAATTATTTTTGCAAACATAAATTAAACAGTCGAGGTCTCAGTCCCAGAACCAGTACCGCAAAGATAATGATAACGATAATGGTAATGATAATGATAATGATGATGGGGGGCAAACAATAATAAATACAAACACACGCGCCGCCTTTTAGTTGGCTTTTGTTTTTTTGCCATGGTCTGCGCTGTATTTTTATGTCTGTTTCTTTCTTCCTGTGGCTGCCACAGAGGCAGCTGTGCTTAAAAGCTTGAGTCGGTCTTCAAATATATGTATATATAATATATATGTATAAATTTATATAAGCATGAGTGTGCTTCGCATGTATGCCCGAATGACTTATCAAGCGACGCGCTTAGCGGCAGCATTTTTATTGCTTTAAATAACACTAATATTGAGGTATGTGATTTTTGCATATGTTATTTTTAGATAGTTTTGTCCGATAAGCCTTAGAGTATTTATTCCGTTTATAAATAAAATACACATTTTTCTGTTTTTGGCTTTGACGGGCGGCATGTGTTGCATTTTCAATGAGTTCCTGCTTAGCTTAAAACGGCTTAAAAGGGAAATTTTACATTTGTCCAATGCAAATTTATCTATTGAAAATTCTAGGAACTGCACAGTCATGATACGAAGTAAATGTTCTTGTCAATATCTATCTACCTTGTATATTTGATGTCACTTTTTTTCTTGAACTTTGTCTATTTTTGATTTAACAGCGTACTATGCTTAATATTTGAAAATTGTCTGCTATTTACAGCAAAAACGAGATAGATCTTGTTAATAATACCGAGATATATTTTTATATGATCAATATTTTTAAATGAACATCAAGTGAATGACTAAGCAATTTGTACACATACGTTTTTGTATGCTATTTATTTATATCTGAACAAGTGCAGCAAGTTAATTATTAGTGTTATTTTTAAACTGTAATATCATTGTTGATAATTTACGGGAACGTTGAAATTGCCTTGATTTGAATTTGGTACATTTTGTTTGAATTGAAACATGTGATAGCTATAAATAGACGAGTTTTTTATAGGAATGAATTGAAGGTCCGCATGGCTTGTAGTTCATATATGTGAATAGTTTTACTTAATGATTAGCTCTGTAGAGCTCTTGTTGTTGAGCGGAATTGTTTCTTATTTCAAACTCTTGTGCGAGAGAAATAAAACGATTTTTGTATTACAAAACAAAGAACTTATGGGTGCGTCGCAAGCGGAAGTAATGCCACATCAAGTATACGCCCCAGTGCCCAGCAGGCGCTACACGTGCCGGTCTAGTAAGTATTATAAGTGTGTCTGTGCGTTTAATATATGCGAGACTAATTAATTACGTTAAATGTTTCGCATTTTATGATGTGCCAATTAAACGAGCGGAATAAAATGCTCACATTTAGATTCACATTCGCATTCTCATTCCGGTTCAAATTCAAATTCGAATTTTCACATTAGCGTAATACATGGGCTGTTAAACGCGTTCATTCATTAAGCTGAAAAGCTACCTCCAATTAGCTGCATTAAATATGCTAGGCATAAAAAGAAGACAAACAAAAAAAAAAAAGAGATGAAAAAACATTCTAAATAGGGACTGAAAGTGAATGCTTCAGATAGGTATGAATAAATGGCCAACATTCATCACTAGACGACGCATTTTGTGTCGTTTTAAATTTGTATTTTCGTACACGGTTCCACTGAGAACAATGCCAATTTTATTGCAGTTTGACAGTCGGAAATGTTTAGCTTATTTGATTGTTCATTGTTGCCATGTGCCGTTCACAGAAGACGCGCTACAACTGATCTATTGTATTGCAAGCCATTCGCTCTATAATAAACAGAATCTTTGTTTTGGTTATTCGTTTTATTTATTTACTTTTAATTTTGTTGTCCTGTCATAGAGCTCTGGAATTTTTTCCAATCTTTTGTTTGATATTTGTAGATACTTTTTAGCTTTTTCAAACAAACAAATTGTTTAAGACAATACAATTGGCGGTTAAGCAAATATATTAAATAAAATGTTATATGACTTCCTTTTGTACCAAATGACAATGAAGGACACATAACATAATTATCATGTTAATCAAATTAGTGTAATTAAGGCTACCCGGACGAACATGAACATGAAGCTTTAGACAATATTTGAGACAGATTAAGTAATTAATTAGTTCATTTAATTGTATCTACTGAACTGTAAATGAGACTAGCACAATTCAAGGAAATCCTTTCTTAAAAGCAATTAAGATAAACAACAAAAGAAAGTAAACGATAATAAAACTTATTAATATTTCTTGGTACGCAGGACTTATGGAACTTATTGACTTGAAATAATCAGACTGCTGACGTTATTTATTGTTAGTAATTAAGTTTGTGATTTCAGCTAATTATAAATAGCAATAGCAATTCCGTGAGGTACGTGATAAGCCCTTTGTACGTGACATAATTATATATGGAAAAATTGGTGTGTTTTTATTGTGGGTTGTTCGTTTGGGTAACTAAATAAGATTCGGCCTAATTAATAGCACGGTGGATGTAGGTGTTTTTTTTTTTTGGAGGGGAACTGACTTCTCTGACTCTTTAACAAGCTGCTGTTTGTGGAACCTTTCGTATTAGTGTATTGTTATTTGTATTTGTGCTTGTGTTGGGCACAGTTTGCGCGTGGCTGGCTTTTGTGTGGCATTGGCAAGGCAATTGGGTCATTGTATGGTACACGTGTGGCTCGTTTCGCTTTTTATTTGCTTTGCTTGTTGCCATCATAAATTTTTATCGCCTAGCTGGCAATTCAATTGGCAATACTGCACACTTACCAAAATCCATAACGTTCTCGTCTCACGCTCTTTATTGATAAGTCCTGTTTGTATGTATAGATGTCTCATTGTTTCCGACATGGTTCTACTTATTTATATTCTGATTTCGCTATAACGCTTAGATCATTTGTATTGGAATCTTCTGTCCATATTATGACACGTTTGTAAGCTCTAGACGTTTTATTACAATTACAAGAAATTTTTATTGTCTTAGCTTCGGTATATTTGTTCCGCCCCTTCCGCAGATTACATTATTTTTTTTTATAAATATTTTTTTTCTACTTACCTTTTACGAAATTGAGATAACAAGTAAATTAGCACTTTACCTGTCTTGTTGCTTTGCTTTATGATTGTTGTAGACGTCGGCAATTTTCGTTAGCAACAAACAGTTCGAGCTGACGTCAAATAAGTATTAGATAGTACAAACAAAGTCTACACAATTCTGCATAGATTAGAATCCCAATGGAATTAATATATGAGCACGCTAAGTACAATTTTATTTTATTAACATAAAATTGTTGCTTAATATTCAGAAATGAATATTCAAATACATTCCTCATATGGATTGCATTATATATATATAAATATATATTATATATATATAAATATATATATATATATATAAATATATTTATATATTATATATATATATGTAAAATGCAATATTATCTTTAAAGGTTAAAACAAATTGTCTAAGAAATCAGGAAAAAATAATGAAATGCTCAATACATTTTAAATCAGAAGTAATCAAATTTTTTCCGGACCTTAAAATTAGACTTACAATTTGTGAAGAAAATTATTTTTAAATTTGCAAAATTGATGGCTACACATATTTAATTATTTAGGTTTTATATTTTAATAATTTTGCGAGTCCAAACTAAGTTTTAAGCATTTAAAATAAGCTCTGACTGCCCACTGTTTGGTTATAAAATGAGCAACGTGCGAGTCGAAGTATAAATCCCAAACAAACAACGTTTATGGGAAAAACGCCGATGGAAAGTTTTTTTTCGGTTGTTATCTTTTGTAATTTTTGCCCAAAGCTTAAATCGTTTTTGTTAGCAGCAAAATAAATTTTACTTGTTTGTTATGTCTGCGTTACACGGCAGCTGAGCTGAGAAGGTAACTCAATAGTCAGAAATGGGCCACTGATGACAGGCGGTGCCTTGGAAATACGTATACGCAACGTGAGACGAACAGTTTTAAATTGCAAATGCTAACTTCTTGTATTTGCTTAATATGTGCTAAACATTTTTTATATGAACATGCATTTCTTGTGTTTACATTGCGTATAGTTAATGTGCTAATTTCAATACTAAGGCTTATACTAGAGAACAGTTAAAACTTAGCTAAGTACTTCCTCGTATCACATAAACTGCCGCTTAAACTAATGAATGTCGAGTTATCACATGCTTACACATTAAAAGGCTAATAAATTATGGCATTTAAACAAAATAAAGCACATGTGCAATTTAAAACGCTTTTCTTGACTTGCGTGCTCTCAGAACATAAGCAGGAAAAGCAGATGTTCGGCTACTCTACGTATGTGTGTATCTGTGTTTGAGTGTGAGTGTGTGTGTAAATACCATATCTTAAACATTCCTCCCATTGTTGATGTTGCTGTTGCGATACAAAAGCTCCGGCAGCGAGTCAGCCCCGCAAGATGTACGCCAAATAAACTTCAATTTGACAACGCCTTCAAAATCAACTTAAGCACCAAGAGTTTCTTGAACTTGTGTTTGTTTGTTGTTTGTTTTTGCTCTCTTCTGTGTTTTTTTTACTGCGTTGACAATATCAATTTAATATGGGCTCGGGGCGATGCTGGCCTGGCTGTCAGTCGCCTTCGTGTGTGGCTGTTCCTGCCTTGCGAAAGTAATTGGCCAGAAAAACTCCAACAATTTGTGCGGCCAATTTCCCGTGGCGTTTCTTGAAAGTCAACGAGTTGAAGGTTTTTTGTTTCTTAGGTGAGCCTAACTTGTGACTGCCGGCATGTCGTGTCCAACAATTATTTGACTAATTTATGCGCACGCTGTGGCAGTTCTCATTATGGCCATTGATTGACATGACTTCCAGTCCCGGCGGCTGTAAGAGTCAGCTACAGGTGTAGGCCTACGCGTGTTTCACATTGTTTTTAAAATACCAGACATGCACACCCCTTAGGTGTTTGTTCCTAGCATGAGTAATATCTA
This sequence comes from Drosophila novamexicana, assembly GCF_003285875.2. Classification (NCBI taxonomy): domain Eukaryota; kingdom Metazoa; phylum Arthropoda; class Insecta; order Diptera; family Drosophilidae; genus Drosophila; species Drosophila novamexicana. Next base: position 550,343 of record NW_020824835.1, read on the forward strand.
TGTAAGACTGCGCATGAGTCAGAGTTTTGTTTTTTTTTTATGCCAGCAGCGGCACGTGTTGCTCGCTTAGTGTCCAGTTCGACGCAGGCTAGAATCACCAGTCCACTTTGTGAGTGGAATACGCAAGGGGGTTTTCTCTCGTCCGACCTTTTTTTTTGTACCCTGAACACATTGAAAATGGGTAAAAAGGGTATATTGTATTTGTGCAAAATGCAAATGTATGTAAAAGGCAGAAGGAAGCATCTCTGACCCCAAAAAGTATTTATATTTTTGATCAGCATCAATAGCCGAGTTGATCTAGCTATGTCCGTCTGTCTGTCCGTCCGTCCGTCCGTCAATATGTATAAACGCAAGGATATCAGAACCTATAAGAGCTAGAGACTTGAAATGATTAGATGTAGGTGCTCCTAGTGCCTGCGCAAATCGATTTTGTTTCCGATAATCGATAACTTACTTCGTTTCCAAGCAATCGATAAAAATCGATATCGACATCCTGTTCATTGAGAAAATTGGGTAAATAATAAGAGCTAGAGTCACCAAACTTGATATGTTGCTTCTAGAATATTATATATATGTCAAATATCTATCATTTTATACCTATCGCCACCTCCCCGCTAACACCGCAGAGCTATAAATCAAGTTAATAACCCAACTAATATTGCCAACCAATCTAAGCCAAAATTGTAATGAAATTGACTTTTTGAGAATACACAAATATTGTATGGTTCAATAAGATATACTGTAGAAAATTTCATAAAGATCGGTTAAAAAAAACCAAAGTTATGTGTTACTGCGCAATGCGATGGGACACCTAGCGAATACTTCAAGAATTTCTGTGTGCATGTACACACACACACATTCATGCGCGTCTGCTTCACATTCTAACAAGATGGTAATTGCGACTTTTTTCTTAGTTTCTTTCTCATAGGAACTTAATAATTGGTGTGCCTGATGAGTAGAGGCATAGCGAGTGGTGCGGTCTGTCGCGAGTTCGAGCCCTGCCAAGGGAATTTTTTTTTAAATTTATTTGGTGTTGGAATAAGAGGTATTCCGTAGTCGGGAGCTCTCGACTAGGACCTCCTACTTGTTTATTTCTATATTTAAAAGTGATAGTTGGACAATGGAGACTGTTGACTATGGCATTACGAAGGAAAGTTAACAACAACATTCAACTGCCTTTTCACAGTCTTATGCCTTACACTGGATGCTCACAGGAAGTTCGTAAATAAAAATATACGAAACCACATGAAACCACTTTTGAGCTTGCTTTGAGATATAAATCGTCAATGCTTAAATATTTAGCATAGTTACTTTGGATAAATATATTTAACTAAATTTAAATTGACATTCATATTTTACCATTTGACATAGATACCTGGGCAAAAATGAATTTTTTGGGAATCTAACATAATGAGACTCTATTAGCTTTCAATGATTTTTTATACATTTAATAAGATTTATAAAATTTGTGTCGTAAGTGTATTAAGAGATCGATTAAGGCTTCACTTTAGCTGCTGTCTATATTTTACATTCCCGGCTTTTTTCTTTAGGGCTTCTGCGAATATGACTCAGTTTAGCCCAAAATCTCATCCAGTTTGCCCGACACCCTATCCCCCCGTCTCAACACACATGAGGGGATACAGAAAATGGCGCGTGCACGTCAAATATGCTACTGGCGTTATTCGTTGGGCTTGGCATACGTTACGCTTCATGGTTTTTGTTACATTTTATGCGTAGCTGTGGCTAAGACGTTGGCTTAGACGTGGGCCTACGGGCTTGAAAATATTTCGTATTCTGCCGGATGCTGAAGGGCAAAATACATAAATACTAAATTGTAATTTCAGCTATGCATATTGACATATCGACAACAATTCTGTTGGCATTGTGAAAGCCGCTTATTTGACGTGATGCGACGCCATGTAACGCCCACGCCCCAAAACGCCCCACAAGCACTTTCCAAGGAAAATAATTTTTGGTGGCCGCAATGCCGGATACTTTCCAAATGTAATTACACTCAAGAGATACACGTGCCGGCAATAAAATCTTGCTGCTGCTCTTGTTGTTTGTGGGCCTCTTCAATTTAAATTTGTATGTCTTGGGCTCATCTGTCTGCCAGCACAACAATGCCAACCACAACAACAGGAACAACACTCAAAAGCGCCAGAAATGCTATATATATATTGATAGGCAGCAAGCGAATCTCTCGCGCTTTTAAATTATGTGTATATATGCCCCGGTTCCTTCATTATTGGGCTGGCTTATTTAACTATGCTCAGATTTGGGGCATGGCTAATGAGTTTCAGCCGCTTTGGGACAACCAGATAATTTATTATTGTTCTAGCTGTAGTTGTTATGGCTACAAATGATGGCTTTAGCTGGTTTCAGTTTCAGTTTTTGAAGTCTGCGGGCTGAATGGCTAATGTACTACAACTTTCTGCTTTCTGTGATGCTTAGCTTAGCTGATCAAGTTATTTTTTTTTTTTATAAAAAAGATGCTCTTGCTTAACATATTGTGTGCATATTGAGTCTGTTTAATATTTCTACTCAACTATCCAAACTTTATTTGCAACAATAATAAATGCGCTTCATCAAAGAAAACATTGAAATGACATTAAAATATAACTTAGCACTTCAGACATCACTTAATTTGTGGCACGTGTTAAATATGATTGAACTTTTGGCTACTTCCACAATATCTTTGTTAAGCTTAATGAACATTCGCAAAGTACTCATACAAATAACTGTTGCAAAAGGTTGATTGAACCCGTGGCCGTATTATTGAATTTTTTGTTGTGGTTTATTTATTTATTACCTGGACCTGACACTTGGGCAACACGCTAATCAATCAATTTATCAATTTGATGCCCAATTAATTTTGCATTTTGATTGCTTGCAGTTTCAATGGCGCCCACCATCTGTTTCTCTGAGAAGACAGTGCTCGGAGTGGAGTTGAGGAATGGGCGACGGCTTCGAAAAATGGGCGTGGCACTTGCCAAAGCTAAAGCGGCTGGAGTCGCACAAAACAGCGCTGTGTTGCGATATGGTGAGTAAAACTGGTGACTGTCCCACCTAACGTATACGTAACATGAACAGAACAGACCTTTGCTTCTGGACATGCGTTGTCATTGCTGTTATTTTTGTTAGTGTGGTTTGTTGTTTGATTTTTCTTATGTCAACAGGTGGTTGCTGGCACTCACGTTCCTGGAATTAATTAATTTATGTAAGCTTGTTCAAGCTACACTGTTGTGCATCTTCAATTGCAACTGATCGTTATCGTCAATATTTATGCTGGACCACGTGTCAGAATGTTGCGTACACTTCACGTGTATCCCCTTGTTTTGTGTTTTATGTTGCCGCTGTTTTTGTTTTACACGCAACTTAGTTGTGGTAACAATTTGCGTCAGCAATGTGTGCGCTCTTCATGCCAGGGTGCCAGCCGCCCTTTTGAATATATACATGCACGACACATTTATATAAGAGTTCTAAGCCACATGACTAGATAGGAAATGCATAACGATTGTCGTTAACTGCAAGGAAATTTCCAGGGGTTGCACGTAAGCTACCTGCGTTATGTTGATGCTAACAGCTTGACTGTTAGTAAGGGATGTATACAGTTTAAGAAGCTGGGGGCGCCTCTCAATAAGCTGCGTCATAGTGTATCGATGTCAAGTACGTTCCACGTGCCTCCAGCTGCTATTGCTGCTGTGGCTGTCTCCTGTAGCCTGCCAGATGGTTATGTTAACCATTTGCGTCAGAAATTCCAGCATTTTCCTGCTTTTCTTGTCATGCTGTCACGCCCTCTTTGAGTGGTTATGCACAGCTCATTTATATAAGCGGTGTATGGTAACATGTCGAGATAGGATAGAAATAGCGGCTGACGTTGACTGGAACAGCGGGAGATTTCTTAAAATATCAAAGTCTTGGGCATCAGTCCGTTGCGATGAGTTGATGTTAAAAACTGACTACTAGTGCAGCACGCACTCTAATGAACAATAACATAGGGTTAAATAGATATCATATTTAATGAAAATTATGAAAACCGGAAGAGATGAGAATGAAAAAAAAAGAAAGAGACACTGAGATGAGGCTTGAGTGTGTTCAAAGATTGATACAGAGAGATCGACAAAGAGAGAGAGAGAGAAATAAATAGATAAAGAGACACAGAGAAAGAGAAAAATATAAAGGGAGAGAGAGAAAGAGAGATAGGGCGAGAGAGAAAGATGGAGAGAAAAAGAGAGATAGAGAAAGAGAGTCAGATATGTTCACAAATAGAAAAGAGAGAGGTTTCTCTTTTCTTCATCTATCTTTTTTACAAATTCAGGAAATTTCTCTCTCACGCTCACTCTTTATCGCTCTGTCATGTTTATATCGAGAAGGAGAGAGCGACTGTCAACACTACATAAATTTCGAAAGGGACAGTCCTTAATCAAGACATTAAAATCATTAAATACTTTTTTTGTGTCATGAAAATCGCATAGAAAGGGAGCAACGCGTTTTAGAAAAATATTTCATGCTTGTGATATTACTTCCACAACTTAAGAAATACATGGCCAAATGTACAGCTAACTATAATGAGTTATTTTATGATATATAACGCAGACTTAACTCGGACTCATATCCATCGATCATAGCTCAAGGCACGTTTATGTATTTGAACGTTAACAAGTTGTAATTTCATCATCCCAATGTCATTCATCAGAGTGTGACACTAAGTGACCAAAAGCTCTTATATTTCACGTATTGTAGAAATGGTAAATTTCTCTCTCACGCACGATCGGAAAAAAATTAAAACACTTTTTACCGAGGATGCGTTGATTCTGCGAAACTGTGAAAGCACACACCAAATCTTTGACTCCCATTTCCACCAAGGAGATGGATTTTCAAAAAAGTGCAAAATACCCCTCAACTGAATTTGAGCAAAGATCTTTGAAATTTAGGTTGAGGCCGATCGGATGGTAAAAAAAAGTTTGTAAGAATCGGTCAGTTCGACTGAGTGAGATACGCTTATACAAACATAAGTAAATGATAGAATAGCTTAATGTGTTAACTTCACAAAGATTTGCTTATATCTTACATTCTTAAGAAGCGTCCGACCTCCTTCTTTATTGGCTTGCTGCTTTTTCTCTAGTCATACTTAACTCAATACTTCTTCGCCTAATTATCGATTCGCTGTGAATGCAATGGGTTGAGATTGCCAGACGCTTACAAGTTTCATACAAACGTTTTTCGCGATTTTTGCATACTTGCCGAAACCCCGTCTTAAAGTGCACCTTCATTACATAAGGTAACTACAGGGAAAATTTCAGCTTCCTAGTTCTTACGGTTTGTGCGTAGAACACCAATCAGTCAGTCAGTCAGGACAAACAGTTTTATATATAGAGATTACACAGACTTAACTCGGACTAATATCCATCGATCATAGTTCAGGGCTCGTTAATGTATTTGAACGTCGAAAAATTGTTATTTCATCATCGCAATATCATTCATCAGAGTGTGAGACTAAATGACCAAAAGCTCTTGTATTTCACGTATTGGGAAAATGGTAAATGTGTAAGAAGCAACGCAAACATTACATTAATAGCTGAAAAGGCAGCGTCTTGAATGAGCACAACAGAGTCTTGCACAAATTTTGTATAAGCATTTATTTTCACAAGAAATTCATCGTACACACACGTTTATATACGTGTGAGTGTGTGTCGTAACCTCTATTTCGATGTCATTCGATGTGGCACGTTTTCTGTAGCCCTTTCATTGTCGTTATTGGTGTTGTTGTTGCTTATGCTGTTGCTGTTGCTGTTGTTGTTGTTGTTGTTGTTGCTGTTGTTGCAGTTGTTGCTACAACTGTGCTACTTTTGCTAGCTTATTTACAATTTTCCCACATTTGTTTGGTTGCTTTTAGCTTTTGCCGACTTGGCTTTTTATAGCCATGTATTTTGTTGTTGCTGTTGACTTTATTGGTGCCATATTCAGGGGAATGCATTCCAAATGATTTTCTTTGCATATCCTGTAGCCGAATCAATAAGCAAAAGGGTAATTCTAATTTGAGCATTTGTGTACGATTTGATCAGTAACAAAAGTACATTCTCTCTGTACATTCTCTCTTATCAACTTACGTATCTCAAAGAGGGTTATATTTGATATAACAAACTTATTTTTACTTTTCTTAATTATGATTGTGTCTGTTCAAATAATAGAACAAAATTAATATCACAGGGTATCTTCTAAACAGCCATGCTTACGAACCTTTGCTTGCTTTATTTATTTGTTTATTTTTTTGTGTGTATTTATTTTTGTTTTTGTTTTGTGTTTCCTGTTAATTTCCAGCAACACGTTAAAAAGTTGAATGCTAAATGGGTGTGACAAAGCCACGTGCTGGCGACTGTGAGCCTCTCCCCCGTTCTCCCCTTAGTCAATGACAACGTAACAACCTGGGTATCGACAGTGGGCTGCAAATAACACAGTAATATTTGCAAACAATATTAATTTGATTTTTGTTTTTTATATAAACTACTACCATTTTGTTTTAAATTTCTTTATTCATGAGAGTAATTTGTTTTTAGATCGCAATTTGTATAAATTTGCGACAATAAAAGTTAAGATATAAATATAGAAGAATATTTGAAAATATTTCTAAATTATTTCAAAAGTAACCTATGATAAACTAAAAAAAAATGTTTAAATTTTTGATGGACAAAGACACACATTTAAAGTAACAACTTTCTGAATTTCTAAAAAAATAACAATTTAAGAATATCAGAATATAAGATCGTTAAACAAAATGACTTTAAAATTACTTTATTTATTCGTAAACAATTCACCTATTTTATTTACCCTTAAATCAATTTTGTACTCAAAGTAGCTGCGTTTTGTGTCAGTGTGCACGGGTTCAACTTTTGGCCTGTTAACATTTATATGTGTAGACGCCGGTTGTGGCAATAAATGGCATGCATTTAGAAAGCAATTGAGGCAGACTTTGTTGGAAGTGCCTAATGCCATGGCTTGAACCCCGTTTGCTTTAATTAAGCATAAATGGTAACTAATTTGTTGCGAGTGGTTGGCACGTGGGAACGCGCCGTGTTGATGGTGATGATGGGGCCATGTCATAAGACCCACAGACCTCAAGACTGTAAGAACCCCCGACGTAAGCGCAGACCCATACGTCAACGCAGTGTGCGAGTAATGACAACGACAAATAGGTAGATAAATGTTCATTGGGGCTGTTTAGTCGGGTGAGGGCAAATGCCTCGTGGGGGACCTCGGCATGCCTCTTGCATAAGTCGATGACGAACACGGCCGCAATAAATCGTTGCAGAAAGATACGACAACTATGCAACTTGCGGGGGGTATGCGCCATCAACGACAATATTGTAGTCAACGCCACAACAATATTGCAAACTAAATATTTGCGCATTCAATTGTCAATTGCATCATTTTGAACAGGTTTAACTGCAACAGAGTGGCAGTCATAGGTCACAGCTGTCAGTTGGGGTTACAAGAAATAGATTTTGCGTGCGTATCGCTGGAATTCATATGAATGCTATTGTCGATTGATTTTTCCTGATATGCTTATTGCCATTTGCATATCAATAGAATTATATAATCTAATAAAAAAAAAACGAGAAAGAAGGGATATCTTCGGCACCCTGAAGATGTAATACCCTTGCAGACAGTATGTGCAGTATGTGTGAATAGTGCAGCTCGAAAATGCTAAGTTTGTTTTAATATGTTAAAAACAGAATAATTTATATTATATATTGGGCTGATGTTGATAAGATTTTTCATACATGACATGGCCTATCGTTTCTATGGCAGCTATATGTTATAATTACCCGATGTTGATAGGATTTTGCTTATATAAGAGGAGCATATTAAAACTAATAAATGTCGAGTTTGGTCAGAATATCTTAATAAAAAAATGTTTTTTATAAGAAACTCCTTTTCTGTTACTCATTTCGAAACAAAATTATCGTACCCTCTTCAAGGCTATAATAAATAAAACTTGTATAAGAACGTAACCTTTTGTGATAAAATTATTGTAATCAGAAACCAACTATTAGTTTAAGAGGAAGATATTGCTATTATTATTATTATTTTTAATCATGTTTTTATTATTTTATAATTATTATCGTTTTTATGACTTTTTGTATATTCAAAATAAAGCTTAATTAATTATAGCTATAAACATAATCATTTTCAGTTTTCACATATTTATTAATTTTATTGAAAGTCTAAATTAATAGTCTATAGCTTATGTACCTGCAAATGCTGGATTATATATTAATTGATAATTCTTAATCTTTTACTAAGATTTAATCGATGCCTAATTCGTTGTTCTATTTACGTTCCTCGATTGCTTTTCTAGCGCTTATATTAATACCGTTCTGAATGCGTCGCTTTTACACACATACACAAACACACACACACACCCAGAGAGACACGCTTAGAGCTGGTTCTTTGCCTGTTTTTCCCCCGTGGACACACCCTTGGGCCAATGGCCGCTCTCACGTTTCACAGCACTGGTGCAGTGTATCAGAAAGTGCTTTATTAGCAAAAGGCAAACAAAGCTCTGAATGCGGTCAGATAGACCCGATTGCGGCACCGGCTCTGACGCAGGCACCAGCGCATGCACGAATGTGCATTGCCATGTGCTCCAAGCAGCTGACAGTTGCCGACGACGCAGCTCTTCTGCTGCGCTGCCGCCTGACCCTGACCATAGACACAGTCACGGAAATGCCAATTGGAATATGATTTCTGTTGTGAGGGTGCCGCTGACACAGACGAGGCTGGTGGCCGATGCGGACGAGTGTGCTTTGCCCATGATTAAAGCAGTCATCAGTGTGTGTAGCAGGGCGCGTTTATTGTGCATGTGCCCACATATAAGTATTCCAATTGATGCGAAACGCGTCGCAATCGCTGATTTTGTTGTTGAATGTTGGCCCCGGCTGTGGTCACGTTTTGTGACACACGCGATGAGCACACAAAGTACACACACACACACGCGATGAGCACACAAAGCACACACACTTCGTGTACACTGAGAGCAACACATGGTTATAGATAGACCACAATAAGACAATCAACTGTCTCAAATCTCAATTAATCAAAGAGTCTGTATAAAAAAAATAATAATATTCAAATCAAAAATTAAATTTGTTTTGAAAATGTATATAATTTATAACTAAAACTTTTTCCATTATTTAAAAAAATGTTTCATTAATAAAAACCAATTAAGTGTATTTGATCCTTATTATAGCTTGCATTTATTCACATTCATTTATTAGTTAAATTGAAAACTTTTAATACAGCGCTTTTATAAGTGAACACTTGCACTTTTCCATAGTTTACTATTTAATTTGGGTTACTATAACGAGAAAGTAATGATATCTTCGATACGCCGAAGATTTAATAAGCCTGCCCTTTTGCAGATATGTGAGAAAAGTGCAGCTCAAAAAGGCTGAGTTTGTTGACATATCTTTGCAAAGAGAATATTTTTGTATAGACAATGAATAAAAAAGTATTTCATATAATACCTTAATTATCGACCTTATGTTCCTATGATAGCTTTTAAGCGGAGAGACTGGCTTAGAAACAGACAGACGGACATGGCTATATCGACTCGGCTGTTGATTCTGATCAAGAATATATATACTTTATTGGGTCGGAGATGTCTCCTTCTGTGCGTTACACATTTCGAGACAAAATTATAATACCCTTTGAAAGGGTATAAACAGAAATAAGTTTTAAGTGCTGCGACTTTTAAAAAGATCTTGGATATTATGTACAAAATACTGTGACTTAAGAGTTAAATTAGAAATTACTTATAAAATATTGAATTGCATACTTTCGGGTCCTGAGGGTTCCTGTCTTGGAAAATCAATTTTTTCGCTGCGATTGTGCCACTGTGCAATCTGGCGCAGCCATATTGAATGTTTTCTTTGCTTACCTTAAGTTACTTGAACTTTGGCTTTAACCTAACGTTTGTTTCTGTTTTCTTTTGCAGTTGCCAATGGTTCGATGAACTCAACATTTCGTTGGAAACGCCGCCGTGGTGTCAGAATGACACCCAGACTGCCACAAAACGCAAAACGTGTAGCATCGGGCTCGGCTTCAGCTGCAAATGGTCATGTCGCCGAGATAATATCGGAGCAGACGAAGTATTTGAAGCGCATGGAGTTCAATTACAATAAGATGAGATCGCAGTTAGTGTGTACACATTCCAGCAGCAGCAGCACCAACAAACATTTCAACATCAAAACAGTATTACAACCTACAACGGCCAATAACAATTGCAGCAACAGCAACTGTAGACGCTGTGGAAACAACAAGACAGCAACAGCCAAATTTTGCGATCATAGCTCTGGCATGGATGAGGATGATGATGATGATGAGGAGAAAGATCGGGGATATGTGTTCGTTCGCGAGCCAATCAGGCAGCCGCAGATGCAGCAGGAACAACAAATTCCAAAATATCGCCCACATAATGATGGACTGCTCTCCATTGCCCTTAAAACTATCAATCTGGTGCAACGCAACGAGATTCTGCAGAAGCGCTTGACCCAGCTGCAGTTGGAGACGTCCGAGTTCATTGCCTCGGTACTAGCCAATCCCGAGAATCGGCATTTTCGTGAGAGAATCACGGCCAACACAAAGGCGGCCAATATAGAGAGCAACGTTTTGCGACACTGAGCGATAAAGCTGCATACTTTTCGGCGGGATTCAGATAACGCCGCATTCCGATGTATCACAGCCATCAATTCGACCCATAGATTTTTTCAATGCATCGTAGGATCTGTAGACTGAATTCGCCAAAAATATCTTTGTAATGTCCATTTATTTTATTTACAATTTGCAAGTGGAAACAATACAAAATAAATTTAAATTAATTTCGTTTACAATTAGATTTTTGAGATTGAAATTGATGGCTGTGACATGCGGAATTGAGTTAAGAGCAACTCGTACTGATTACATTTATAAATTAACAAAATGTTATATGATTGTACACAATCAAGCAACAAAGGAAATATTATTACTAACAACAAAAATAATCAAAAGTCAAGAATGAAACATTTTTTTCTAGCCATTAAGTATGTTTGTTGTCAACATTTTGTACATCAAACAATTTATTTCTGACGACATATTTAAAAAAAAGGCTCTTAGTAATACCTACTATACTATACTTCAGCGCTTGCAAAGCAATTGGTTTATTAACTAAGCCAAGAAAACAACTATACGTAATTAAAAGATCTTCAGAACCCATTATCAACAAAATATATATCATACATATAAAAAAAAAAGAAAATAACTTGAAGCGTAATTTATTCGAATTGTGTAACCAAAATTAATACCCATTTATTTGTAAGAGTATAATATTTAATTTAAATTTTTGACTTACCTTAATATTAAACTTATAATTAAATTGCAAATAGACAACAAACTTGAATCATGCTACAAATTTCAAATAAAATCAATTTCATTGAACTGAAAAATATAATATACTACTTGCTGCTTTATTTATGGCCAATTTCAATAGAAACAATAATACGAGCTACAAACGTTTTTAAAAAACCATGGTAAGACACACACTCAGCGGTCGTGTCAATAACACCAATCAAACCGTTCAAAGACCGTCTCAGAAACTCCTCGACGTTGTGGCTCAACTCAATCATGAAAATTATGATTATTGAGGTGTTCCCAAAAACGTTAGACACCACTACGTGGAACAAAACAAAGTAGTCAGAGAACTCTCTGTGTTTTGGAGAAAAATATTAAAGAAGCAGTAGAGATAATATTTTAAAATGACTAAGCGGTCAACTATCGATTATTTAAAATGGTAGCTATCGATAGTCTTAAAGCATTATTAAGCACCTGCGTTCTGCAGAGTCTATAACTAAAAAAAATTATTATTTTAAATTGGTTGCAGAATAGTAGGAATGTTGGAGCAGCGATAATACTTCCCGAGAGTCACCAATAAATATACCTTACATTGCGTGGTGCAGACTATATAACTATAAAAGAAACATTCCAAAAAGTAGGAACGAAGAACTAGCAATAAAACGTTAAGGAATTAAGAACTTAATTATTATCAACCATCGAAAATGTAGAAGGGTAATTATTGATCTTTTTGCATTAGTATATTTAGCTAAAGTAATGTGACCTAAATGGGTAATTACTGTTTGAAATGTATAGACGTAATTCTAAGATCTGGCGTATCTTATTTCTGGAATGTCCCTAATAAATGTCACTTAAGTTGCGTGCGACAGACTACGCCAATCTGTCATCTTTTTTGGCATTCAATACGAAATTACACTTCAATTGTTTCAAGTTCATTCAATTAAGCCGCTTCCCTGCCAGCCTCTCGAGTGCAACTCGGTGGTTTTCGGCTTTTCGATTATGATTTTTGCCTCTTCGCTGCACAATGTTTCAAATCTGCTCTCTTGTTATACCCATAGAAAATGGTTAAGTGGGGTATAATGATTTTATTCATATGTTTGTAAATGCAGAAAGAAACGATTATGAGCTTAGAAAGTGTATGCATATAAAGATTGGAAACTTGATATATATATATTTCTTTCGATATCTCCTCGCATTTTCATAAAGTCGATAAAAATCGATTTTTAGACATTAGTTTACGGCACAACTAGAAAATGATAAAAGCTGTATAGACTAAACAATGTAAAATATTTTACTTTTGGATAGCTTTTCATAACTTTCCCAAAATGAAAGAAAATCTCATACACATATATAAATATACAGCCGAAGAATGTTTCTAAGTGTGGCTTTGCTCTGTGTCCAGCGTAACCCCTAGTCGGGCATACCTGACAACACAAATATTAGTTGCTGTTTATCTTTCTAAACTCAGTTGCGCGTTGCAGTCAGCATTTGTCAGATTTGAGATCATAAACACATATACTTATACCCCTGGTTATCATTTTTACAAGACGCTTTGGCATTTTTCTTTGTTTTTATTTTTTTCTCTGGTAGCTATTGCAGCATTTATTATTATTAGCTTCAAAGATTTTTTTTTTGGTTTTTTAGTTTTATTGCCATTGGGTGTTGGGCATCGCTGTGGTCTTTTTTATATGCGCAGCGCACGTCTTCAATTTTTAACGGCGTTTCGCGTTTGACACTTGATTTACGAACATCGCACAAATTACAGGGATCGGACCAAAGCCGGGCCTCACAGCACTTGACACTGAGAGGTGGGAGGGGGGCTTTATTGTCCGACAACGATGAAAATTGTTGCCACGACTTTGAATTGAGGTTGAACTTGATATGCGCTCGTGTTTAAGTTGGTCATTTATGTTGTTTGCTTGAGTTTGTAATTTTATAGAATTAAGTTAGTGTGTGAATGATGCTTGGACTCCCAGTGGACAGTATCAAATTGATAAAATCAACACAGTAGCAAATCTTTTGAGTCGACCTTGACAAGGTTGTTCGCAAATTAGGCAACTCTTTTTTTTTTTGTTTTTTCTGGTTACCCGATTAGAGTACAGCAAATAATTGTTGCTTATTTTTAAATCAGTGGCTCATTTAAAATAGTTGAAGTCAACAAATATAAATAACATTTATGAGCACTAAATCAAAAGCACTCATGAACAATTCAGTTTCAATGGCAAATGCGCGGTTGGTAAAATTAATTATATGAGCATTGAACAGCTAGAGAACTTAATATTTCTAACATAAACTCAATATGCATTGCTTTGGCACAATTTATTTAACAAATTAACATGTGCAAATGCATACAAAGATTTTCAAATGAAAAGAACTCTGGCAGTAGGGGTACGTCATGGTTGTTCTATTAATTCTAAAAACGAGTTTTTGTATTTGTTTATCAAATATTTTGCAAAGTTCTTGCTGACATTGTTTAAGATGTCATATCGCTCCATTATGAGGCATTTCATACCTTAATATACATTAATATAGACTCTTGCTACTTTATTTGCGGTTTGATTTAAAGGACAAATTATGGCGAGCCGCATGCATGTGCTTTACAAACTAACAAAATCAGAATTAAAGAGACAAAACTTTTTTTTGTATATTCTTATTATTTTTATTTAGACTTAATTATAAAATATGTTCCTTTTAACTAAAAAATATATCAAAAAAACTGAAAGAAAATTGCCAACATTTAAATATGATATTTTTATAAAATATATTTGAAGAACAATCCTTGAATTCGACTTTGAAATGATCTCCGTTTGGGATAAACTTGTCAGAATTTAAAAGAGATCTTTAGAGTTAATATATAGTATATATTCGAAAACCAGAAAGAGCCTTTACTATTGAACTTTAAATTTAACTATATACATTTTATAGTTAAGTACATATTAACAAAGCATTTTGGGAATCCCTGTTAATGGTCCCTGTTAATCGTACATATATAAAGGTGTTTTTCTAAACCATTCATTTTATATTTTGACTTATTTTCAAGTGAAATAACAAAAATGCTAAATCATACTGCGCTTTGGGCAAATTTTCAATAACACTATCACTTTCTGACACCTAATCAGAGAGCAGACACATTCGTTTTTTATTGTTTAGCATTTAAATTTTAATTAGCAGAGTTTTGTTTCAGCTTTTGATCAATGAACAATTAAGACTATCGAATGATTTGAGCCCAGCACTTGAATATGTTTCTGTGTGTGTGCACTTGATTAAAACCAAACACCAAATAATTCGACAGTTGCCAAGTCATGCTAAATGAATATGCATAAAATCTGTGCAAATATCAACTATGGACGTTTAAACAAAGGCGCGCGAGCCGAGCAAAATGCATTTCAAGTTATTTGTTTGGATTTTAGATATAAAACGTATGGAGAAAAAAATAGATGTGAATAAAAATAAAATAAAAATGTTGCTGCGCCGGTACTGAAGGTCGAATGCGATTCACAAATGCGCCAAAAAACTGATGATGAAAGTAGCAACAATATTAGAAATCGAACGAACTGAAACTATTGTTGTTGTTGTTGTTGTTGTGTTGTTGCTTGTTTGCCCATTAATGAATAGCAGCTTAATGTTGTACGTATGCAAATTTATGTGGCTGAACTTAAGGTTTGTAATCGTCGTAACATGAAGTCATCAGCATTAAAGCGCATAGATACAAGATATAAGATACAAGATACACAGCTACTCAGACAGTTACAACGCAGCGTTGCCTGACATTGAACTTGAGCCGTCAACAACAGAGTCTGCTTTGCTCTAACGTGGTTAAATAGCGGAAGCACATTCATCACAGCTACAGATCATAGTTTTATTTGTTCGCAAGCAATTGCTAATGGGATGGTACCAAATTTTTGATTAACGCATGCTTGCCTGCGATGGAATTGCGAGCATAAATTGGTGCTAATTCAGTTTCAGTCAAAATATGCAAAACTTTTGGCTATGACTAACACAACGTCCACAACGTGAATCGCCGAAACTGGCGAAACGGGGCAAAGGCAAGCTATAAGCCGAAATGTAAATAAGCCCGCATGAAATTTCTGCAAGTTCACGCGATGAACTTGAAAAAGACGCGCCAGAGGCGACAGCAAAAACTGTATCTCTGTATCACCCGGCTGCTGTTCGACACTGGACTGGATTGCGTGTTCGCCGAAACGTAGCGCGCCAAACTGACCGACTTAACCGGCAACTACCCGTCTTGATTCGTGCCGCATAGGCTTCATCGTTGCATGCGCCGGCAGCGGCGACTCATTTAACCAGCGGACAGCAACGCGCGCGCATGCGCAGTAGCTGTCGAGATCGAAACAATCGATCAAATATACATATCAATATACATATACATATAAATCTGGTGTATCAGCTAAGGAGAGCAACACGCCCATTGCGTAAGTGCATTCTAAATGCAAACAGCATCGAAAACGTGTTTAGAATTTCACAACTTATAAAGCGACTTAATTGTCCTACATATATTTTTGGGCGGGCTGTTGAGCCGGATCTATGTGTGTGTGTGAGTGTTTCTTGGCGCGTGTTGGCTTCAACTGATATCAATGCATATGTGTTGAACATGTATGGTACTATATCTCAAGCAATTTGATTGCCACAGAATTGTGCATGTGATGAGGCAATTTTGTCCACCAAAAACAGACAAGTTGTAATTTTTGGCAGTGTTACAATGTGAATCGCGTATAAACAATGGAGAAAACAAAACATTTTTTTTTAATTTAAAAGTTTTTGTTTTTTTTTTTATTTAAAAATAGTTTAATAAAAGTGAATTAATTTTCTTCCTATTTATTATTTATGTGTATGTAAAGCTAACTACACAACTGTTTGAAAATATTTGGGTTATGTGTGATCTACTTTAAGTGATACGTGAATCCTTCCTGGAATATTTGGAAGTTTTATAATTAAAATCAATATAGAATGGTGGTTAAAGACTTCTTTGAATTTGAGTGCGTGTGTATTGTACTCTTGTAAAACACATTTTTCACAATTTTTTACAAAGTTTAATGCAGTTTATTCAAGCGTTACTTAATTTTTTATTAATTATTAATTGCTTGTCCGTAAACTTTATTCTCCACATCCAATTCGCCTAAAGATATAATTATTTCATGTTCATAGTGGATTAGCTACAAGTACAAACATTCGGGATTTGAATTACCTGAATGTACTCAAGCTTTTAATTGGCTTAAAGTTAGCTAGCAAATTTTCAAATAATAATAAAAAACTATCTGATAAAACTTCTTAAAGTTTTTCAACGCATATCTAAATCTTTATCATAAGCCAGTAAGCCTTTCGTTGCGCCAAGAGTCGTAAATTTTTAAACTGGGCTAATTGGACACAGTTAATAGGCTGAAAGTCTGGGGCATTGAAGACGAGTGGCAGGTAGCATGAGGCAAACGGTTGCAGTTATCGCTGATTGAAAAATGTGTTATAAATAATGATAATTTTAAACTCATTTTTTGTCTGACATGGTGCCACAGCTATAACCAGTAAATTTAGCGTAACCAGTTTTTTTTTTTGGCCACAAAATTCACTTGTTATTAATTGCAGAGTGTTGAATGATGGGAAGAACTTTAACGAGCGCAGTGCCCTTCGCTCGATCACAAACCTTTGAAATCGTTGTGGTAGGGCAGTTCTGTGTGGAAGCTCTCGAAAGTTGACCGATAATAAATGGGCTTTTCTTAAGTTTGAGTGACAAAAGAAGTTGTGTTGTGCCCAGACAAAGTGTGTCTGTGACGAATGCATATTGAAGGCAACGCACGTAGAACCGATTGTGCCGAGACAAAGCCAAATGTATCTGTATCTCATTATTGTGTACATATATATTATATATCTATCTGTAAATGCGATGCCAGTTGGCTTGTCGTATCTCAATTTTTGGCGGGCAGTCTATTGGGGTTAATTGAAATACCTATCTTTTTCTTCTCCTATTTGTGCAATTTTTGCATTTAATAGACGTAAATGTTTAAAAAAAAACCCACTAAAAATTGGGCATTTAATTTGCATATAAAGTAATTTTTGTGGAATCACAGCGCGCCCACGACTTTTACTAGTGCTTTTTTTTGAAAGGCACAAAAACTATAGCAACACGTTTGTGACATTTAAAAGAATAAAAAATTTCAAAAACAAAAAAAAAAAAAAAAAACTTCAAAACAATTTTATCATATAATGTGCTATAAGATATTGTGTATAATATTGAGAAGATTTAAGAAATTGAGAAGAGTTTGATATCTTGCAAAATAAATATATTTTTAATAGTTCAAATTATATTAACTCTGATCATTCCTATGGCAGTTATCTGATGTAGTGTACCGCTTTGAACGATTTATACATATATTAACATGTACTTAAAATCTGAACAAGAATATTTAAATGCCTTCATGGATCTGAGTCGTCTGCTGCTATGCCTAACAGTTTACTCGCAATATTGTAATACCCCACACTGGGGTATAAGAAACAAAAAGAGAAAAGTTTGAATATTTTGAAAACCAAATATATTTTTAAGTCTCTTTGTTATGGAAATTAGTTGTGAATTTTTTTCCTAAAAATTTTTTAATATTCAACAACTGACAAATATCCATTTATGAGTGTATTTATAAGTCGTAGCGCTTGAAACTTCTTTATTTATTGATTTTATACATTTTGCTTGTGTTTCGGCCTTTAATGAACATCCGCGTGCGGTTTATGGGTCAACGTCAACGGGCAAATATTTTTGCTTGGATTGCGCTCGAATTATTTTGTGAATTTCGCTTTGGCCACTTCTTCAGTTTCTCTGTTTTGATCGCCAACCGGTTCGGAAAGCCATATGCGTGTTATTGTTTTGCTTTTATCTTTCTTTTATTTCGTTTTTGCACATCCATTATTTCTGTTGCATCGATGTAATCGGAAACTTGTTGAACTTGAGCTAAAAACAAAAAAAAAAAAAACATGCTATGGCCAGATATCAGAGAGCTTTGATAGCCCCAGGGGCGATCTGGAGAGCTTGGTCAGAACCAACTCCAAAGTGAATAAGTCTGTTGGGAGTGAAAGGCTAGGATGCTAGTTTTACACACGACCGCACGAACTTCGGAGTTTTTAGGGGTGTAATCTGGGGTGTGTAAATACCAAAGGGTAGGCGCTTGCTAGAGGCTTTGAGGTTATCTAGGGGAGGTATCCATGGAGTGAAATATTCTTAATCAATGTACAACAAATCGAAATATACTTTCCGACAACATCGCATTCATAAACATAAGGGCAGACATTCATGAATAAAACGACAAAGTTTGAAAATGAATATATTTTTTGGAGGTGTATGTTTGGAAATGCTTCCTGCTGACTGTTACATACATTTCCACAAACCCATTTAGCTCTTTTTAGACTCTTTCAATGGATTCAGGGTCGCAAAATCGAAAGTCGTTTGCAATTTACAAGCACTTGCTAATATATATCTAGAACGTTTTGCTAATTAGCATATCTTACAGATACATATTTGTAGCTGTTGAAGATGCGACTGGCCTACTTCCTGATACTCTGCCTGTGCTTGGACTGCAGCCGCTGCCAGCTGCTGGTCGATCTAGTTCGTGACTTTGAGACGTCGCTTCTGAACACACGCATACCGGACACCACGGCCTTTTTGCCGGAATATGATTTCATCATAGTAGGCGCGGGCTCGGCGGGGTGTGTGCTGGCCAATCGGCTGAGCGAGATTAGCACGGCGCGTGTGCTGCTGCTGGAGGCAGGTGATCAGGAGACCTTCATCAGCGATGTGCCTTTGACGGCAGCACTTACCCAAACAACGCGCTACAACTGGGGCTACAAGGCAGAGGCCACGCCCAACGCCTGCCAGGGTTTGCGAAACGGCGTATGCAATTGGCCCAAGGGCCGCGGCATCGGCGGCACCAGCCTGATCAACTTTATGCTATATACGCGCGGTCATCGACGGGACTACGATGGCTGGGCTGCTGCAAACAACACGGGCTGGTCGTATGAGGAGGTGCTGCCGTATTTCAAGAAATCCGAACGCATTGGCATACCCGATCTGTACAAGTCGCCGTATCATGGACGCAACGGGCCGCTGGATGTGCAGTACACAGACTACAAGTCGCGGCAGCTGAAGGCGTTTCTCAAATCGGGCCGCGAATTGGGCTACGATATAACCGATACCAATGGCGAGCAGCTGCTAGGCTTTTCCCGAGCTCAGGCCACCATACGGCACGGCCGACGCTGCAGCACCAGCAAGGCCTTCATACAGCCCGTTCTGCAGCGCCGCAATCTGCACATTTCCATGAAGAGCTGGGTCACCAAGCTGCTTATTGATCCCAGCACAAAGATGGCTGTGGGCGTGGAGTTTACCAAGCAACGTCAGCGGTATGTGGTGCGCGCCAGCAAGGAGGTCATCCTGTCCGCTGGCGCCATAGCCAGTCCGCAGCTCCTGATGCTGTCCGGCGTGGGTCCGCGCGCACATCTCGAAGAGCACAACATACCGGTGCTGCGGGATCTGCCCGTCGGCTACAATCTGCAGGACCACATTACACTCAATGGCTTGGTATTTATGGTTAATGATTCCACGGTCAACGATGCCCGTCTTCTTAATCCCACGGATATCTTTCGCTACATCTTTGCGGGCCAGGGACCATATACCATTCCCGGCGGTGCTGAGGCATTTGCCTTTGTGCGCACGCCCAGCTCCAGTTTCGGTAACGTTTTTGCGCTTTTGCTGTGTTCTTTGACATTTTTATTTATTATCTTTTATCCTGCAGCTAAGGACTATGCAGATATGGAGCTTGTCCTAGGCGCTGGCTCCCTGAGCGGTGATCGCTTTGGCACTCTACGCGATTTGCTGGGCATTACGGATGAGTTCTATGAGAAAATGTTTGGCGACTTGCAGCACAAGGAAACGTTCGGTCTGGTGCCGGTGCTGCTGCGACCCAAGAGTAGTGGACGTATCTCACTGCGCAGTCGCAATCCTTTCCACTGGCCACGCATGGAGCCCAACTTTATGCAACATCCGGACGATGTGCGCGCTATGATCGAGGGCATTGAAATGGTAATTACCTTTAAGTATTCTAGGGAATTCGCCTAACTCTTGTTACCACGCAGATTCTGCAGCTGGCACGCACAAAGTCCATGCAGAGGATGGGCACACGTTTCCATGCGCGTCCCTTTCCAGGCTGTGAGCACTTGATCTTTGCAAGCCACGACTATTGGCGCTGTTGTTTGCGTCTCTACGGTTCCAGCTTGCAACATCAGTCGGGCACCTGCAAGATGGGGCCCTCCACGGATGCTACGGCTGTGGTAGATCCGGAGCTTAGAGTTCATGGCATTCGTCATTTGCGTGTGGCAGATGCATCTATTATGCCCCATGTGCCGGCTGGTCATACGAATGCAATTGTCATTATGATTGCCGAGAAAGCGGCGGATATGATCAAGAATGCGTGGCGCATGCGAATCACGCCACTTAATGGTTAGGCATTCATTTCTATTTATTTTATATTTATTGTTTAGCTTATGTACAAGTCATTAGATTAGGAGGTGCAAAGTTCATGTGTGTGATAGGTTGTTGTTAATATTTTCCAACACTGTGCTCAGTCAGCCAACTGATGTGGCCAAATGTTATCAAAATTAGGCTTGCCCAAAAAGTATTTTACCCTAAAACTTAACCAATTTTGATTTGCGAAATTATTTTTGGAATAGGTAGCAGGTTAATTTTCTTAAATATTGTTATTCCACAGAACCAGTCGGAATATAATTGAATTTTCTAAATTCGAATACAAAGCCTTGCCCCAAGTATTTTATCAAACGTTGTTTAATTATATTTCCATGTGATTTAAAAAATGATTTCCTTTTTATTTTAGCTAAGTATTTTTATAGCTTAGGTACTCGAATAAAACAGTTTTACATTATTACGTTGTTATATTTTTATTAATTTTACTTTATGATTTAAATTTTGTTCTTACCCGCCAAAACGTTAAGGTAGCCCTCGCTTGCTTCACATATATTTGTCTCGCTCTCAATTTAAAAGGCATGCACACAACAAATTGATTTCAGTTCAAATGGGAACTGGTTCTGCTGTTCGTAGCAATTAGCTTTGAGGCGAGTGCACTTGGTAGTTTGTCTGTCTCGCAATAGATGGCGATTTATGATTAGTTACTTCCAATGCCTTTTTATACATCTTATTTAAATGATTTCTTCAATAAACTGAAAAGGAAAAACAATTAATTTATTTTGGAACAAAAAATAATTAAAATTATTTAATATTTTTATTTACTCCAGTGAAGTCTTAAATTTGTTTTGATTTCGTTTACCGCGTGTTTAATGCGTCGACTCCACAAACGTCAAGCACGGCTGACGTCGCGTCGCTGTCGCTGTCGCTGTCTCAGTCGCAGTCGCAGTCGCTGGCAATAATTTAACAGTTAGTCGAGTTCAGTTTTTTGGCGGCTTTCAAGTGCGGTGCAACGTTCCGGAACAACGTGGTGCGTAACGTAACAGAACATCAGACGGCATAAACTACTTGACGTAAATATTGCGTTAATTCTAAGAAGGCGAGAAATATTAAAATCGGAATACAATTAAGGCACGAGTATTATAGCCAAGACAAAACCAGACCAAACTGAATCTTGGAGTAAAGTGAAGGTGAATAATAATGAATAATATATAATATAATAGCATAAGCTCAGCCTACACGTGGCCTGGCGTGAGCAGGTGGGTGTGTGTGTCGGTTGTTGTATGCGTATGCCAAGAAAAAAACTTTATTAAATTTGGCCCCATAGGGCGCTTTAATCAAGTAAAAGTAAAAGTAAAAGCAATTTGGTTGAACTCTGCATTGTAATTGTTTTTGTTTTAGTGAAATTAACTATTTTTATGAACTCACACACCATACATATATGTATATACAGACGACTTTGCGTGCTTTGTTGAGGATTTTATTTGATGCCCTCCCCCCTGCTCGGAGTGCGCACGGCCCAAGGCCTCGTCTGGTGGCGGTCGCGTTTTTAGAGGTTTTTAACCCAGAATTATGTACGTGAGATTGTAACCTACTTTGAAGCGTCTGCCACGTGGCGTATGCGCCATATTTTAATTAAATGTTGAAATAACTACGATGGCAACTGCTGCAGTCGGCCAGAATTTGTAATTATGCTCAACTGAAATAACTCAAGTATGTTTCCTTAATGTAAAATACTCGAGCTCTTTTCGCAACGCCAGCAGAAATACTCGTATCTGAGGCGCAACGAGTGCTTCGTAGCCACCAGAAAACGACGTCAAGTGGCCAAGATTAAAGCGTTGCAGATCAAGTGAGCATTTGTATCCTTCCTTGTTTACTTGACATTTTCGTATTTTCCCATAAATCAATAGGACATCGGCTTTAAGCTATTGCTCTACTGCCTTTTTGTTGTTACAGAGATATGAATAATGACATTACAGAGACACTGTAAAAAGTCTGTTAGCCAAAAAATGTATTCAAATTTAAACAAGATAAATGTATGAAATTTAACTGAGGTTTTTCTACATTTGGGTTCGCAGTGTGGACTTCCAAAATGTAAAGAAAGCAAATGTTTCGCGTGCGAAACATTTGTTAATATTGCGTTAAATCATTCAGTAAAGTATATCTTTTCATTCTAGTAAACATTGTTACATTTAGCGCCCAATGTGGGCCTACAACTATTTGCACTTCATGCAAATGCAAAGGAATTCGTTGATTTATTATTAATTCTTAGTTTAAGTATTAATATTAGTTTATGTAAGGGCCTTGTGTTTTTTGTCAAGCCAATTTAAGTTGCAGGCAATTATTGTACTTATCAAAATGCTAATTA
The DNA here is from genome assembly GCF_003285875.2 of Drosophila novamexicana. NCBI lineage: Eukaryota > Metazoa > Arthropoda > Insecta > Diptera > Drosophilidae > Drosophila > Drosophila novamexicana. The sequence continues at coordinate 573,571 of NW_020824835.1, forward strand.
CCCAACCGTCGTTTCGTTTAGAAGGTCTGTCTGTTCTGCTGTTATTCTGGCACTCTGCCTACCTGGCCGCCTGTCCGTCTGTCCGGATACATTTGGCATATTTAATTATGTGGCAATTCATCAGCGAGTTTTGTGTGTGTTTTGTCTTTAATTTGCAGATCCCTTAGCTGTAATAATGGCACCCGCATAAAGGCAGCTCACAAACGAAAGCGCACAGTTACGATAATAATAAAACAGTAAAAAACAATATAAATAAAAAGGGAGAAAAACAAAACGACGGCCTGAAAGGCACGAAACATTACCAAGTAAGGCAGTCATAGTCACATAAATGGAATGAAAATGGAAGCAGACACAGTTGTTGCCTTTCGCACACATGTGAGGCAAGGTGTACACACGGCATACTGGCATACACTCACACACACGGACGTAGACGCACAAGCTGGGGCAGCCTGCGGCTGTGGCCCCTCAGAAAAAGGCCAAGGCAACTAAGGCGGTCGCAAGTGTATCCACAAATGTCATGTGTTCGGACTGCAACTAAACATTACGTATACGCCCCACATTATGTTAGCTTCATGCCTCAAATTGCGTATACGTAAAGTTGCTACAAGAATATTACCCACAGTCACGTAGCAAAGCAAATGATGCCTCGCCGTTTTAGTGTGTGTGCGTGACTTGCTGTGTGTGTGTGTGTGGGGCGCTTATCAGCCATCATAATAATTGTTGGGGCAATTCCCTGGCACTAAACGCACGATACACGAATGCAAGAAGCAGCGGGTACGAACATACAAATATCTCTATGTATGTTGGAATGTGTATTTCTAAGTATATACGTTTTTATATATATATATATACATGTGTGTGTGTGTGTGTGCATACATGCATAAACACGCGACCATTTGGTCAGCCAGCCACATTAACAGTGGCCAGTTGGAATGTTGCCCGAGGCGCTCAGTGCGAGGCATAATTACACACGCATTTGGTGGTCATAAAAAGAACATTTGTGCAGATGTATAATGCAGAAACAGAAAAAAATAGGGAGAATACACTAGCTAGGAGTGCTCGACTTGGAGTTATCCTTTAGGCAGCTCTACAGAGCAACATGAATATTAAAGATGCCACTTTCAACAACTTACAAAGAAAATTTATCAAGAATTTGTCTCATATTCAACATTTTTTATAAGCTAACTGATAAACCAATTACGCTTATAGGGTGTGCTACCCTTCCATTGCTTGTAACACAATTTTCGTTTAATCTCTTTTATTTAACATTTTATTACAGGGTATAAAAAAGTATGTGGAATAATGAGAGCTCACCAGTTGTACGTGGTACAAACGAAATTTAATATTTTTGTGTACCTTATAACTTTGTTATTCGACCTGGCATGTTCTACTTCACTTTATGCTTTTGTGCTTTCATCAGGTTTTTTAGTAGTTGAAACAAAAGAAAAAATCATTTCTGGCAAACTATTATTTAAGGAGGTTTATATAGCCGTCTACCTCAAAACTTTGCTCGTTTTTGAGCAACTTGTTCAATTTGATGTACACATTTCCAGCGCTTTACACAGTTAGATACCTTTATGGGATTCATTGAAATTTTACTTCTTATATATGAGAAACAGCCCAGGTCTATTAAGGCTACAAAAATGTACAACTACGAAAGCATATAAAATATTGAAACCTTTAAGGAACTTTAACTGCAGAATTCTCTTTTTTTTTCGTGTCATGCATTTAATAAATAAAACAAGTAATTATCATAAATCATATTTGTGATACTTAAAGGGGTTTCCTATTGTGAAAATTATGACAAACTTCTAGGCCTAGGCCACAAGCCGCAGTTTACATAACACTGAGCACATCATTTTGGGCTCTTCGGCACAGCCTATCGAGGATTGTGCTGGCTGGCTATGGCCACTGGCAATCTACAATGATTTATGATGCTTTAACAAATTTGTTACTCACTTAAATTTTACACATTGCATGGTTATTAAATGAAATTATTTGCATGGCTGTCAGAGACTGCGTGTAGCTAAAGTAGGGCAGAGCTCCATATAATACGACAGCCGGAGGAAACTTGGAACCTCATTTGTTAAATATCGCTATTGCGTTATTTGTGCTTTTACGCACGCAACGGTAGCATTTTATGGCCAAGTAACGCAACAGCAACATCCTTTGACAGTCGGCTGGCCGCCCGGACAGGACTCTCTTCGGCTATTTGGACAGGCAACCAGCCCCCCGGCACTCAAACAGTAGCCGGTAACAGAATAGAAGTGGATCCAACGGCTGAGCTGTCGTCTCGGATATGGCGACGGGTTTAAAGCATACTTAAAGCCCACAACGACCAAGGAATGGGCAAGCAGAGATAACTGCGGCATGTCGAAGCGTAAACATCCTTGCTGACATACTGTAAAATGATGGAATATAGTCAAAATATCTTTAATCAAAGGCTTAAAGTAATATTATGAAATGAAATTTTATTGTTAGAATTCAAGAATCTTAATACATTATTTTGGCGGCATTCGCAGGGCTGCTGTCCCTCGAAGTTCAGGGTTCGAGTCCCAAGTTAGTGTATGGATATGGTAGATCGAGGTTTTAAAGCAATTTAAAAAAGATTAAAGGTTATAACAAAAAGTCGGTAGTTCGATTTAAGGTTCAAAAAAACTTTGAGCTCTCAAACTAGCGTGCAATATATTTTTGAAATTTTAATAAAATAATTAAATTTTTCATTTATATATGACCCTTTGGCATTTACCATTTATGGTTGGGTCCTAAATGCTTAATATTTTGAGTAAATTCATTTTTGAAAACAAATATGATTTGTTTTGGGTTTCAGCTTGGTTTTTTTTTTTACGTAAAATAAAATTGATTCCGGAACCAAGCCGCTTCGCTGATTTGCAGCCTCGTTAATAATAATAATAAAAAAACTAAATGAAAAGAATAATAATAATAATAAAAAAATAAAAATAATAATAAATAATTTTAAGAGATTTATCAATTAACTTTAGAAGATAGAAAGCTATTACTTATTTTTAAATACATATATGATTACATATAAATATTTCTGATATATATCAGCAACTGTATAAAAATATGTAAGAACAAATTATTTTTTAATTAACTTCAATCGCTAAAAACGTTTAAAGCTTAATCAGAATAAAATTATTTCTAAAATCATCACCGACACGATGAAGCTATTTTATATGCCAGTTTTCAAAGGTAATTTTTCTTTTGATAATTTTAGTGTCAAACAGCTAAGAAGGAAGGTCTAGGTAGTATAATAGTCCTAAAAGTAATTTTACTGTAAGGAAAACATTAAAGAGTTTAGTCATTATTATCAGCACCCAAAAAGTCTATTAGAAGAAACCTTTAATCTATTAATTATATTAAATTGAATTGTACAATTTGAGCTGATTCAATATGTGTCGGTACTCCCTTAAGCAAGTGTATAAGAAAAGGGCATAACTTTTAAAGCGCGTTAAATGAAGCTGTATTACTTTTCACTGCAGATGCTTTCTTGTCAATCACCGGTCAATCGGCTGCCATGTTATTTGAAAAGCAAACACGATACATTTTCTTGGCTCATACCGCTATGAAAACAAACGCTGCTGTGGCAATAATATTTGCAAAAGGCCAAATCAAATATGTATAGAGTAAACACTCTGCAGGCGAAACGATGAGCATGCCATTCGGATGAGCCCAGCGGTCACCCAATCAATTCTATAAAAATGTTTTCATTATACCCTACGGAATGAATTGGTTGAAAAGTGGTATATCTATGCTCAAGAGCAGAATAGAGAGTAGCAAATAACCACTTAAGTAATTGCATCATTCATCATGATTAGAATTTTGAGCTGACCGCGTATATCCTGGTTGAAACATAGATCTATTCGTTTATATGTCTGTAACTTTAGAAACTACTTGGAGCGAAAGATGTTAATAAGCTTTACTGTCAAGGGTATCTTCACGTCTAACACATTTGTTCGCAATATTTATTCTTTTTATTTCCTTCTTTTTATTTTTTATTTTGCAATAGATTTAATACTTCAACTGATTTTCGTTTTACAGGAAATAATATTAAATGAATGTGGGATATCGATGTACCTCTGTCTATATGCGAGCCAATTTATTCTATTCATATTTATATTCATTATTCATTGCAAATGCAAAGCCTGGGATTAGAAAATATGATAATCTATATAACCCACGGCTCTTATGTTTAATACTTTGGCCGCAAATTCTTGCAGTAATTATGCATGTGCAGTGGTAGGCTATTAATTATGTAATGCAAATAGAGACATGAAATACATTTAGCCCAACATTTCTTATAGTCTGCTGACCTTTCAACATAGCGCCTGCTGCCTTATAATTGATGTGGGATTTTTGCTCATTGCCGAGCTAAATTATTTCTCAATAACTTCACCTTTAATAGAACGAAATTAACAAGCTGTAATTAAATTGAAAAAGCTGCTTATCTCATCTCTTCTCCCTCTCAAATGCCTCAATTCTATTTGCAAATTAGCCACTAACCAGACTAACTGCCAGACGGACTGGCGCCCGAATGTGGCACCGCTAACTCACAGGAAACAGCATTCAGCGCCAATGTTAACGGAAACGGAAGCCAGCCAACGCCATATGAAGCCCCCTTCCCCTACACACACACTCACAACAGTTCTCGCCTCTGCCTTTTGATTGTCTTCTGTTCTTTGACCAAATGAAGTTTACCTTTTGTGTATTGTATGGTTGCTATTGGTCGACTTATTGTTGTAGTTCTTTTTAAGGCTAAATAAATATATAAAACGTTGCCAGTGTCTCTCGCATCCTGACTGCCAGCTCTGTAGTTGTCCTCGTTGTCATTGTCCTCTTTTAACGACTGTCAATGTGCTTGTTAGTTGCGGCCTCAGTCGAGTAGTCCCTCTTGAATGTGCAAGGACTTTTTTAATTTTGTGGCTATTCTTATGACTAGGCAACGGATGAGCTGCCGTGTCAATGCATATGACAAAGCAGAAAGTTTGCCGGCGTGTAAAAATGGAAATGTGTTTACTTCATTTCCTGGCAAAACTCAAAGGCAACTCAATTAGCTGCATTATTCACAGATTCTATTCAACATCTGAAAACCTTAATGCCAATAATGATAAGATTTTGTCTTTTTTTCTTGGAAGTGCCCATCTGGTTGACGTGGGAGGTAACTTGGCCTGACCCGTGGCGCACATTAAAAGTGAAAAATGACAAAGCTACCCAGAAAGCATAAGTCAGATTAATAAAACCCCGGAAAAGATATCCCCAAGCAATCCTCTCATTAATTTCTTAATCTGCTTGTTGGCGATTCAGTCTATGCCGAGTGCGAGCTTATTTACGGCATGAGGATTCTTATTGAGGTTTCTCATTAGCTGCAGGTTGAGATTTGCTAAGCACTCGGAAAAATGCGTCCTTTTATAACGCGGCTTTTGTGCTTGTTAGTTAGTACAATATAATAAGGAGGAACTGCATGTTAACAAATCTTTAAGTGCAGTCTTCTTGGAAACTTTCTAAAGACAAAGAACTTGCTTTGTTTGTCCCCACTGCTGAAAACGAATGATTTATTATGATTTTGGCTTTGACAATGATAATCTGCGCATAAGGAGGCTTTTGCTTGAATTCGATCTGCTCGCCTGCAGTCGAAGGCCCGTGATTAAGCACATCGCAAGCCCGATATTATCGGCACAGTTATCGCCCCCTCTCTCTCCCAGTCCCACGGAGAACAGCTGACAAGGGTCACAGTGGCAGAGGTGACAAAAAAGTCAATACAATGGCAACAAGCAAATTCAGGCCCAAAGTTTAGAAAAGGTCTCCCTTCCCCATGACCCCTGTGGCCTTTTCAACATCCGCGTGTGTCACTGTGCCTTAATGGCCTGGAAGTAAATGCCACAAAGCGTCCATTTTGCTGCTCAGTTTCAAATTTCAATCAAACTTGCAAAGTTTTTCTTGCTCTTTTTTAATAGTCCCCACACATGCCCTGCAGTATTTCAATTTCTGTCAAATTAACTTTAAATAAATTTAAAATAAACAAGCAAAAAGAGCAGCTCAAACAGCTAGATGCCAAACTTCTTGTGGAAATGGCCAATTATTAAATTCACATTGTCTCGAAAACTTTTAGCCAGAAGAAACTTTTACTTATAGTTTTTCGCAAAAATAAAGTAACCACTTTTTGCTTGCCAAATTAGAAACCGACTTTGTTACATTCTTTTTTTTTGAGTTAGATTACAATTTTCAAATATTTTCCTAGTCCAGCCAGACACCTTTAATTTGCTCTGCTGGTCACGCGTTGTCATTGAGAGAAAAATAAATTTCACGCATAGCACACAATTACACGTGGATGCACACATAAAAGGGCTAAATGCATTTGCATAACTGCAACTTTATATAATGCTTCTCTCTCATAGTTTACCTTTTTTTGTTTCCCTTTAAAAACCAATTAACTGTCTCCTGCTTACTTCTAACTATTTCTATCTTTATTTATGAACCGTGCTCTGAGTGCCTTTAACGGAAAACGTTTAATGAAAGCACACTCTTAAAATGTTGGAAGGTCACGCAAGCAACTCCTTTCTGCCCAAATGGCAGGAGATTCATGTCAGGGTCATCACGTCGACCAAACTTAGTTTTCGCCTGTGCATGTGAATGTGCATGTGGGAGCATGTTTGTGAACCGGCTTATTGCCATGCTTACCATTAGTTAACCACTTAAGCCAATTTTTTCAATCATTGTGGCTCTGAATTGGGTCTCCAAATGCCAGATGCCAATTTGAACACGCTAAGCCACCAGCAATGCAACTGCAGCACAGATATGCGGCATTTGTGGTTCCCTCGAGGCACGCACTCCATTCTCTCTGCTGTCTGCTCTTCGGATGTGGCCGTAAATCAACAATGCGACATGTGGGCAGTTGGCAAATCCGCGATTGCAACCTCAAAACATTCCAGTTATGCCCTGGCCACGCTCACCCGTAGCCACTGCGATAGTCAAATTTTGCTGCATGCTGCACTAATTATATGGTATGGAAATGTTGTCAGGCAAACCATGGGGGCTTATCCATGGTCAGGGATATTAATGTAAAGTAATTTAATAGTTCGTGAATGTGGAGATGATTGGAAATTGGATTCGGTTAGACAATAGTATGCAGACAATTCAGTGTTAGTTGGTTGTTATCCATTTACTCAACATCAATTTAAAGTAAATGCCTTTCTCCCACTTCAACATGCAACAAACTTCTACACTTTTTTCTTTATTCTCCTTTGATGGGGATTACAAACGCATTGAACCTTGGCCAGTTCCCATCGGCTCTCAGCTATTCTATGTTCGATGACACTCGACCGCAATATGCCAACTGACAAAGCAACAACTACAAAAGCCACCCCTCTCAGCTGTAAGTGCGTTTGCCACTCAATGAGACACGGTGAATGCCACTTCTTGAATCCCCGTGAATCCTCATCTACTCCTCTGCCCCAGGCTCTGATGTTCGAGCGGTTCAATGGCCAACGAGGTTGCTCACTTTTCGTTGGGTGAACTACAAAGAGGTTTCCCAGGAAAGTTCAGGCTCATGATGTCAATTCTAGGATAGTCGAGACAGGCAAACAGAAAAACCAAGGTGGCTTAATGTTTGGATGCCTCCACCTTCCCATCCTCTTGCTTCATAGTCAGCTCACATTTCATTTAATTGTGTGGGTATCCTCCTGCTGCTCCAGTCCGATGCACAGCTAAATTAGTGAATTGGCTTCACTTTACAGATTTATCGCGTTGTTAACAACGTGAATGGGTGGAGAATTGATGGAAGGGAGGGGCATCCCTGAGTGACGTGCCCGGCTCGCTAAGATGTTCGAAATGGATTGTCCGGCTCCAGGTTTCGCTTACGTGCTCCTAGCTGCGGTTTGCAGCTAATTGACATAATACCCGAAAGGGGCTAGCTCTTAGCCAGAATGAGAAAGGGAATGAAAATGGGAATGAGAATAAAAGAGGATTGAGCTTGGGGGTTTATTCTAATTAATAAAATTATGTTTGCAAATTTTCTTAAATTCCTTAAATGGGGAATTCCAAGGGAGGGAAAAATGGGAACAATGTCGTTGCACATTCTGCAGAGTCCAGAAATCGATTTTTAATTACAATTAAATGCGACTAATACAACTAAACGGATACAACAAGAAAACTTGCACCGCTTAAAGTAGATTACTTGGAACTAAATGGTAAATAGTTGGTGAAAGGGGTAATATACATATGTAAGAATTGCAGGAGAATTTAATTTTTATATTTTATTTGATCGATCTATGAAGTATTTTTACCCATCGATAACGATATTCGCTTCCAAATTGCTTGACTTGCACTTAGAACAACAACTCAAACACTCGTTGCAAGTTTCGTAATCTAAATTTTTAAGCAATTCCACGAATAACAAAACAGAAATCAACACATACAAAGAGCCAAGCCCTCAGGGACCCCCAGAAGCAAACTTGTCTATTAAATTCTTCTGTATTTTCTCTCTGTATGAAAAGTTCCCCAAAGAAACTCAATTTAAAGTTGAGCCTCTGAGGCTGTGGCCACATGACCGAATGACAGATTGAGGAGCTCAGGCAGGATGGATGTTAATGGTTGTGCGTGTGTGTGTACGTGGTCCGCACAGATTTTCACCTGACAAGTTGCCCAGGGGCAGTTGTTGCTTAACATTTCCTCAATAATGCAAAAAGTTGGTAGTAAAATTTAAATGAAAATTGTTAAGAGTAGAACAGATAAAGTGAATACCAAGAGAGGATAATACATGTGCAGATAGACACACACACACACACACACACACATACATACAGAAAGTAGCCCAAAAAGGCAATTAATTTGATGTAGTCACCTCATCAGAAACCGCAAGAGGGGGATACAAAATGGCGGCAGGAAAACTTAAGCTAATTAATGCTCTTAGGTGTATATCTGTGAGTGTGTGTGTGATAGCGTGTGCGGGAAAAAATTAAAATTTTACACAGAACTTTAGGAAATTATGTTGAAGCACTTAAGTGCGTGTCAAAGGTTCAACGAAAAGGTCCTCTGACTGAGGCGCAATTTGCGGCTGTGGCTTTGAATGAGAATGCGGATGCGGTTGTTTCTTTGAGCGTGTCCTTGTTTGTGTTTATCCTTGTGTCTCCTGTCACTTGATGCCACCTGCTGAACCTCGTCTCCACTTTCACCATGCAAATATTTACACTTTATGGAAATCTTTTCCACAGCTTTCCCTTCGTATCGCTCTGCGTATAGGTTGAGCTGTGACGGGGCTTTGTCTTTGGCGTGTCGAGTGTTGGATTTGCACATCTAATTATGTTAATCGCCTCACGTGTGCTTCTCAGCATAAGTGTTGAGCTTTAAAATTAGGGAAAGGCATTCGAAGTGGAAGTGCGATAATACACACTTGATATATAGGGGGCGAGAAAGCAAAGTGGAGATAGCTGTTGAAGTTGGTTGGTAAAATTATACATGAAAATATAAAGAGTATACAATAATAAATATCACGACGGAAAAGCAGCTACAAAAACTTGTGATAGCTACCCTCAAGGAACATCTAGAATGCAACAACTTCATGAAATTTAATACGAGAACAGAACCTTGCATTGTGTTGGCAGCGAATTTGATGGAAGCCGTGCTCTACTTTAGTGTATCAGAATGTAGCCTGCTGTAAGCCGGATAGCATGGGAAAACATTTCCAATACATGCTATGGCTGTAAATTTAAGCAGAATTTTATAACATGCAGCAGCCACAATGTTGCACAGAGGCGATGAATTGCTGAGAGGTGGCTCAGAATTAGATTATGTAGCCGAGGCAACGACAGTTTTAGTTCCTTTGGGCAGTATAGTAAGATAAAATATCTAAACTGCCTCCAATAAAGAGCTTTCAGGCATGCGTGTCGTATACGTAATGTGAGCTGTCCGCAACAAGCTGTAAACGAGGTTTTTCTCCCGGGCTTACGACGACTGCGACAATCGGTCGTCTCGAGGCGCAATGCGCCAATAATTTCTCATTATTTTTTCAGGAAGCTGCATGCGAAAAGGTAGAACAGAAGCAAACGAAAGCCGTCAGTTTGTTTTATCCTTGGCTGTGTCCCTCTTTCAAACTAGTTTGTGCTTGCCATGGCTTATATTACCCGCCCCTTTTTGGCATATGCTAGACTTGGCTGATATTGGCCATGGGGCTGTCCGGTTGTCTACCGTGGTTGCTCATCAAACAAAGTGCATTTTGTCGTTATGCATGAGACAAGCAAATAAAAACAACAACAATAAACACAAATGGAAAAGCAAACTGCAGCAGTTCATTTTTTCTTGTCATTCTGCGCTTTTCCCGTTTCTCCACCGCAAATTTTTTTTTAATTTGAACCAGCGAAGCGGCATTCAACTATTTTTTCTCATTTTACTTTTTCAAATTCTTTTAACTTATCTACAAAGTGCGCAAAGCGCCGCAAAGTATGCAGCGGGAGAAGCAACTGGAGAAGCAACTGTTAAAAGTTGTAAGCCCTGCACCGAACTTTAAATGCTCTATGGAGTTTGAGGCGAGGGAAAGTTTAATGAAGTGGGAGAGAAACTTTTGCCTCGTCTTTGAGTCATGTTTTTTTATTTCTCTGTTAGCTGCACATAATCTACAGAAAACAGAAACAGAGAGAGAGAGAGAGAGACAGAGAGGGAGAGAGAGGGAGAGAGAGAGAGAAAGAGAAAGAGAGAAGGGAGGAAATTAACTCGAAATAGTGCTATGCATGTGAATGAAGTTTCTGTGCCTTTGTGCAAATATTTTGCACGGAAATTGCATTTGCAGTGCGGTTGGCAACAGTCAGAGTAGCTGCAACAATTACAGCAACAAAAACAATGATGTTGATGACGATGGCGTGATAATTAAAATTGAGAGAATGTCGTGCAATAGAGTCGCGAATGCAATGCGGCGTGTTAAATGTGGCAGCACCATGGGGAACTGTGCCAAATTGCAATGAATGAATTATGTGCTGTGGGAGTGGCTTCAGAGATGAATAAACAGCTGGCTAAAACATTGGGAGGTATTTGAGTCTGAGAAGTCTGATGCTTTGATTAACGATGGAATCCACAGACCAAGCGAGCTTATAGCAGCTCAATGTAAATATTCGTTGCTGCGTGTTACTAAAGATTTCCTTAACATCGAATTATTATAAATAGTATAAGGGCGAATGCGAAAGAACTAAGTTCATGTTCAGATAATCGTAGGGTTTTAAATATAATAACCAAATGCCAAGCAGCAAAGCTCCCAATACATTCTGAAAATTAAATGCTAAAAGCCAAGTTAGTATGCACCATTTTCTAATAGCATCACCGACCGATGGAGGTGCTATTAGAGCATACAGCTAAGAAGAAGGGTGTAAGTAAGTAGAGAAAATAGTTTTCTTAGGTAAAATTAAAAACGAGAAAGAAAGGCTATCTTCGGCACGCCGAAGATCTAATACCCTTGCAGACCCAACCTTTTCACAATGCTTATAGTGCTTTGCCCGTATCTAAGAAGCACAGGGAAAATAGTTAATGCCGAGTTTGGGCAAGATATCTTGAAAAACAAACTTAATTTTCGACCTATCGACCTTCGTTCCTATGGCAGCTATATGATATAGTGTTCCGATCTTTATAGGATTTTGCATATATATGAGGAGCATAGTAAAACTAATAAATGCCGAGTTTGGTCAAGATATCTTGAAAAACAAAATGTTTTTTCATACAAAAACTTAATTTTCGACCGATCGATCCTATGACAGCTGTATGATATAGTGGTCCGATCTTAAAAGGATTTTGCGTATATATGAGGAGTAAAGTAAAACTAATAAATGCCGAGTTTGGTCAAGATATCTTGAAAAACAAAATGTTTTTTCATACAAAAACTTAATTTTCGACCGATCGTTCCTATGGCAGCTATAGTGGTCCGATCCAGCTGCTTTTCACATATGTGCTGCGTGCAACAGAAAGACGGACTTCTGCAAAATTTCATTAAGATAGCTTTAAAACTGAGAGACTAGTTCGCATGGAAACAGACAGACGGACAGACAGACAGACGGACAGACGGTCAGACGGACATGGCTCTATCGACTCGGCTGTTGATGCTGATCAAGAATATATACTTTATGGGGTCGGAGATGTCTCCTTCTAAGTGTTACACATTTCACGACAAAATTATAATACCCTCTGCAAGGGTATAATAATCTTAATTTACTATATTATTTAATAAATAGGGAAAAAGAAAGAAAGAAGTTATTAATAAAAAAACTTTGACTAGATATATAGAATGTTAGGTAATGGGAAATCGCCGACCCAGTGGGGAAAAATTTATAGCCTCTCCGGCAAGCTGGGAACGTTCAGTGAAATCCCGAAGGTATCTTGAAAGCAACGATTTTATTAGGGGTAGAGAAAGTTCGGTAGAGAACAACGTGATACAAACTATTATAATTTTTACTGCTGGAGTAGGATGGCAACCGAAGATTGGGGTCCCAATTTAAACCTCGTATAGCAAAAAGCAGAAATTGCTTCTGAGCAGATTCAATACTTTTCTATCTATTGTTATACTGCGGAGACCAGGTCAGAATTATTGTTAACAACAGGAATAGCTAAAAGACAATTCAACTATTCTTAGTGCTTAATTTATGAATTATTGACGCGCACTTGCTGAAATAATGAACTCTATAAAGTTTTACCCTCAAAATAAAATATCTCAAGAATTTGCAGCAAAGAAATTCTATGAAATTATAAAATGCTTGTAGGAGAACGAAAAGTTGCTGGCACTTAACGGAAAGTTTTCTTAAACAAGCGAGCCACGCAACTTGCCAAAGTTTTTCAATAAGCGGCAATGCCAAAAACAAGGCTCAACATGTGTTTCAGGCCTGGCCACAGCCAGGTCGTAACAGCGGGGCCGTCGAGGGAAGGGCAAGAACTATACAACTGTATAAATCTGATGAACCAAGTAAAAGCTAAAATAATTGAAATAAATCTGCCCACCTATATGTTTGCGTGCGTATGTGAGGGTACAACAAACCCATTAAGAGCTCCTTCATCGATAGCTGTGCGGTAAATCGAACTGAAGGCAAAAAAATATTAAAGTAATGGCACGCAATAAAAGGCGAGGCATAAAAAACGACACGGGAATGTCAAAGTTGAGGCACAGCCCCAAGGCATTTTGAATGTGGCTGCTGCTGTGTGAAAGGTACGAAAAAATAAAGAAACACTTAAAATAAAACATTGCGGTAAGAAATGTCAGCAGGTGAATTCGAAATTTGGCGGGCTAATGCTAAAGATGATATGATTAAGTGATTGCTACTTGGTGATTGTTGTTGGATGGAAGTGAAGATGCCAAAAGACTTTGATTTTCGTGCTTGAGTCGGAGATGAGGGAAGATTTCCCATAAGGTTTACCTCTTAGTGGCATACACGGCGTATACGTAATCTTGGTGAAAACAGCGATAAAGTGACAAATTGCACACGTATTTCCCATTTCTTTGAGTTGTTTGTGACATGTCCAATTGACACATAAATTGTTTTTATGTGTCCCTTTGGATCTTATGTACTTTGAGAGCCGTATTTAGGAAGAAGGCCTACGGATAATGCCTAATTTTAAAACACAAATACGTCGTTTCGCCAATTTAGAATTTATATCATGAAAGGAAACTTCATCAAACATTTTCATAAACCTAACTTATCTCCTAGCAGCAGTAAGAAGCATTTTGTCTGTTAAGCCACATTTTCTTGGCCACAAAAAGTCTTACGCGAAAAAACTGTGTGAATTACGCTTCATATTTTGCGCTTGACGAAGCAGCTTTATTTTATTTTACACGTTTTTATACCTTGAACCCATTAAAAATGGGCAGAAGGAAGCATCGCCGACCCCATAAAGTATATATATTCTTGATCAGCACCAATAGCCGAGTCGATCTAGCCATGTCCGTCTGTCCGTCCGTCCGTCCGTCCGTATGTATGAACGCAAGGATCTCAGAACCTATTAGAGGTAGAGACTTGAAATTTTAGATGTAAATGCTCCTAGTTCCCGCGCAGATCAAGTTTGATTCCAAAATCGATAACTTACTCCGTTTCCAAGCAATCGATAAAAATCGATATCGATATCCTGTTTTTTGGGTAATTTTTGTAAATAATAAGAGCTAGAGTCACCAAACTTGACATATACCTTCTAAAGTGGAATATATATATGCATTTGATGTTTAAAGAAGAGGGTTCAGGGTATCCCCTAGTCGAGAGCTCCCGACTAGAATCTCAGTATAAATTCTTAGTGTGTTATTCACATTATTTTCTCACACAAAACGCAAATTTAACCGCTATGCGATCAATTTTAAGCTGACAACAAAATATTTTTGCCACATCATCAAAAATGCAGCAAATTAATAAATTTCATTAAATTTCAATTTACTGCCCTTTTGTGGGTTCCAACGAGCGATGATAACAACAACCTGGCAAGAGTAATATTTATTATGTGTCTGCTTTACATAGCAGCACAAACCGTAAAAATAACAAAGGACAACAACAAAAACATTAGCGACAACATCACAATATTTATATTTCATTATATGTGGCAGCAAGAGAAAATGCAACAAAGGGTAAGCGGGTTGGCCCGTCCCGCGAAAATGGGACAACAATGACGATAATCATAATAACAGCAACAATGGAGCGAGGCGACGGAAGCAGCCGTGTGGGACGGTACCACGGGGCGTATGATTGACACTTTTACATGCTGATGGTCAGTGCCCTCTTAGATTGGGATACAAACTGTCAAACGGACACGTATGTCATGGGCTTGTATGCATATGCGCCCGAAATCACACTTTGTGTGGTCCCTCCAGTCTGCGAGGTCAGCGCTCCAGTTCGAGCCACTGACGTCTGCCACGAAGCTGATGTGGCCTGTCCTCATCACCAGACACTGCATAACCAACCTGGACAGGAGCTGCAAGGAGAGTCTGCCGTGTTTTGCTGACTCTGCTCTTTGAAGCATGCCGCCTGGCCTGTCATGGAAAACAACAACAACGATGACAGAAGCATGTGGTTTTGTTTGGCTACCAAACAGAAGTTCTAAATTGCGCAGGGAAAAAAGAGTGGAAATGGGGGGGATTAGAGGAAGATGTGTACAAAATGGGAGCGTACGTTGTATGGCAACAAATCTTAAGCCTCAACTCAAACAATTTTTTTGGTTGGAGCCATTCGGAGCTGGATTTAAAGGCTGCAGTAACATACTTGGGGCTTCACGTCGTTCAGTTGAGAACTAAAATCGGAAATCTGATGAATCCGTAGAAGGATTGGCATAAAAGAGGGCAAGGACTGAATGAAAACAATTATGATTAGCAATGTAAATAAATGTTCTTTACTAAGTTTAAGAGATAAGCAATAAGCATGGGTTGCTTTCCACTTAAGTAAGAAAGAAAAGTAAGATATAAAAGGTATGTATTAGAAAATGGGGACTGGTAAAATATTACTTGCTTTATGCTGTTAGATTAAACGCAGCTGTCAGATAAAAGCAGAATTTGTAATCCTTCTCAAAAACCAACAAAATTCTGAATGGATAAAAAGTTCTAAGCCACAAGCTAACAAAAGCAGAACACAAACCAATTTGCTGATTAACAAATAACAAAGTTCAAGTCGACAGTTGACGACTTTCAATTACCCTATACTAAGGTCTATAATATGCTAAGTAGCATTTTCGCTCTTTGAAAACTTCAAGAGTAAAGCAGAAAAATACTTATAAAATAATTTAGATTAGATTAGATCAAAATAAATACTAGAAATACTATTATGCATATGTTGACTCTGGTTGTTAAACCCAATACAATTAAAAATTGAACCATTTTGAAAAGTGTTTGCAATGTGCCTTGCAGCTCCAGTCTGGTTGGAATAACTTGTGATACAGCTCCTATAGAGGCAGGCCAAAGAACTTTTAGTTGCTGAAAAACAAATCCGCAGGTTGTAATATATTTCCATTTAAAAATCGCATTTTTAAACTCTGTTTAATATTGCGATTGGGCTGCGTGTTTATGAAATTATGAATTATGAAAGACTCATCTATTGACCAATTAAATGGAAATAAACAATTATTGAGAATTATTTTTCTTAGGAATTCGAAGATCCCAAATGCACAAAATCTGCCCAGCCAATTACCAGCAACATCAGCCAAGTGTCAAATCCAAAAACTCTTGCTCCAAGTTGAGATACATCAAATATGTATTCGCCTGGACGACCCCTGCGGATATACAACACTTTTTGGGGCGGTAAGGGGAATGTTGCAGCTGCTTCTGCCCGCTGTTGGTTGTATCGTTGGTTTCCCTGTCGCTCGTTGGCTGCTTCCTGCTGCTGGTGTAAATTTAATGCAAATTAAATGGAATTTTCCTGCTTAAATTTATTGAATACGCATTGCTGCACACAACAAGAGGGGACCCAGGCAGGCTGCAGCTGGAAAATTGTGTATTTGTCACATAATTGGGACATGGACTTTTTCTGGGTGCAGCAGACATGCGGGGCATGCAGTCAATTTGTAAAAAACTTTAAAGAAACAATCTCCAAGCGATAATTGGGAGTGGAAGTGGCCCCTAGAAGGGCTGCAGCGCTCAAAGTTATGCATGCCTCCTGCATCTGACGGCCTGAAATCTGCAAAGGAAACAGACATAAGTCCCTGTCATTTGCCACACTTGACATGTTGTCGTTCGAATGACCCCACCCTGATACACACACACAGTCTCACAAGCAAATAGCATAACTTGTAATTCACTCGCTTCGCTCTGTTTGCTGTATAATGTTTGCCCTGTCGAAGTAACCCCGCCTCGAATCTCTGTTCTCCCTCAGTAATAATTTGCAAAATTATATTTACCCAGTATTTCGCCTTGCTCGTCTAATACATTTTCCCAGAGTCCCAGCAGTGCCTGCAAAGAAAACCCAAAAAGAGAAGTCAAATACGGTATTTTTGGCCAGGAGCGCCCTGCCCGTCATAAAATCTCAAATTATTGAAATGGAAAAACTGATTGTCGTGTGGTTTTTGTTTGAATAATAAAAACGCTTTATGGAGGCGCCATAAAACTCCCCGTGGGTGGGCCTTCTGGGAAACTGGAATAGGGAAAGTTAAAAACAATTTAAGCAATCTTTTTGCACTTTCTTGGAAGTCTAAGAAGATCACCAAATCTTATAAAGTTTCTACAAATCTATGTCTGACATCTGCACTCTACAAGGACATAAGATCTTATCAGTTTTTCTCATTTTGTCCTTACTTAACTTTAATTTCCCCCTTGCTTGTTATTGCTGCTTATTTGTAGCTAAATAAATATTTACCTGGTGAATTTTTAATTTAGGGCTGTGTGTATGTGACTGCTGGGACGACATCACACGCACAGGTACACGCCCCATAAACGCTGACATACCGACCCCTGGCCAAGAACAAGGAAATTAAATAAAAACGATGCCGAGTATAGTGTGCAGAGGTTGCTTAAATCATTTCAGTGTCTGGTTAAGTGTTTACACTCGCCTTTTATTAATTTTCACATGCTAAGGCAGAAGTCTGTGTCCCCTCTGAATCCTTTTATCAACAAGGACGGTATGTTGACATTTCTGGATTAAAGGAAACCCAGTTTATCCCTTTGCCAATCCATCGGCCCACCTTCTACGAAAGTTCAAGGGGCATCGCATTGGGAATATGGCTTTCTCATGCTTCATCTAGTTTGGGTGCATTTTTTCTTGCTTCTGGAATGTGAATTCATTGCCACGTAAATAAAGTGAAAAGAAATTCCAGTGCCACAGAAAATGTATTTTCCTTGCCTTAGGCACTCAACTGAACAAAAGTCGGTCAGCTTATATTACTGTCTATTTCTTCCAATTTGCGTACACAATATGAAATAACAAATTAATTGAGTATTAATAGCACATTTGTGGCATCTGCTTTTCATATTAACTGAACAGCTTAACGGCCTCTCTTAAATAAGGTAAATAATTAGGTGCCCGTTGGAAACTTTGTGGAAACTTTGAAAGCAGCTGGGTTAGTCGTGGGTGTAACGAGGAGTCCGAACTGCCTTTAAATATTTCTGGAGAACAATACTGAATACTTTGTATTCTTAGCAATGCTTAAAATCCCTGAGAAATGTTTTCAGAAGAGAAGCATTTCTATTGTTAGAACTTATTCATATTCATTTTTAGTGTGTTTATATAATGCCTGATTCAAAAGAAATTATTTAAGTTGTAAACAAGGGTTAATATTGTTTAAAAGTCAAAACAATGCCAAAACCAAAACATCAGCACAATCTTTTCACACAGAATAAAAAGCACACAAATTTAAGTAATTATTCAAGACCAAAATTCATTAACCTCCAGCAAGCGCTGCGATTTATGTCTCATTCTTCGACACTGCTCGAATTAGGTGACAATAGCAAAGTTGATGGTTAAGGTTTTCGGCTGTTGTTTCTTGGGAGTCTAGAAGAACATAACTCCTTACGCCTCGCAATCTCTTTAAGACTACCACGAAATGACAAGAGAAATGTGGTCCAAGGAGGCGGACAGCTGAATGCTGAATGCTTGTTTCGTGTATTTGCCTTGTCTTGGCATATCTCAGACCTTAGCACATCCCCTCAACGTGGCTGGCAATATACGAAACAGCACGGAAGCAATTCACACAATGCAAATTTGTGAGTCAAGTTGAGCACTTCCTGTTGTTGTTATCCCTTCTCCTTAGTTCGCATCACAACTTCCTTTCATTTACAGACAAAATATGAGAGGGCGCTTGGTAATTTCTCATCAGCCCTTCTCTCGCTTTGCATATAAGCAAAGTCTATTAAAGATGATTTATACGGAACATATTTCTACCTTGGATGTCGTGGATAAACATTTAACATGCAGCCAACAAATCACCACAAACTTGCCAACAAGCAACAAATTCTTTTGAATAAAATCTCATTGGGTTTTCCATGTTTTACGTTTCAGAACTTTTTGACATCGTTTAGATTGTTTTACATAATATTCCATTCGTCAAAAGGATGGGACACTCCATTTGTCCAGCTAATTTTTCATATTTAATGAGCTCGTTCCGAGCTGCCCCCTTTTCCTTTTTCGTCTTTCATCTCTGCCTTCGCTCACCTGAACCTATGACAGGCTCTAAGTCGATTATCTGTCTCTCTCTGCGTTTCTCAGGAGCACGTAGTCAATGTTGAGCTGTTTATCAAAATGACACAGTGCTTTAAGCTGGATAACTTCGTGAGTCGCCTTATTAATGACAGCAATTTAAGTGGTCATTATTCTTTGTCCGCGCTAAGCACTTCACACTGTTCCACCTACACAGCCACGCCCTGCGGAAATGATGTTGTCACCATGTCAAATCGCTTTATAACCGCTTCGAGGTAAATGATTTGGACATGGACTTACCTTTAGCTCAGTGTGTGGACCTGCTCTGCTTTAGTGTTCTATATTTTTCCCCCCTTTTAACATTTCTTTCACTCCCGACTTTATTCTGCGATGCTCTTGGCAAGTTTCAATTATAAACACTCTAAAATTGGCTTAGTGCACTGCGCTTTATGGGCAGGACGTGCGTGGGATTGGCAACAAACGGAAGCTGCCTGCAATCAGTTGAAGAGAGTTAAGAGGGCCGACAGGAGGGGATTTCCTGCATTGGCTTTCGGGTTAGCGAAAGTTGAAAGTGTGCAATCAAGTTTGTTCTTTTGTGTGATGCCAGTTGATGTGAAACAAAAGGAATGGTCGAAATCTGTTGAAATTGAGCCCTGAAGATATAAATCGATTTCAAAATTTTGCCTTTAACTCGGAAATACTTATGAGTCTACTTCTCAATCGTTACAGTTAGATATTAAGCTGGTCCATCCAGGTTATCAGCAAAACTCATCGAATAAAATTAAGTTATTCTGTTATATAAGTTATACAATGAATATATACTGTAGAAACCTGTCCCTGGGTTCTCATTATATTCTTGAAACAAAAAGAAGCAACCTCACAATTATAAAATTCAATTTATGGCCAATTAAGTTGGCCTCACTGTGACCGCAAAACCAACCCAAGTCATAAAAGCGAATTGAAAAATAGTTTATGGCCCATTAAAAGAGTTGGGTCGATCAGGAGCACCAGACCGAAGACAGGTCAAGCGGCAAATGGCAAACAGCAAACGAAAAGGCAAGAAAAAGTAAAACATGCAGAGAGAACAGCATCTGAACCAAAGAAGCCTACAAATAATCTGGACAACGCTCATACCCCTAGTTGGCCGTAAAAAGTTTAAATGCGTTGTGGTGGCAGCTGAAAAAAAAATACATACATAAAAACAAACAAAAATATATAGCAAGTGCATAAACAAACAATGCAAAATCTGAAACACAACATATTGTAAAAAAGCTGCAAAAGTGTTGTAATTGGGTAGTGGAAACTGGATGTATATGCTGACGAAGGCTGGCAGACGGTCGAAGGGAATGCCAAAATGAAAAATTGTTGCAGCTTGTCTATGTTTTGTTTCATGGCTAGAACACCACATGCATCGCCAAGAACAAACTAGCTGAACTCCCAACGGCTGTTGGCTGGCTAGAACGGACAACAGTTCTGCACAAACATAGGCTGTGTATGCAAGTAAAAGTCAAATTCTAGTTTAAGTGGCGATCACGCACACGAGTTTAACCTTTGTTTCCGTCGTCTTTCTCCCCTCTAAACTAACCACACACCATGCCATTATTAATTTCTGGTTGAGCAAAATTAATGAGGTCGTCTTTGCCCCAGACATGAACAGAGGCTGCTAATGTTGTTTGTTTGAAGGGGTCTGGTCAAATGAACTTGTTGGAGATTGTCTGGTTAGTTGACCTTATATCAAAGTGAGCCACATAGACAGCACTATTTATTATGTTGAGATGCATACAACTTGCATACAACCAACGGAGGAAATCGGAGACATCATTAGGAATCATAACAAGCTATCAATGGCAGCTAAACAAGGAGTGAGAGTTGAATTTGAGCTTATTTTCTCTATTCAAGAATGGGAAGAGAAAAAATGAGTAATCAAAAAGGGTAAATTGCTTGAATTGGGTCAACCTGGTTCCCAAGGATTGTAAGAAAATCGATAAATGGAAAGGGAATTAGGTCATAGGTAAGATTCCTTGGGCTACAGTCATTAAGGAGAAATATATAGAAGCAAAGTATAAAAATTCCCTCTTGTCCAATTTTTCCTCAAATTCTGACTTATCCTTGCATGTGCAATCCAATCAAAAGGGCTTTTAAAAAAGCTTCTTAAAGAAAAAACGATACAAATGACATAAGCTGTTTGCCAATTTGTATGTAGTTTCCATTGAAAATAGGAAAACAAACACTCAAATCAACTACAGCAGACTGAAGTGCACGCGGGTAAAGTGTCAAAGGGATCAGTTGCGGGTTGGTGCGGATTGCGACTGTGGGCTGTGATTGCCAGTCACTCAGCTAGTCGGAGGCTCTTTGTTGTCGCTGGCACGCACAATTAAGCGACTGAAAACACATCAAACAAAGCGACGAGCGACGGAAAAGGCAGAAAATTGCAATACAGTTCACACGCACAGGAAGCATACGAGTCAGGGCTGCGTATACGTAATTTCCGAAGACCCTTTTTCAGCCACCCTTTCACCCAACCATGCTCTGTGAGCTACTCTATCTAAAGCAGGTGGGGAGCAGAATGTTTCAGTTGGTTTGGGAGGACTAGAGCATCCAATCATCAGAAAAACCAATGAAAAAGTGGAAGTGGAGGCTAACTGGCTCTGAATATGAACACGAACATGCACAGCATTGTGCAATACACATCCTGCCACAGCCGCAAAAACTAACCAACACAATACCAACATGGCTGCCGACCCTTAAGCCGGAGGGAAAAATTCAATTTCATATGCATTCGCGTGTGGGATCCTAACACAATTGATGAAGTGCATTACAGATGAATTCTCGTACTGCCATGCATTGCAGAAGTATTACACACTTATTCTAGAGTCGCTTTCCCATAGTGGGCAACCCCAAATGAAATACACTTGCAACAACGAAACACGCTATTTGGCACGCCATCTATTCTTTATGTTTGGGCAGGCCTTGGAGGGAGCCGACTCGAGTATTCGCCTAATGCGCGAGCAGCAGCTGTTTATCGGGACACATCATGCACACGTTATTTGCTTCATTTTTCCTTAGAAGCCCTCTCTGTTCCTCAACCATTTGTTCCCCTTTGTTTGTTCTCATCTTTTGCTTGTTGATATTGCACCAGATACAACAACATAACATTACGTCGTTTCTGCTTATATTTTTTAGTGTAAAACTAACAATTCTTGCTGGGTGGAAAAATGGTTTCAGCTTTGGGGCCATTGTAATTTAAAAGGAAAATATGTGAGAACGTTGTGAAATCATGAAAGTGTTTGAAGCTGCATAAGGATTATACGCATTATTCAATCTATAGAATTTGGTTTTTGTATAAGATTGCTTGTTCATATATGGATTTCGTTAACTTAGCCAGGAATAATACAACTATTTAAATGTAAAGTTTAAATTGCACGCTGTTCTCGGTTTTCTTATCCCAACCATTTCACTTTTGTGATTAACTTGGTATGTCAGCATGTTAATGAGTATGCGAATACCTGTGAATATATTCTGATGTAAAAATACGAAAAAAGGCAAGAAGTTAAGAAGAGTACTAAGAAGAGTACTTATTTTAATTGTATTAACCTATGAAACACAATATGCCCTTAAGGGACTTAGATTTTTACTGTCCACTTGTTAAGGCTCTCTTTGTGTCATCTTATGTCATAATTTTATTTTATTAGCAATCTCTTGAGCCCATCTATTAGCCATATACACCTAAGCAAACGTAATAACAAGGAATACATACAGAAATCATCTAAGCAAATGTTTGCAAAAACTTTTTGATCAACAAAAAGAGACAAAGAGAGGGACGTAGACGACGCCGATTAACCTTAGCAACACGTACGAAATTCTTATTGAATTGGACGCGGGGGAGCAAAGCCGAAGAATGGAGAATAAAAGAAAAAGCAACAACAATCCTAAAAACTATTAACAAAGCAAACAAAACAAACAAAGTCAAACAAAAGGTCCACACAAAATGTTGTGTGCCACGAGGCGCACACACAAAGAGACACTTGACTGCGTGTAGAGACAATGTGTAAGGACAAAAAAGGAGACAAAACAAAATATGAAAACAAGTTAAGTCAGTCAGCAACAGTTGAGAATAAACGACTAAGCGTCACCCTACGAAATGAAAATAAATGTCAGGACTAAAAGTTCCATTAAATGAAGCAGACCTTTGCTTCATATTAAAACTGAGTAGCTGTATCGCACCTTCCACTTCATAGAGAGGTCTGCAAATCTGTAACATTTTGTTGAAATGTTGTTGAATTGCTGCACCTTCCATCTGTGGTAGTATAATAGTAATGCCATATTTCTTGTGCTGCCTTCCTCTCAGTCTCCGGTTGGGCATGTCAATTGCATCATTAATAATGGCATTTGCCATTGGTCTACTCCAGACACGGTCCAGCTGCCTGGCCATACATTAGGATACATGTCAAACACTGCGTGCCGACTGTTGAGTAATGGTTCGCACATACGCCAAGAGCCTTACAGACAATGAACTCCAAGCTAGCCCTGTGGACAAGGGGAAGAAGCTGTATCGACAGAGCTGCTCGAATGAAGCAACTTTGGTTGGGCCCCTACTTCTGTAAGTACTCAAGTGGGAACGTGCTTTGCATTGCAAATCAGCCCAATCAATTCCAACTTCAGCCCAACTCCCGACTCCCTCTATCTGGTAGGAGGGGAGCATCTGCTCAGCTGTTCACCTTTACGTTCCCTTCCACATTGCGTATACGCAATTTTTCAATTTGCTGCAATTTAATTGAATTGTGGACAGCCCGTCGCATCGTAAATACCAAAAGCACTTCTTATTAAACAAATTAGCAGCTCTACAGTGGCTGCTTACAGTATTCCCCGAGACACTGCCGATGACTTGCCTTAATTTACAGGTAGCCACAGCAGGCAAAAAGCCAACAAGATTTATGCGCCGCCTCTCAAGCGTACTATATTCTCTCGTTAATAACAGAAAATGTACGCATTGTGTTGCCCTCCGCCAGCTTCACTCCCTTCTCCCCTGGCTTCGCTAACGGGACCTGTTCGGAACAGGCAAAGCCCATAAATATGTTGATGTTGGTTTTGGTTAGGTTCGAGGCTCTGTGTGTGTTGGATGTTACACATCCTAATTACATTTTAACATCAAGGCAAGGCATTTGGCACTTTTTGCGCGAGACCTCAAAGAAGATCGTCTGACCCACGCTCCACAGCTGTCTGACTGCGCCGTTTTACAGACTCAAGCAGGATATTGAGTAATTTAGATAGCTTTAATAGTGCATTAATTTTGCTTATTTGAGGAATAACAAATAAATGTTTTAAAAAACTTGTGAACATCTCCATAAATAATAATGAATATGCTTTGCTTGGGATGATGATTAGGTACGAAACCCTTCTCCCACTACGAATATGTCAATAACATACTTAATTTGACACAACCAAATGCTCCTGAATGTGCTCACACTTAATAAAGAGTGTCCAATTCAATAATCTATTTAAGCCAGTTGATTTATTTACAATTTTGTGCATCCAGAGGCAACGACAAGAGGAACAAAAATGTAGGCTGTAAAATTAGAAAACTTCATGCTCTTTGGCATATGTACAAAATATTCCCTCCTTCCCTTGCCATGCCCAGCCATCAGTTGTCGTCTTAGCAGCCAATAAGCCGCACCTAAACTCATAGTCAGAAAGTGTGCACTATGATACTGATGCTCGAGTCAGTGGGACGGGTGTCTGGCCCAGACTTTTATTGGGGCCCGAGATTGCCGCACAAGCCGGTGAGGACCATACAATGGGACATAATTGTAATTGTGAGGGAAACAGTTGGACTGGAATCCAGAAACGCGAAGGCAGTTGGCGCACTTCCAAATGGGCCACTCAGCTGGCAAATGGAGCATGGAGCGCTTCTGGTAACAGTTGAAGTTCACTTTTCAGCTCAACTTCCTTAACTTATTTCTATTAAAGTCGAACCATTTTAATATTTAAATATCATTCGTACAGCCAAAATAGTTCAGCACAGAATTTTACGATCAGGATGAATTATTCAGCAGGCGACAAAAATAATAGTTTGGATATGGCTTGCCAGTGTTCCCAAATCTTAGATCGAGCCTGTAGGCTGTTCCGTTGGCTGAAGTGGTTTGCATATGAAAATCCCTTTAAAGCACACACGTTGACTCAAGTGGTATGAAAGGAAAGTCGAAGGGAATTCAGCGTGGACTGCAAGGTATTGACGGCACTGGCATAGACTTTGACTGAACCTTAACAGGATTTGAATGAGCTCTAGTCGAGACCGAGAAAGGCGGCATTAAATATGCAAATGAAAGTGCAGCCAGGTGAGCAGTTGGAGCCACACTCAGACCAGGACGCAAGAGTAACTTGAACGTTAATTTTCCGGCTCCAGTTGGTGGCGCCCATAAGTATGCAAACGTTTGTATCAAACCCAAACTTTAGTTCGCCTGAACGCCATTCACATTTTGCAAATTTTGCGCATACGGCACATGTGCCCAAGAACAACAAAAAGCACGTGGATGTGTTTGTGTAAAAGCCATAAATTTTGCTGGCAGAGACACGTCAATATTCAAATTTACTTCGTTGGCATTCGTATGACTCTCTCCAGCTGGCCAAAGGCATGGATAAACCCATAGAAGTTACCACAGATATTTTCTTTCCTCTTGTTACCAGTTGACTGCTGTTGTATCTGTTTTGATGAAATGCAAATTTATAAACAGAAAACTTGAATTGAGTAACGGGAAAACAGAGGAAACAAAAACATCATAACAAATATGACAAAGCAGGCGGGTGAATGAACAAATGATATGCAAGTCGTTCGATAGCAGAGTCTGAAAAGAATAAAGTTTGGCCTTAAATACCGAATATAAAAATGAAGGGCTGAAGATAACAGTGAAGATGATTTGAAATTCAAAACATGTTACCAGTAATTCTCCATCTATCAATCAAAATTGAGCTAAAAACGTTGTAATTTCTTATTAATTAGATGAATTTTCGTTTACGTTGATTTATGGCTTCATACCTTAAGCCTCTTTACTCACATTGTTAAATCACTTAAAAATGCCACAAAGCATAAAGTAAATTTGTAAAGCTGGGACCAGACAAAGCCGGGTCTCTGACCTCGAGAGGCAAGGAACGAGCTCTTTACTGTAGCTGCTTATAATATCCCAAGAGTGCAAAAGAGATGACAATGGGTTTCGGCTATATAATAAAATCAAAGTCAACCCCTCGCCTCTCAGTTGACGGGATTCTCCTTTTCACACAGCCAACAATGACATTGGCATCAGCTGCGACTTGGGGATGCCTCTTGGGGGATAATGAGTTTTTTCTTGGCCCACTCAAATTTACAATTTAATAAGAATCAGAGCTAAGCTAATTAATTATACATAGGTAATCAGCAGATTTTCAACAGTCGACAAGTTGTGGAAAAATTCGCAGTGTATCTTTAAATTACCTGGCCAACCTGTTGGGCCTTTTTATCCTCTGTCTGCATATTATCCGGCAAATCCATTTGTTGTATGCCCTTCTGAGTCCAATTGAAGCCAGAAATCCTTCTGTCAAGGCCCAATACCAATGCCATTCACGATTGAGAATTCTCAAGAGAAAAGAGGCAACAGAATGGAAGTCTCTCACACAATGGACATAAATGCAATACAATCTGTTATGCGAATGTGAAAAGTGTAAGCGGCAGGTTTTCATATTCAACCTGACACTGAGAAATGATTTCAATTTCTCACCTCGCCCCTTTCGGGCAGTCCTCCCGCTCAACATGGAAATCCAATTGGTGCTGCGACGTGGTTGTGAGACTTAAACCGTTGCCACAACTGATTTTGGCTTTCGCATGAAAATTCTTTTCGCTGTCTCCCCAGCTCTCCAGCTCTAAGTCTCTTTCTCTCAGAGGATGTCTGTCAGTTTCGCACCTGCCAAATGCCCACTCGAGAAGGAGCAAGTTTCTCTGATGCTCCTTCCAATCGCTTTCAGACCCTTAGACTCTTCAGCCAGCTACTGAGAATGCATTGTATTTTTCGTTTTAAATTCACATCAATCTTGAAATCTGGTTTTTCGTTTCCTGTTCGTTAGAGACAGGTCTTCGTATCGAGTACGGGCTGTTCGGTTGGGCATTGGAAATAACAGGTTTGTTAGTTGTTTCATGAGAAAGGGGAAGGAAATTGCTTGGGTGTTTAAATCGCTTGCAATCAATCCCCGAATTGCCGGCTGTTAAAATGATAAACGCCCCGTTGGGCTTATAGACTTCTATTCAGCCTAAACCACCTGGTTGCTGGTGAGGGTGGGTAAGCGCAGTGCAACAATTTTGTTGTTGACGAAGGAATTTCGGATCGATATCGCACTTAATGATTTTATTGAACCTTGGGCAGATGGAGCTGGTACTTATTGTGCAGATGGTGCAAATGGTGTCTCAATTAGAACTGAAATAGAATTGAAAAAAAACTAAAACTTTATTTTGCTTATCTGCACCGCTGTTTCTGATGATATTGTATATGATAGTTCAATTTAGTCGAACCATATTAATGTAAACATTTACTGTAGCTTAATTGTATTTTGGCTGATGTATCTATT
The DNA here is from genome assembly GCF_003285875.2 of Drosophila novamexicana. NCBI lineage: Eukaryota > Metazoa > Arthropoda > Insecta > Diptera > Drosophilidae > Drosophila > Drosophila novamexicana. The sequence goes on from NW_020824835.1 coordinate 601,239, forward strand.
TATAGGATATATGGCCAATTTCTGGTACATGTGTATGTAAGCAACTGAAAACAACAAGAATTGTGTACACAAATTGGAATTGTTTATAGCTGCGTATAAGAAAATGAAATAAAATTGTATTTCTAGAATGCTATTAAGCAAACACAATATTTTTCCGCACGGGGATTATTCGCTTAATGTACTCAGCTACAATCCAATGATATAAAATGATGTGACCTTCCATCTGTAAATGCAAACGGATGAAAACAGGCCTTATTGAAGCCTTTCTCTTTTAATTCGCAGATTGTTTGCTTGCCAATTTGCGTTGCCAACAGCAACAAAGCAAACTCGCATTGTTGCTCATGCAAATGTTTATCGTCAACTGCTGCGGGCTGTGTGCTCTCATATTAACTTGATTGTTGACTTCCAATTTTAATGTGGCTAACTTTAGTTAGCCATCAAAAACACCAACAGTTGGCAAATTGGCTCTTCAAATATGAGTGCATTTGTGTGGCTGCAAAGCAGCCGAAACTGAGTGTAAGGGTCAAAGATAAACATTTCAAGACTGTTCCTTAAATCACAAATTGCAAAAGGAGCTCAAAGGCAGGGCCCAGATTGCAAGGCTGTCCCACATAGAATGCTACTGACTGACAGAATGACAAAATGACACTGTGACAGACGCACAAGACACGAACGTCCCACTTCAGCTCCATCGCGAGGCTGACACTGAGCAATATGCGTAAGTGTCGAGCCAACATTACTCGTCCTTCGTATTGTGTCCTTTGGGTATGCCATGCAAGAGTGCTGACCCCCTGCCTTTTAGCACGCGACGACATCATCATTACGCAGCAGACCCATGACACTTGGCTTGCCGCACCAGGCAGTATCAGCTGCGATTCTATCAGAGGCACCTCCATTTGTTTCGTTTTAAGCTGGCGGAAGCGATTGAACCACAAAATGGCGAAGCATATTCCGAGCCGACAGACAACTGTCAGCCAAATCAGACTCGTTGCAGGGAGCACGTTTTGCCTGGTTTCTTGTTAATGATGATGACAGCAAAAGGTTTGTCTCTTTGCCTCCAACTTGACATTTTCAGCGCGCATCTGTATGCCAACGTCAACATATGTCACATCTCTCCCTACTATTCGCTGCGACGCTTGTGCCACATGTGGGGACAGGCAACTGGCAGAGGCGACATGTGTTTGTCAGCGTGTCAAGCGGTCGAGTGCATAGCAGGAGGTATAATACTATATTATGTAGAATGTGGATAGTGGATGCTCCTAAAGTATGTTAACAAATGGTTACAGATAGTTTGCGTTCTTTTGCTTTGCTGCCCTAATGCGGGTTTTGATTTTATTTCGCCTAGCGCTGTAGCATACTTTAAATAAGCTGCAATATTTTCATTACCCCCGAGCAACTTCTGTTAAATGTTTTAATGCTTCTTAGTTTTGACATTTATTAAATGCGCTGTGAACTACTACAATTTTGACTGCAAGAAGTATATTTAGATGCTGATGGAATATTGAATTTAATATTTAATTTACTTAACACACACAAAATACGTGGGTCAATTTATTGCACGCTGATAATAATTTATACACATTTTTTATGAAACAAACTTTTTGTTAGAGCGGCAAATCATCTGTCTTCAGAATTGAAATCAAATATAATGCAAATAAAAATAAACGAGAATGAAAGGCTATCTTCGACACGCCGAAGATCTAATACCCTTGCAGACCCAACCTTTTCATAATGCTAATAGTGTATTGCCCGTATCTAAGAAGCACAGGGAAAATAGTAAATTCCGAGCTTGGGCAAGATATTTAAAAAAAAAAAAAAACAAAATGTTTTTTCATACAAAAACTTAATTTTCGACCGATCGTTCCTATGGCAGCTATATGATATAGTGGTGAGATCCAGCTGGTTTTCACATATGTGTACTTTATGGGGTCGGAGATGTCTCCTTCTATGCGTTACACTCTCTGCAAGGGTATAAAAAGGAGTTGAGAAAATATAAATTTATCAGTAAAAATAAATAAAATAAATAATAACAAAGCAAAAAAAATACAAATAAATATAGAATCAATTTCTTGGATGAATAAAACGTGTTTTTTTTTTCATTCAAATAAATCAATTTGCAAAACTGCTATTGTTGCAAAATCCAAGATGATATTATCTACATGTTCGACACATTAGAATTAAACTTCATCGAATAAATCTGTATTTAGAGTATTACATTTAACTTATTTAATTTTTTTTTCGTGCAAATTTTCGACTTTTGTTTGGTAAATCGATAGTTTGCGAATCCGAGAAGTTGCACGTGTCAAGAGTTCACTTTTACAATTGCTTAAAAAAATGTTATGTAATTTTATTCCAATTTATTATTGTTGAATACCTTTTAATTTTAATATTTTCAGTATCGTCTAACTTAGAGCGCTGAGCACCACATAAGTGTTAAATTAGTTTTGATCAAACTGCGCAAACTCCGTTAACGTCAAACGTCAATTGAAAGCAGCGCTGCTTCAGTCGCTGTCGCAGTCGCTGCTTATGCTCACTTGAACGTTTTCCCGTTAACCGCTGTGTACGAGCTTTCAGTTATTTTGCGGCTTTTGTGAGCAACGCAACGTAACGCAAGGCAGCGATATATTATTGAACGGCTCGACGTAGCGAATGACGGGTTTAACGTAAGCATAGCAACAACAACAACAACAACAGCAACATATAAAAAAAAAAACACAAAAAACTATCCGGTGTTATAATGATTGCTTGCCCTGTGTCAAAGGCACGTAAAAATAGCAAAAATCGAAGTGAGCCAATAAATAAAACGGCAACGAGCCGTGTGTGTGCGTGTGTGTTTGTGTATGTGTATGTTGGTACTTGAATGTGTGTGTGTGTGTTTTTTATGTGCTTGGCTTACCGACAACAAAATAAAAGTGCCGAAGACTTGTTGTTTTAGCCATCTGCAGTGAAATTAAATGAGAAGAAAAGCCTTTTATACCCTAAACCCACTGAAAATGTGTAAAAGGGGTATATATGTAATTGTGAAAATGTGTGTAACAGGCAGAAGGAAGTATATCCTACCCCATAATCCGAGTCGATCTAGCCATGTCCGTCTGTCTGCCAGTCCGTCCGTCTGTCCGTCCGTTCGTATGTATGAACGCAAGGATATCTGAACCTATAAGAGCTAGAGACTTGAAATTTTAGCTGTAGGTCCTCCTAGTGCCCGCGCAGATCGAGATTGCTTCCGATATTCCATAACTTGTCGCGTTTCCAAGTAATTGACAAAAATCGATATCGAAATCCTGTTTTTTGAGCAAATTGGGTAAATAATAAGAGCTAGAACCACCAAAAGTGAAATGTTTACTCTAGAATAGTATATATGTATATATATCAAGTATCTTTCATTTTATACCCATCGCCACCTCCCCGCTACTACCTCATAGCTATAAATCAAGTTAATAACCCAACTTCTATTGCCCACCAATTGAAGTTACAATTTTAATGCAATTAACTTTTTGGGTATACACAAATATTCTATGGTACAATAAGATATACTATAGAAAAGTTCATTAAGATCGGTTTTTGTTTTGTTTTTAGGTATTTTGACTACGCACGTGTTTGCGACTCAAAATCCAAGAATTTCTGTATACATGTGCACACACATATTCATGCGCGTCTGCTTCGACTTCCATTGTATTGTTTTCACTGCTGCTAGTTTAATTAGTTTTTTTTTCTCAATAAGAATCAATTATAGATGTCGCTTGCCACCGCGGCAAGTGGCGTTGTATGTCGCGACTTTGAGCCCTATCCATAAAGCTATTGTCTTTGTTTTTTTGGCTGGTGTGGCTGTTGAGTAGAGACGGCGGCAAGTAGTACAGTTAGTTGCGAGTTCGAGCCCTGACAAAGGATCCTTTGCATTTGGTGTTAGAATAAGAGGGTTCAGGGTATCCCCTAGTCGGGAAATCTCGACTAGAATCTCTTACTTGTTTTTAAATGCCGCAGATTACGTACACTTACCAAATAATTGAATAGATATAGATATATAAGATTGTTGTATTTTGATCTACAGAAGAAATATAAATATAAAAGTTTTGAATACATTTATTTATTTAAAATTGGAATAACAATTTTTTTTTATAAATTTTACATTAGCAAAAAAACAAAGAAATAACACAATAATAATTCATTGAGTGGTGTAGGCTCGCTTTTGCCTTCTGCAAGTCGTCAGACATTTTATGATAACCATTTGAAAGTGTATAAAAATACTATTAGCATTGCAGATTACGTTGCTATATGGTGAAAAACTACTATATTTTTTTTTGGTTTTTTGTTTTAGTGAAATTAACTACTTGCACTCGCACCTCCTGTGTGTGTGACACAACTTTACATACGAATAGTATAATGGCGTGCCTCGTTTTTGGAGTCTTGAATACATTTTCCGCGTGGCTCCCGCTTGTTTGGCATACTGAAATTACAGGGCAACGGTCGACATGGTCGCACATGATATTAAGCGCCATATGAATTTAACCTCCTTTACAATATGCATGCGGTTTACATGGCGTATGAGCAATATTTTAATTAAATGCTAAAATAACTCAAGCGTCAAAGTCTGCAACTGTCGGATTCGCTATTCTGGCTCCTAATTAAGTTGCTTTCTATGAGTGTGTATGCATGTGTGTGCATGTATGTGTGTGCTCTCAATAAAAGCTCTACATAAAGTTTGTATATGCCTTGAACAGCATGTTGATTCTATAAACAGCCCCTATGTGTATCAGTTCAATTGAAAACAGAATTCAAGTGAAAAACAACAGTGCGATTCGAAAATCGACAAAATAACATAAACATAAAAAGTTTCGAATACGAAAATCAACTATATGATTCAATTTATTTAAGCCGACTGACAAGTAAGTATTTCTCTTTTTTTATATTTACGCACTGTATTACCCGTAATATGTATTTATAGCTCATTTAGTCATGCAGTAAGGTATGGGCAAGAGCCGCGCAAAAACATTCTCTTATTGAAGAAATTTATCAAATTATAGATCAGCTATTACAAAAATTATAAGAATTTTAGAAATGTGTAAGGCATTAAGACAACACATATTGCACTGAAGTAAACTAATTATAGCGTGAACCCTTTGAAAATGGTTTGGTTTTGTGGACATCTATTTAACAGGCAGAAGTCAGCATCTCCGACCACGTAAAGATCAAGACCATACGCAGAAGAGTTAAGCATTATTAGAGTTAGCTGAACATAAGAGCCAGAGCCCTGCGATTTGTTTTTTATTTTTATTGGAAGGCATATTTATGCCCCAAATATTTTATTAATATCGAACTATAAGCCCCGAATCTATTCAAGAATACATTTAACTTGGTGTGGAACAAAGTGAAGACTAAATAACTGACAAAATAACTTCTGTTTGTTTGCTTTTATTTTAAAACGTTAAAAGTTAGACTTCTAAATCTAGGACATGTCGCTTTAAATACCTATGAATGTGAAAGAAAAAGTGATTAGGCCTGATCAGCTCATTGTATTTGTAGTTTATATTCTCAAATCAATCAACATTTGCAGCTGTTGCAAATTTGTATTGAAAGCAATTCATTTGCAAGCAATTGCCACATGTATCAATATGCAAATCTCGCTTTGTACATAAGTCCCAACTTGTCTCATATCATTTCCCGTATCCTTTCTCTCTCTCTCTCTCTATCTCTCTCTCTCTCTCTCTCTCTCTCTCTCTATGGCGCATGCGGTGCCAGCTGTACTGTCAATATGTCCGACTGTCATTCAACCTTAAAGCCATCCACCCACAAGTAGAACGTTGCGTTACGTTCAGCCCGTCAGTTGGCATTTTGGCATATTTAATTATCTGTCAATTCATCAGCGCGTGGGCATTATATGTATGTTGTTTGTCTTGGCTACGTTGATACAAAGAAACAGACAAAAAGCTTACACAGCTGTAATAATAACAAAAGCATAGTAAACAACAAAGTGAACGGCTTCAGGAATGTTTTCATATAAGTCGCATTTGACATAACAATGAAAACCAGGTGAATTACACTAACACGGGCAACCTGAAGACATGGAAGAGGAGGGTGAAATGAAAGCTGGAAGGCTAAGAAAATTATGTATATCAAGTTTTAATAGCAGTTGCTGAGTTTAACTTGAGCCAAGTCACATTCAATTAAAAGCAACTATCACATTACGTATACGCAGTGTGTGCAGCTAAAAATAAGCAGCTGTCAAGTGCTTCTATGTTTGATTCTGTGTTTGTGACCTGTCTTGTGCGTGTGTGTGCGATGGTTATCTGCTGTCATAATAATTGTTAAGGCACTTTTGCGGCACTTAAATCGCGTGTTGTCCATTTGCGACCACATGGCATGTCGTTGCCTGGGAGTGGAGGTTTCATCCATTTTTGTCTATGCTCAGCGTAATTAGCCACACATTACAAAGAACACATTTCCTCAAATGTATATTAGATTTTTGGGAGCATAATTTACAAAACATCGCAAATGTGTGCTAGAAATGAGATTCTTCTATCGTCGTAGCTTTTGTGAATTTGTGTATTAGCTTGTATTCCATTTTCTGTTTCAATATGTATCATCGACAAATACTTGATTTATATCTTTTATCTATCAATCTAAAACAAAGTAAAAACTTACCAGATATTTGACTTCTGCGAACCCGACAGTTGCCAATAGAATGTTAACTTATTTGTATCTTTCAAATTTTAAGTCTAAGTTAAAAGAATTTGTTTACAGCTTATTTAAAATAGTCACCTACAATAATGTGGCCCTTGTGTATTATGTGGCAACTGTTAAGTCCAACAAGCATGCGAACACAAACTATCTGCGACAATTTCTTGACGTATTTCAAACCATATCAGGGACATCCACATACCCCACTCCTGCATATTATTATATTTTTGTATTTTGTACTCGTGCTGTGAGCTCGGCCGCTTGACACGCTGACAAACACATGTCGCCTCTTGCAGTGTTTGTTTCCACTTGTGGCACAAATTTCGCAGCAAAGAGAACAGAAAAAGAAAGAGAGTGAGATAGAGAAAGAAGTGACATATGTTGACTTTATTATCGCCATAGATAAGCGCTGAAAATGTAAGGTTGTCCAAGTGGTTTTTGTCAACAACAGCAGCAACGACAGCAACACAAAGAGGCAAACACCTTTCGCTGTCATCATCATTAACAAGAAACCAGACAAAACGTGCTCCCTGCAACGAGTCTGATTTGGCTGACAGTTGTCTGTCGGCACGGAATATGCTTCGCCATTTTGTGGTTCAATCGCTTCCGCCAGCTTAAAACGAAACAAATGGAGGTGCCTCTGATAGGAGCGCAGCTGATACTGCCTGGTGCGGCAAGCCAAGTGTCATGGGTCTGCTGCGTAATGATGATGTCTTCGGGTGCTCAAGGAGGCAGCGGGGGTAAGCACATTCACATTGCATGCCCAAAGGACATAATACAGAGGACGAGTAATGTTGGCTCGACACTTGCGCATATTGCTCAGTGACAGCCTCAGAGCTGAAGTGGGACGTTCGTGTGCGACTGTCACAGTGTCATTTTGTCATTCTGTCAGTCAGTGGCATTCTATGAGGGACAGGCTTGCAATCTGGGCCCTGCCTTTGAGCTACTTTTGCAATCTAAGGACGAGGCTTGAAATGTTTATCTTTCGGTTGCTTTGCAGCAACATTTGGTGTTTTTGATGGCTAACTAAAGTTAGCCACATTAAAATTGGAAGTCAACAATCAAGTTAATATGAGAGCACACAGCCCGCAGCAGTTGACGATAAACATTTGCATGAGCAACAATGCGAGTTTGCTTTGTTGCTGTTGGCAACGCAAATTGGCAAGCAAACAATCTGTGAATTAAAAGAGAAAGGCTTCAATAAGGCCTGTTTTCATCCGTTTGCATTTACAGATGGAAGGTCACATCATTTTATATCATTGGATTGTAGCTGAGTACATTAAGCGAATAATCCCCGTGCGGAAAAATATTGTGTTTGCTTAATAGCATTCTAGAAATACAATTTTATTTCATTTTCTTATACGCAGCTATAAACAATTCCAATTTGTGTACACAATTCTTGTTGTTTTCAGTTGCTTACATACACATGTACCAGAAATTGGCCATATATCCTATAAATAGATACATCAGCCAAAATACAATTAAGCTACAGTAAATGTTTACATTAATATGGTTCGACTAAATTGAACTATCACATACAATATCATCAGAAACAGCAATGCAGATAAGCAAAATAAAGTTTTAGTTTTTTTTTTATTTCTATTTCAGTTCTAATTGAGACACCATTTGCACCATCTGCACAATAAGTACCAGCTCCATCTGCACAATGTTCAATAAAATCATTAGCTGCAATATCGATCCGAAATTCCTTCGTCAACAACAAAATTGTTGCACTGCGCTTACCCACCCTCACCAGCAACCAGGTGGCTTAGGCTGAATAGAAGTCTATAAGCCCAACTGGGCGTTTATCATTTTAACAGCCGGCAATTCGGGGATTGATTGCAAGCGATTTAAACACCCAAGCAATTTCCTTCCCCTTTCTCATGAAACAACTAACAAACCTGTTATTTCCAATGCTCAACCGAACAGTCCGTACTCGATACGAAGACCTGTCTCTAACGAACAGGAAACGAAAAACCAGATTTCAAGATTGATGTGAATTTAAAACGAAAAATACAATTCATTCTCAGTAGCTGGCTGAAGAGTCTAAGGCTCTGAAAGCGATTGGAAGGAGCATCAGAGAAACTTGCTCCTTCTCGAGTGGGCATTTGGCAGGTGCGAAACTGACAGACATCCTCTGAGAGAAAGAGACTAAGAGCTGGAGAGCGAAAGCCAAAATCAGTTGTGGCAACGGTTTAAGTCTCACAACCACGTCGCAGCACCAATTGGATTTCCATGTTGAGCGGGAGGACTGCCCGAAAGGGGCGAGGTGAGAAATTGAAATCATTTCTCAGTGTCAGGTTGAATATGAAAACCTGCCGCTTATACTTTTCACATTCGCATAACTGATTGTATTGCATATATGTCCATTGTGTGAGAGACTTCCATTCTGTTGCCTCTTTTTTGTTGAGAATTCTCAATCGTGAATGGCATTGGTATTGGGTTTTGACAGAAGGATTTCTGGCTTCAATTGGACTCAGAAGGGCATACAATAAATGGATTTGCGGATAATATGCAGACAGAGGATAAGAAGGCCCAACAGGTTGGCCAGGTAATTTAAAGATACACTGCGAATTTTTTCACAACTTGTCGACTGTTGAAAATCTGCTGATTACCTATGTATAATTAATTAGCTTAGCTCTGATTCTTATTAAATTGTAAATTTGAGTGGGCCAAGAAAAAACTCATTATCCCCCAAGAGGCATCCCCAAGTCGCAGCTGATGCCAATGTCATTGTTGGCTGTGTGAAAAGGAGAATCCCGTCAACTGCAAGGCGAGGGGTTGACTTTGATTTTATTATATAGCTGAAACCCATTGTCATCTCTTTTGCACTCTTGGGATATTATAAGCAGCTACAGTAAAGAGCTCGTTCCTTGCCTCTCGAGGTCAGAGACCCGGCTTTGTCTGGTCCCAGCTTTACAAATTTACTTTATTCTTTGTGGCATTTTGAGGTGATTTAACAATGTGAGGAAAGAGGCTTAAGGTATGTAGCCATAAATCAACGTAAACGAAAATGCATCTAATTAATAAGAAATTACAAAGCTGGTAACATGTTTTGAATTTCAAATCATCTTCACTGTTATCTTCAGCCCTTCATTTTTATATTCGGTATTTAAGGCCAAACTTTATTCTTTTCAGACTCTGCTATCGAACGACTTGCATATCATTTGTTCATTCACCCGCCTGCTTTGTCATATTTGTTATGACGTTTTTGTTTCCTCTGTTTTCCCGTTACTCAATTCAAGTTTTCTGTTTATAAATTTGCATTTCATCAAAACAGATACAACAACAGTCAACTGGTAACAAGAGGAAAGAAAATATCTGTGGTACCTTCTATGGGTTTATCCATGCCTTTGGCCAGCCGGAGAGAGTCATACGAATACCAACGAAGTAAATTTGAATTTCGACGTGTCTCTGCCAGCAAAATTTATGGCTTTTACACAAACACATCCACGTGCTTGTTGTTGTTCTTGGGCACATGTGCCGTATGCGCAAAATTTGCAAAATGTGAATGGCGTTCAGGCGAATTAAAGTTGGGGCTTGATACAAACGTTTGCATACTTATGGGCGCCACCAACTGGAGCCGGAAAATTAACGTTCAAGTGGCTCTTGCGTCCTGGTCTGAGTGTGGCTCCAACTACTCACCTGGCTGCACTTTAATTTGCATATTTAATGCCGCCTTTCTCGGTCTCGACTAGAGCTCATTCAAATCCTGTTAAGGTTCAGTCAAAGTCTATGCCAGTGCCGTCAATACCTTGCAGTCCACGCTGAGTCCCCTTCGACTTTCCTTTCATACCACTTGAGTCAACGTGTGTGCTTTAAAGGGATTTTCATATGCAAACCACTTCAGCCAACGGAACAGCCTACAGGCTCGATCTAAGATTTGGGAACACTGGCAAGCCATATCCAAACTATTATTTTTGTCGCCTGCTGAATAATTCATCCTGGTCGTAAAATTCTGTGCTGAACTATTTTGGCTGTACGAATGATATTTAAATATTAAAATGGTTCGACTTTAATAGAAATGAGTTTAAGAAGTTGAGCTGAAAAGTGAACTACAACTATTACCAGAAGCGCTCCATGCTCCATTTGCCAGCTGAGGGGCCCATTTGGAAGCGTGCCAACTGTCTTCGCGTTTCTTGATTCCAGTCCAACTGTTTCCCTCACAATTACAATTATGTCCCATTGTATGGTCCTCACCGGCTTGTGCGGCAATCTCGAGCCCCAATAACAGTCTGGGCCAGACACCCGTCCCACTGACTCGAGCATCAGTATCATAGTGCACACTTTCTGACTATGAGTTTAGGTGCGGCTTATTGGCTGCTAAGACGACAACTGATGGCTGGGCGTGGCAAGGGAAGGAGGGAATATTTTGTACATATGCCAAAGAGCATGAAGTTTTCTAATTTTACAGACTACATTTTTGTTCCTCCTGTCGTTGCCTCTGGATGCACAGAATTGTAAATAAATCAACTGGCTTAAATAGATTATAGAATTGGACACTCTTTATTAAGTGTGAGCACATTCAGGAGCATTTGGTTGTGTCAAATTAAGTATGTTATTGACATATTCGTAGTGGGAGAAGGGTTTCGTACCTAATCATCATCCCAAGCAAAGCATATTCATTATTATTTATGGAGATGTTCACAAGTTTTTTAAAACATTTATTTGTTATTCCTCAAATAAGCAAAATTAATGCACTATTAAAGCTATCTAAATTACTCAATATCCTGCTTGAGTCTGTAAAACGGCGCAGTCAGACAGCTGTGGAGCGTGGGTCAGACGATCTTCTTTGAGGTCTCGCGCAAAAAGTGCCAAATGCCTTGCCTTGATGTTAAAATGTAATTAGGATGTGTAACATCCAACACACACAGAGCCTCGAACCTAACCAAAACCAACATCAACATATTTATGGGCTTTGCCTGTTCCGAACAGGTCCCGTTAGCGAAGCCAGGGGAGAAGGGAGTGAAGCTGGCGGAGGGCAACACAATGCGTACATTTTCTGTTATTAACGAGAGAATATAGTACGCTTGAGAGGCGGCGCATAAATCTTGTTGGCTTTTTGCCTGCTGTGGCTACCTGTAAATTAAGGCAAGTCATCGGCAGTGTCTCGGGGAATACTGTAAGCAGCCACTGTAGAGCTGCTAATTTGTTTAATAAGAAGTGCTTTTGGTATTTACGATGCGACGGGCTGTCCACAATTCAATTAAATTGCAGCAAATTGAAAAATTGCGTATACGCAATGTGGAAGGGAACGTAAAGGTGAACAGCTGAGCAGATGCTCCCCTCCTACCAGATAGAGGGAGTCGGGAGTTGGGCTGAAGTTGGAATTGATTGGGCTGATTTGCAATGCAAAGCACGTTCCCACTTGAGTACTTACAGAAGTAGGGGCCCAACCAAAGTTGCTTCATTCGAGCAGCTCTGTCGATACAGCTTCTTCCCCTTGTCCACAGGGCTAGCTTGGAGTTCATTGTCTGTAAGGCTCTTGGCGTATGTGCGAACCATTACTCAACAGTCGGCACGCAGTGTTTGACATGTATCCTAATGTATGGCCAGGCAGCTGGACCGTGTCTGGAGTAGACCAATGGCAAATGCCATTATTAATGATGCAATTGACATGCCCAACCGGAGACTGAGAGGAAGGCAGCACAAGAAATATGGCATTACTATTATACTACCACAGATGGAAGGTGCAGCAATTCAACAACATTTCAACAAAATGTTACAGATTTGTAGATCTTTCTATGAAGTGGAAGGTGCGATGCAGCTACTCAGTTTTAATATGAAGGTCTGCTTCATTTAATGGAACTTTTAGTCCTGACATTGATTTTCATTTCGTAGGGTGACGCTTAGTCGTTTATTGTCAACTGTTGCTGACTGACTTAACTTGTTTTCATATTTTGTTTTGTCTCCTTTTTTGTCCTTACACATTGTCTCTACACGCAGTCATGTGTCTCTTTGTGTGTGCGCCTCGTGGCACACTACATTTTGTGTGGACCTTTTGTTTGACTTTGTTTGTTTTGTTTGCTTTGTTAATAGTTTTTAGGATTGTTGTTGGTTTTGCTTTTATTCTCTATCCTTCGGCTTTGCTCCCCCGCGTTCAATGCAATAACAATTCAGTACGTGTTGCTAAGGTTAATCGGCGTCGTCTACGTCCCTCTCTTTGCCTTTTTTTGTTGATCAACAAAGTTTTTGCAAACATTTACTTAGACGATTTCTGTATGTATTCCTTGTTATTACGTTTGATTATGTGTGTATGGCTAATGAAATGATAATGCTTATGAAATAAAATTATGGCATAAGATGGCACAAAAAGAGCCTTAACAAGTGGACAGCAAAAATCTTAGTGTGCGACCGAATGTACATTAAGAGGTTGTTGTGCTTAATAGCTTAATGAAATTAAATCCATATGATAGTCTAATGACATGAAGTCAGTCTCATCACAACTTAGCTTTTTTCGTATTTCGTAATAGAATATATTCACAGGTAGTTCCATATGATCAGAACATTGTGCAATTTAATTATTACATTTAAACAGTTGTATTATTCCTGGCTTAGTTAAAAGTACAATGGTAAACTAGAATGGTGTCAAAGCTGTAAAAAATTTTCCAGCCAGCAAGAATTGTTAAATTTGCACTAAAAAAATAAACAGAAACGACGTTGGAGATGTTCCTTAGTTATGTTATGATGTTGTATCTCGTGCAATATCAACAAGCAAAGCAGAAGAACAAACAGAGGGGGGAAAGCGTGCCAAACAAATGGAGGGCACTTCCAGTTGATGAACAGAGAGGGGTTCGAAGGAAAAAGGAAGCAAATAACGTGGGCATGATGTGTCCCGATAAGCAGCTGCTGCTCGCACATTAGGCGAAAACTCGAGTCGACTCCCTCCACCCCCTGCCCAAACATAAAGAATAGATGGCGAGCCAAATAGCGTGTTTCGTTGTTGCAAGTGCATTTTATTTGGGGGTGTATAATACTCTTGCAATGCATGGCAGAGTGAGGATTCAAGTATGATGCACTTCATCAATTGTGTTAGGATATGAAATTCAATTTTTCTCTGCGGCTTAAGAGTCGGCAACCATGTTGCTATTGCGGTTGTTCGGTTGTTTGCGGCTGTGGCAGGATGCGTGTTGCACAATGCAGTGTCCATAGCCGTATCACTTCAACTTTTTCATTGGTTTTTCGGATGCTTGGATGCTCTGGTCCTCCCGTGCCAACTTAAACACTCTGCTATCCATCTGGCTTAGACAGGGTAGCCCACAGAGGATGGTTGAGTGAGAGGGTGGCTGAAAAAGGGTCTTCGGAAATTACGTATACGCAGCCCTGACTCGTATGCTTCCTGTGCGTGTGAACTGTATTGCAATTTTCTGCCTTTTCCGTCGCTCGTCGCTTTGTTTGATGTGTTTTTAGTAGCTTAATTGTGCGTGCCAGCGACAACAAAAAGCTTCCGACTAGCTGAGTGACTGGCAATCACAGCCCACAGTCGCAGTCCGCACCAACACGCAACTGATCCCTTTGACACTTCAACCGCGTGCACTTCAGTCTACTGTAGTGCTGTAATGGAAACTACATACAACTTGGCCAACATCTTACATCGTTTGTATCGCTTTGTATTTTTTGAAAGCCCATCTGAACGTATTGCACGTGCGAGGATAAGTCGAACAGAACTATGCTAGTTCTGGGAATTTGCGGAAAAATTGGACAAGAAAGAATTTTTATATTTTGCTTCGATATATCTTTCCTGGATGACTGGAGCCTAAAGAATCTGCTACCTAATTCTATTTCCATTTATCGATTTTAATACAATCCTTGGGCACCAGGTCGACCCAATTGAAGCAATTGACCCTTTTTTATTGCTCATTTTTTTGCTCTTTGCATTCTTGTATAAGGGAAATAAACGAGCTCAAATGCAATTTTCACTCTGCTTAGCTGCCATTGATAGCTTGTTATGACCCCTAAGATGTGTCTGTTTTTCTTTCTCTTCTACCTTGGGTTGGATTTTATGCAAATTTCATGCAGAGACATATCGTATATTGTATGCATCTACATACCTTATCGCAGAAAATTCCAAACAAAGTCCACAAGCATTTATAAATAAATGTATAGTGTGGTCCATTTGCCACACTTTGGTATAGAGTCAACTAACCGGACAATCTCCAACAAGTTCATTTGGCCAGACCACTTCAAACAAACCACAGAAGCAGTTGCTTCTGCTTCTGACCCAGTCCTTGTCCCCGACGAGCTCATTAATTTTGCTCAACCAGAAAAGAATAATGATAGGGTCTGAGTGGTCAGTCTAGGGGAAAGGAAGAAATCCGAAGCGAAGCTTAAATTCTTGTGTGATGAAGCCAAAAATATGCATTCAAAAACACGCTTATATTAAAGTCATAAGAACTTAAAGACTTAAAGCCTGTATATGTTGGTAAATATACAAAACTGTTGACTTTTCTGACTGTTAAGAGTTTAGTTAGTTTGCTTTTTGCGATGCATGTTGGTTTCAAGAAGCAAAACACATACAAGCTGCAACAATTTTTCATTTTGGCATTACCTTCGTCCGTCTGCCAGCCTTCGTCAGTATACACATCCTGTTTCCACTACCCAATTAAAAAACTTTTGTAGCTTTTTATACCCTGAACCCATTGAAATTTTAGCTGTAGGTCCTCCTAGTGCCCGCGAAGATCAAGTTTGTTTCCGATATTCGATAACTTGTCGTGTTTTCAAGTGATCGATAAAAGTCGCTATCGAAATCCTGTTTTTTGAGCAAATTGGGTAAATAATAAGAGCCACCAAAAGTGACATGTTTACTCTAGAATAGTATTCTATATTCTTTCATTTAATACCTATCGCCACATCCCCGCTACTACCTCATAGCTATAAATCAAGTAAATAACCCAACTTCTATTGCCCACCAATTGAAGCTACAATTTTAATGCAATTTTTGGGTATACACAAATATTCTATGGTACAATAAGATATACTATAGAAAAGTTCATTAAGATCGGTTTTTGTTTTGTTTTTCGGTATTTTGACTACGCACGTGTTTGCGACTCAAAATCCAAGAATTTCTGTATACATGTGCACACACATATTCACACACATATTCACTTCCATTGTATTGTTTTCACTGCTGCTATTTTAATTAGTTTTTTTTTTCTCAGTAAGACGCAATTATAGATGTGGCTGTTGAGTAGAGGCGGTGGCAAGTGGCGTTGTATGTCGGGAGGAAGCTATTTTATTTTTTATTTTTTTGGGTGGTGTGGCTGTTGAGTAGAGACGGCGGCATGTAGTGCGGTTAGTTGCGAGTTAGAGCCCTGCCAAAGTAACTTTTTTACCCTGAACCCATTAAAAATGGATATAAGGATGTATTGTATTTGTGCGAAAGCCAAATGTATGTAACATGCAGAAGGAAGCATCTCCGACCCCATAAAGTATATATATTCTTGGTCAGCATCAATAGCCGAGTCGATCTAGCCATGTCCGTCTGTCTGTCCGTCCGTCCGTATGTATGAACGCAAGGATCTTAGAACCTATAAGGGCTAGAGACTTGAATGACTTTAGATGTAGATGCTCCTAGCTCCTGCGCAGATCGAGTTTGTTTCCGATAATCGATAACTTGCTCCGTTTCCAATCAATCGATAAAAATCGATATAGATATCCTGTTTTTTGGGCAATTTTGGTAAATAATAAGAGCTACAGTCACCAAACTTGACAAATAGCTTCTAAAATAGAATATATATATGCATTTGGTCTTGGAATAAGAGGGTTCAGGGTGTCCCCTAGTCGGAAACTCCCTCCTTCTTGTTTTTTTTACAATTTGTTGTGTTTCAGTTTTTGCATTGTTTGTTTATGCCCCTGTCCCCCCTTTTTTTGTCTTTTTTTCAGCTGCCACCTATGACAGTTGTCCAGACTATTTGACGACTTCTTTGGTTCTGATGCTGTTCTCTCTGCATGTTTTACGTTTTCTTGCCTTTTTCGTTTGCTGTTTGCCATTTGCAGCTTGACCTGTCTTCGCTCTGGTGCTCCTGATCGACTACCGTCCAAATCTTTTAATGGGCCCATAAACTATTTCAATTCCCTTTTATGACTTGTGTTGGTTTTGCGCGTACCAACCAAAAAAGGTTGCTCCTTTTTGTTTCAAGAATATAATGAGAACCCAGGGACAGGTTTCTACAGTATATCTTCATTGTTCTTATTATTTCACACTATAACTTTATTTTATTCGATGAGTTTTGCTGATAACCTAGATGGACCAGCTTAATCTGACTGTAACGATTGAGAAGTAGACTCATAAGTATTTCAGAGTTATAGGCAATATTTTGAAATCGATGTTTATCTTCAGGGTTCAGTCTCAACAGATTTCGACCATCCCTTTTGATTTACATCAACTAGCATCACAGAAAAAAACAACGGGATTGCTCTACCCTTTCAACTGTCGCTAACCCGACAGCCAATGCAGGAAATCCCCCCTGGCCCACGCTCTTAACTCTCTTCAACTGATTGCAGGCAGCTTCCGTTTGTTGCCAATCCCACGCACGTTCTGGCCATAAAGCGCAGTGCACTAAGCCAATTTTAGAGTGTTTATAATTGAAACTTGCCAAGAGCATCGCAGAATAAAGTCGGGAGTGAAAGAAATGTTAAAAGGGGAAATAATATAGAGCACTAAAGCAAAGCAGGTGTACACACTGAGCTAAAGCTTAGTCCATGTCCGAGTCATTTCCCCCGGAGCGGATATAAAGCGATTTGACTTGGTGACAACATCATTTCCGCAGGGCGTGGCTGTCTATGCAGTGTGAAGTGCTTAGCGGGGACAAAGAATAATGAGCACTTAAACTGCTGTCATTAATAAGGCGACTCACAGAATTTTCCAGCTTAAAGCACAGTACCACGTGCTGCTGAAAAGCGCAGAAAGAAGCGGATAATCGACTTAGAGCTTGCCATAGGTTCAGGTGAGCGAAGGCGGAGACGAAGAAAGAAAGGAAAAAGGAGGTGGCTCGGAGCTCATTAAAAATGAAAAATTAGCTAGACAAGTGGAGCGTCCCATACTACTGAGGATTGGAATATTATGTAAAACAGTCTGAACCATTTCACAAATTTCTGAAAGTAATACATGGAAAAGCCAATAAGATTTTATTTAAAAGAATTTGTTGCTTGTTGGTAAAGTTTGTTGTGATTTGCGTTCCGTTTCTTCAAAATTTATTGGGTGCCTGCAAAAAGTTTATCCATAACAGCCAAGGTAGAAATATATTCCATATAAATCATCTTTAATAGACTTTGCTTATATGAAAACCGGGAAAAGGGCTGAGAAAAATTACCAACCACCTTCTCATACTTTGTCTGTATGAAAGTTCTGATGCGAAGGAAAGGGAAGGTACAAAAACAACAGGAAGTGCTCAACTTGACTAGCAAATTTGCATTGTGTGAATTGCTTCCGTGCTGTTTCGTATATTGCCAGTCACGTTGAGGGGATGTGCTAAGGTCTGAGATATGCCAAGACAAGGCAAATACACGAAACAAGCATTCAGCATTCAGCTGTCCGCCTCCTTGGACCACATTTCTCTTGTCATTTCGTGGTAGTTTTAGAGACTGCGAGGCTTAAGGAGTTATGTTCTTCTAGACTCCCAAGAAACAACAGCCGAAAACCTTAACCATCAACTTTGCTATTGTCACCTAATTCGAGCAGTGTCGAAGAATGCGACATAAATCGCAGCGCTTGCTGGAGGTTAATGAATTTTGGTCTTGAATAATTACTTAAATTTGTATGCTTTTTATTGGACTTCCTTTGTTTCAATTGTTTTGTTCACTTTTTTTCTGTGTGAAAAGATTGTGCTGATGTCTTGGTTTTGGCATTGTTTTGACTTTTGAACAATATTAACCCTTGTTTACAACTTTAATAATTTCTTTTGAATTGGGCATTATATAAACACACTTAAAATAAATATGAATAAGTTCTAACAATAGAAATGCTTCTCTTCTGAAAACATTTCTCAGGGATTTTAAGCATTGCTAAGAATACAAAGTATTCAGTATTGTTCTCCAGAAATATTTAAAGGCAGTTCGGACTCCTCGTTACACCCACGACTAACCCAGCTGCTTTCAAAGTTTCCAAAAAGTTCCCAACGGGCACCTAATTATTTACCTTATTTATGAGAGGCCGTAAAGCTGTTCAGTTAATATGAAAAGCAGATGCCACAAATGTGCTATTAATACTCAATTAATTTGTTGTTATTTCCTATTGCTTACGCAAATTGTTGAGTGCAATCAGTTGAGTGCCTAAGGCAGAAGAAAATAAATTTTCTGTGGCACTGGAATTTCTTTTCACTTTATTTACGTGGCAATGAATTCACCTTGACAAACCTGCCGGGCGAATGGCCCACGCCTCCTTCGAGGGGGATACGGATATTTGCATGCAAATCGAGGCACAGCATCAACATAACAGTAAGCACATAATCTGATTCCAGATGCGAAAAGTGTACCCAAACAAGATGAAGCATGAGAAAGCCATATTCCCAATGTGATGCCCCTTGAGTTTTCGTAGAAGGTGGGCCGATGGATTAGCAAAGGGATAAACTGGGTTTCCTTTAATCCAGAAATGTCAACATACCGTCCTTGTTGATAAAAGGATTCAGAGGGGACACAAACTTCTGCCTCAGCATGCGAAAATTAATAAAAGGCAAGTGTAAACACCGAACGAGGCACTGAAATGTTTTAAGCAACCTCTGCACACTATACTCGGCATCGTTTTTATTTAATTTCCTTGTTCTTGGCCAGGGGTCGGTATGTCAGCCTTTATGGGGCGTGTACCTGTGCGTGTGATGTGGTTCCAGCACTCACATACACACAAATGAGCCCTAAATTAAAAATTCGCCAGGTAAATATTTATTTAGCTTCAAATAAGCAGCAAGACATGCAATAAGAGGGACCCTATATTAGGGGGAGATCAAATTTAAGTAAGGACAAAATGAGAAAAACTGATAAGATCTTATGTCCTTATAGAGCGCAGATGTCAGACATAGATTTCTAGAAAGTTTGCAAATTTTGTTGATCTTCTTAGACTTGCAAAAAAGTGCAATATGATTGCTTGAATTGTTTTTAACTTTCCCTATTCCAGTTCACCAGAAGGCCCACCCACGGAGTGGGCCATAAAAGCACCTCCATAAAACGTTTTTATTATTCAAGCAAAAACCACACGACAATCAGTTTTTCCATTTCAATAATTTGAGATTTTATGACGGGCAGGGGGCTCCTGACCAAAAATACCGTATTTGATTCTCTTTTTGGGTTTTCTTTGCAGGCACCGCTGGGACTCTGGGAAAATGTATTAGACGAGCAAGGCGAAATACTTGGTAAATATAATTTTGCAAATTATTACTAAGGGAGAACAGAGATTCGAGGCGGGGTTACTTCGACAGGGCAAACATTATACAGCAAACAGAGCAAAGCGAGTGAATTACAAGTTATGCTATTTGCTTGTGAGACTGTGTGTGTGTATCAGGGTGGGGTCATTCGAACGATTTCAGGCCGTCAGATGCAGGAGGCATGCATAACTTTGAGCGCTGCAGCCCTTCTAGGGGCCACTTCCACTACCAATTATCTCTTGGAGATTGTTTCCTTAGAGTTTTTTATCAATTGACTGCATGTCCCGTTGCTGCACCCAGAGAAAGTCCTTGTCCCAATTATGTGACAAATACACAATTTTCCAGCTGCAGCCTGCCTGGGTCCCCTCTTGTTGTGTGCAGCAATGCGTATTCAATAAATTTAAGCAGGAAAATTCCATTTAATTTGCATTAAATTTACACCAGCAGCAGGAAGCAGCCAACGAGCGACAGGGAAACCAACGACACAACCAACATCGGACGAATGCAGTTGCAACATTTCCCCTTACAGCCCCCAAAAAGTGTTTTATATCCTCCTGGCGTCTGCATGTTTCATGTATCACAGCTCAGGGTAAGAATTTATTGGATCTGGCACTTGGCTGATGTTGCAGGTAATTGGCTGGGTGGATTTTGTGCATTTGGGATCTGCGAATTCCTAAGTAAAATAACTCTCAATAATTGTTTATTTCCATTTAATTTATCATTTATATAAGTTTTACATCATACTCGCTTACATAAATAATTCAAAATACTCCCGATAGACTCGTAGGTCAGACAGCCTAATCCCAATACTTAGCAGAGTTAATAATATGCGAAAATACTGACTACAGAATTGCTTTCCAGTTACCCAGAGTTCGTTGGTCTCACTCGTCCCATGGCGATATTAAAAAGAGGGGAAATAAAATAATGAGTTTTGATATATGTGCCAGCCTCATCATGCGACGCGTATATGTGATATTTTATAAGTAAATATCGTGTTTTTGCCAACGAAGCAAATAACGCAACAAATTTAAAAAGGTTAAAATAAAAGGCAAAATAATTGCATTAAATTTATAAAAACAAATGAAATAAATTAACTACAGTTGGTTATCTTTTTAATTTATGTTTATACAAAAGCTACTCTCATTTTGACGATTTACCTGATAATCAGAAAGCTGCATTGTTTCGGATCAAATTACTATTTTTGCTTTTTTTTTTTTTCAAATTGCTCAGGCAATTTAGAAAGTCTAGTTAAACTTAGCTTTTCACACATAATCATTTTTAAAGTGGAAATAATCCAATTGCTAACTCTGTGTAGAAGGATGAAGACGAAATCCTAATTACTGCTTTACTTCAGTTCCATCTCTCTTCTGACCTTACCTCTCAACTTAACCAAGTCAAGTCTAGAATGCTGCCGCAGCCTGTTGTTCAAACTCTGCCTGGCTTCAGGCGCAAAATTTTATTCGGGTTGTGGCTAAACATTTTTTTGTAACACAACACACGCTTGCAATGTTCTTTCCCCAATCCCTCTTTTTTGATTTTCTGTGTTTCTTGCGCAATTTGGAACTTCGGTGTAGTTGGCAAATAAAACCACTTCTGTCATGGTTGTTGTTGTTTTCCATGACAGGCCAGGCAGCATCCTTCAAAGAGCAGAGTCAGCATAACACGGCAGACTCTCCTTGCAGCTCCTATCCAGGTTGGTTATGCAGTGTCTGGGGATGAGGACAGGCAGCATCAGCTTCGTGGCAGACGTCAGTGTCTCACCTCGCAGACTGGAGGGACCACATAAAGTGTGATTTCGGGCGCATATGCATACAAGCCCATGACATACGTGTTTGTATCCCGATATAAGAGGGCACTGACCATCAGCATGTAAAAGTGTCAATCATACGCCCCGTGGTACCGTCCCACACGGCTGCTTCCGTCGCCTCGCTCCATTGTTGCTGTTATTATGATTATCGTCATTGTTGTCCCATTTTCGCGGAACGGGCCAACCCGCTTACCCTTCGCTGCATTTTCTCTTGCTGCCACATATAATGAAATATAAATATTGTGATGTTGTCGCTGATGTTTTTGTTGTTGTCCTTTGTTATTTTTACGGTTTCTGCTGCTATGTAAAGCAGACACATAATAAATATTACTCTTGCCAGGTTGTAGTTATCATCGCTCGTTGCAACCCACAAAAGGGCAGTAAATTGAAATTTTGTGAAATTTATTAATTTGCTGCATTTTTGATGATGTGGCAAAATTATTTTGTTGTCAGCTTCGAATTGATCGCATAGCGGTTGAATTTGCGTTTTGTGTGAAAAAATAATGTGAATAATACACAAATAATTTATACTGAATTAATAATTCAGGTTGTTCAAAATAAAATTGAATATATTTTTAAATAAAATTAAGTTTAAGAAGTAAGAGGTTCTAGTCGGGAGGTCCCGACTAGGGAATACCCTGAACCCTCTTATTCCAACACAAAATAAATTAAAAAAAAAATATTCCCTTGGCAGGGTTCGAACTCGCAACTGACCGCATTACTTGCTGTCGACTCTACTCAACAGCCACACCAATAATTAAGTAGTAATGATAAAAAATAGAAACTAAAATAGCTTTACAGAAAAAAGTCGCAATTACCATGCTGGTAGAATGCGAAGCAGACGCGCGTGAATGTGTGTGTGTACATGTATAGATAACTTCTTAAAGCTGCCCCATCCAATTGCGCAGTTGCATATAACTTTGAAATTTTCTACAGTATAACTTATTGTACCATAGAATATTCTAAAAAAATCAATTGTATTTAAATTGGTTGGCAATAAAAGTTGAGTTATTAACTTGATTTATAGCTCTGGTAGCGGGGAGGTGGCGATAGGTATAAAATGAAAGATACTTGACATATATATAATATTCTAGAAGCAACATATCATGTTTGGTGACTCTAGCTATTATTATTTACCCGATTTCTTGGAAACGGAGTAAGTTATCGATTATCGGAAACAAACTCGATCTGCGCAGGCACTAGGAGCACCTACATATAATTTCTAATCTAATCTAATTTTAAGTCTGTTGCTCTTAAAGGTTCTGAGATCCTTGCGTTCATACATACGGATGGACAGTCAGACGATCAAGAATATATATGGGGTCGGATATGCTTCCTTCTGCCTGTTACATACATTTGCATTTTTGCACAAAAACAATATACCCTTTTTACCCATTCTCAATGGGTTCAGGGTATAAAAACGTCTAATGAAATAAAGCTGCTTCGTCAAGCGCAAAATATCAAGCGTAATTCACACAGAGCCTGAAAGCCTGTGAAATCCAAAGCTGGAAAATTTTACGCCTAAAACTTATTGTGGCCAAGAAAATGTGGCTTAACAGACAAAATGCTTCTTAGTGCTTCTAGGAGATAAACGTCTGGCAACTGGATGAAGGTTTATGAAGATGTTGAGAGATGTTTGGTAAAGTTAACTTTCATGAGTGATTTATAGCTAGCTGAAATTAGTGAAGCACAAGCTTCGTGCTTTAAAATAAGCACAACAAATAGAGGCATTGTCCTAGGCCTTCCTCCTAAATACGGCTCTCAAAGTACATATAGGGACACATAAAATCAGTCCATTATATGTGTAAATTGGACAAAACACTCAAAGAAATATGAAATATGTGTGCAATTTGTCACTTTATCGCTGTTTTCACCAAGATTACGTATACACAGCGTACGCCACTGAAAGGTAAACCATATTGGATTTCATCCTTCATCGCTGACTCAAACACGAAAATCAAAGTTTTTGGCATCTTCTCTTGCATCCAACAACAATCACCAAGTAGCAATCTCTTAGTCATATCTCCTCTCGCATTAGCCCGCCAAATTCCGACTTCAACTCCTGACACTACTTTCCGCAATGTTTTATTTAGAGTGTTTTTATATATGTTTATACCTTTCACACAGCAGCAGCCTCATCAGAATGCCTTGGGGGCTGTGCCTCAACTTTGACATTCCCGTGTCGTTTTCTCGCCCTTTATTGCGTGCCATTACTTTAATATTTTTTTGCCTTCAGTTCGATTTACCTCACAGCAATCGACGAAGGAGCTCTTAATGGGTTCGTTGTACCCTCACATGCGTACATACACATAGATGGGCAGAGGTGTGGCTCTCCCTTTCTGTAGCCGTTGCCTGCCTTCAATGTATTTCAATTATTTTTATTGGCTTATCATAAATTATAATGCCCCCTGGCCTTGGCTTCCATATTTTTCCTGCTACTGGTCAGGCATCGCCCGAATCGCCTGCTTCCTTCTGCATGCTTCCACTTGGTTCATCAGATTTCACAGTTGTGTATTTCTTGCCCTCCCCTCGACTGCCCCTTGGTTGCGCCCTGTTTTTTGAGCAGGTCTGGAACACATGTTGAGCCTTGTTTTTGGCATTGCCGCTTATTGAAAAACTTTGCCAAGTCGTTGCGTGGTCCCCTTCGTCTTGTTTAAGAAAACTTTCCGTTAAGTGGCAGCAACTTTTCGTTCTCCTACAAGCATTTTATTATTTCATGGAATTTCTTTGCTGCCACGTTTTGCATATTTTATTTTGCCGGTAAAACTTTATAGAGTTCATTATTTGCAGCAACTGCGCGTTAATTACTCATGCATTTGGCACTAAGAATAATTGAATTGTCTTTTGGATATTCCTGTTTGCAATGACTCAAATGAGAGCTCGACAGTCTGGCAATTGGTTTTCAAATTAAAACACCCTAAAATGGTTTCAACGTGAAATTAGTTCTTTCGCATTCGCCCCAATAATTTTCATCATAATGCGTTGTTAAGCAAATCTTTAGTAATGTGCAGCAGCGAATCCTTACATAGAGTTTAGTAAATCAATTGCTATAAGCTCGCTTTGTCCGTAGATTTCATCGTTAACCAAAACATCAGACTTCACTCAAATACCTCCCAATGGCATCTGTTTATTCATCTCTGAAGCCACTCCCACAGCCCATTATTCATTCATTGCAATTTGGCACAGTTCCCATGGTGCTGCCACATTTAACACGCCGCATTGCATTCGCGACTCTATTACACGACATTATCGCAATTTTAATTATCACGCCATCTTCATCAACATCATTGCTTTTGTTGCTGTAATTGTTGCAGCTACTCTGACTGTTGCCAACCGCACCGCAAATGCAATTTCCGTGCAAAATATTTGCACAAAGGAACAAAAACTTTCTTCATATATTTCGAGTTCCATTCCTCCCTCTCTCTCTCTCTCTCTCTCTCTCTCTCTCTCTCTCTCTCCCTCTCTCTCTTTCTCTCTCCCTCTCTTTCTCTCTGTAGTTTCTGTGCAGCAAATAGAGAAATAGAAAAAACATGACTCGAAGACGGGGCAAAAGTTTCCTCGTAGCACGAAAAGTATGCTTCTCCCGCTGCATACTTTGCGGCGTTTTGCGCACTTTGTAAATAAGTTAAAAGAATTTGAAAAAGTAAAATGAGAAAAAATTGTTGAATGCCGCTTCGCTGGTTCAAATTAAAAGAAATGTGCGGTGGGGAAACGGGAAATGCGCAGAATGACAGGAAAAAATGAACTGCTGAAGTTTGCTTTTCCAATTGTGTTGTAGTGTTTATTGTTGTTGTTTTTTTTTGCTTGTCTCATGCATAACGACAAAATGCACTTTGTTTGATGAGCAACCACGGTAGACAACCCGACAGCCACATGGCCAATATCAGCCAAGTCTAGCATATGCCAAAAAGGGGCGGGTAATATAAACAATGGCAAGCACAAACTAGTTTGAAAGAGGGACACAGCCAAGGATAAAACAAACTGACGGCTTTCGTTTGCTTCTGTTCTACCTTTTCGAATGCAGCTTCCTGAAAAAATAATGAGAAATTATTGGCGCATTGCGCCTCGAGACGACCGATTGTCGCAGTCGTCGTAAGCCCGGGAGAAAGACCTCGTTTACAGCTTGTTGCGGACAGCTCACATTACGTATACGACACGCATGCCTGATAGCTCTTTATTGGAGGCAGTTTAGATATTTTATCTGTTGTTGCCTCGGCTACATAATCTAATTCTGAGCCAACTCTCAGCACTTCATCGCCTCTGTGCAACATTGTGGCTGCTGCATGTTATAAAATTCTGCTTAAATTTACAGCCATAGCATGTATTGGAAATGTTTTCCCATGCTATCCGGCTTACAGCAGGCTACATTCTGATACACTAAAGTAGAGCACGGCTGCCAACACAATGCAAGGTTCTGTTCTCGTATTAAATTTCATGAAGTTGTTGCATTCTAGATGTTCCTTGAGGGTACGATGGATGGGTAGCTATCACAAGTTTTTGTAGCTGCTTTTCCGTCGTGATATTTATTATTGTATACTCTTTATATTTTCATGTATAATTTTACCAACCAACTTCAACAGCTATCTCCACTTTGCTTTCTCGCCCCCTATATATCAAGTGTGTATTATCGCACTTCCACTTCAAATGCCTTTCCCTAATTTTAAAGCTCAACACTTATGCTGAGAAGCACACGTGAGGCGATTAACATAATTAGATGTGCAAATCCAACACTCGACACGCCAAAGACAAAGCCCCGTCACAGCTCAACCTATACGCAGAGCGATACGAAGGGAAAGCTGTGGAAAAGATTTCCATAAAGTGTAAATATTTGCATGGTGAAAGTGGAGACGAGGTTCAGCAGGTGGCATCAAGTGACAGGAGACACAAGGATAAACACAAACAAGGACACGCTCAAAGAAACAACCGCATCCGCATTCTCATTCAAAGCCACAGCCGCAAATTGCGCCTCAGTCAGAGGACCTTTTCGTTGAACCTTTGACACGCACTTAAGTGCTTCAACATAATTTCCTAAAGTTCTGTGTGAAATTTTAATTTTTTCCCGCACACGCTATCACACACACACTCACAGATATACACCTAAGAGCATTAATTAGCTTAAGTTTTCCTGCCGCCATTTTGTATCCCCAGTGAGTCCTCTTGCGGTTTCTGATGAGGTGACTACATCAAATTAATTGCCTTTTTGGGCTACTTTCTGTATGTATGTGTGTGTGTGTGTGTGTGTGTGTCTATCTGCACATGTATTATCCTCTCTTGGTATTCACTTTATCTGTTCTACTCTTAACAATTTTCATTTAAATTTTACTACCAACTTTTTGCATTATTGAGGAAATGTTAAGCAACAACTGCCCCTGGGCAACTTGTCAGGTGAAAATCTGTGCGGACCACGTACACACACACGCACAACCATTAACATCCATCCTGCCTGAGCTCCTCAATATGTCATTCGGTCATGTGGCCACAGCCTCAGAGGCTCAACTTTAAATTGAGTTTCTTTGGGGAACTTTTCATACAGAGAGAAAATACAGAAGAATTTAATAGACAAGTTTGCTTCTGGGGGTCGCTGAGGGCGTGGCACTTTGTATGTGTTGATTGCAGTTTTGTTATTCATGGAATTGTTTAAAAATTTAGATTGCTGCGAAACTTGCAACGAGTGTTTGAGTTGTTGTTGTTAGTGCAAGTCAAGCTGTACGCACTTTGTGTAAAGACGAGATTTGGAAGCGAAAATCATTATCCATGGGTAAAAACACTTCATAGATCGATCAAGTAAAATATTAAAATTAAGTTCTCCTGCAATTCTTACATATTTATCTTAACCCTTTCAGCAACTATTTTCCATTTAGTCCCAAGTAATCCACTTTAAGCGGTGCAAGTATTCTTGTTGTATCCATTTAGTTGTTTTAGTCGCATTTAATTGTAATTAAAAATCGATTTCTGGACTCTGCAGAATGTGCAAGGACATTGTTCCCATTTTTCCCTCCCTTGGAAATCCCCATTTAAAGAATTAAACAAAATTTGCAAGCATAATGTTATTAATTAGAAGAAACCCCCAAGCTCAATCCTCTTTCATTCTCATTCCCATTTTCATTCGCTTTCTCATTCTTTCTTAGAGCTAGCCCTTTCGGGTATTATGTCAATTAGCTGCAAGCCGCAGCTAGAAGCACGTAAGCGAAACCTGGACAATCCATTCCGAACATCTTAGCGTGCCGCGCACGTCGCTCAGGGATGCCCCTCCCTTCTATCAATTCTCCACTCATTTACCTTGTTAACAACGCGATAAAACTGTAAAGTGAAGCCAATTCATTAATTAAGCTGGGCATCGGACTGGAGCAGCAGGAGGATACCCACACAATTAGATGAAACGTGAGCTGACCAGGAAGCAAGAGGATGGGAAGGTGGAGGCACCCAAACATTGAGTTACCTTTGTTTTGCTGTTTGCCTGTCTCACCTGTCCTGAAATTGGCATCATGAACCTGAATTTTCCTGGGAAACCTCTTTGTAGTTCACCCAACGAAAAGTGAGCAACCTCGTTGGCTATTGAACCGTTCGAACATCAGAGCCTGGGGCAGAGGAGTAGATGAGGATTCACGGGGATTCAAGAAGTGGCATTCACCGTGTCTCATTGAGTGGCAAACGCGCTTACAGCTGAGAGGGGTGGCTTTTGTAGTTGTTGCTTTGTCAGTTGGCATATTGCGGTCGAGTGTCATCGAACATAGAATAGCTGAGAGCCGACACACACACACTCCCATTGACACTGACAAGCACATACTCATAGCTGTTGGTGTCAATGGCAAAAGATAAGATGCCCCATCGTGCAGCCAGTTTGTCACATCATTAGGTCCTTAATTAGCTCAGCCAGCAGCTGCTGCACTCTAAAGGGGATAGAGGGTAGAGGAGAATACGTCTTGTCTGTTTTGCATATAGTTTAAGCAGCAGACAAATATCCTGATGTGCTTACTACCATATATTCACACTTCCCCTACCCCACACAAGCTATTGAGTGCAGTCTTAGCCTTTCTTATCCTGCCGCCTTCCATTTGAGTGGAACTGTACCAAAATGAGCGAAGGATTCTAAGTGCAAATGGGAACTGGCCTAGGTTCAATGCGTCTGTAATCCCCATCAAAGGAGAATAAAGAAAAAAGTGTTGCAGTTTGTTGCATGTTGAAGTGGGAGAAAGGCATTTACTTTAAATTGATGTTGAGTAAATGGATAACAACCAACTAACACTGAATTGTCTGCATACTATTGTCTAACCGAATCCAATTTCCAATCATCTCCACATTCACTAACTATTAAATTACTTTACAATAATTTCCCTGACCATGGATAAGCGCCCATGGTTTGCCTGACAACATTTCCATACCAATTAGTGCAGCATGCAGCAAAATTTGACTATCGCAGTGGCTACGGGTGAGCGTGGCCAGGGCATAACTGGAATGTTTTGAGGTTGCAATCGCGGATTTGCCAACTGCCCACATGTCGCATTGTTGATTTACGGCCACATCCGAAGAGCAGACAGCAGAGAGAATGGAGTGCGTGCCTCGAGGGAACCACAAATGCCGCATATCTGTGCTGCAGTTGCATTGCTGGTGGCTTGGCGGTTGCCTGTGGTGGTTACCTGCTGGCTGCATTCCTGTTGACACCCACACAAATAGTTCACGCTCGGCAGGAAAGTGCCCAATTGGGGATTATGCTGATTTAATGACCACGAGCCGCATATGAAGCGTGTTCAAATTGGCATCTGGCATTTGGAGACCCAATTCAGAGCCACAATGATTGAAAAAATTGGCTTAAGTGCTTAACTAATGGTAAGCATGGCAATAAGCCGGTTCACAAACATGCTCCCACATGCACATTCACATGCACAGGCGAAAACTAAGTTTGGTCGACGTGATGACCCTGACATAAATCTCCTGCCATTTGGGCAGAAAGGAGTTGCTTGCGTGAGCTTCCAACATTTTTAGAGTGTGCTTCCATTAAACGTTTTCCGTTAAAGGCCCTCAGAGCACGGTTCATAAATAAAGACAGAAATAGTTAGAAGTAAGCAGGAGACAGTTAATTGGTTTTTAAAGGGAAACAAAAAAAGGTTAACTATGAGAGAGAAGCATTATATAAAGTTAGAGATAATAATATGTGTTGCTTGTAGGATTCCGTTTCCATAGCAACCTTTAAAAATAATTTTCTTGGAAATAATTCCATTTGAGAGCTTTAATTGAATTACATAAAGGTTTTTTTTTCACAATTCACAATATTTAAATAAACATAAAATGTCGACTCTGAAAATTTTTTTAATTTACATTGCAGCTTTTTGCTTACTTTGTCATAATTCAAACAAATTAAAAGTAATTGAGCAAACATTTGACGCATTTTAATTAAACAATGCAAGTGCAACACTGAATAACAGACTGAATAACTCTGAACTAGTGAGTGTCACATTTTATATCAGAACAATTACACACACAGAGGGTGCCAACTAACGACGAATCGCAGCTGTAAATTGCAAATGCAATTCACGGTTTTCCCCATTTTCCAACCACAACAAAATGTCCACTTAAAGTTGCAGTTATGCAAATGCATTTAGCCCTTTTATGTGTGCGTCCACGTGTAATTGTGTGCAAGAGTGTTCCTGTGTGTGAGTGTGTGCTATGCGTGAAATTTATTTTTCTCTCAATGACAACGCGTGACCAGCAGAGCAAATTAAAGGTGTCTGGCTGGACTGGGCAAATATTTGAAAATTGTAATCTAACTGAAAAAAAAGTATGTAACAAAGTCGGTTTCTAATTTGGGCCAGCAAAAAGTGGTTACTTTATTTTTGCGCAAAACCATAAGTAAAAGTTTCTTCTGGCTAAAAGCTTTCGAGACAATGTGAATTTAATAATTGGCCATTTCCACAAGAAGTTTGGCATCTAGCTGTTTGAGCTGCTCTTTTTGCTTGTTTATTTTAAATTTATTTAAAGTTAATTTGACAGAAATTGAAATTCTGCAGGGCAAGTTTGGGGACTATTAAAAAAGAGCAAGAACAACTTTGCAAGTTTGGTTGAAATTTGAAACTGAGCAGCAAAATGGACGCAATATGGCATTTACTTCCAGGCCATTAAGGCACAGTGACACACGCGGATGTTGAAAAGGCCACAGGGGTCATGGGGAAGGGAGACCTTTGTCTAAACTTTGGGCCTGAATTTGCTTGTTGCCATTGTATTGACTTTTTTGTCACCTCTGCCACTGTGACCCTTGTCAGCTGTTCTCCGTGGGACTGGGAGAGAGAGGGGGCGATAACTGTGCCGATAATATCGGGCTTGCGATGTGCTTAATCACGGGCCTTCGACTGCAGGCGAGCAGATCGAATTCAAGCAAAAGCCTCCTTATGCGCAGATTATCATTGTCAAAGCCAAAATCATAATAAATCATTCGTTTTCAGCAGTGGCGACAAACAAAGCAAGTTCCTTGTCTTTAGAAAGTTTCCAAGAAGCCTGCACTTGAAGATTTGCTAACTTGCAGTTCCTCCTTATTATATTCTATCTTGTACTAACTAACAAGCACATAAACCGAGTTATAGCAGCATTTTTTCTGCAGGTGCTCAGCAAATCTCAACCTGCATCTATAAATAAGCTCGCACTCGGCATAGGCCTGAATCGCCAACAAGCCCCATTGCAAAAATATCAGGAAATAAATGAGAGGATTGCTTAGGGTTAGCTGGTCCGGGGTTTTATTAATCTGACTTATGCTTTTTGGGTAGCTTTGTCATTTTTCACTTTTAATGTGCGCCACGGGACAGGCAAAGTTGGCTCCCACATCAACCAGATAAGAAAGAAAAAAAGACCAAAATTTACCATTACTGGCATTTAAGATTTCAGATGTTAAATAAACTCTGTGAATAATACATCAAATTGAGTTGCCATTGAGAAATTAAGGGAAACGAAGCAAACACTTTTCCACTCTTACACGCTGGCCAACTTTCTGCTTTGTCATAAGCATTGATACGGCAGCTCGTCCGTAGCCTGGCCATAAAGGTAGCCACAAAATTTAATTAGTCCTGGCACAAACACACACATACAAGAGGAACAACTTCTACTACTTAGGCTACAACAAACAAGCACATTGACGGTCGTTAAAAGAGGACAATGACAACGAGGACAACTACCGAGCTGACAGTCGCCACGATGCGAGAGACACTGACGTTTTATATATTTATGAGCTTCAGAGAGAACTACAACAATAAGTCGACCAATAGCAACAACACAATGCACAAAAGGTAAACTTCATTTTGTCAATGAACAGAAGACAATCAAAAGGCAGAGGCGAGAACTATTGTGTGGGTGTGTGTGTGTGTGGAGGGCGCGTCGTATAGCGTTTGCTGACTTCCGTTTCCGTCAACATTGGAAACGTTAACGGTGTAAGTCAGCCAAGACGAGTCAGACAGTCTGTCCGGCAGTTAGTCTGGTTAGTGGCTAATTTGCAAATAGAATTGAGGCATTTAAGAGAAAGAAGTTCTAAGGCGAGCAGCTTTTTCACTTTAATTAAATCTTGCTCCTTTGCCTGCTGGCGCAGGTGGAAACATTAGCAGAACACTTTAACTATGCAAAAGGAATTGTTATTTCACAGAAGCATTCGTTTGCTATTTGCTTCGAAAGCCTACCTGTATATAAAGCGATTATAAAGTCTTATGGTCGGTAGGCAGATTAGACATATTGTAATTATTTATCGTGTCAATTATGTTGCGTTACCTTATTTTGCATTTACCTGTTTACCATAGCCCAATAGTTAACAACAAAGATATATGCACACAATTTGCTCAGAATAACGAGGCGTATGATTAATGCAAGCAATTGCGGCGAAAACATTAAGCAAACGACCGGTAAACCAAACAGATTTTCATGTTTTCAGTCACTCAACCTGTCAGTCAGTAGCTATGATTGTAGATGAGCTTGCTTAGGCTTTTATGTTTTTATTGGCTGCAAAATTGAATTCTGTTGAAGTATAAAATGCATGGCAACCGCTGCCTTTCAGTGGTATTCATGGCCACATCCGAATGGTTTGAGCAATGGCCATCGATGGGCCGGCAGCGTGTTTACTCTATAAATATTTGATTTAGTTGCTGCTGCGTCGTTTGTTTTCATAGGCCAAAGCCATATCCCTCCAGTGATTTCACGCGGACATAAATCGCATTTGCCTGTGATATATCAAGGCAGGCAATTAAATTTGATTGACTGGCAAAGGACGATGCATGCGTTGAGTTTCTTCTTTGGCAGCAATCCTATGAAAATTAATTAATATGTTTGCTGAATATATGAGTATACAGTTAGATTTGTTGGATCGTTTCTGATCCCCACTTGCAGTCACATAAATTATGAGCTTATGGATTAACTACAGTTCTTGGCAGGTTGCTGCTCGTAAGTCGAAGTCATTTGTCATTTGTTATAATTTGCGATTTCGTAGGAAGAGAAAATTTCTCAAGCCAGCTGCCTTCGGCCGTTAAACTGCCAGCAATAACAACTGCCAACAACAAGAACACCCATTAACATCAACTATAAAAAAAAATAAAAGATGGCGCACATTCGACATGAAAATCGACTGGAAAGCAATTATTTACACTCCGGCAATAAAAAATATGCCACAAGCTGCGCCGGCACCACGCCCATAACGCCGCCTCTTATCCCGCCAAAGTTGAGACCACGCAAAAAAGCTGAACAAAAAATGTGTCAAAAATTGGTGTTGTAAAATTTATTACCTTTCCTTTTGGCTGCGCCTCTTCTTCTGTGGAATTGAGTTTCGCGTGTCCCGACGAGATTTTTATGGCCCCGCATGAAATTAAAAAGGGGAACTTTTGATTTTTACAACCTTGACGCTTTTAAGCATTGAGTTTTCAAAACCAAATCTGAAGGCTTAACTCATGAATAGGCCAGGGCTGTGCACAAAATCTAATTATGAAAATGGAAAATACTCAAAGCCCGCATACGCCAAGGTCGTGATTTTGACATTTTCAATTTGTTGGCCATCAACAGAATACGCATAATCAATCAGTCATAAAAGATTTTTTCCTTGCTTTCAGGCTGAAAATGTTGCAACGCCCGCATTGGCATTTGGCCACATAACGCTACCCCCATTCAGCATCCTGTGAGTCCGAGAGTTGAGTGTTTAAAGCATGGCGACGGCCACATCAATGGAACTCATCAGCTGCCTGGTGCTGCTGCTCGGCCTGCTTATCCACAGCGGTAAGCAAGTCGACTCTGCTGATGTCCTTCTGAAGCCCTGACCTAACGAATTCCATTTTATTCTCTCGACAGGCTACTGCATAGACTGCTTCAAGTGCGTTTCGTATAACGGCGCCAATAGAGCGTGCGATGATCCGTTTCATAATAATTATTCCACCGCCATACTCGAGTCGCCCTGTATGGGCGGTCGCAAGGGTCGCGATGGCCTCTTCCCCGCAACGGCCTGCATTAAAATCGCCGGCTATTATGGTGAGTGATAGTGCAGAGAATGGATGGATAATATGATTAAATTGCAATCGCAATTGCAGATGACACCGGTGAGACGATAACAGTGCGAGGCTGCGCCCTGGACAGTGGCACACTCACAACAGACACGGAGCTCATAAGAATGTCGCATTGTGGTAAATTCTACTATGACAACAGGTGCGTGACCCAACCAAGCATATCTTTTATTTTATGGCGTGCATGAGCTTTATTACCTGATTTACACAGCTCCCTTATTAGGGCAATAAACTGCGTACTTTGAATTTGTAATATTTTATGAACTGATAGAATTACCTGATGCGCATTAAGGCAATCTTTTCCTTGATCCCTCAACCGATATGAAACATGTACTGGCTAACATTACATTTAGATTATGTTAAAGAATCGCTTTTACTGACAGATAGGTTGCAATATTCATTGCTAGTGCACAGTTCATGCTGCATACTCACCACACTTTTACATAAGAATATGGCAAATGCCATTTTGTATAGTTATCCAACATAACGCACAATGTTAAATGATGATAATTTGTTTAATGCCTTGTGCTCCTTATGTGCACAAGTATAATAAACCTCATGATTAAGCTGGCGCACAGTGTCGTTTGGAAATATTTCGTGTTCCCTGACGTATATTAAATAGCCTGCAACAAAATTCATATGTTACCTTTGTGTTGAACATTCTGACACTAATATATTCCCATTGTCGGAGCCATAACTTAACATTATCTGCGCTACCCATCTTCTGTTTCTTTTAGATACGTACACGGCTGTCTTCAGAGCTGCAGTGATGCGGATGCCTGCAATGGCAGCCACCCAAAGGACGTCGAATCCGTGCTACTTAGCATCGCCCTGCTGCTCTTGGGGGCTGCAAGGTAGCAGTAAGAGCAGCAACTGGAGGAACAACAAAAACAAAAGTAGCTTGCATCCCATGAATAATGAGGGGATTTAGCTAAACTGGATGTGAAAAAGCATTTAAGATAATCCAGCTGCGCGAAATATTTGTACACAATTCATTCGATGTTCTATCTCTATCTCTTTCACCAGCTATTGTGTGTCCCGACTTCCCTCTCTCACTCTTTCAGTGTCTACAATTGCACATAATAGTAATTGCACACAAGGATAAAACAGGATAACTCGGCAAAAAAAAAAAAAACAAAACAAAACAAAGCGAACGTATTTATATGGAATTCATCAAGCAATTATGTGATTTATAAATGAATATTTAACAATAATTGATGAAAAATGAACAAAATTTAAACTAAATTTAAACTATTTACTATTTTTAAAAAACGCAAAGCGCTGCTAGGCAATTATCGAGTCAAAATCAAAGCTAGACAAAACGAGAATTCAAATTCAATTGCAATTATTTTTAGCGATTAGGTACATACATATTTACATTTTTACTTACAAACTCACCTGTGTATTGATCGACTATTGTAAATAGATTTATTAATTTGTTAGAAACTGCTGAATTTTAGGCGACAATTATTTAAAAGCTACGGGAATGTATGAATGTTATAAATTAGCGGCCATATAGAAAGAGTTGACGATTGTAGAAAACTGCGAAACAAGCTGTAAACGAATATAAACAACTATATTTAATTTCAATTATTTAAACGGAAATCAATTTTATAATTAATTTAAGTATGATTAATGTTGATTTCCTTACTGTAGCCAAGCGTAGCATAAATCGTATTGCACAGGTAAACCAACCACATCTGCGACTGTGATAAAGAGCTTGATTCATCAGCTGATTACCGGCTGGGCTATCGCACCAGAGTCTACAACAACTAGAAAGATAAGCTTTTATCAATGGTATTACCAATTCTAGAAAAAGTTCCATAAGCAATATTGACTGTCTGACAAGCGCATAGTTCCCATTTGAAAGTCGAACAGAATGTCTGGTAAGCAACGGGGCACAAATTGATAGTCGGTAAAGAACTAACGCTTTCATTAATCCTTTGCAGTCCATAGTTGGTTACACTATAGCCACGGCTCTTTGCCGCAAGACGCCGTTGCTGCTGGTCATGACTCCGATGGCGATACCATATTTATCGGGCGTGCCTTCTACAACAACGACATGCTGCCAGCAAAGATCATACCAAACAAGGGCAAGGCCTACGTGGCCTATGCCGGCCAGGAGGTAGAGCTGGAGAACTATGAAGTGCTAAGTGGTCACAACTACGTGTGGTTACCCGGTGCAAATGGCGAAGTGCCCATCGGTGCCGTTCCAGTGGGTCGCAATGTGGATGGCGAGGAATTGTATGCCGGGCGCGGCTACCATGCCGGCAGCCTAACAGTGGGCAAGGTACATCCCTCACATGGCTGTCTGTACATACCCTACGACTCGGAGGAGGTCAAGATCTTTGAGTACGAGGTACTGTCGCGCCTCATGCGATAGGCGTTTGTTAACAAATGTTTTTACATAGGTAGATTTTGTACAATAAACTGAAACTTTTATAGAATCTTTACTACCGCCTTATCTCTAACTCAATTAAACTGGCTAAGTTACCTACTGTTCAATCTATTTATAGTTAGTGCAATATGCCGTCATTTGTCGCATTGTATGATCTTTATGATGAACCTCCACTGTTCGCAGCTCTATTTAAAATTAGTTAACTCAAACCTGGCCCGCAATGAAAAAAATGTAGTACGACATCAGTTCTTAGTTAACAAATAAAACGAATTATATAAGAATTAATTTTACAACATGCTAAATTACATTAAGCCTAAACTTTTAATTAAAAAGTCTAACTAAAATTTACGAACTCAAATGAAAAACCAATAGGACCAAGCTAAATCTATGTGCAAAGCTTAAGAAAACATCAATAGCATTTTATAAATGAGAATTGTTAATAATAATAACCAAACGAATATAATTACGATTTATAGCTAATTTATGTTTACAATTACACTATTCATTTTTACACAAAGCGAGCTTGTAATGGTTTCCGCATTCAAAAGAATAAAATCTAATGTAAAAAATGCAAAGTAAAAAGATTACACACCCTTTTTGATAAGATAACAAAATTTTGCTGAACTCGCTTGCTTGCAATGCAACAAAAGTATTTAATCAAAAGCAAAAGTTTAAATAAATCAAGCACCTGATTGGCTAGCAATTGAAATAATAAAATTCTTCAACACAGTTCACATATACAATTATAAAAAAATATAACTAAAAGTAAAGAACGACCAAACAAAGTGTATAATATATAACGTTGAAAGTTTCATGGCAAAACATTGCTAAACATTTTTGAATGCAAATGTATTTAGCACCTAAGAAGTTTATATTTATATTTAAGCGCAAGCGGAAAACTAGATAACGCAGCTACTAAAACTAATCAAATTGAAATAAAATTGTTTCTTTTGCATTTAAATGCAGGCGTACAACTTTTTCTGGCGCTAAGATAGAAAATACAAATACATGTGAACTACAAAAATTTCTAAATAAATCCGCATATATATATATATATATATATATATATATTGAAATTTAAATATTTTATACGTGTTTAAATAAGTCTATTCATATTTACATTAATCTAAAAGACTCTTGACATACGCGGCATCCTCCTGAATAAACTTATCGGCCTGCTCTGCAGGCACTTCCACGCTTTTATAATTGTCTAAGCCAATTTCATCCTCTTTTCTGTGAACAAAATGCAATTTTAATATGAAAAATGTAATCTACCCAAAATCGAACTTACTTGATTAGAATATCTACCACGTTCTCACAGGCCAGCAGACATTCGCTGTCTCGTCCCACTTTCGCCTCCCATTTGTGGTACTCTCGCAGTATTTCATAGACGCCTTTGGCGCGCAGCACCTCGCGGCATCGTCGCGTGGCGCATAGTTGCAGCAGGCACTCCAACAGCATTTTGCGCAGGTCCGGATCTGTTTCACGAGTCTTGCTCTCGGGCAGATACTGAGAAAATGTTGCATACTACACATAAAATCCGGCATTTGATGAGCTACTCACCTGCAGCTCAATGGGCAGCTTTTCATTGTCTTCATCGCTGAACTCTTCGGGTCCGCACAGTGGCTGCAGTATGGCAACCAATATGTCATCCTGCTCATTCAATATGACATCATGATACACGGCATCAAAGCATATGTTTTTGATGATGCCAATAGTGCCACCGCGGCGCACTACGCTCTCCTCAAATGAGGCAAAGGGCAGTAGCTTCTCCAGCAGCTGGTACTTTGGCTGGCAACACAGCTCTCGCCCGCGAGGCACTTGAGTAAGATTACAAAATATGGGCGCCAAATAGTGGAGCTTGGATTTTTTCTTATTATAATCCAGCTTGGCAAAGGCTTTTGCCAGTTTGGGCAGCGTCGGTTCCAATGTGTCCAGTATGACATGCACCAGCGACTCGACGCGCGTTAAGTTGCTGAGAACCATGCTCCAGGCATCGGCAAGCTCCGCCTGCTCGTCGCATATCTGCTTGGCGGCCACGCCCACTATGTCAAAGCTCTGTCAATTAAAATGATTAGTGCGTGGTATGGCTATCAGCGTGCCTCAACTTACGGGCTGTACTTGTTTCGCCAATTCGAAGACTCTGATTGCGCCGGCTTCTTCCGCCGTTAGATTTATCAGACTGAGGACTGCATCCTTCGCAACTGTCGAATTGGCATCAAACGTTAGTCCGAAAATGGCCATTAACATATCGTCTAGCGAGAGTATTGCATCTTTTCCCTCTGTACTGCCAGTTAGACCTATTCAAATATCAAATATTCACAGCATATAAAGATGCACACAAATCTTTTAGGGAGCGGAGCACGTGTTGCGTTGGCTGCCACATTCACCTACTTAGCACATGTGTTAAAGCAACTGCTTTCAGATCCAGGCGCTGATTGGGCTGCATGAATTGTATTAGTTCTTTTACATTATCCATAGTTTGTATTTATTGTCAATTGTTTTATTTAATAATTTGTATACTTTTAATGCGTGCTCAGTGTGACCGTTAGCGGCAACCTTTAAAATGCCGTAGTATGCTCTTATTCTGTTAAGTGGTGGAGCTGTATGTTATCGTTAATTATTATGTTACGTGGTGGAGTTTTCGTATGCTACAGAAATTTTCTGTTAAACGGTGGAGTTTCTGGTAAATGAAGGAGTTATATTTCGTTTCTGTTAAACGGTGGAGTTTCTTATAAATTGAAGAGTTGGTCTAATTGCTAGATATAATTATTGGACTTGCGATCCTCGAGGAGAGTCGAAATACATCGGCATATAAAGCATAAAATACCCAGAAATAAGAACTGCTCAAAATTAAGTTCTTATAAAATAAGATTTAGGTCAACAACTAAAGTATTCGAAATAATTGTTTAACTTGCATGACGTTATTTCCATTCACAATGGAATAGTATGTTAGCTGGTGGAATGCTCTGTTATTTGAATGTAGCGTTCACGACTGAATGACGTAAAGCTCATTGCTATGATAAAATCATGCCTGCAAGCCTCTTACGCTAAAAATCTAAGGGGTTTATTCAAATATTTATATTTTATATTAAAAATTAATAATAATCAAATAATAATAATCAACGGTCTTAAGCGGAAGTCTTTATGTAAGAAACTTCAATCAGTATATTTATAGGCTTTCAATTGTTTATTTGAGCTTGAAGGAAAAGTATATTTTCCAAATTCCTCGGATTGCTTTATTAAGTGGTTCCCTTAAAAGTGTGAACTTTTAAGATACAAAATTACATGGCTCAGAAGTCTAACAAAATACTTTAACTTATGTAAAGATAAAAACAATTTTGCTAATGCAAATCAAAGAAATGCTCACTTGGTTCGAATTGAATTTAAACTTTTGCGATTTCATTGCAAAGAGCTGCGACAACGATACGAGCCGAAGTCCTCACAGCTGCGAAAGGATCAACAATTGCAATTGAGAAAGGATTCGGCAAAAGAGTTTTGTTCGCCTTTGGATTCGCTGAATGAATCCCCGAAGCGGCTTTATGCGCAAAACTTTTGCTTGTTATTTTTAATGCCCGGCAATAATCGTTAAATGTGTCGACTCTGTCCTCGGTGTTGCTGATGCCGCTGCTGCTGCCGCTGCCACCAATGCCAACGTCCCAATTTCTTTTTGGATGCCAGCTCCGCTGCAGTGGCAACGGCAGCTCAGCAGAATACCCTATCCATAAGCTCAGCCCAGCCAGCGTCGAGGGGGCGTGTGATGCTGGCAACTCAACTGAAAATTTCATTTCGTTTCGCAAGAGCTCCGCACCGCAGCATGGAATGGGTGGACCGAAAACTTTTTAGACTTTTTGTCGACTTTTCGCATTTTAAGTTGCGGCCGAGTGGCAAATGCTGGCTCAGCAGGCGCAAAGCGTTGGGGCAGCATTTGCCACTTGGCCGCAGCCTCAGCTCAAAATGAACGCTGCTCGGGCGCACGGCAAAGCTCCAAATGTTAATTTCATAACCCGATTCGTGCACGGCTAACTGTTGTTTTCATTTATTTCCGTTCTATGTAAATTTCATACGCCCACAGGAGCGCCCCTTTTGGGCGTACCACCAGTCAAGCTAAGCGCCAGCCAGGTTGGAGGACGAATTCCGGATGCTAGGAGCATGCGAATCTACCTGTTTGCTTTTGGTGGGCCCAATGGGCCCAGTCGTTGTTATTGTTTTTATAAATATTTAAGAATTCTAATCAAGATTCAGTTGGTTGGACACTCGAGGACAGTCGCTAACGTGAAACGTCCCACCCAACCCGGCGACCCCTTTTCAAATGGCACAGAATGTCGTGTTGATTCTTTTTTGGTGGCATTTTAATGTCCTGCCAAATGTGCAATACAAAATACCAATTAAAGTGATGTCAAGTTCTCTATTAAAGAGTACATTTTTCATAACAGAAAGAATACATAACAATATACCAAGAATCAGTATATAAATATTACAACAAAAGGAAATTATATGAAAGTATTCGCTTAAGTATAGATTGGTCTTACGTACTTAAGATTACAAAATTTGCTAATAAATAATATATGGGATTTAGTGTAAGTAATAAGAACAGAAAGATAGACACATTTAATTTAACACTCTATTGAATAAATAGTATTTAATTCCGCAAAAAAGTATCCCAAATATAAGGTACAGTTTTCTGGAAGAACTTGTATGAATTCTTAGACACCCGTGGAACAGTCATGCGAACATGAATTTTGACTCACGTGTGGTCCGTCGCTCAATTAAGATAAAAGTCAAAAGCAAACACAACCGCAAATTGGACGAATACGGCAAAAAAAAAAAGAAAGAAAGAAAAGATAAAATGGATTCATGAACAAAAACGCCATTAAAAGGGACGTTGATTGGATTTATGGACACAAAGACTTTAGCGCGTTGGGGAGTGCTGCGACGCAGACAGCGAAGACAAAGAAACCTGTTTTGGGCCACGCCTCCTCCGCCTTTGCAGCCGGCTAAATGCCGTTCGTCGGCTGGACCAATACCAGCGTAGAGTTCGGCCATAACTTTAATTTGTCGTCGGCAGTCGCGGCACACTCAGAGGCGAAAAAGGTCATAATTAACTGGTAACATGCCAGCCAATCCGCAGTGTAATTAATTTTCAGCATTGCAACTTGTCAGCATTGTTGTTGTTGGCTGTTGGTTGTGCTCATTAGTGCGCACTGAACAGGTAACACAGGTAACAGGCGGCTGCTTGGTTATGAAGTTGACATTTAAATTGATTGTCAGCATGGTAGATAAAACTTCTACAAGGGGTCAACATGTTATTCTTAATGTTACATCTGTGTTATGAATTATTAAGCAGACTGACATTAGGTACATCGCGTCGCGCAGTAGAAACAACTGATATGCCAGCTTTATAAAATTGTCAAGTCTACCCGTCTAGAATCAATAGATTTGTGGAAAGTCTT
This sequence comes from Drosophila novamexicana, assembly GCF_003285875.2. Taxonomy (NCBI): domain Eukaryota; kingdom Metazoa; phylum Arthropoda; class Insecta; order Diptera; family Drosophilidae; genus Drosophila; species Drosophila novamexicana. The sequence goes on from NW_020824835.1 coordinate 643,439, forward strand.
TAAATAATTTGCATGTTCTTCGAATATTAAATACGTAAATGCCAATCCCAGAGACAAAGCGTGCGTTTTAACGATCCCGAGCACGAAAGGCAGGATATGAATACGGTCGTAAAGGTCAAACGTGGGGCACACGACACGCAAGCCAATTGAATGGTAAAATACGGAAAAAGGGGTGTTTGCTTCTCTTCAAGCTTCTGTCTTCTTGGAGTCGTTCATATTTATGCGTTGTAAGGACGTTGGATGTTCGCACATCCTGCGTTGGTACACATGTACGTGTTAATATCCTGCCTGGCACAGAGCTTTGTGCGATGTCGTTGTAAAAATAAAATGCCACTGCAGTTGCCGTTGCCATGAACGGGCTTCGAAACAAGCAGCAGCAACGTGCATCCAACTCGGAATTGCCATTGGATCAGCAGCTGGGGTTGGGCTGAGAGGATGTGTTGCGTATTCATTAAAACTTTATAATCACCAAACATGAACGATACGTGTTTCGATTGCAAAGTGCGTTATAAGCATATATATCAAATAAGACAAGCATTTATCGTGCATTAACTTTTCGTAGATATGGAGTTGTATCTCAGCATATGTGAATGCCGAATATTTGTACATACTGTATGACATTTATCGTATCATTATTAATTGAGTCTTTTGTAATAGGCCGGTAAGTAAATAGAGAGTTAAAATTTCGACCGATGGCAGCTATATGATATAGTGGTCAAAAGATGATGCATATACACGAAGAGCAGCTATGCTCGTTCCCAAGAAACTGATAGTTGCCGAGTTCTTATTAAGATATCGGCTCCAACATAAGTACTGCCTGTAACGAAAAACGTATCTATGCAAAGTTTCAATACGATAGCTTCAAAACTGAGGAACAGACGAACATGATCCCTCTTATTACCCTCTACAAAGGTATGAAAAGTAGACTGAATTTTAAAAATCTTAAATCTTAAAAATAATGAGGAAGTTTTGAGGCTTTTTCTTGAAAGATGAAGAAAATATTGTAATGCAAATCTGAGCAAAAGAGCCAATTCCAAATGGACGCAGACTAAAAATTACAAATATTAAACTTACTTGGGGAACAACTATATTTTATAATTGAAAACGAGACGTTGCGGTCGAATTTTTTCGTCGTCTTCACTTTATTTTTGCACTGTAAAGGGGACTCGAAATAATAATTTCAATTTGCGCATGAATATAGCTTTACTTTTTTTGCCTTTCAAACGAATGCAATTTTAAATTTTCCGTTTCATAATTATATTTATGCAAATGCGCAAATGTGCACACACTTGTGAGCCAGGGCACAAAGTTGAGTTGGCTTGGCATGAATATGTACATATACATATATAAATCCATATATATATATATTGGAGTGTGTGTGCGTGCCTGGCAGCTTCTGGGTAGAATATAATTTTCGTTTTTAATATTCTCTCGCATGCCCGGAGTTTGTACATTAAATTTATTTATTGGCGCAAATATTGGATCGGATGCCGCTGGCTCGTCTCTTATGCCATTTGCATTATGTGCCCCAACGTTGCCAGCACTGCAATACATATGTAGACATGCACATGGACGTATTCATGTAGGATGAGGGCTGCTGTAGGATCTGTGGGCGTATACTAAGTGACAACTTGTGCAAGAGGTCCCACTGAAGTTGTAGATATGACAACTAAAAGTGCTCCGAATACCGTCTTGTATAACAGATGCATGTCTCAGGCCAGAACTTGAATAGACGCAAGCCAGAAGATTCGTGAAGAGCAGCAAATGGCACGGGCTACAGGCGAAACTCCAACTCAAACTCCGCCTGCTGACTTGGCTGTTGGATGGTGCCTGTTGTTTGCTCAAATGGAATTTCCAAAGTCGTTTAGCTCCTTATTTTTCTCGTTTCGCTTTTCTTAAATGCCATTTCTTTCCATTTCATGCGTCCGCATTCAGACAGCTGCCGTTGCCGTTGCTGTTGCCGTTCCCGGAAGCTGCTGTTGCTCCGGGGTGGCTATGCGGAATTCCTGAGTGGAATAACAGCCAAGAGCGAGAGCCACAACATGGCTGCCTGCCGCATGACCCACCCCTTAGTAGCAGTTCCGTGGCCGCTGCCATTTGTTTGCTTTGCCGCATTTCTTGAGCTGCCTCCATGGGCTTGGGCTGCCAACTGTTTCTTCTTCATCACCAGCAACAGCAGCAGCAACAGCAGCACGGCATCCGCAGCAGCAATAGCGTCTTAGGGTCTTCCTCTGGCCCGAAATGCCATTCGAATAGTTTGCTTAGGTTCATTTTCCCTCACCCACAATACCAAGACCTTGGCCAAGCCAGGGACTTGTGCTGGGGTTGGAGCTGGCGCTGGCGCTGGTGATGAGGGTGAGCATGGCCATTGTTGCCAGAGTGTGCGCTCGTAAAGAAGATATATTGCGAAGACGCGCGCGTTTCTTGGTCTTGAGAGGGGGGCGCACGTAGCTGGCAGCAAGTAGCATGCCGCAGCAGATTCCATTTTGCCGGGCTGCGACCCAAGAAAGGAAATTGGGTTTGCTTTTCCATTTCCCGTACCGCCACTTGGCCTCAGAGTTGGCAAGCTACAGCTTACTAAATTGCTTTCGTATGCCCCGACAGGGGCTTGGGGAGCTGGGCTCAAGAAAAATTACTTCGCTTACGCCAAAGCACAAAAACAAAGATTGTATCTGTGTGCGTGCATGTGTATGTGTGTGCGTGGGTGGGTAGATACGAGTATTCCTATATCACATTTCTCACATCTGAGACTAATGCGATTGTATTTTTTGAGAGTTTTTTCTAATTTGCATTTAATTTTTTGCAGCTGTTACCTTCTGCCGGCTGCTTTTGCCTAATTTCAGCGTCTTTAAGTCGTTAAAAATTCTGAAAACGTTTCGCTTAAGTTTAATGACGTCTCACATCGAGAGATAAACATTTAAATGGTCGGATTAAGTACACCAAACGCACTTAATATGCAACAGGATGCCGATAGGGGGATTCGCTGTGCCCTGGCCGAAACATCCAAATTCGAGATAGTCGAATTTTGTTTATATTAATGATTTAATACTGCACTAAACCTTACCTAGAAATATTATTATAGCTCTCCTTAAATATTATTTAATTAGAATCGACTTTTATAAAATATCATGAATTATCGTTTCGATTATATATTTAAAAAATGTATCTATCCCTGTTCTATTATATATGAGAAATCGTGTAGGTTATTTTCGTTTTCAAAGTAAAAAATTATATTTAAACAAAAAGTAAAAAACTGTATAAATTAGGAAATTAGGTTTTACCAAAATTATATTTCAAATTATAGTTAAAAGTTATGTGGTACAGTATATAGAACTGATTGGGGTCGATATATCGCTCCTGTTAAAAGTTTTTTCAATAACTAAAGTTAATTAAAATAATGTATATTGGCTTAAGAGTTCTTGTATAATTCCTAAGATATATTATACTTCTTGATTAGCTGTTACCTATTTTTTGGAAGTTGAAGTATGAGATGTTTGTCTAATTATGCGAGACAAACGAAGCAGCATGTTTTGCCATTAGTTCATTGGGTATTAATGCTTGAATATTTTAACTCTATGCTATTATGCTCTTAATTCCAAAATGTTACCCTACAAATATTTCAAGATGTGATCTGCTTCAAGGACAAACTGTTGTGTTTTTTGCAGGTGATTTTTAGCAGTTTTTAAGTAAAATACGGCCAATAAAAATGCGACCAAGGTTAATTGCCAGGAACATTAAAGAACACAATGAATCTCCGAAAATTTCATAATTCACGGTTATTACCTTCAGCTGCTTAACTTGCACATCGAATTACAGGCGAGAGAAAAAACCAAACAGGTAAAAGGGAATGGAAGTGCCTCTTGCAGCGTACACAGTGGGAATTCAGGTCTATCTACTTCGTGTCATTTGCAAGAGGTAAAAAAAAAGGGAAAAACTAAAGGAAAATATTAAAACATGCTCAAACCTATTTCCAAAATTTCCCACAAGAGCAATACAAGAAAATCGAATCTAAGTCACGGCTCCAACTGCCAACTACTTGGTCCGACTCCACTTGCTTGGCCTGAGCATATCGTTTCGGTTTTTGCGCAGTCTCAGCCACGTTCCTAATCTCGTATATTCTCCATCTCGAGCAGTGCACGTGAGTTAGGGGGCAAAGGGACCTGCGGCGGCGCCTGTACAACGGTCATTACAATAAACAACGAAGCGGCGGTTCCATCGCGCTTCGCGTTCGTATCTTCGGATGTCTTTTTGCCATCATTGGTGGAGAAAAAGTCAAACATTTTTTTTTTGGCTTTTTTTTGCTGCTTTTGGCTCTTCAGTCGCCGCCTTATCCCTTTGGGATTTTTGCGCCATTAACGTGAATTGCTTTTTGGGGAAATTATGTGTACCCCGCACACAGAAGCTTTAATGTTTTGTAAATTCACATAAGGAAACCATTATCACCTGAAATATGAAAGCAATTTTCGTGCATCCTTTCGGCTTGCAAGTTGTTGTTGCTGCCTTTTCGCCAGCTCGTCCTTTGGCTCGCCTATCTTCACGCTAGTCCCTGTTCCGGCTGCTTGGGTTTTTGGGATTAGTAATGGTATTAAGTATTCGAAGAGAATACTAAAGATAGGTCTCATGGACTTGGAGAATCGATAGATGAAATAAATGGTCTAATTTTAGACAAAGTGAAATATTTAAATGTAAGTTAATAAATATGAATTTTACTTTTAACTGAACTTACTACCGTTATTTTTCACAAACAAATAAGAGACACTAATTTCTTATTTAATTTATGAAGTAAGAGACATCAATTTATCTTTTTACCTGTTGCTTCTACAGTGGATTCTCTTAAGTATTTGCAAAGGACAATGCAAACAGGACCAATAAACAAAAGCTAACAGCGCAATAAAAACTCGCATTCTTATTACAGAACTGTTAATAAAAAAAGAAAGCGGAATTAAATCAGAGAGAGAAAATGAGAGAATAAGGAGTAGAGTTAGAAATAATGAGGTGTTGAGAATCGAATAGTTGTGCGAATATTGGAATAATTTCTTTCGTCACTTACAGTGCATTACACAGAATTAAAACGGAATTTGAATTGACTTTTTAATCGTTTTTATCATAATTTTTTTGATAAAAATGTTCTAATCTATTTTTTAGGTACCCTCATAGTTTATATATGTAATTTTAACTTTATTTCAGGACAGAAACAGGATAGAACAAGTAAGAGGTTCTAGTCGGGAGCTCCCGACTAGGGGTTACCCTGAACCCTCTTCTTCCAACATCAAATGCATATATATATTCTATTTTAGAAGCTGTATGTCAAGTTTGGTGACTCTAGCTCTTATTATTTACCAAAATTGCCCAAAAAACAGGATATCGATATCGATTTTTATCGATTGCTTGGAAACGGAGCAAGTAATCGATTATCGGAAACAAACTCGATCTGCGCGGGAGCTAGGAGCATCTACATCTAAAATTTCAAGTCTCTAGCTCTTATAGGTTCTGAGATCCTTGCGTTCATTCGACGGACAGACAGGCGGACATGGCTAGATCGACTCGGCTATTGATGCTGATCAAGAATATATATACTTTATGGGGTCGGAGAAGCTTCCTTCTGCCTGTTACATACATTTGGATTTTGCACAAATACAATATACCCTTGTACCCATTTTTAATGGGTTCAGGGTATAAAAATGTTGTTGCTAACCGATAAATATGAAACTGGTTAACATAATATAATTTCTAGAAAATAAAGGGATACCCCCAAGTTTGTATACTTCATCAAGATCTAAAATATAAATGATAGAGGACGCAACCTCACGTCAAACGTATTAATCTCTTAGCACTTGGATCAAAGTTCGATTAACTATAATATGCTGGTTACATAAAGGTCTTATTTAAAATAGCTGAGTTGAGCATAAACGCTGCTCGATAAACACCGACGGCGCATTGATGCCAATTTTCGGGAGCAACAACTTGAAGTGCAGTACGAACAGCTGAAGGCAGCTGCTGGTGTCATGGTGCGTTTGTTGGCCAACAGCAGGCGAGCAGAAAAGGAAGGACTATGGCAACTGCTTGCAACATGGTGGTATCGTGTCGTTTGCGCTATAACAATTCTCGTAATACTTCGGGCATCGCCGACTAAACGATAATCGCGCGTAAATGCCCCACTAAAATCAATACAACGACTGCGACGACAATAGCGACGAGGACGAGGTCCTTGGTTGCCACAGCGACTGGCTTTCAGTTTCACCTTCGTTGAGCATCTCTTCATGTTGCCATCCCTTTCAGCCAGAGGAGCAGCCCCGCCAAATATGGGCGGTTATGCACATGCGCTTCCAAGTGCCACGTCGATTGAGTCTTTCACAAGCAAAGTCAGCGTTTTCCTTGAGTTGGTTTTCTTTTTGCCATCCTTGGCCATCGCGCAAACAGAGCAACTCAATGCAAAATTAAGTCGACTCCTAGAAATCGAGTATATTTTGGGCTTATCAGCAATGAATACACTTATAAGAATCTATGTTGTCGGATTGCTAGTCATTGATTAGTTTAGTCGCAAGTAATTTGTATATATAATTTGATAAGCCTTCAATACAGGTACGTAGGCTGTGGATAACTTGTTTAATATGGAATTTATATTATGTATCGGTACAAAATATTCACAAAGTTAAATAACATGAAGAGGTGATATTCCCATGAAAGTTGACAGAGCTTCAGTTAGTAAATTAACTAAACAAATTATTATTTTGTATATATGAATTATAATTTAACAAGATCTAAGTAAAATATACATATATGTGTGTATTTACTGAAGCCCAAAATCGAAAAACATTTTTTATACCCTAAACCCATTAAAAATGGGTATAAGGGTATATTGTATTTGTGCAAAATCCAAATGTATGTAACAGGCAGAAGGAAGCATCTCCGACCCCATAAAGTATATATATTCTTGTACAGCATCAATAGCCGAGTCGATCTAGCCATGTCCGTCTGTCTGTCTGTCCCTCCGTCCGTCCGTCCGTATGTATGAACGCAAGGATCTCAGAACCTATTAGAGCTAGAGACTGAAATTTTAGATGTAGATGCTCCTAGTTCCCGCGCAGATCTTGTTTGTTTTCGATAATCGATAACTTACTCCGTTTTCAAGCAATCGATAAAAATCGATATCGATATCCTGTTTTTTGGGCAATTTTGGTAAATAATAAGAGCTATAGTCAGCAAACTTGATATATAGCTTCTAAAATAGAATATATATATTCATATGATGTTGGAAGAAGGGTTCAGGGTATCCCCTAGTCGGGAGCTCCCGACTAGAACCTCTTACTTGTTTAAATACAGTTTGTAATTAAGTTTAGCATTAAAATAAGCTACGAAGATTATTTGAATTTAATTCGTTTTTATTTTACTTAAGAAACATGATAAATATTGTATTATGCTATATAAGCAGGCTATAAAAGTGTATAATCAATTATTATGAAAATCTCAATTCATGCCTAACGCAGAAAATAATTTCGTTTAATTATATTGTATGACTCGCTGTTTATCAGCTGCACTTAAAATTATTTAAACTACAATTATTTGTTAAGGACTAATCAAAAATTATGTGTCACACTGAGTGCAGGTCTGAATGCAACAGCCAGACCAACTGGATGTCCGATCAAACGAGCAACGACAACTGCACAATCGCATAAATACTAATTTGCATTTTGTCAAATGATTTAGTTGCACATTAAGTCCAATTAATGACGACTACTCAGTCTCTCTCTCTCTCTCTTTGTGCAGCTCAAATATGTGCAAAGAAAATTATCTGAGTAATTGGAGGTTAGCAACCTGCACAGCATCTACTTAGCTACACTTTAACTGCATTCAAAATGCATTAATTAATTAATTAATTAAATAAATGCGTCTGTGTCACTTGTTGCCGCCATGGGATTATCTCTAAACTAAGTCCAGTGCAAGAGCCTGCCTCAGACTTAGAGTCCATAGCAGTCGCAGTCGCTGTTGCCGCTTCCCACGAGCTGCCCGCGCATGCAAATCGGACCAGGGCCAAGCAGTTGACAGTTTGTGGCCGCAGCTGAGCGACAAATATACGAGTAGCCATAAAAATAGTTTATGACTTTTAATTACGGGCTCAGCATGAGGCCGTCGAGTGAGTCGTCGTCGTGGTCGCAGCGATTGCTTCTGAGCAGCAGCCATGGAACAGCGGACCACGGGCAACAGCCAATGGTAGAGCGCATCAGGAATTAACTCGGGTTGCGAGGCCAGTTGGCCAGGAGAGTGTGGCAGCCACTCTTTTGTTTTGGCCTGGTTATTTATTGCTTTTTTAAGCCACCATTTTTTTTTCCAACTGTGCCTGCGCCTTCTTTGTAAGTTCTTTAAATTATATCTCAATTCATACCCGACAATAAATAAACTTGATAAATTTCTCATTTTGCTTACCTGCCCCGCTGAGTTCCTTCGCATGGTTTGAGCCACATCGCCATGTTGCCAGCTGCCATAAATAAATGGACGACAGTGCCATGTGCGCAGCAGCGACCAGGACTGGGGCTGATTAAAATGTTCGGGTCGAGTTCCTTGATCATTAATTAAGAATGCGGCTTGATCGCTGCGCTGGCGATGCAAATGATAAAAGAAACTGAATTTAAAATTGTAATACCACGGACGCAAACGGAAAAAGAATGACGTCCACACGAGTGTACAGTGGCAGCAAAGAAATGACTTAAATTTTATGAAGTTAATTTGTAATTCGAGGCATTCGCTAATTGGTTTGCAATTAAAAATACAATTCAACTTACGAAAAAATGTTTTCATTTGAATTGAAGCAAAAACAGATATTTTATTTATTCTATAATTACAATTGAATTACATTTTTTGTGTAGTGTTGGTTTTTTTCTTTGGAGTTATAAATTATTATTTAAAATACCATGTTAAGGCATATAAATACTTATATAAAATACTTTTAATTAAACGAATATTTGGAAGATATATCAACGAATAAATCAATTGATTATGCAAATTATTTATAAAAATAAATAATGTTTATTAACTGGGGAGGGAACATGCAGTGCGGCTTATAATTTTGTATTCTGACTTAAGCAAATACAGAAGATTTTCTAAAAGGTTTTGAACACATATGAAAATTTGAAAACTTTGTGCGTTTTATAAGATATTTTTAGTTATAAATAAATTTTCGCGTAAGCGTTCCTCTGGCAGCTATATGTATCAAATCTAAGTACATATTTTAGTTTAATTTTAATACATTTATTTCTTTGTAAAACAATCCTCTAGCTACACACTCCAACAGACTAACCAGCGATCTTTAGGGGCCCGTCCCATCAGGGAGATAAGTGGGAGAACGTTTTCCCAAAGACGCCTCCCCAACCACCATGCCCACCCACCTTCGGGTCGGCCACCTGATAGCTTAATTCCATAAAATATATGACTAATATACAAAATAAATAAATATACAATGTTATATGTGACAGCTTTTTAAGGGATAACTTCGGCACACCGAAGACTTAATATTCTTGATGACATTTCCCTTTTGCAAATATGTGAGAATAGTGCAGCTTGAAATTGCTGAGTTGATGAAAATAAATTGGAAAACAGAATACTTTGTCACATAAAGTCCTACTTATAGACCGATTTTTCCTATTACAGACATGTCTTGACCCGTGACAGATGTTGCGACACGTGTATTGCCTGCAACAGAATGAGGGACCTACGCAAGGTTCAATATGATATCTTTAAAACGGACGGACGGTCAGACAGGCTATATGGCTATATGAACTGGCATGTTAATTCTGAGCTAAGATATATACTTCACCGGTCAGAGATGTTCTTTTCTATGCGTTACACATTCATTACACGTTCATTAAAAAAATAGCATACCCTTTACAAGGGTTAAATAAAATATTAACAATTTTCTATTAATTTCGACCTAAGTAGGCATGTGCCTCTTAATTTGAAATAAAGAAAATGATATTTTTTAATATTTTAAAATATTTATTTTTAATTAATTTTTATAATAGAGACAATTTTTATAATCGCGTCAATAGGCGAGATGCAACCCATTACGGAACCGAGTACAAGCGTCACACTTACGGGAATTGAGTCAAGGCGACAGAAACCCCCGATCATTCGACCAACTAGCAAGGCTGGACACCAGTATCTTGCCGGGGCAATTAGCAATTTTGGCGTATTCTGTTTTGGCACCACAATCGGCTGGACGAACATTGGACATAATTTGGTATCTCAGAAGGCTTACAACGTTGAGCTGACGAAAGATCAGTGGGAATGGACTAATTCAATGCTGCCACTGGGTGCTGCATGTTTCTGCATGCCCATGGGTGTATTGATGAAAATGTATGGCTGCAAGCCCGTCATGCTCTTTCAAATGTTCCCCTACGTCTTAGGCTGGAGCCTATTGACTTTCGCCAATAACGTTTACATGGTATACGTGGGTCGCTGCGTACTGGGCATCTGTGGCGCCGCACTCTGCGTAGCAGTACCCGTGTACAATGCGGAAATCAGCCGGCAGCATCAGCGTGGGGCCATGATCAGCGTGTTCTATGGCGCCCTTGTCTACGGCGCAGTCCTTAATAATATACTGTCCGAGATCCTTAGTATAAAGTACGGCAACGTTACCTGTACGCTGATGGCGCTTCTCTGTCTCTCCGTTACGCTTATACCCGAGTCGCCGAGCTACTATTTCTTACACGGACAATTAGAAAAGGCTCGGAAATCCATGCGCTGGCTGCGCGGTGATGAATATGATATAAATACTGAGCTAGAGCTGCTAAAACAGACGTTAAAGAGAAGCGACATGGAACTGCATCAAAGTTGTTGGGGCTTCATGCATAACAAAATCAATCAGCGCAGTGTTCCTCGGGCAACTATACTGTTAATGCTGTATCATATTTCCGGTGGCGTTATCATCATGGGCCACATGGGGGATATACTTGTGCAGATGGCCGATTCGAGTTTCAATATCTATGTGATGTGGCTGTGTGTGTCCATGTGTCTGGGCCACTTAATCTGTTTACTGGCGGTCGATCGCTTTGGTCGCCGTTCGCTGTTGCTGTTCTCCTCGGTGGTCATGTTCATGACTTCGCTCTTTTTGTGCGTTTGGTTCAAATGGATGCGTTCAGAATCATGGCGCTGGCCAGCTTTACTCTCCCTATTCATTTTCGTTGCATCGTTCTCTATGGGCTTTGGTCCGGTCGCCTGGATTCTCTACGTCGAGCTTATACCAGAGCACATGCGGCCGTTTGGCTGTGCCCTTGCTGCCACAATAAGTTGGCTGTTCGCCACCCTGCTGAACATTGGGTTCTTGTTCAGCGTGGGCCATTTTTCAATATTCTATTTTATGTTAATTGTCTGTATGTTGGGGCTATTATTTGTCGTCATCTTCATACCAGAGACCAAAAACATAACATCAGACGAAGTACAGCAGGTAATGAAGCGGGGTGTATTCAATGACGAGCATTCTAGCGATGATTCATTTTAATGACGCTTTACTAGGTAATTACATTAATGGTTAGTTTAGTTTATATAAGCTAAATTTTTTAATTGTCATTAACTGTCATTTTTAGTTTTGTACGCATAGACAGTAAAATTCATATCCATTGATGTTGAAACGAGTTTACGTTTTATATGTTTTTCTGTTTTTCTTCGATACGTTGAATTGTCTACTGCATCAGCAGTAAACTGGCGACTGCAAATATTTCAGTGGGCCCCAAGTCCCTCGGCCAACAATCAGACTCACATGTAACTGTATCTGCAAGTGCACATATGTATCTGTATCTCTGTCTGCGTGAACTTCTGGCAAGTGCAAATATTTATGCGTATTTGATAGCACTAATGGGCCATTAAATGCGTACGCAAATACACACACGCACTGCGTGTGGAGTGTGTGTATGTGTATGCGTGTGTTTGTCTAAACGAGCTTATGTGGGTGGCAAGGATGAAAATGTACCTAAGCGAATCTAAATGGCATCAGGGGCACCGAACATGCAAAATCATGTACTCGTAAATCTCTTTAATGCCAACGGCCTCCGGCCAGAAAGGGCACCGGTGTGGAAGCGGAGGGCTGTGGGAGCCCGGTCCTGGGTCCGACTACGACCCGCCCACACGCAATCACGTGGTAGACGTTTGTTTACTCCCGGCCGAAAGAAGAGATTCAGCATGAGGTTGGGTTGCTTGCGTAATGAAACTGAATATGTGAATGCTGCGGACGGGAGTATGTGTGTGTGTGTGAATGTGTAAGGTGCTTTCGAATACGTATTACGTAACTAACGAAAATTAACGTTAATAGCGCTGAGTATCAAAATAATAGCAGCAGCTCTGCTGTCTGCTGCCTGTTGGCCGTCCTCTGGGCTCGGCCGCGTTTTGGATTGGATGGGTCGACATTGGAGCAGGAGCTGTAGCAGAAAAAGGGAACTGGGAGAGGAACAGATACGTTGGCAGGGGCTGTCAGCCATATAAATTGCACAAACTCATTCCGGACTTAGGCAAAACGTGAAAATATTGTTATGACCTCTTGTGCTGCTTCTTTTGCTCTACCCCCTACACTCCAACCCTCAACCGAGTTTACTGCAGCTTCGGCAGATTCCGACCATCGAAATAAATTTGATTTTAGTCGAAAAATTACGATATTCGTGCACTTAATTGAGAAAAGTGAAGCAGCTATTTTTAATGATGCTGTGTTTTTCGAGAATACCATTATTTGATAGCCGGACGAATTTTAATGTATTCTATTAAGCGCAGTGAACTATTTCAGATAAAATTGCGTGTAAGATATAAACATTACCAATCAATATTTCATCAATCGGTGCACTTGTTAAAGCCATATATAAGTCTCTACAATCTAATAACTAATATTTTAATATAATATTACCCATTTCCCGCCCGTAGACAATTTATATCTTAAGTTTGATTCTATATAGATACTGAAAAAAGGTTTAAAGCTCATTACATAAAGAACCAAATGTTGAAATCAGCGTTTTCTGCCCATTTTAATCTTGAGGTGAGAATATTGAAGCATAAAACGTATCATATCTATTTTAACAAATCAGTTTAGGGCAATCCGATGGTAAATAAAAACTTGCTAATCGTTCAACAATTTACCACAAATTTTAAAGGCGCTGTATAAAGTATTCAGTATGTACTTATGTAGGACTTTGAAACGAAGTTTGAAGTCAATTTGACAAAGCTTTAAATTAAAACTTGGATTCTGCGAAAAACTTGAAAGAAGTTTCAAATGATTTTCCAAATGGATCTTTGAAAATTAATTTGATTTATAATTTTTTTGAATCTCACTAACGCAATCTTTAACACCTATTTATATTAAGGAGGAATGGAAATGGATTTTTCTAAAAATGTGAAACACATCTGAAATAAATTTGAACAAACAACTAAATTTTCGATATTTCCCTTCCACCAACTACACGCCCGTGAAAAATTGACATCTACCCGTCCCATCTTGAACTCTACTTCTATTTAAAAATATGTTTAAAGTGCATCGAATAAAGAACCAAATGTTTCAATCAGAGGTTTCCGCACTTGTTAGTCTTGTGTTAAGAATCTTGAGGCCGAATAAAAAACTTGAGTTTATTAAACCTTTGCCCCGCTTTTTCCATTCAATAACAGTGGATTCTGCAAAGGCGTGTCACATAAGTTATGATAAAGATCTTTGAAAATGAGTTTGAAACCTATAATAAACCAAAGAGTTAAGTTATTTTTTGTCTCCGAATTTCTTCAGTTGTGGGCGAAATTTTCTAAATCTAAATCTTAGCAAATAAGTTTCATGCAAATCGTACAAAAAATAAATTCACCAAAAAAATCTTTGAATCGGACTTTTTACCGAGGCAGCTTTTGTTTTTCGAAAAATGTGAAACACGGATGGTTAGCATTAAACTTGCATACCAACGTTTTTCGCTAATTAACCACTGTTGTGGGTGGAATTTCCCAAATTGCTGAACCACGTATTCATTAAGTTATTTTCGACTCGGCTCGCTATCCTGAATATGATAAAATATAAATAAATATAATTATTTTACATTTTAAAAAATTATTAAGCTTTTACTCCGAGAAAATATCTTTAAAATATTTATAGCTATAAGCAAAATATTTCTTGATACTTTTGGTTGACAATTAGTAAAGTTATATCTTAAAGCCAGTATCAATTAAGCTAGACCAAAATATATTTCCAATACAAATGCTTTTTCAACAAAATTAAAATTTCAATTTAAAATCGGAATGCCGAACGGTCCTGCAGAACCCCCTGCACTCGGTCCAATACTTTGCGCACTTTGTGTGCGTATGTCGTTAATTTTTATTGGACAGCTTTTGAGATCCTCCTCGCATCGAAATCGAATGAAATTCAGTTCGTTGTGTTGCTTGTTGCTGTGGCCGATACGGTCTCCGGAGATGACTGGGCCGAGGGCTGGGGGTTGGTAATGGAACTACTGTGGGCATGGAGCTGGATGCGATATGCGTTCGTGTTTGTGTTCGACGACGACCAAAACGCAATAAGCAGTTAAAAAATACTCGTAATTGCAACGGGAAACTCCCATGGTTCATGCCCCATATGAGTTGTTATTGTTGTTGTTGCTGTTGTTATTGTCACTGTTGTGGAACGTGCGCAGTGGCATCGACAATGGACAAGTGGAACGATACTCGGTGGAATCGTTTCAGTGAAAATTCATGCATGTTAAGATGAAATTGCTTCGCGAGCTGCCTGCCAAGGATTCTATGCATATCATTGGGCAATACCACGGATAGAGTTTTGCGAACCATTTAAAACAACTTTAAGAATTTACGCTTTAAGGCTCAGCACTTGGACAATTTTTTAAGATGAAAAGAAGGAACAAAGGAAAGAAGAAAGTATGCACCCTGATGTAAGAACGAGCTGAAATATTATTATTATGGTACAGTTAATGTATTTTTTCTAAAATATTAGCACCATTGAAGTAATTTCATAAAAAGAGCAAAAAGTGTGAGCAACACGGGAATTTTACACAATTTATACATTCAATTTATAAACTCGCAGTTTTGCCTTGATTCTGGTATTCTGGGAAGTTCAGTTCTTATAATAGCATTTGGTTGAGATTAGACAATTAATTAAGTTACGATTATAAATTTTAATAATTATTTATTTATTCATTTCATAAACGATTCTTGATTTCTATAACGCTTTTTTAGTGAATCTCAAAACTGAAATTTTCACTGTAGTTACCTTATGTAATAAAGGTGCCCGTTAAGACGGGGTTTCGGGAAATTCCACCCGTAGGTGTGGAAACATCGCGAAAAACGTTTGTATGAAACTTTTTGTTTACCATCCGCTCGGATTCAAACTCAATTTTAAAGTTCTTTGTTCTTTGAGGGGTGTTCCACACTTTTCAAAAAATTCATTCCTTCTTGGTGGAAATGGGAGTCAAAGATTTGGTGGGTGGCCTTTCGCCTTCAAATTCATTTCCATGGATACATTAAAAATCATTTGAGACGTGTTTAATTTTTTTTTTTTTTGCAAAATCTAAACTTTTGTGCATTTTGAAGATATTTTTTTGTGAATTTTAAGTTGTGTCCGATTTGCATCAATATTATTTTGAAAGCTCTACATAAGAATATAATGAATACGTGTTTCAGCGATTTGGGAAATTCCACTTGTATGAGAGTAGTTTGTTTACCGTCCGCTCAGTTTCAAAATCATTTACAAAGCTTTTTAAGAAGATTGATTTTATAACATAAGTGCTACGGGCAAGGCCGGGCTATACTCGCTAGTATAATACATTTACGCAAGGTTACAATTGTTGGGCATCCTAAGCTGTCCTTAGTTATTTCCTACCTTCACGGAATAGGGAAAAAAATCTGTTAGTGCATCTGGAATGCGACTATATCCGTTCATCTTTCACCATGCTCTTTTCGTATAAGTTTTCTT
This sequence comes from Drosophila novamexicana, assembly GCF_003285875.2. NCBI lineage: Eukaryota > Metazoa > Arthropoda > Insecta > Diptera > Drosophilidae > Drosophila > Drosophila novamexicana. The sequence continues at coordinate 659,364 of NW_020824835.1, forward strand.
TTGGTCCTTTCGTTATTGCCATTATATTGTTTGGCCGTGTGCGGACCTTAGCACTGCTCCTTTTGTTGTTCCGGCTGTTGCTGCCTTTGTTGCTGTTGTAGTTCTAATGGGCTAGTGGCAGCAGCAACTCTGGATGCTGCTTGCCCTTCGCAGCGTTGTGCAAAATGTTGCCCAAATGGGTTCATATTTTGACGTTTAATGTAGCGAAAATGAAGCAAGGATTTATGAAATGCGCACGTTGCCCCCGCGGGCCGTCGACTAATATCAAAATGGAAGCTAGAACCAAGCGACGGCCAAAGTGAAAATCAAAAAGCAATTGCATTATTAGAAGCCATACGAAATCACAGGGGCGTATTAGAAAAGGCGAGTAACTCAATTGAATGGCGGGCGGATTGTCTAGAGTCTAGACATTGGTGCCGTACATTTTGCATTGTCTGCAGCAATTAGTATTGAGTGGTTAAATGCTAAAGATGTGAGTCTTTGGCAAGTTTTTCATATATTCCCCTGAAAGTTGTCAGGTGGTAGCCGGTGGCTTTAATGGGCCTTAGGAAATGATGAAAATGCCATTCGAAGCTGGCTTAAATATGTCTAATCGACTGTTTTGGGCACTTGACGGCAGCCGTTACCCATGTACACAGGCGGCACTCCTGGGACTCCCGGCCGTTCGCCAGGGATCAAGTAAATTGCGAAAACTATGTGCAAGATGGGCTGTTATTGCTGCAAAAACGCTTGTAATGATGACTCTAAGTGCCGTTTCCTTGAGTGTATTACCTATAAAAAATTTATACAAAGCTGCTGCCAAATTACCCGGACACGAACCGAGACAACCGTGTAGTTGCCACCACCAAACTGGCTACATTGCCCCCCTAGCCAAATAGATACAACAACAGGCAGTCGTGCAATGCCAATGGCAACCACCTCATCAACTTCACCTTTGCCCCGAGCCCGGCTGCCTGCGATAAGGCAGCGTCTTCGCCGGGCGATAAAATGCAACATTAAATTGCTGATTTTTTCTTTCTATTCTGTGCCTCGAGCCTGGGTCGCTACTGGAGACCCTCAAGTGGCAGCAGTTCATTAGGGTGGCACTTGCCTTGGACTGGTAACCGCTGGCAATGCATGTGAAATAAAAGATTTCTAGCTGGGGCAAGCCGCATAAGTGGCTCTATGCCGGGATTCTGCTCTGATTGCGAGATTCTGCATAAGAAAACAAATTATTTTTGTAATTACCATTCTGCTCAACTTGAGTCGTAATCGAAGGCAAGATTTAAATTATTTATATGATAAAATTGTGTTGGGATATTGAAGAGAAATATGTTTAAATTATTCAAAAAAATTGAGAAAATACGTGACTGCTTAAGTATTATATTTATTCATATTTAAGAATATAATATAATATATTATTGCTTAAGAAAATATATTTTATTTATTTTTATTGTAATTTTATCATTGGAATACTAATCAAAAAACAAAAGCTATAATAACAATAATACATTGACATGTCCATTTTATTGTGTTATATATTTTCTTTTTTTCAACTTAATTCAACTTAATGGGGGTTTTCGCTCTTAACTCTTTGTTAGCAACTAATTCCAATTCGAAAGTAAGTAGAAAATTAGAAATATCCAACAATTTGCGATGTAAACCGCTTTCTGCATCGCCCAGTAGTTACCCGCTGAGCCATCCCTCGGCGCTCGTAGTTTATGTTTACGAAGAAATTAAAATAAACGCCGGAATGAGATTTATGCAATGTTTGTATTAAGCCGCTGTCCACGCGAGACACCAGCGCCGTCAAAGAGCAACAACAACAACACGAAAAACATCAGCAAGGAGCAGCGCAAACCCACCACCGCTTGGACTCTGTCGGGCGGCCATCACGACTCTGTGGCAGCGAAAAGCGCAATTTCAGGCCATTCGGGGTGATATCCATGATGGTCGTCGAACCAGCGACTGCGTCAACCGCCCGCTTTGTATTTGCTCACACGCGCCACCAACTTCGGGCGGGTGGTTCGGTGTCTGCTGCTGCTACTGCTGTTGCTGCCACCGGATTTAAATTCTAATCTAAGAGGCACAATGGCGCAGACAACAGGGCGAGCGCGCAGAGCCATGCTCCGGCTGCGCACTTATCCGGCATGGCGGTAATAGCTTTATCTGCCGACAGAATTATGGCCAGCCGCTTGATTCATGATCCGACATTGTGGACTTTGTTGCGCCTTTGTTGCTGCTCGTTCCATTTGCCGTTTCCGCCGCCCTTTCACGCGTCGCTGTTGGGGGTGAGCGGAGCACCACCCTCATGGGGCGCAGGAAGCTCTAGGGCTGCCATTGTGAAGCTCAGTTCTGAATTTGAATGGATGCATTGGCTATGGATGTAAATAAAGTACAGTGGACGTCATTATTATATAACAAGTGCAAATTTAAATAAGAAACAAATTAAATTTATAGCATGTTCATAAAACTCCCACAGGTAAAGTAATAGGTATATACTATATTGTATTATCATTATTATTGTTATTATTTATTGATATTATAATTGTAATTATTTGATTTTTGTTCATAAATGCAGACTATTATCGGAGTTAAGGAACACTTTGGCTTTTCTTTGTTGGGCTGTGCTTGTTTTGTTCCTTTTTTCCCCAATTCGTGAGACATATGTATATACTTGAACATATAAATATGCGTACCACTGTGCTGCCTATGAAAGCTCTCTGATCGACTATGAAGCTCGACAGGCAGACAACGCACGGGCTGAGGTTTCGTTGCAATTTTTGCTATCTGCACGCGCAACAGAGGAAATCCTGTTTGCAATGGAAGACTCCTTCTCCAGCAAAGGCTGCTTGGACACAAAACATGAATACACACAAAACCGACTCGATACGGACCGGCCACATGGAAAATCGATATGCACAGCAATATGGCGGGGCCTCAGTAGTAGCAGGCGGGGTTTGGAAATGAGTTTCGGCTGGGGATAGATCTGGGGTTGTTTGTTTAATTTTCCGCAGCACAAGTGATGAAAATCTATTGAATGTGTGCCCATACCGGAGTTTCCGTCATTTTGGTTGCGCACTGTGAAAATATTTATTCAGTGCAGCGGCTCAGCTGCCGGCGCGGAGTGAAGCGGAAGTTCAGCTCAAGACCCCACGGCGATGACGACGAAGTCGATGACGACGATGAGCTGGGAATGGTGTCTACAGTGGCTGCAATCCTGCGCGCCGAGAATTAAATGGCTTGTCGAGAGCAGAGAGGCGGACACGAGAAGGCCGTGAATGATGCGCACTCGTTTAAATTGCCATTTAATGTCAATACAATGACAGTTATTTTAATTGTGTTCGAGTGTTGAGACAATTTATGTTATGGTCGTAATTGTTATGGCAAATGTATTGCTTATTGGATGTGAGTCCATATAATATCACGGCATATGAATATGCATAGCAGCTACTTGTCAGATTAGGAGGAATGTCATTACGATTATTTCAATATATAGAGTAATATTTTAGTTAAATGTAAAAAGATCTAAGAAAATATATAATTTTAAAAATTAGTCAAATTATTGTTTTATTGAAATAAAGGGACTGACATTTGCGTAATTCAGATTTTTCTTCGAGCTCCACAGTTTCAATACTGAAAATATTTAAATTTAAGTTATATTTATAATAAACTTGTAACCAATAATTTAAAGCTTACAAAGAAAAGAAGAACAATGTTGAAGATAAATCCCAATAATATACTATATGAGCTGTACAATTTGATAACTTTCTTATACTTTATAAATGCTGATCATCAGCAATTTTCACTCCGAATATGAAAAAGGCAGATTATTATTTTCAGTATTACAAGTTACTACTTTGAGCACAAGTTGGTTGTAAAAGGCAAATAACTCCCCTCGTTTCAATCTTATGTTTGGGTCCGAAAACGTCAGCACAAGCAACTACGCTCCCGTTGCCAACGCCAAAAACCAGTTTTCGGTCTCTATGCACAGATTGGGCAGCCCGGGAGAAGGCTGGTTCGCTTGTGTGTGGCAAGGAAGGTCTCCCTAGCTCCACATGCGATCCACAGGCAGTATATCAACATCAAAATCCACAGCGTATATATACACATGCACGCTCGTAGCCTGAAGCTCACGTTTTAAAGTTTTTGTTGAAGCATGGCAGGGGGGGGGGGGGGGGGGCATTGCTTCATGACCGCCGCGTAGTGCACTCACATGCCGCTAGATGGCGCGCGGGTCAATTTAGTGGAATTAATGGAATTGGAATTCATGGCGCGGAAATTGAATTTATGCGCCTCGCTGAGCCGCGCCGCCGAGCCGCCGGGCAATCGGATTTTAATGCGTCATTGAACGCTTCGAAATGGCTGCGATTTTGAACATTGGCATTGGCAAATGCAACGGGCCCCAACGTGGCACCAACCAACTCCCGACAGAGCCAAAAGTTTGTCGACTATAGCGAAGGCAAAACTGTACAATACCCGGCCAAATGTCGCAAATACCTAAAGGGGCGTCCTACGGAATGGCAGTACGAGTAATTAAAAACACGTTTGTCCTTTTGGACGCTGACCAGAGCCCAAACGAAGCCCAGGAGCACAGCTATTAGACAGCAACAAAAGTTGCTCGCATTTCTCGCATGCCGCTGCTGTTGCATGGGAAAAGTTGAAAATAAACTTTGCGGCATGAAAACAACAACATAACAAGAACAAACAAAAACAAGAACACATTCATATAACTTCATGATGTCAACTCTCGCGTTTGGTTTCACATTCGCCTGCTGCTTGTGTCGCTTCCCCGCCTTTGTTTTGACTGTGGTCCCGTTCCTGTTGTTCTTCATGGCGAGCAACTGGGTTGATTAACGCCAAAAGAGCACGAAATTTTCTTGTTTTCGCCACGTTTTGTGACCGATTCGGGAAGTGGCAAGAAAAAGATTTGAAATATGCGAAAAGTAAACGAAAAAGGTAATTTGACTATGAAAACGATCGATAATTAGGAAACGGGTTCTCAAGGTGGCAGCAGATATGTAAATTTATAATCATATGTAATTGACTATGGCTCATAAATTAAGAGAATAACTTGAATTATATAAGGTACAATTATAATTAAAAATCCATTTTAAACAATTGGAGGAATTAAATGAATTAAATTAAATTTTGAGGTATATAACTTATTATTAAGTATTTTTTTATTTTTCCTTGAATGTGTTCAATTCCTTTATATTTATAAATACTGATTAAACTGTTTAAATTCTTCACGTTTACTTTTTCATAACTTTCGCAGTTATTATCTTAAATCCAATTGAACACTCGACAGCTGAGTTTATGCCAAGAACTTGGCTGAGAAAAGATTTTTGGCAAAGTGCTAAATTGTGCTGTTACGGACAGAACCCGGCCTCTCCTGCCTCTTGGGCCGTCGCCAAATTGTGCAAAGTTGCGAACTTTATACGAATTAATTTGTTCAACTTTTGCTGATATATGGAATAGAAACGGGGAGGTGTGTGCGTTGCTGTATGACCGTTAAGACCGCAATAAACCCACATGAGCCCTGAAAAACGATGGCGGGTGCCCGGGCCGAAAATCCAATCTCGCAAATCACATCGATAAAGCGCCAAAGGCACGCAACCCTTTCGACCGGCCCATCGAGTTGAAAAACGAACTCACATACTTATATGGCCGCTATAAGTCCGCTTTAATTACACGCTACAGGGCAACCCTTCGGGCCGGTGCGATGCTGAGATGCCCACCCACAATGGCCGACCCGAGGTGGAGAACGGGGATCGGGAACGGGAACGGGAACTCAACGACATGCGACACAATTAAGCATTCATGGACCAAGGGCTCCGGTAAGCTTAAATTTTGACATTTAGTTGTTTGTTTTGGGTCGCAGGGACAGGGCGACAGATATGGGCGGTCGGACCATAATCAGACACACGTCCTGTGCCTTTTTGTTGATCCAGGCGACCATTTTATAATGTGTATATAGCAGCTTAGTGCACCCCGGAGACCCATTGCCGCCGGCACTAAACAATTTTATCATTTTTAATCATCAAAGTGGATTTGGCAGCCCTGCCCCTTTGCGACGACACACACTCGGATTAAAAACTCATATTAAGTTATTATCGGACTGCCAGATATTAGAACGGTAGCTGGGAACAGTCCAAAGCTCGCGTCGGTTGCGACAAACAGTTGAACATTTCATGAATATCCGGTGAATGCCTTGAACTCTGACTGCACTCACTTTAGCTCTCGGTGTGTGTTTAAAGGCATTGTCGCTGCCAAATAAAAATTCATTCGCCAGCGGAGCGAAAATATCTCAGCGTATGTATAAAACATGTCTGCCCGGGACGATGGGCACGACTCGGCACTTGGAACAAAGGATTGCTGCCAAATTGGTCTTGGCCAGGCAGCTGAGCTCAGTACTCTCGGCCACGGCAGTGGGGCTGGGGGCCGGCGCTCATGGTTAATGCATGATTTAATGTAATTTGGACGCTTGCACGCATTCGCCAGTCGCCATCATGGTTGTTGTTGCTTTTGGCCTGGGCAGCCAATTTGGCAGCGCATCAACACGCCATTTGGGAACCAGAGTCAGAGCCAGAGCCAAAGAGACGGAGACGGAGACGGAACTGTAACTGGAATTTGGCGCAGGTGCGGCGGTGGGTTCGGTGCCAAGTCTCTGTCTCAGCTGGGGCATTGCGCAAATTTCCATTAATGGTCACATCCTTGGTGGCAAATTGGAATCAGTTTCAGCGGCACATAACTCAGCCCAGACGGCTACTTAACTGCCGTTTATAGCGTTGCGCTGCCTGAGTAGAGATGCCTCCACTTTGATTGTTCGTGCCCCACACTGCCCCGCATCACCCCCATCCATAAAATTCCGCAAGGGCTCATGTGCATTAAAGGGCCATTGTTGTGCCCATAGCACGGATAAGCTAATTTGTTAAGCTATTGCCTGAAGCTGGAAATTACCTAAGCAATGTTGAGTGCTGAGCGATGTTCCAAATATTCATTATTTACACCCCGCAATAAGCAAGGTTTACCATTCAAAAACGAACGACTACATTTAATACATTGTTTTAATTATAAAAGTTCGGTCTTATTTTATTTTCGAAAAATACTGTAAGTTATACTGTGCGATGTATTTTAGGCTGCACTTATATTATTATCAGAAAATGCTTATTTCTTAGAAGGGAAGCAAATACAAATAATTTAAAAATGAAAATAAATAAGAAGAATCGATTCGGTAGTGCCGAGCTATGAGATACTCGGTACCGACCAAGCTTCATTTCTTTAAAACATTTGAAACATCTATAAACAAATGAACATTCGTAGCGGCTGGGCTTCGCTCTGTCAAAATTATAGAAAATTCTATAATTATAGAGGTAGTTTTGGTGCCCCACCGTTACAATCTTTACCTAAATTTTCTTAACCTGCGTATAAAGAAATTGTGTATGAAATTTGGCGTCTCTGTCTTTAATGATTACCCAAGATCAATGTATTTGTTTAGTCAGACAAATTTTGTATAAGTTATAGGAGATGCCTGTTACATACATATGCATAACTGCACGCTATCCGCTTAGCAATAAGTACAGGGTATAATTCATCGTTCTCATCAGTGTACAATTTGCGGACCTAAGCAGAGTATTAAGTTATATAGCTAAAATATTAAGAGAAAGGATTGGTGTGTAATCATTTAAAGACTTGTTATATTTTAGAAATGTTTTATTACTTAGAAAATTTTTGAACACACATATTTTATTCAGCATTTCAATCCTTAGTCTTGGCAATTGACTGCACTTTGCCATTTCCATCTACTACAAGTTCTCACTCCTAAAAACCACATCGAGCAAAGACAAGTTTTGTGCACTTAATTGCCATTGCCATGTCCCACGTGCCAGGCAAAGTAAAAGTTCTAGATACAAACGTCGTAATTGCAACACGTTCAACGTATGCCCGTTAGGTCCATTAGGTGTACGAGTGGTATCTGTATCCGTATCTGCAGGCATGAGTGCGCCTGTTGTGACTCACAATTTTAGAATTAAAACCCCAAATGCATAAATTGCCGTAAACCGCAAGAAACTTTGGCCGTGCCTCGACTTTGGCCTGGCCTGAACCGGCTGCCAGGGCTGACTGGGCTGACTGCCAGCTTGGTAGCCGCAAGCGGAGCGTTGGCTCCTCCGGCACACCGACAACAGATGGAGACGCTGTCGAAGACGCCGGCACAAAAAGTTGCTTAATTTAATGTTATTTGCGTTTTAGCATATAAAGAATTTTGTGTCTTAATCTTTTGACTTTGCGGCGAGCCCGGGCCCGGGCCCGGGCCCGAGCCTGAGCCTGAGCTCGAGCGTACGCCTCTGATGCTTTGAATATGCTAGTGCTATTTATGCCCCAGACGTGAGCTAAGAGTCGAGAGAGAGAGAGAGAGAGAGCTGAGAATCGAAGACTGTCGTGACTGGCTGCACTTTTCAGATCTCTTCTTGTGTTTGTGCACTTCAAAAAACGGGATGCAAATTTATTTCTTCATTTGCATATTTTAAGGAGCTCGATACGATATATATTTGCGCCATCTTTAGCCGACTCGCTTTCCAATATTCATGGGTCGCCTGCGAGGCTCCTTTGTGGCCAACCAATTCCATACAATCCCATCTCTCACCCGAACCCTACGTTTAGGCTGCTTGATGAAACTTTATGAACTTTGGCTTTGCCGCTGCGAGTTTACTATAAATTTTCAGGCCCGCTTGCCTGATTGCCTTTGTCGATGTTGTTCTTGTTGTTGTTGTTGTTGCTGTTGCTGTTCTTTGTCCCGCATGTAAATTGTATCTGTATCTTTACAATTGTGCGCAATCAACGAAATTGTAACGCAGCTCGTTTTTTACCGGCTCCAAAGTTGTCGCATCCGAATACCCAGCATCCAGCCACTAGCCCAAGCCGATTCGAGCTGATCTGCCAACTCTGACGCATCAGAGCCGTAAATTTCACAACATTTGCTGTCAGATCGAAAATGTTTTAATTAAATTTAAGAAGAAATGAAGCGTTGATATTAATTTTTTTTGTTAATGTGTGTTGTAGTTGCCTTTAATGTTATATCTATAATTAATACTACATTCGTCAGTGAAGTTTTAGGAGGGTTGTGGAGAGTATAGCCCATATTATTCACATGTATTATTTAACACAGACAATGGGAATAATAAACAAACAGATTAAGATAACACTATTATATCAATTTCCTATAGACAGACATTTATTATTAACGCTAGGCAAAAATTAATTCTTAGTAAAAAATTTGGCTTTAAAATTAATTTTCGAATATACAAATAGCAATCAACTTTTATGCAACAACAATTTAAAACTGTTCTGAAATTTCAAAAGGTTTTAATATAATAGCAAAAGTTATTTTTCACATATTGAAACATGAATAAGTTGCTTTAAATATACTTATAAGCTAAAAATAAATTATGCTACATATATTATTATAAAAATAAATAAGCAATTGTAATTAAAAGTAACGATAATTAGAAATGTATAAATGCTCAATATGTTAGGGTACAAGTCACATTTAAATAACCATACATCCTCAACATAGACTTTAAAAATTGCGTATTCCAGAGAAATCAACGTAGGCATAAAATTATGCGTGAGCCCCGCGGGCTTGAGACGGGCCGCAGGCGCGGAGGTTTGGCCAACCATAAATCGCATTAAAATGCAGGGTATATCCTTATTGATTTATAATTCGAGTTGGAATCGACTCAGCGACACTCACTAATAACTCATTTAAGGCGAACGCCGTGCGAGGAATCGAAAGCGATTATGCAAATGCTTGGCGGCGGAGGTAAACGCATAGAGGAAAACGCGTCACGCGTCCCATAAATATCTGCGAATGCTTCTAATAATAGCACTACCAAGGACCGGCAGTTGGGACTCTAATGAAGCGACAGCAATTGAGGAACCATTCGGATGGCCGCCATTGGCTGCAACGGGCATGAAGGGAGGATTCGCATGTGGTTGGGCCCCAGGTTGAGGGCTGCGTTGGGTTGCGTTTTTAATTTTTAATCTGGCAGAATTTATTTCACACTCGTTGCATGTAACTCACCCACGCCTCTCCGGAATGTGCAATTGTGCCAGCGGCTTCCGGGCGTATTTATGAGCTGCGCGCCGAGAGGGACATTTGAGCCATATTGATGCGGCCATGTTGGCGTGGCCAATTGAAACCCAACTCGGTTTTAATTTCAGCGCACTTTTCATTTTATCCTGCAGTGCAATTACTCATCCGCGTTGCAATCTACTGATAAAATACTTAATTGCCCTTTTACTTTTTTCGTTGTTGCTTATTTCTGCCGCCGTTTTTATGAAAAAACCGAATCGCATATTTGCCACCGCGCATAAATTCTTGAATATAAATATTTTCCATGCGCTGATGCGAAGCTTGATAAATAATTTAATCGAAATTTTTTCCATTACACAGCACAACTAAAAGTATAACGAAAATAAAAAATAAAATCACGCACTTCATTTAATTTTAATTTATAATGACGCCGTCGCCGCCAGCTCCCTGGCCGACCCCAGTCATGTTTTATGCCTAGCCTAGCTTCAGGCCATTTCCAGCACGGCTCTAGCTTTGCAAGAGTCTCTCTCGCCCGCCCATTGCTGGCGATCTCATCTTACAGCGTTGCATGTTGCAGTTATTTTTATAACTAAATTATATACGCCCGTCTTGCAGCCCACGAGCATTGCTCAGTCCCATTTCCCAGTCTCAGAGTCTGCTTTGGAGAAACCAGCGCTGGCTCGGGCCTCTGTTTCCTGGTCGATTTATGGCTCACAAGGAGCGCGAAACCATAAACAGCTTTTATGGCGTTCTACTGGATTATGGCCAACTAGCCCAGCCTCAGTTTCAGGCTTAGTCCCAACGAAACTCCTCCCTGGCAGCGATACCTTTTGATTTAATCAATTCGATAAATTTGTGGCCCACATGCAATTGTTTTGCTTTTATCCGCACTTATCGCGTCGAGTTTCAATTAAATGTCCAAGTTGTTGGACCAGTTCCTTCATGTACGGCAAATATTTGATTCTTACAACCCAAAAATATTAAAAGACCTTTGAGAACACATTAAAACTATACATAAGCTAATAATCGAGGTGCCTTTCAGTATAGAAAACGCTCGGCAGCTTACTTTAAGATAAAACAAGTAAGAGGTTCTAGTAGGGAGCTCCCAACTATGGGGATACCCTGAACCCTCTTCTTCCAACATCAAATGCATATATATATTCTATTTTAGAAGCTATATGTCAAGTTTGGTGACTCTAGCTCTTATTATTTACCAAAATTGCCCAAAAACAGGATATCGATATCGATTTTTATCGTTTGCTTGGAAACGGAGTAAGTTATCGATTATCGGAAACAAACTCGATCTGCGCAGGCACTAGGAGCACCCACATCTAAAATCTCTAGCTCTTATAGGTTCTGAGATCCTTGCGTTCATACATACGGACAGAGGGACAGACGGACGGAAGGACAGACAGACAGACAGATGGACATGGCTAGATCGACTCGGCTATTGATGCTGATCAAGAATATATATACTTTATGGGGTCGGAGATGCTTCCTTCTACCTGTTACGTACATTTGGATTTTGCACAAATACAATATACCCTTATACCCATTTTTAATGGGTTAAAAAATACATTAAAAATAATTAAAAGATCAAATGCAAGGTAACAACAGAGAATACGTGAAAGCTTTTGGGTGGAAATTTAAAAATAAAAGTTAAAAATAGTCTGAAAAATTCAATGTTAAAAAAAAAAAAGGAGAAACACATTTTATGCAAGAATGTGAATTTTTAATAAAGGCACACCAACGTATTACGACCCAAAAATATTAAGCAAAAGAGTTTTTAAAGCACATTAAACTTATACACAAGCCTTTGATGGAGATGATTGACGACAAGAAAACATGGTTAAAATGACAGCTTCAAAAAAATTAAAATATGAAAATCAATTGAAAGTCAGAAGATGATTGTCAAAAAAACAATCTTTACATTAAAGCTTTCTGGATGTTTAAATGCAAGATAAAAGCTCAATAAATGTCGAAACTATTGACAGCTTTAGTCATATTAATCCGTTTTATTTGATTTACCGTTCCTTAACTCTTTAATTCTGAGCTTACTATGCTTTAATATTCATTAAACTATCGTTTTGCCTCACAAGTCACTAGGATTATAAATCGAAAACGCCCCTTAGTAAATTATCTAAATTCGAGAAGTTTTTTCTGCTTCTGATATTTGGCGCAAAAACAAATAATGCCTTATGTAAACGAAATGCATTTATTGGCATCTCTATAATGAGAAAAATGTACTCGAGACTGGTATTTATGTATGTATAAACCATTTGGTGGTCTCACTTCCGAGGAAAACTTTGAGCCAGTTACTGTTTGATGTTGTTGTTGTTGTTTGGTTGGTTATGGCATTGGTTGTCGTGTTGTTGTGCTATCCTGTTTTGGTCCCTGTTGCCCCCTTGGGTTTATTCATGACGCATAAATCTGGTCGACAACACTTTATGCGAATACACAAACAACACGCCACCACTCGCCATGTACTCCTCGTAAATTTCGCAAGAGCAACTTTTTTACGAAATTAAATCTTGTTACAACAACAGCAACAGAGCATGTAAGCGACTCTCTCTATATGTATAAATATATACATATATATATATATATCATGTATATAAGCACATACATATTTATGCGCTGGCGTTGGTTACTATCCAAGTCGCCGCGCTGTCGTCTAAGGCAAAGTTTTTCGGAGTCAAATCTGAAATCTGGTCAAGCTTCGAGTGGTGCCAGTGGTGCGAGGGCGAAGGCGAAGGCGGAGGCGGTTGCCCGTTGGTGGGTGTGGTAACTTGGGCGTACGCGTGTTTATTGCGCTGTTGCCAGCCAGAGGCAAAGATTTAGCATTCGAGCAGCCGGGCCACATAAATTGGTGTACAGCGGCCCCAGCCCAGAAGGCATGGTGGGCGGACACAGCTTGTGCCTGGAAATATATGGTGCTGGTCTAGGATGTAGGATCTGTGGTAGCACTCGTTGCAGCATTCAAAGTCAAAGTAACAATAACCAGTCATCGGATGTTGCATGTTGCTCTTGCAAGGGTCTCAAACGAGAGCATAATGAATGCGGTCAGCTAATTGTTAATGCACTCGCCATTATGGCCACACAGCGGCAACTCGTAAATGTAAAATGCATTTTAATTAACCGTCATATATTTCACTTAAAACATTTCAATGCAAATTGGCCCGCGTAACGGGGGCTGGTTGGGGGTGTGGGGTAGAATTTGCCTGCTGCTCGCCTGCGGGTCCAGCTCCGGTTCCATGAGCCTAGCTGGCCACATTAAATGTAATTATTTGGCACAAATTGCGTGTTTAGGATTAATTATGACATGGATAGGCTAATAATGCGCTTCAAAGTGCAAAAAAAAAAAAAACAAAAAGCAACCACGTTTCAAATTATGTGCCGCTTTAAATGCGCGCTGATTGCTCGATCTGATATTATAGAAATTAAGCTCACATCCAAATGCGTGAGCTGAATTAAATAAGTGCACAACTTTAATTTTTGGTACAAGTTATCAAACACTTACAGGAAAATATGTTTCACATATAAGTTATTTTCATTAATAATAATAATAACTTTAAAGATTGTTTTTTAACGCAGTTTCTTAAATACTTTAAAAATACAAAATGTATTTCATAATAAGGTTAGGAAAGGAATCATCAAATTTATTGTTTAAATATATGCAAAACTAAATTTGTATTAACTTTTAATAATTGTCTTTAATATACACAAATCGGTATCTTTAGATATATGTTGTTTATATTGTTCATAGCTGCTCATTATTAATTCAGTCGTTAATGCAAAGAAAAGAAAAAATATGTTTTCTAAAATTCCTATATAAATTCCGATATCATTTTTATTACATACTGAGAGAAACCCCGGGCTCAATAATAAATGCATATATATAAAATAAATGTGTAATTATGTGCTGTATGTAATTTGAACTTACCCGAAAAATGAAATTTGCTACATTGCCATCAATTTGCAGAGGGATACTGGATACATCATTAAAAGCACAAGAAAATTATGAGAAAAGGAGAAAGTAAATAAGGAATAAAATGAGGAGGGAAAGAAAAATAGAGATAGAGAGAACGAGAATAGATATTGATAGATTGTAATATAACAATTAAATTAACGAATGAAAACCTGTGGGGCTTACTTAAATTCCTGAGAATCGCATAGTAAGGCATCCGTTATATTTAATTTGCTACGCGGAGGGAAGATATACCAAATAAGGTATGAAAACTTAGTCTGCGTTGAAAAAAAAGAAGCATATATGGTGCATGGATGAGCATACACATACATACATACTTACACGTATGTGTACGTATGGTATACGTATGTATACCTTCGTAAATATACATACATACAAAAATGGATATTGATGTGTGAAAATGCAAATAAAGTCGATCGCATGATAAACGAAATGTTATAACTTTTTGATAAAAAAAACGCATTATATTCTTTTATTTTAAAATGGTCCGCATTATAAAATGAAAATGGACTTTAATGCAACTGAATGGGCTCGCAAATGCATTTCAGCATGATTTGCGCCACGACAAAATTGTTGTTGGCCCCCCAACACCTCAAGCAAATAAAATTCATTTAATTACGCAAATGTATTCATGTTCATGTAACGCCTGCACTCGTTAATTTTCAGCGTACATGAAACCCGACACTTGCTATTGTAGAGGTGCATGGGGAAGAGATGCTGGCAGACACAATCTGCTCGCTCTATAAAATGCACAGGTCAAGTTGTTGCAGCAGGGATTGAATTTGGTCGTTGCTTTCATGCCACAGCTGTTGCCAGAGGAGGCTTTTAGGAACTTTGTTTGGACAAGAATCCAACATGCACATCATAAACAGAATGCCTGGGCGGATCGGGAAGCCACTGTGTGAGGTTTATGGTATGAACCTTGGGAATAATCATTGTTTTCGGGTTCGACTTTCACATTTCTCTAATTTAAAAAATCAGGTTGCATAATATTCAGCACCTTAAAAGATGAGCGCAAAAAATCAATCATAATTATGACCCTGGGTAAGCGACAAACCAAGTCAAGGTTAACCATAAGACTTACGGCAGGTTTTCAAATGCATTTGCAGCTCATTAAAAACGCACAAGTGCAGCCAGTGTAGAGTGCAGAAGATCAACAACTGAGTGTATGCCTCGGACTCGGTCTAGCAAAGGTGAGACTCGAACCTTTTTTTTAATGGCCGCCGGTGCTGATGAGTTGACCTTGGCTCGAATTTTAAACGGAAATTTTGAGCAGACGTTTTTTACGATCTTTTTATGGCGTTTGCCAAAAAATTAACAAAAAGAAAAATGAAAAAAAAAAAATATATATATATATATATACATATATTCCCGCCGCGTTTCACGGCGCGTAGCAAACTGTTTTGGATTTGGTTTTTTAGCTGCAACCTCTGGAAATTTATGATTTATGATGATGTCCGTGACCCTTTAGCCAACAGGCAAAGATCAGCATCAGGCATAGGATCGGTTTAGGGATCGGCGGCTGCTGTTTTGTAAACACTCAGTATGAATCCCCGTACCCAGCCGCTTGGACGATGCGGATTAACTAAAAAAATACTCGCGACGGCAATGCATAAATACAAAAATCAGTTAAAAAATGTGAAGTTCTGCACAAAATATGAAAAATATTGAAAAACATATGGCACACGGCTCCATAAGAAAAGTCGCGAATAGTGTATTCGAGTGCATAAGCAACATACATATATGTTTAAAAAGTGCTTGCGTTTTTGAATATCTGGCTTTATGAAAAGTAATTAAAATTAACGGATCGGAATTGTGAAGGAGATTTATTATTATCAAAAGGCAAAAATTAAACTATTGATGTTACATACAACTTGATATGGGCAGGCACATACTTATTTAAGTAAGTGGGCTTTTGAACATAGTTGAATCCCTTTTTTGCTAATTCAATACAAATATCAAACTCGGCTTGGTAGCTGTGTTTATTTTTAATATAAATAGTTTGATAATTAAGATAAAAATAATGTTCATAAGAATCATCTTACGTTCTCACTACAATATAGTAAAATATGTTTATTTTTTTAATACTGGAAGTCTTACATTGGTCATTTAAAAGGGAAAATCAGCATGATTCGAACGAAACACGTCTTGGCTTTATGTCAACATGAGATTGATTTGAAATAAAAGTGGTATACATATGATATAGAGTTTTATCTGTGCCAATGAGTTCTTGAAATTCCTTTGGAACTTAGTGTAAGAAGCATTGAAAGTATTTCATTCAGCTCTGCGCAAAAAAAAATTAGCTTAAAAATGAACGCAAAAGTGGCTAAAAGGAATGTTATCCTGAAATAAATCATGGAGGTAGCAGATTCATCTAGATGCGCGACTCACATCGCATCTGATTCTCATGCTGTTTCCGCGGAATACGCAGCGGAGTATCCGTGAATACTTTCAGGCAGCTAAAGAAATATGAAAAAAAAAACAGAAAAAACACAGAAACTAAAGAAAAATCTTAAGAGAGTAATAAACAACATGGTTGACAATCTTAAATCTTGCAACTTACAGGGCACCGCAACAGATACAGATACGCATGCGAATGAATGTCGCAGCCATTACGGAACGTTGTTGTTGTTGTTGCTGCTTTGGACATTTCTTTTGAGTTGGTTGTGCGACCAACACAATCACAATTCCAACAATACCCAATGTCTGCTGCGGTCATTGCTATGCTGGAATGCAGCGGCAACAGCAACAATAACAACGAGTCAGGCCAGTTTAAAGGCTTGGTCTGGCCAGGCCCAAGCCGGGACCCCAGACCAAGACCAAGACCCAGACCCATGGCCCATGTCGCTTAGGTAGATACAGCGCAGCACTTACCCGCTGCCAGCTCCAATATTGTATTCTTCTGGGCCTCGGACTGGGCCTTGTTCTGGGCCAGCTTGGCCGTTGCGTTGCTGGCTTGTTGTTTGTCTCTTTTATGGCTTCTTTTCGTACCTTTTATCTCTATCTGTGATTGCAGACAGATTTTTCTTGTTGTTTTTTCCATTTTCGTTTCATTTGAGGTCACATTTTCGTGCTTTGCAGGTAAAAGGCAAGAAGAAATGAAATTTCCCCCTTGCGGATATCGTGTGGCAGCGTCTTCATCGTAATGGCTGATAAGCGGCACGCACACCTGAGTTATGGCTGCCACATCGCAGCCCATTAAGCTAGCCAACCCGTTAAGCCAGACCATAATTGGTGGCAGATACATTGCCCGGCCAGCCCCCTACATGGCCAACTGTTTAACGACTTTTTAAACACTTGTGTTTTCATGCAGTTCTAGAGACATAAAGATTCAATGAACAATGACATAAAACAAACACACACACGCACACACATCTTCTGACAGACACAAAAGGCGTTTGGCATTTGATGTTTATTTAATTTACCGCAATTCATAACAATTGCGTTTACGACATTTTTACAGCTCGAAAAAGCCGTAAACAAAACGCCGCCACCGATTTGTTTGATGCCACGAGCCGGCGTCTCCGTTTGGCTTTATGAGCCACCTTGGCATACTGAGCTGCCACCCCGCTCCGGTCCGGAATCAGTTCCTGGGCACTGCACTGCTCTGGGCCAACGGCAATTAAACACCAAGTGCAGCTAGCAGCCGCCTCTGTTCGTCCCGTACCCTGTCTGTGCACCCGCTCTACAACAATTTATGTGCGTTTTATAGATCGTAAAAGCAACACTAACAACAAGGCCGTTGATTTTATGATGTGTTGAATGGCAGCCAGTGTCAAGAGGACTGCCATGGCACTTGTCATCATCTAACGTGGAAGTTTGCTTTGGTGTCTCTTTGAACTGAGTTCCTGATTGGGCTCAAGTGCAAGAGCCATCGTAAAACTCCGGCTAATGCCTGAAAAAGCCGTAAAACGGCTATAAACAAAAGTGTTTGCCTAAAGAGCCAAACGAGACAAGCGCCATTAGGAAAATATTTGTGTTACTTTTGTTCGGTTTGTAAACAATTTGATTTAATAAGGATAATCGTTTGTCTCCCATCAAGGAATAAGCAGTAAAATCGCTGAGCATATGGCTGGAAGATGTCGGTCAATGGAGCCATAGAATTAAACTGGGATTCATGATGCAGAAAGAAACTATTGTATATCAACAATCATAATAATGTTTGTAAATAAAAAGTCTTTCCCATGTTTTAAGTCGCAAGAGAGACGACAAAGTGTAATCTATTCCCAAAAAAAAACCCTTACTCTAACTGTTTTAGCTATATCTATTGAGGTTACAATAAGTGTGAATTAATTGTTGAAATGTGGACGAATTAACTAACATTAAATCAGGCTCAGATATACACAAAAAATCGATTTGATAAATTATATGTAAATAACTTATACGTAGTTCATTTTCAAAATTGAATTCAACCTTTAAACCGTTAAAAATTTCCTTGCACTCTTGTGGCATTGTCTTCAAAACAAACTCTAGTTCGCAAAAAGAACAAAGCATATACTTTTATATGCACACATTTGTATCCATATCCATATCTAAATCGTGGCCGAGCTCCATTATTAAGCCAGCTGAAGACGTGTTGATGAGCAATGCCCGTTCTGGTCACAGTCCCAATCTCAAGCCAGATCCAGACCCACAGCCATAACCAGACCCAACACTGAGCCACGTAACATACACGGCAGACAGAGAACAATTGAACTAATGACGTGACTATGGACAATCGGCATGGGTCTGTTGCTCATTCGCCCATTCGTACGCTTGGTCATTCAGCAGACTGGCCAAGCTCCACTTGGGGCCAGCGTCTGGTCAGTGCCTCATTGTTATCATTCGGCTCGGAATGGCGACGGCAACGGTCGAGACTTATGCATCGAAAGTGTTGTTAAATTACGCCAAATTGCTTAATTCCAATAATGAAACGGACCGTCCCAGCGGCTCGGACCCGACCACTCAATGAAATTATAAATTTTCGGTCAGCTCGCTGCGTTCAAGTGATATGCAAAGCGCATGAAAATGAAGTCTCGACTGCGAATTTAATTTTTTTTTTATTTGTTTCTGTTTCTGTTTCGGTTTCTGTATCTGTTTTCGGTTTCGGTGGATCGTTCTGCCGGCGATCGCACCTCATTGCGAACGCCTCAATGTGCGAGACAATTTCCAGCTCCGATCCCGACCAGACGGCGACGACGAAGGCGATGCGCAGGGAGCCCATTAATGGGCCAATTCAATTGGTCGTTAATGTTGCTTTTTATTTCGCTTTTATTGTGCGTCTTTTTGTTGTTTCTGTTGTTGCTGCTGCTGCTGCTTACTCAATTTTATTATTGTTTATTTATGCGATTTTAAATAATGCGCAGCAATTCCAAAAGATAAGACGCTGCCTGTTAACTTTTTCTCTTTTTTTTTCTTCTGTGCACATTGATTTACTGGCATATTATTTATTAGATGGCGCGAGTTGGCGCTGGACTCTGGAATAGGTTCGGCAGTTCCAACTACTTTGGTAATATTTTATTGAGCAGCATTTTGTTTGTTATTTTTTGGCGCCCCAAAGAAAACATTTTAAGCTTTTTGTAAGTTTTTTTAGCGTGGCAGATAAAAGCAAACAAATTTCAAGTCTTTGTAAAGTTTATTTATTATTTATTGCCGCAGTTATCGTGGGCGTATACATAATATTTCATAAATTTTCTAATTTTATTTGTGTTGGAACATCGTGGGTGGCTTGAATAGACTTAGATGAACAAAAGAGAACTTTGAATTTTGATCACGACTGACGAATTTGAATGCGATTTTGATAAGCCAAAGGATTAGAATCACCTATATATATTTTCCATTCAAGTTTAAACAAAATTGAAATGCAAAATAAAAATTGAGAGATTTTCTGAATGGTAAGTAAAACTTTTATGGTTGCGATACAAAGAAAAATGAAAATTTCGTATGTGTTCCTTAGATTATTTTATTGGTAAAAAGATTAATGGTGACGATAAAATCGCATGCTAGCCAATAAGTGAATTATTAATTTGCTACAATGTGAAGATGACCAAATACAAAAATTGAGATTATTTTGGTATTTGATTGGCCAACGGTTTGTGTATATTAAATAGTTATAAATTTCATTTAGAGTACAGCTTCAACTGTTTTGTAGTTTTTGTTGCGATTTGATCAACCATTTCTATAGATCCATAACAAAGCTAGCGACTCACGTCCTTCTCATTGTTCGGTGGGCTCCAGCATGGTTAATGCTTTTGGTGTGACTGCCGCTGGGTCAGAGCAAGTCATTCGCTGCGGAGGCGTTTAATGTACGTCAACAACAACAGCAACAAAAACAAAAACGTCTGGTGACGTTTGTTGCCACTTTATCATTGTCGCGTATCATAATTTAAGCGAATCGCATGCAAACAGACAGAGAGGCAGCCAGACGGGCAGACAAATGGACATACAAATCGTTACCTACACCCACACTCGCTGTGTTGTTGTCACGCTAACAACAACAACAACAACTGCAATGAATAAAATTCGTTGACATTCGTTGCGCTGACTAAGCGGCAAATGAGAAGCGCAGAGAGGGGTGGAGTGCAGGGAGTGAACGTTTGCATTCTTGGCTATGCTTAGATGCATATGCCCACCCTGGGAATGGACAACATTCAGGCTACGCCCTACGCCCCACGCCCCCCTTTGCCCAGCAACACTTACTCCTCAGGTTCGGTGCAGTGAATTTGTTCCTGCGACAAGTTTTTGTAGCAAAAACTCATATTAAGTATTTAATAGTTTTGTTTTCATTATATGGCCCAAAAAGCGTCGAGGCAGCCTGCTAAACGGTTTACTGGCCATTGGTTAAATGACCAGGCCATCAGCTTTTGGCCAAAACACTGAAATTAGTTGGCATTTTAACACGAACACCTGACGCTAGCTTGAAGCATGGTGCCGGGCTTCCTGCAGGGTCCGTGCTGATACTGGTATCTCTTTAGTCAAATGGATTATATTACCAGGAGTGGGGGGCAAGTGCGAGCGGAGCTCGTATACGTGGCCATTATCGATGGTGCATGCCACAACAGGCACAGGAGGCAGCGGCAGCAACAACAATGGGTTATTGAACGATAATTCCATTTAAGCAAATGTTCGCGTTGAGCACCAGAATTGTCCAAATTATAGCATGTGTGCGGGCCACCATATCTCCTTGCCCGCTACCCCGCTGCCCCGCTGCCCATCTGCCTACTGTAGTACCATGCCTGACTGCGTATAAATTAAAAAATGTAAAAGCTTCCTCAAAATCAACTCGATTGCAACTCTTTTTGCTTAAAAGCGCGTAATAACACATGGAAAGAGCGCAGAACATTACACACAGAGAGATACCTGTACTGCATCACCGCCCCTGACCCTACCCCTTCTCATTCCCCATTCTCGCGATGTGTGCGTTTGTCGCTGCGGTCCACAGCGGCCAATCCGTCGAGAAGATGCATTTTGACTTAAACGTTTTACTCTTCGAATAATGGCTTTAATGACTTTAATGGCGTACGGATAATTTCGCCGGCGGGCAGCTGAGCCGCCCTCCCCACCTCGCTAGCCGGCGCAGCGGCTCTTTGAATTTAATTGACGAAAGTTGTTGCTCGTCTCTTTTTGGCTGAAGAGAAATACCTGTAATTTGTTGCTCTTGCGATTCGTTTAAAATGCACTTGATTGGCCAAGAGGCGCAGGGCTGTGATCTAGAAAAAATATGATAACTAATGAAATTCATCAGAAAAACAATCAATATATGAATCATATTCTGCCTATAGTGAGTAAGTATCTATTTATCCTCTATTAAAGTACTTGTAGTCAGTATTAACATTTTAAGAATTTTATCATTATTAATGTCCATATAAGTATTGAACAATTCTTTAAATTAATCTAGTTTTCGCAAACTTATATATTTATTTAAAAGCTTACGTCTTTTTTAGTTTAATCGTTATTTTAGAGACAATTATTAACCATTCAAAATAACTTTAAAACTATTTTTTCATGCCAGATTATAAGAATAATCAAATTTAAAATATCCGAAGAAATCTAAATTGCTTGGAAATTCTTCCACAAATTTAAAATGATAATTATACCCTAAACCCCTTAAAAATGGGTATAAG
This sequence comes from Drosophila novamexicana, assembly GCF_003285875.2. Classification (NCBI taxonomy): domain Eukaryota; kingdom Metazoa; phylum Arthropoda; class Insecta; order Diptera; family Drosophilidae; genus Drosophila; species Drosophila novamexicana. The sequence goes on from NW_020824835.1 coordinate 681,529, forward strand.
GGTATATAGTATTTGTGCAAAATCCAAATGTATGTAACAGGCAGAAGGAAGCATCTCCGACCCCATAAAGTATATATATTCTTGATCAGCACCAATAGCCGAGTCGATCTAGCCATGTCCGTCCGTCCGTCTGTCCCTCTGTCCGTATGTATGAACGCAAGGATCTCAGAACCTATAAGAGTGCTCCTGCGCAGATCGGGTTTGTTTCCGATAGTCGATAACTTACTCCGTTTCCAAGCAATCGATAAAAATCGATATCGATATCATGTTTTTGGGCAATTTTGGTAAATAATAAGAGCTAGAGTCACCAAACTTGACATATAGCTTCTAAAATAGTATAGATATATGCATTTGATGTTGGAAGAAAAGGGTTCAGGGTGTCCCCTAGTCAGGAGCTCCCAACTAGAACCTCTTACTTTTTAACAAATGAAATAATTTAAAAATAAAACCAACTTAAATTATTACAACGAAAATTCACTTAGGTAGCAAAGGAAAAGATAATAATTTGAAATTCCAATTAGTAAAAAAACAAAAGACAGATTTCAATAAAAGTCAAGCATTATGTTAATTTAAGTACAGAACCGAAATATAGTACTAACTGATATCAAAGCTGAAGTCTGCCTTATGATCGATTAAATTTTAATCAAGTTTTTGAAAATCTAGGAAAAACAATCAACGTAGGTATTTACAGATCAAAATTATTATTATTATCATTTTATGATCAAAACTGTCAATCTATGATTTTTTTTTAATATAAATCACAACTATGGACTCTAGCTTGAAACTTGACTAGACTTGCTTCCGGCTGCTGGCAACTGAAACATCAAACAATTGCAAAGTATACAACTGAGAGCAAGTGCCTATCATCTGAAATACCCATCATCAACCGCTCTACGGAGCAGCACACCGAGAATAACCTTGAAAAAACGCAACTGCTAAACGTAAATGATGCTACACCAACAAAAAATTGGGAAAAATAGCAATTAAAAAAACAGGTATGACATATACCATTAAAAAAGAAAACAAATAAGAGATACAAAAACATAAACAGAAAAAAGAAATTGACATCGCAACAAGGTGACACAAATCAAAAGGTGCAACATAAAAAATGGCATTGAGAAAACAGATAATTAAGGAAAGCAGAAGAGGAAAAGTGCCAAATGGCGATGGCGATGACGACCGGTGACCAGCGAGTGGAATGACATGAAATGATAACGTGCTGCAAGTCGGGTGTGGGAGCGGGAATTTGTTGAATGACAAGTCGCACATTTTCAAAAGAAATTACAAAAAAGAAAACATTGGAAATGAACATAAATTCAAAGAGCCAGAACCAAACAGAGGCAACCAATTTTGGAAAAACGGGCGAGGAAGCCGACGAACAGCTGCCGGCTTGGGGAAGGAGAGGGCGTCTTGCTGATGGACATTTGTATACGTACTTATTTGTGTGGCTGCTCTGGATATGGGCGGTGCCGATGGCCATGCATTCACAAATATGTCTAAGGCGACTCAATTAAAAAGAAATTGATCGGGTAGGTCGAGAGGACCGGGAGCGAGGTGAATGCTTAAAAACGCATTAAATAAGAAATATTTTTGATAATTGTTTACAAAAAACATTCCCAAAGTTCATTAAGAATGTCGCGCTGCGGAATTTATAAGGCAGACCGAAAATGCGACTTTTTCATTAAAATTCCAGAGGCGACAGTAGAAAACAAAATAATAAGAAACAAAATTGCTTTTATTATTTTAATTACCAATTCCCAGCGATCCGACAAACTCAGCTGGCAGTTGGGCCAGTCAATATTAATTTCATAAAAATAACTTTTGCAGCCATTTTTTTCTGTTGCTTCTTATTTTTATTGTTGGTTTTTCTTCATTAATGTCCCTTCTAGAAAACGTGTCTTTTGTCTCTCGCACAGCTGCGCCCCGAACCGGGCTGAAAGCAGCCATTGCCAGCTGAGGGGGAGCAGCGAGCTGGCAACTGGGGACCTGGTAGTGGAATGTTTTCTTTATAAAAACTCCCAATTGAGCGCGGCAGACATGCCAAACATTCATAGATAGATGCGCATTTGTGGCCCGTTCGATAAACATTTATTGGGCAATCCAATCACGGAATTCACGTTCGCAGTCGTGACAGTTTCGTTAAAATGCTTTTTGTTCAATTCTCTTCTCTTTTCATTTCACATTTTTTCGGTTTGAACTGAAGAATTATGTTTCGGTGAATGAAAAAAATAAAAATAAAGACATATGTGAATGGGATAACTAAAAACAACCTAAGAATCAAATCGAATTTGGTATTGATTTAAATCTACAACTAATTCACTTAAACATGTATCTTCTAACTGAAAATATCTAAATTTGAAACTTAAGATTATAAAATTAATCGAACTAATATGCAGAAACTCTGTACATTTACACTTGAGTGATTTCTTTAAGTTTCATTTCCCCTGTGCAATTAAAAGTGTGTTTGCTTTACCATAGGTATTTCTGAGATATTTCAAGCTACTTAAAATAAAGTTTTTCAAAACATAAAATAATTTGTGCGATAAAACATTTTAGCCATTTAGTGTTTATTTTTTTTTTGATTGTAAATATTATTTTTTTATCAACTCTCTAATTCATTTTTCAAAAACAAATATTTTTTTTAATAGCCATTTAATTAATAATGAATTAGTTATTATTATCTATAGTAGATATCCCCTTTTATATAGTAAATCGTTATAGCATAGAATATTACGGATACATTGATTGAAATGAAAGCAATTAAGTTGGACCAAAGATCACCTGATGGTTTTCCAGTGAGTTGTATTTTATTTAAGTTGAAGATAGTAAATAACGGGAATACCCATTTGACAAATTTAGATAACATAAGCACAATTTATGACCTAATTTACCTTATTGGATAAAATTAAATTTAAATTGAAGAAAGCGTTTCCAATAGAAATCCCAACTCACATAAGTATTTACTGTAAGTTAACATTTCCGTCTGCTCGAAAACCTAGCAATTATTTTACAATTCATCAGCGATGAGGCCAATGATGTCAACCCATCAAAGCTCGCAGACAAATTGCCATTTGATTAAATGAGGCCAAAAACACAGCACACAAAACCCGAGAAAAAATCACACTGCGCTCCTTGATGGGCCAAGTCGGTGATTAGACGCATCATCTTGGGGCAATTTGTCACCACACAACGAGCAATGGCAGGCAAATGGCCACTAAAAATCATTTACAGAGAAATAAAAATATTTTTTATAGCATTTTTATAGTTGTTGCAACAATCTAATAACAATCCAAATAATTATCCAAACAAACAATTTCACCGACGCCAAAGCGACGGCAAAGGCGATGGCAACGCTCAGAGCCCAGTTTCAGTTACTGTTGCTGCTGCTGCTGTTGCTCCGACGGACGCCGAAAATGAGCCATAAAACGGACATAAAACCCCAGTGCAAAACGCTACTGCCACGCTAGGCCACGCCTCCGCTGCGACAGCGCTGCCGACGACTTCGACGCGCATACGGAAGCCATAACGGCCATAACGATAACTCAAAGCAAATGGCGTGCGCAAGTGGGACAGATAGTGCGACAGAGAGAGTGAGCGTATGTGCGCTGCGAAGAGAGCGAAACTGCGCACCCTAATGGCTGCGCATTATGCGCTGACTGGTTTGCTGCCGCTGTTGCTGCTACCGCTCTCTCTCTCGCAGGCGACGCGCTCAACGTTGAACCTGTGCCACGGCCACGTGTCTCTCGCATTAAAACAAGTAAATCGCCAGTTGAGCATAATCGATACGCAGCTCGTTCTGATTTCATTCGTGAGAATTGCTTTTCTCACGCTCTTCGACTCTTCGGCAACGTGCCGACGTCGCCGGCGAAGTGGCTGTTGTTGTAGCCATAACTGTCGTCGTTTATGGCCGTTTTAAGTGCGACTGAGATGGCCTCATAATCGTTTGCTGAATGTTGCTCAATTGTTTGCAGTTACCGACGCGCTCTTTTTGAGTTCCTCTTACCCGCTCTGCCTGCCCGGTGCCCATGGGCCCATGGGCCCCTAGGCATTTGCATGTTTGTTTGTTTGCCAATGCAGCCTAATGATGTTTGCGCGCATTAATTAGTATTGATTTAATTAGTGTGTGCTGCCCAGTACTGACCATAGGTTTCACTCCGCTCCATCCAACCCCTCTCACTCACACTCGTCGCTGCCTTTGTCGCTCGCTCTCTTTGGCGCTTTTTCGGGGCGCTTTTTCAACTACAACAATAAGAAAAAGCTCTCGCGCGCGCATCTGCCGACTTCGCACGGCTGCGAGAATGGGACATAAAATGTGCCAGGCAGTTAAAATGTAGATTTAAGTAAGTGGAAACGAGATCGTTACGTTGGCGCATAAAAATAAAAATCATTGTTGTTGTGCACTGATTGAAATAAGCAGAAGCAGCAGAGCAGGGGCCCAAGAAAATCGCACGATTTTTCCGCCCCAACCACAAGCTGCGTTCATTTCGTGCTTTTTCACTCGGGTTTTCTTTGAGTGGAACTGTGCGCGCGAGTTGAGTTCATTTCCTCTGCTGAGGCCAACATGTTGCGAGCGTTGGTCCCCCTATCTAGAGGCCCCTCTCGCTCCCACACTTAAGATTAATCAATGCTCTAGGCCTACAAATGGAGCAGCGGCACCTCAAAAACACCTTAAACTTGTTTAATTTATATCAGAACTACGCTAGTGTTGCTGGCCTTTTAAGAATACCCGCCCGACCGCTCCCTTAGCCATTTTACTATTCATTAATTCTACTTACTTTGTTTTTTTTTCTTGTGTTCATTTTAAGATTCTTTTCATTTTCATTTTATGGATTTTATGCGGGTCTTTATGACTTTTATGGGGTTTAGTGCGTGCCAAAAACGAAAAAAAAAAACAACTTTTAATTGAATAATGCCCAGGCGGCCGCCGGCGTCAGCTTTTCGGTTTGTTATTGTTGCTGTTGGCTGTTGGCTGTTGGCTGTTGTCTGGGGCGTTGGCGTCGACGCCCGCAACGGTAATTAGGTATATAAGCATTTAATTGGCAAATTCAAATTGGAAACTGCCACGAAATTCCATATGCATTTTAATTGGGTCAAAAAACTGAAACCGAACTGAACTTGAAGTGGTTCTGGTAAAGATTTGGGCTTTAGCCAGATAAAAACTGAGTGTACCTCAAGAAAATTGAATAGAGAAAGATACCCTTTACATAAAAGTAAAGTGGCATTCGGGTCCCATTGAGTCCTGAACTACAAATGTCTGAATGCATACCTTGCCTTTGTAGGGCTCTAAACTAATTGTTAATCTTATTTATAAAATATTTGTTAAACTATGTGAGCCCATTTTTATGAGGCCCTGTATTGTTGAAAAGTGTCGTAATTCTGCTCAGTGCACAGTTTATGGGTCCAAATAATTGGACGTAGTTAAATGCAGGAAAAGGTAAACTGATAAATTACAAAAAATTATTTATAAAAAAAAAAGAAACTTAATAATATAAATAATCAGCAACTGGAACTTGTCGCACCAAGCACTTGGCCTGCCGTACTCATCATAATTGCCAGCAGGGCTGGCGGACGCGAACGGATCGCATTAATTGAAGTTTTTAATAGGCTTGCCCTCTTTCTTGCCAGTGGACGGGCAGACGATGGGTTGGACGGGAAGTGAGTGTAAACACGACATGAAATGTGGCCATTGCCAGCTACTTACACGGGGCTGCAACAGGAATTTGCGTGTGCAGCACATGCAGCAATCCACATGCCGCATGCAACATGCCCACTCGACCACTTGGGCAACCGAAGTCGGACTTTAGGACCCCCTGGTCGGGCAATGCCAACTCCTTTGGCATGCCGCGCGTGAAAGGCTGCAAAGGATGCAATTTATGACCGGCACAGGCTCATGTAATTGCACGCAATGCTGTTGCCGTTGCCATTGCCGTCGCAGCCAGCGAGGAGTCGGCGACCTGAACGGGTCGAGTTGGTGTCGGTCACACGAGTTTCAATTTTTAAAAATTATGAAAATAGCAGAGCAAAAAGTATAAGAAATGAAAAGAAAAAACACATTGAAAAACAAACAAAGCACCCAGGACACGTCCTCATCCTGGCTGCTGTTCTCGTCCGGGCCGCATGTGGCGCTGCCTGCCTGCAGCGAGAGTCCATTTGCCACACCAAGTGCCACACGGATCAGTTACGTGGAATGTCCTTTTAATGGACTTTACACACTCACACTGCGCTGTGGACGCAGCGCGTCGCATCCTTTTACAAACCTTTTACGTTGCACTCGTGTTCCGCGCCGTTTGATTGCCGTGAATTGCTGCCGCATGATTTTCATCCTATTCCGCCAGTTTTCTTTTTCTTTTTTGCATTGTCCTGCCTCTCCCTCCCTTTAGTTGTTGCCCTCGTCACAGGCACGTCATAATTTCTCTGTGTCCTGCCAGGCAATTACGGAACGTCGTAAGATCAGTGAGCAGTTGGAGGACAGCTGACCAGTTGCCCAGCTGACAGAATCTTTGCGATCTTTGGAGAAATTTTAAAGGGATTGTGTCAACAAATTCTCAGAAAACTGATGAGCTTAATATGTATAAAAATGTAAGATTTAAATTTTATTTTAATAAAACTATTTTCAAACGGGTATAAGGTCGCTGTTGGCTTATGTGCCATTTGTGTGTCTTTTGCTAAAAAGCGACGGCTTGTTGACTTTTTAAAATACTATTTCTTAATTTATTATTGCTTTTTTATAAAATATCTAAGCCGGAGACCTCACGCTCGTTAGTCCGATTGAGCTACGCTGGCACAAGATTTTATATTAATTTAAAAGCTCAAATTAGTTTTTATTTTTATGAACTAACTCACATTTCAATATTTGTTTTGTATTATTTGTAAACTAGTCCAAAATATTTTCGTCTTTATTGTTCCTTTTTTTTATCATAATACATTTTTACATACATAAGAAAAGAAAAAAGAAAACCAGAGATTTGTGAGAAGACACTTTCATACATTATAATATTTGGAAATCAAGAATAAAACGATTTATCTATTAGATTCATACAACTTAAGATTATGGAATGAAACACATATTTATTTAATATTTGTTGGGTACAAATCAGAAAAAATGTAATATTTTCGCTGTTAAAGCAACTCAAATGAATCATTTGACTGGAATATGAAAACCATTTCAAAAAAGCCTACTACAGTCCACTTTATGCATTTATGGCCATTGGTCGCTGTGTTAGTTTACATCTCGTGCAGTTAGTTGGATTGGTCATGTGGTCGAGTGGGGTCTCCCTGGGCACCCTGGATGCAATGGCAGTGGCAATGGCGACGGCATTTTGGTAGTGTCAGAACTGACGCTGAATTTATTACCGGGGCTTTATTTATGCGCTTATCGCGTTGCCAGTTGTTGGCCTTAGCACGTTGTCAAGTGTTTATCTTGGTCCGAACCCCGGCCCAGAGCCCCACAACCGGAGCCAGTTGGAAGCGAGATTCAGTCGAGAGTTCAAATGGAACGAAACGAAATACCTAAAAAGCTTAAAATTAAATTTATGACTGCAACTAAATCATGCGACGAAAAAAATAAGATGGAAGAACAGCTAACGCATGTTGTACGAGTATCTGTTTCTGCATCTGTGCGAGTATCTACAGCTGTATCTGTATCTCTTGGGCGTGCTGTGTGCGAGTGTATCGCATGAATGAGCCTGTCGCTTGATTTAGGTTCCATGCCAGAGTCAAATTTGAATAATAAATATTTCATAGTTACAACAACGAAACGAAAAGCGAGAAAATCGAAAGCCAAATGCGTAAAATATTCAAAACGGGTCGCGCACACAGAAATTGTGCGACTAAATCAAAATGTTGTCGAAATAAAACGTTTGAAAATTGAATTTTGGGATTCATGTTTCTTCTTCTTCTGTGCGCTCATCTCCAACCAAATTGAAAACATTTGTAACGGAAATGAAAACCATTTTTATTCACTCTTCCCCTCTCTGGCTTTGAGGAGGGGCAAAACTCAACCCAAAAACTCGACTCGTTGGCAACTCAGCGTTGGGGTCTGAATTTAAATTAAGAAATTTATCTTTTGAATGCGTCTTTTTGTTCATTTCGTGTTCCCTTTGTGCCTGCCTTTGTTTCGTAAGTCGTCTTTGTGCTTACACACAGCAACAACAGCAAAAAAGTCAACAAAAATAAAAATCTCTCACCTTCTGGCATATAAAATTGACTATACATTTTTTGTCAGCTCATGTTTTAAGCAAAAAATAAAAAGATTTCTTAGATTTTATCAAGAACTTTTGCCGAAATAAATTTTAATTTATGCCCTGTTTATTTTGCAGCCATTTGGCATGCGTGAAACGAGTCGCATCGAGTTGCTTAATTTCACTTCAAAGATTTATTTTAAACGCGTAGTTTTGCACCTTGTGCTTAAACCTATACTCGCCACGATTTATAGGAAACTTATAGGCAAGATCAGAGTGGGCGTGGAGCTGTATAAATCAGGGACCACCGACATTTGCATACGAGCTCTCGCCTCCTCCAAATAACTGACTTAAATTAGTTGATATTTAGAAGCCAATAAAATAAATCTGCGCCGCAAATAATGTCATTTGTCAATGGGACTTTCGTTTAGCGGCTGCAGTATTTTCACAGTTTTTATTGTTTTCAATTGATTTTATTCGCGATTCATGCAAAATCTATTCATAAAATGTTGAAATTATGTGCTAATGGCAAATCGTTTAGTTCCTCTCACATACTGTCCAGTTGAACATATTTATTTACAAGCGCGTATTAAGCTCACGAAACTCACGAATATTTCTCAAGATTGAATATTGAACGCACATTCGAATGATTTTTAATTGCCCGACTGAATAATCAACTGAATAAATAATTCGTTTTTATTGTGTGAAATAATGCGTGAGAAAATGAAACAGCAAAACAAACCTGGAACATACGAAAGTCAAATATAAAAACAGGGTGCGAGTTGAAAAACAGAAACTTAAAACTACATGGTATTTTCTATTAACAACATTTATGCAAGTGAAATTGAGAAGTGAAATTAATAATTTAATATTTTATTATAATTAGGCCTATCAATACTTTTATAAGGGTACTTACTACTTATTAACCAATTCATGGGGGTTCACTTATGTAAGAAGCATGGGGGAAATGGCGGAAAGGTTGACGAATGAATTCTATATTTAATATAAAGAAAACTAAGTGCTGCATAATAGGCAAAGAATTGAATCATATTTAGCTTGAAGCCTTCCTAGGACATAACTGAAATATTCAAACCCATTTAAAAAGTATTATTTGAAATTTAATTTGTATTAAATATTGAATAACATAATGAATATAAATTGATTTGAAATACAAATTTTATAACATTTTCTTCTTATATGTAACTGGAATATACTTAGCTCCTACAGTTTATTTCATATTATATTATCATAAGATATATTCATATCTCGATAGATTCAGCTATTGGCATCTTCAAGCTTGGGTAATATTATATATAAGTAATTTGTTAATAGTATTTTTGACTCCCTTTAATAGTGTGAATGTTACAGAAGTAGAATATATTCAACCAATGTGATTTCAATTTAAAAATTAAACCTTAATTTAACACATTTCCCTTTAATTTTTTGTTAATTAGAGGACGCACATATGCAGATCTAACCAACTAACAGATGCAATTAGACTTCCACCCTGGACAAAGTGGTCAAAAAAAATGTACAACATATGACCATTAAAAATTCCAAATTCATTTAGATGAGTGCCAGTCTACATATATATGAATAAATGTGAGTGTGTCTCCTTATTTATGAGTCCTGGTATATGTATTATAAATTACTCTGTGAATGTGTGAGTGTGTGTGCGTGTATATTATGATACGTTGATGATATGTGGAGTTGAGCCCATAACTAGCACAGCTTGGATGTATGTCAGTGTGTCTGTGGGGAAGTGAGGCAAAGGATATTTGGGACACTGGTCTGAAAGAGCGGGTAGAACGGACGTGCCGTCCAATTGTGCCATGTGTGGCATGTTGCCCTTTCGCTGAGCCCAAAATACAAGAACGACAAAAAAGCAGAACCAGATACAGATACAAATGTAGGTGAAGTGTGGCCTCCGGCTGACCGCTGGCCGTTCACCGAGCCCGGGTCGAGGTCTGAACGAATCTCGAGCCAAAGCGGGTGGCATAAAATACTCAAAGACTCATTTGCATATTCTGCAAGCGGTAAATGTAACAGGGAAAGTGCTGCGGCCCACAGGAAAAGCGACTTTTATGTGAGTTTTAATTCAATTTTTGAGCGCGTGTGTTGGTTTTGGTAATTAACAAAAGAACTTCGAGCGGTGCGTCTACATTTGTTATTTATGTATTTACCGCCGCCATTGTCGAGCCTTCTGATCCATCGCCATTCGAGTGGTTCTGCTGGCGGTGGAGTGATGCGCCCGCCTTGATACCGATCTAATTAAATGATTTATGAGCACTGCATAATGTTGAACTATTTGGGCTTTCGATAAGCGAGCAGCAATGCCGCCTAATCCCCGCCAGACGCAAATGCAACACCATGCTGCTTGCCACCGGCCACATAGACCCCCACAGATAAGCGCATACAATGCGGCGGCTGGCAGGGGATATATGCTGTTGTTGCACTTCTGGCAATTTACGAGCTCGGCTTTGCATAGTTTCAAATGGCTGTTATACTCGTGCTGCAACACAAATTCAAGCCCAAAACACAATTCATTTTGCTCGGCCCAAATAGCCAAATCCCCAGCGTCGCACCACGGCATACAAATCTGCCGTTTTGCATTTGGCGGCCATATATCATACTCCAGCGGGTCAACAGAGCTACACGAATCGCCAGCCGAGAGAAGCTAGTGTACAATGGGATTCAACTACTCAATAAAAATAAGAAAATTTAATTAAACAAGAAATAAGCTCGCATTCGATTTTGTAAGGATTAATAGCTTGTTAATTGTTAATTGTTAATTAAATACATTTATTATAATGAACTAATTTCTCAACTCAAATAATTAATAAAAACAAGTATTGCGAAATAATTTGTATTCTTACTCTTGCATAAATGTGTACTTTAAATATCTCTTGCCAATATACCACATGCCCCAGCCAGGTATCGCATCTAAGACAATATTTTTTTGTTATATTTAAATCTCTTTCGAAACTTTATTCTTCCAAATAATATTGAATAACTTTCAGTCTGTTGAATGCATTAATACAAATTGTATCCTTACTCTAGAACTCTTTAAAACTTTGCTTAAAAATATATTTGTTTTTCAATAAAAATGTATTTGATTTCTGCATTGATATAATTTGTTTTTCACCATAGTTAATATTTGTTAGGCCTGGAACGGGTTTGGTCCTGGCTGCGAGCCGTTAAATGAGTGGCTCCACCAAACTCAGCGCCCGGCTCAGTTTCAGTTGGCCGTTGAATGGCACCAAAATTTATGCACATTTTATTGACCAACACTGGGAAAAACACATTTGAGTTGTTGTTGATGTTGTTGTCGTTGTTATTGTTGCTATTGTTGTTGTTGGCACAACAACATGTCCAAAAGTGTTTTATGGTCGTTGTGGGTGCTCAAGTGGCCATTTTGGGCTTGCCGTCAGTCGGGGGATCTGCATATGCACTCGCCGGTCTTGTCCGACAAGCACTTGGCCGGCAAAATGTGTAGAGCCCTGAATACAGATGAGCATTGGCCCGGCTTAGACCGAGAACTAACTAAATATGGCTATTTGCGACTGAAGGCATTTGATTTATGCTGGCTGCTTTTGGATTTCTTTAAGCTAATCGCAACTAAAGCCGCTTCTTGGCAAGTCAATGACCTGGGCCAATCGCCAGCAGAGAAATGCGGTTCAAAGTCAAAAACTCAATTAGCTGCTGATGAGCGGCGACACGGGTGGAACGGGAGGCGAGAGGCAAGGCACTCGGAACTCGGGAAGGAACTCGGACCGTGCCATCGTCTAAAAATAAATGTACATTAAAAGCGCAATGGAGTCGACGGGCGGGCTGAAGTGGAAATCTCGTTAAAAGTCAATAACAGACGCCATTAAATGCGCATGAAAATGAAATGAGAACCGCTTGATGAGGCGGCCTGTGGGCTACACAAAGATATTTGGGGCGCGGTCTCAACAGCAACCATAGTGGTAGCCACGCGACCACTTGAGCCACCGCGATCCAACGTTCATATCAATTCTGTAGAGTAATTTGAACTGACCTCAGAGCAGCCCAGACAAGTTCAATGGCATTTATGCATAATAAAAGTCAAGATAGATAAATGGAATTTTTTCAAAATACTTGTGAGATAACTAGAGATACCTTATGAATGGCATAACGTCTCTTATGTAAATTGCAGTAGGATTGCACCAAGAATACATAATATTTGTGGCTACAAATAATAAAGTTCATCATCTGTCTGTACATAATCATTAAATGAGCGGGGTCTTGATTGAAGAATTCAGAATAATATAAAACTTAGTAGCCTTTTAAAATCTCTACCCAGCTATGATAATCCGAATTTCTAGGTTTCAGTTAAACAACAAATCTCACATTGAAAACATAGGCAACAATATTTTTGAATATTTATATTTATCAATGAAAATTTCTAAAATAAAAATAAGCTGAGTCACAATGAATCGCGTGCTGGAGGATGTGATCCACAGACACGCTGCCAACACTGATCGCATTACAGCTGAGAATACACTGGGCTATGTGGTCTCGGATAACACCACCGGCAATGTGGCGGCCACCTCTTTCGATAATACTAGTGCCCAGGGCATTGTGAAGCACATGAATGGCATTTTGGTCGGCATAGTGCAGAGCGCCATCCGGGATCTGGATCCGACAAATAAGCTGTGCTATCTGCGTGTGCAAACACGCAAGTTTGAATATCTCGTCGCGCCAGAAGAGCTGTTTACTATAACCGTGTTGCAGTAAAAAGGAAAATATCGATGTTTTTTGCATTTGAATTTGTTGCTTGCTCTCCAGGTTTAATGCTGAGTTCAAGTATTTGTGTTCGGGTGTCCAGTGAATTAAATTTAAAATTACAAAAATATATATTTATATAGAAATCTTTTTGTCTCTATTGAGTTTATTATTTTCAGTTTCATTTCAGTTCAGTTGAACTTGAACCCTGGATGAATAGGAAAGAATGATTGAATCAACAAGACGAATAAGATAGAATACGATATGCAGACCAAAAATCCTTTATAATACCCAAGTGACATTGACATTATTTATGGCATGGCTTCATTGGGCAGCGGGCACTAAATTTATCCATGAGAATGCGGCCATCTAATGCGATAATTCAAAAGATTTACTTCTGTCAACATGACCATTTTGTAGACAAACTTGGGGTTGAAATGGCCTTTGACCTTTTTCCTTTTTTTTTTGCCATTTCCATTTTGCCTGCCGCAATGGATGCTGCCTGCTATTTTAATTTAAAATGGCAGAGCTCGTAACTCATTTTAACGGCGCACCCTCCACACTGAGTGTGTATATACATATATTTGTGTGTGTGTGTGTGCGTGAACTTGTCCTATTTTTACAGCCCTAGGCCCTTGCAGGGGTTGCTCGCTCGTTACAATAACTTATCTGGCCTTTTTTTACGCCGGGACTCGGCAACGCCATAATCACCACGACGCAGGGGCAGATGAAGACGCTCCTGGGGTGCGCTTTGTACTTATCCATTTTCCATTTCCAAACCCATTCCCATAGCTGTTCGTCCATTCCTTTTCTTCCATTGCTATCTCGAAGCAGTTGTCCATTGTCTTGGGCCGTTCTGTGGTACATACATGATAAAGAAATAAATAAAAATTTGTACAGAAATGTAACTGCAGAACTTCTTTGAATATAACTGGGTTTCGTCTCGGTCTCTCCCTATCTATTGTGAACTCTGCCTTGGTGGCAAGGTCGGGCTCATCCTGCACGCCCGTCAAGAAGTGCGCACTTCATTTTATGCAGCGTAAAATTCAATTAATCCATGGACCAATGCTGACGACTTCATTTCAAGAAGTCGTCTGTGGAACTCCTTTTCCCCCCCTAAAGGTTTCGGCTGGCATTCATAATTCATATAGAAATTAGAAACACTGCGAATTATATTCAAATAAAACGTTTTTCTCTGCCTAACTTGAATTTCAAGCTTGCAGGATAATGGCTCACACATATCCTTGACTCCAGAATCCCCCTCCGTCCTCTAGCGTCCCCCGGGGCGTGTCCACGCCACATGCATTTAGTTTTCAGCACAGTGCGAACTGCTCTATGAATTTAATTAAGTTGTGCGACAAACCCAAAAGTGCCACTGCAACATGGAATCCAAAAACAAACAAACACGACTCATATATGTACATATATTAAGCGTATCGTACTTATAAGGAAGGGCCGCAGACCTAGACCTCAGCTGCCATACAGCTAGGAGCAGACACTGAAATGTATTTGTTTTACACAACTTCCCGTAGAAGGACAAAAAATAATAATATTTAATCTGATTATATGTGGGCATAACATTCGTAGTATACAATCTGTACAGTAAATAAAAGAAAACTTAATATTATATTTAGTATTGCTTTAATCCCTTTGTATGAATTCCTTTATTTATAAATTTATAAATAAATTTGTAAACAAATTTAAAGATTTTTTTAACAAAAATTACAAACATTCGCCATAAATACAATAAAGACATAGCTCACAAATTAACCGAATAGCCAGATTCTAGCTTTCCAGAAAATCCCATAATATTTTCTAGTCCATACACTTACTATAAATAGAATTTCTCAAAAAAAAATGAGAGCTGCTGCAATCACGAGCCTGCAAGAAATCAATTAAGTTAATTCAAACGTCGAAAAGCCATAGAAATGGGATTTAAGTGAGTGCCACAAGAAACAAACTGCTAAATATAGAGAGGAACCCAGACAAGGGGAGCGACAGAGATGGAGTTGGAGACTGAGACAGAGCTAAATGAGCAGCAGAAATCCTCTCACTCAAATGCGTAGGCCAAGCCCATTTTGGCTGGCGCTGGCTCTGCCCCTGCTCCTACACTGAGGAAAACATGCTAGGAATCAAAATTATTAAAATTATATGAAAGTGTGATTGCTTTAAGTTTTTCCAAATTTGAACTCCTTAAGCAATTGTTTATTTATTACTCTCGCAACTGTTTTTTTTTAATATAAATATATAATACATTGATAGACGCCACAGCTGAGCAATCCAACCGGTTTCGCTCAGTGCACCCCTACCCAAACCCGTTCCGATGAAATGTTCAATTTTTTCCGACTTGTTCAACCACCAAACATTTTCAGTTGAGACTCGCAACGGCGCAGACGTCGTCCACGACCAGCGGTGGAGGCCTTACAGATATTTTGTTGCTTTAGAAACAGTCGAACGGAAGGACAGACGGACGAACAGACGGACAAGCGAGGTGAAGCAGTAAAAACACTATACTACCCGCCATAATAGGAACAACTCAATGAGTACAAAAATAATTGAAAAAAAATAATTGAAAAAAGATTTTAAAAAAATTAAAAATGTCAAATTTGAAAATAAAAGCAAAAAGTGAATGACTATTATTTAATAAAGAGACATACGAACAAGAGTGATGGCCAACAGAAGAAACATTTAATTGATTAAAATCAATACAAATGAAAAAAATCAGCGAAAAAGTTAATGTATAAAAATATTAACACAAAAAGACTGAAGGTGTCAATAAATAAAACACACGATTGGAATATACACATTATGCTTTGCTTCCCTTCGCAAAGCATATACAATTTTCAGCAGTTGCAGCTGTCATGCAATAGATGGCAGCAGTATATTGCATGCGCCATCTATTGGTCGTTATGCGCCTAAGTCAATGTTGGTTTTGCAGTCACTGCTTGTGCGGTTTGACTGCCATTGTTACTCCTTTGGAGTTGTTCTGCAAACTAACAGAGATTTTTTCTATCCACATATGTTAACGGCATATAAAAATCTCATACATGCATAAAACCCTTCATTCCGAATGTTTAACTGTTCTTTATTTTAAGTATTTGGGGAAAAAGACTGTAAAAAATTCCAAATTTTATAAATTGTTTCTATTTTGTAGGTTTTAATGTTCATATTTTTTTTATTGGCTGAGCAGTAATTAATATGGGTAGAAATGTCAAAATCTATTAATAGAATGCCTCACCTTTTAGATCATATTTTAGTTATGTATATCCCACATGCAGTTCATATTGTACTACAATTTGAGTGGGCTCTTCTGTTACTGCCTTGTTGTTCACAGATTCACATCATGTATATGCTTAGTATGCACTTGCTGCATGCAGTAGCAGAAGAGGGCCAAGGTAAAACAAGTACAGGTGCTATAGTCAGGTGTGCTCGGCTAGAAGAGCATTCGAACTTTTTCCTATGCGGCAGTGCTTCTTCTACCTTTTGCGCCACATTATTCAAAAAATTCAATAGCTTCCGTATGTATAGTCCATATTTACCTGTGAATAAATAAATACAGTAGGCTTGAGATATCTTTGAAGAGGGGAATTATCCAAAAAGTGAATTATGCTTTAACCTTATATGACATACGATAACCTATATACCAAGTCTGCTGTCTCTAACTTTTATAATTTTCGAGCTTTGCTTGAAAACTATATCCCAAAATCGAAATTTATGGATATTATGAGAAAAGAAGGAAATATCTAAGAAAATTATTGATTTCTTATTTCCAAGTTTCTATAGATTCCGAGATCGACTCGTTCCAGAATTGCTTCCTTCCGCCTTTTACACTCATTTTTACAAAAGCATAACAACCTTATAAGGGGATAAAAAGGCAAAGGGTCCATTGCGTTCCATTCGGATTTCCCCTTTTCCCAGAATTTGAACTACTTAAAACTGGTAGCGGTCAACTCAAAGTACCCCAAGTATAATAAGGAAAAGTGGCTAAAATTTAAAATGATTTGATTGCCGATGAGCTAATAAAATGAAGCACCGGTAAATCCACTGGGTTCAGCATGTGGCCAATCAAAGATTGCAATTCAATTTCAACCGCTTGTCACAATATGCGGAATAGCGTATTAAACTGAAGAGCGGGTGATGCAACGCGGAGCATTTCATTCAAAATCGAGCAATCGAAACATCAAGATGTCAGTAAACGCGGTTAAGACAACAAGATTGCATCGGGCATCGTTAGGAGCCATTGAGTCGAAACGGGCCAACGTGTTGGCATGGCCCACGGGTCGAGGGCAGTTGGCGAGGAAAAACATGAAAATCATCTTTCAGCGCGTTGCGCTTGCAGTTACAGTTTGATGGGGCCCAATCGCAATCAGGTGAAGTGGGCGATGCAGGGCCTGGGTGCTGGATGCACATGTGCTGAGCCTGGTGCCTGGTGCCTTGCGCCTGCTGCTGGCAACCAACAAGTGCAAAAAGGCAAAACTGAATACGTTAACTAAAACTGAGACTGAGACTGAGACTTCTTCATCCATTTGCGCTTCACTTGGCATATACTTGCAGTTCAGCTTTTCATTTTGCTGCCGGCGCTGTCCACAAAATGTGCTGCACGCGAGGAGCACGACATGGCGGTGCAGTCGGTTGAGCCACAGCCAACTGGTTTTCTGGACAATGTGCCGCCCTTTCGCCCTGCCATATTTGTAGCGGCAGCATGGCAGAAAAAATATTTTTTATCAAATTAAATATAAATAATTAATATTTAATAATTGTGTGTAACCTATTATTTTCTTAAATTAAACGTTAATTATACTAAAAGATTTTATTATCTATGGATAAATTTTTGATTTGGCAAATATACTTTTACAAGAGGCTTAATCAATTGGGATTATTGGAACAATATTTTTTCATGTTTTTTGTAAAGCATTTATAGTGATTGTAGAGGAATTTATGAATTGAATTGTTTGTTAATTATTTTTTAAATACCTTAAGCAATACAGAAAAAGATTTCATTTTTGCAAAGTATAGCATAGGCATAGTATACTTATCCGAGGGAAAGCGCTATTTTTACTAGTTATTTAACAGTTTGTAACTATATCCGATGCATACCATTTTTGATTTGGCTGTCTAAAAGTTACAAATATTTTATAAACATTAAACATTATTTTTCTAGTTACTTGCTTGCGTGTGATTGGAATATATATTTTATATAAATAGCGAAATAATAGTTTGAATATTTTATAATTTATTTCAGGTTAAAATATATCCTATCAACTACTTATATAAATATATATCAAAAATAAAACCATTTGGTAAAAAATAATTTTATACTATTTCTAACTAAATTCAAAACATTAAAAAAACTTTGTTGTAGCATGTAGAATGCATAAGAACCTTAACTTCAGCATATAGAATACATGATATTATGCGGAAAATCGTTGAGTAGTTCTACATTTGGGATTGCAGCATAGATCAGATTTTCGGAGTGACTATATATCAATTACCTTTATCAGCTGCTTTTCTGAGCATTTGGTCATCTATTTGCTACCATTCTTTTGGAGTCGCTTCAACCAGAACCAACAGCCGCAGACCAAGCAGCTGGGGCCATCAAAGCTGCATCGATATAGTTTCTAGTGGTTCCCCCTTGCAGTTGAGATAAGTGTCATCTCACTCCCTCTTCATTTTTCTCCTTGGCATTGTGCTTGTCTCAGTTTGTGTGTCAGCTCCGTGTCTCAGTTCGTTTTGCTTTGGTTCCGTAAATTACACTTTTGATTTTTAGTGGCCGTAAAATAATCGTAAATGTCGTGGTTATTGCGACCGAAAGTGCCCATTTTGAGTGCTGCTGCTGATTCTCAGCTGGCATTAACTGATATTCTCGTTTCGCTCAGTGCAGCGATGTCCGACTGGGACCCGGGTGCTGGAACTGGGAACAACACTGAGACGGGCACTGGGACTGGGACTGGGACGTGATGCCACTGCACAAGCAGCTCGTAGCCACTGCACCCACTAAGCTGCCTTCCGCTAAGCAAGCCCCCCCCCCCCCCCCCCCCCCCTCTTGCAGCTCCATCAAGCTTGTTGCTCCCAAGCTGCGCTGCACTTGTTGTTTTTAATAAGTTTCTGGTTGTTGTTTGTCCCGAACTGTTGTTGCCTTTCTTCTTGGCTGAGCTGGACTCCTTTGATGTTTCGATTAAGTTCGGAGTTCGCGTTGTCGAACTGGTTGGTCGGGTCTGCCTCCTGACAGCCAGCCAGGCAGCCCGCCATCCTAGTACCTCAGCTCCTCGCAGCCGTTTGGCTTTAGTTTATGGCCATTTCGTTTGCACTGTCTTTGCAGCAGTTGCCGCACTCGAATTGCCGCTCTGTTGTTCTGCCATTCTGGCTGCTCGTTGAGTTGATTTTCTTAAGCATTTCACCCATTTACCTTTATACTTTTGGTTTTCGGCTCTCTCTTAGCTGCTGCCACGGTTCATTCTCCTGCTCCTGCGCCTGCTGCGGCTGCTGCTGCTTTGGCTCTGACGCAACTGGTTGCCGATTGCCCATTGCCAAGTTTCCATGTTGCCCGTTGCGGTGGCTCGTTCGCGTACTCAAAAATTTCGAATTTGATTTTATTGTTATGATTTCAATTGTTTTCGCAATGTAAACACTGAAGATTTTCAGCATAGAGACGCAATTGCCAATGAGAACATGTCGACTTGCCTACTTCATAATTGAAAGAAATCTTTCAATAAGAACTGTAAAATTAAAAAATTAAATAAATAAAATATATATAAATGCATTTGTACAACACAGTAGAATAGATATAAACGCATTGCATTGCACAACAAAAGAAATATTTAAATTATTATTATTAAAATCTTTTCATTATCAATTTCTTTGCTCCTTTTTAAATTCTGGGAGATGGGAGATACTGAACAGGCGATTTCTCGCTTCGTAGTCCGTCGCTCACACATCTTAGCCATTCTGGCTTCCAAGGCATACTTATATGATTGTGTTGTTGTTGATGTTCTTCAAATAAAATAAACTTTGTAATTCGTATAGAATAATTTCTCCAATATGATTTTGTCTTACTTCAAGCAATAGCTACCTCATAATTATTCTGTCTTGTTTTAGATTACTTGTTGGCTTTCGGCGACATGTTGACTTTTTACAATTTCCATTATCCGACACTAGCCTAATTACAATTTTCTCCTAAGTCACATCAGAACGCCTAATTTCTTGAAGACAATTCTTTAAACAAAGCCTGTTAGGGCTGATCATAATGCCAAGTTGGGCTGCTAAACGTTCTTAAGAACAGGCCCTCCCAGCGTTTCGAAGGCCGCGTTCCCAAAGAAAAAATAACAAAACGATTGGCGTTAAAATGTCCCGACCAAAAACCAAACTAATTCATAAATCATAAAAATGTATCATAAAAAATGAAAACAAAATGGAAACAAGCAGAACTGCAGACAACACTAGATACAGAATGAAGCTGCCTTTCAACATGTCCTCGAAGTTACAAGCATAAAAAATGCTCAAGGCGAAAGACTTTTTAGTTGACCTTAGAGCCCAGAGAGATTTGTTTTGACTCCCGGCTGAGGCTTGTTATCTGGCAGTTGCCCAGCCATATCTCTGGTACAGGGATAAAGGACACACGCACACACACACACATACGGCTAGGCGTACATGGCATTGTCCTCGGCGGCCGTTCGATTATTGCCGGCGTGGTAATAAATCATAAAAATATGTTTCACTAGCCCAAAATGCGACGGTTTCATGCCGATCGCCTTGTCTAGTCCTCGCTCGTTACACGGTGGAATTGTAAATGCCTGTAAAATTTGCCGATTTGCCTTTTTACCCACCAGCAGCCCCGTAGCCGGTGCTGTTCCTCTGTAGGTAATGCGCAACTGTGATTGGAATTGGGATGCGGCTTGGCTCTGTCACGGGGCTGCTGTTCCTGTTTCTGGTGCTGCGGTGATCGCGCCCTCGAGCATCTGATAACAAAACCACTGGCAAAAGGCAAACAAAAGGCCAACAACTTTCTCTTTTGCCTCATATGATTTGGGCCGCATTGATGCCCATGTTGTGTCTCCTACTCTGACGGTTTAGCATTGCCAAATCTGAAAGATTTTGATTTATTTTTCAAAATACAAGCCGAATAGAGAATTATCTGTGTTTGTATTTGTGCGGCTGTCGACAAGAGCGCCTAAATTTGTTTGCGATTGTTTTGTTGTGTGTAATACTGTTAGGAGGTGAACATTTAAGGAACAAATTTTGCATTTATTTAACCTTTATGGAGTAAATAAATGATTGGCAAATATTTTTATGAATTATTTCTTAAATAAAATATCTGACCTTAGCTAAGAAAGGCGCCTTTTGTAACTACTAACAAAAAGGCTATTTAATAAAATTTAATGAGGCGGTCATTCACCTTTTAAAGTTTTTAATTTAAGATTATTTTAAATAAAAACAAAGCTTACAAAATAATTTGTTTATTTACCCATTCAGAGAGAACAATGACAAGAGTGCATATTTTATCTTTTATCTTTTTACTTTTAATATTTAATCTTTTAAATATAATTTAAATTATTTATTATTCTAGCATTTCCAATAAATATCTTAGAGAGCCAGCAAGCATTGAGCTGGGCATTAATTAAAATTCTCAAGCTGCACATCGTTCGTCAGAGGCAAATGCGCATCGCATTTATTGCTCTCATTGGATGGCGATGACTTCATTGCCATAGTACATATGCGCGTATGAGCATATTTGCCAGGCCTGTACTTGTGCATGTGGCTGCTACTCTTTCTCCATTTCGAAGCCAACATGATATACTACAAGCAGATGATTTAATGTGACCGCATATTGTGCAGGCACTTAAGAACCCGAGCTCGAAACGGGTCCAAGTGCAGGCGTTCCACATATGGTTCAATTCAAGCATCCGAGCTCAAAGAGCTGCCATCTTGAAAACTGAACCGAGACGAGGGAAGAGCGAGCGTTGAAATATATTGGAAAATATTCGTAGAATGCAAGAACTATGCAGTTGTATAACAAATTTATTTTGAACAATTTTATATTTGTAAATAACCAATCGAATCTAAAAGAATTAGTGCATTATAGCCTATCAGTTGAAGAGATTACTAACGTATTTGTTTCTATTTTATTACAGGGCAATATATGCTGTTCCCAGGCTGTAAATCAGAGCGACAACGAGCTGTGGCATAGCAGGCATAGCTCATAAAGATGCTGACCAAATCCGCAGTCAAAACAAATCGTTAAAATGCCATAAAAAGCCCATATGCAGCCGACATGGGCAGCAGGAGACGCAAATGCATTCGAATAAAATTTTACCACCGTTTCCTCAAGCATCATCAACATCAAACTAACGGCGGCAACATCCGAGCCACCTCATAAAAGTAACGATGTCTATGAAAAAAAGTATCTGATGGATACAAGCAGTCGCATTCGCTGTCGCAGTCGCAATCGCAGCCTCCGCTGAAATGAGAGTTTGAGGGGTATCAAAATAATTATGGCATACGTCACGGAACTTGGGTTTTATGTCTTTTATATTGATTGTCATCATGTCACACTAACAGATCGTAAAAAAGTCGTAAAACCCATAGCCCGGGCCAAACAACTCACTCGAGTGCAAAAGCAAATGAACGCACGACCCGCGACTGCACTCAAATACCAGGATCAGATTCTGGCTCCGACACAGCACAGGCACAGCCTCAGCTCGCAGGACACTCCAACCTCCGTGCAGGATGCTGAAGGATCGCTGGCCGCATTGAGTGATTGTTGAGCTGAACGCTTGGCGACGAGTGGCGAGCGGATTCGGGAGCGCGTTTGCTTAAGTGGCGTCAAGTCGTAAAAAGAACATAAAATTTGGGCCAGGCGCTGGTATTAACCGCAATTTGTTTATATAGTTGTTAAAATGCCATTTTGGCTTGTTCTATTCTGCTTGGCATTTAATTGTCGGCTGCCGGTATTTCTTTTTACGACCACACAAAGTGGGCAAACCTAATAAAATTTATTTTTACGACAATTTAAATGGTTTCATTTCGAATATGCTGAGAGTGCGACCGGGCAATGGGTGACACAACAACAGGTTGCTGCCGAGGCTTTCTTTTTAACAATTCAGAGATTATAAAATTATCTTATGCTTCAAGTAATCCGTTAATCCATAGAATATTTGAAATGAGCTATGGAACGTACCCAAAATGGATTATTGTTGAGCATAAACAGTTATAAAATATTTGTGTAATCAATTTTGCATTTCAAATTTTAAGCATACTTTACTTTATTAATTTACAACAATACAAAAGTTTTAAATGATTTAGCTCAATTAATAATTAATTGTCAATTATTTTTTTATACATTGTTTAAATGAATAAAATATTCTTAAATGCACTATAAGCATTTTCAACTGATTTAAATAAAATTTCATATATTTAAAATCATGTATAAATTAGATTGTTAAACTCAACTCGAAGCCTCTTAAAATGCAAACACAATTTATCACCTCACCTTTGACGCTAACACAATAATGGCAAACAATATTTTGGTCTGTTCGAAAACCCGCGCAGATGATGACTTAATCCCACAAAACCACAAAGTGGCTCAACAGTACCAGCGCAGCCGCAAACGGCTCATTATGAGGTCAAGAATCAATTGAAGTTTGAGTCCAAGCACCAAACGGAGAGGTGAAACGAAACTAGCCGCCTTCTTATGCAAAATGGTAATGGCCAGATAAAAGAGCCGCCGCTGGCTGAATGGGCACAGGGAGAGGGTGAGGCAGAGGCAGCGGAAGCGGGAGAACAACAGTCGGACATGGAATGAAGACATTCGTTACAGTTAGACTTACCTACATAATCCTGCCCTGCGAATGAACCGTTGGACTTGTTCGTCAAGCAATCCGACCCTGAGTGCCTGTTCGGGCGCCTGCTCATCAAATACAGCCAAATGGCGGTGAGTCCTTTAGCCCGGCTAATTGAGCATTTTTCGTTGACTGCGATAGCTCACGGTTTTGCCTACTTGTTAGCCAGCTGGTTAGCCGTGCCCGCCCACCTGGTTACCTGGCATTGGCTTAGTTATAGCCGCCGCCATGAGCTGGCGAGTGGGAAGTGGCACAATCTGAAATCCTTTTTCACTTTCCATGGCCGGCGCTTGCGAAAACGTGCAAAGTGGGTGTAAACGGATCGCGATGATGATTATTGTAATTTTTATGACTGCTTTGCACACAAACACGCCAAGGCGCCGATGATGATGACTGCAGCCCAGTCAGCCTAGACCCCGCCTGCGCCCCCGATGTACAAACAGGGGTTGGCCCATTGGCCCAAAGGGTAATTTCCCGTCTAAGCACTTACACCTCCCGCTGTCGTTGCAAACACTTGAAAACTTTCTAATTAAGACATTTCAATGATATCCGAGCTGTGAGAATTGATTTATCAATCGAGCTTAACTTTATGTACTAATGCTGGGAATATTTAGTCAATAGAGGCTTTTATATCTAGAATGTGCTTTTCTTAAGAATTGGAAATGTTTTAAGAAGTTATGAGAGTTGGCAGTTTACAAACTCATCAATTTTGACAAGGTGAAAGGGTTGAGCTCAATTTGTATTTATATGGCATTAAATTCGATTACTAGCGAATAAAAGATTATCTCAAATTATTGCACTAGTCAATACATTTATTTAAGAATAGAAACAACTAAATGAAATTATTACACCTTTTAAAACAAACTATCAGAATTTCAAATATAATTATAAATATCTGTCTTTGAGCTTGCCAGTTTGGCTCCCATGCAAATTATATTATATTTTAGAGGCTTAGCATATTAATCATGTATTTAGTTTGTTTGGTAAATATCATTTTGATATTTTAAATGATATTAATGTTTTTTATTAAAATATGTTTTTATCTTTTTGTTGACTAAACATATAACTACTTCCATAAACAGCTATGCTCTAAGATAGTGTGGGAATTGAATATGCTTTCCGATAAATAAATTTATTTATGATGGCAAAGATGGTTTTATTATTGGCAGTTGTAATAGAAGACCGAAGGAAATCCAGCAATTTCATTAAATAAACAACGTTTGACAACATAATTGTCTTATTGACTTGTAGATTTCATCTATTTATCTTCTTTGTATTTATAGATAGATTATAGTTATTTAACAGCTAGACTATTGTTTTTTCTTGTCCATTCAATAGATCATTTATACAGATGAGACTCCCAGTATTCCAACAGCTTTAAATCAAAATTGAAGTTTGTGCTAATAAGCTAGTTCGAAAGAGATTTTTGTAATTACATGGATTTAATTTAATTAAAGAGTTCTTATACTTCTCCTCGTTTGGCTTATTCGGGTTTAACTAATTTGCCATAGTTAATCAAGAATTGGCTTTGACAGTCATCTATCAATCCAACTGGCAATCATTTTTTAAGTGCAGCAACTGAGTTGCCACTGAGTCCAACAGGCAGCAATTAGCTGGCTCGGATTGGCGACTGGTACTGGCACTGTTGGCTGTTGGGGCTGTGGTTCTGGTTTGCTTTATGGCCACGATGGCGATGATGGAGCGAGCAGCTCACCGGAGCAGCAGTTGAGAGTATAAATTAAGGCAGCGTTTATGAAATGGCGCTGGGGGCGTTTATGATGCATTTTTAATTGACGTTCATTTGAAGAAACGCGAAGAACGCTTCAATTCAATTACGCGCTGCCAGCCGCAACCCACACTCTGCCGCCCGCTTAGCCAGTCGCAGCTGCAGCTAGCTTCTGCTGCGACTCGAACTCCAGTCACAACTGCAACTGCAACTGGAACTGCGAGTTCGACTGCGGGCCATAAAAGGCGCTCGCAACGGTTTTGGGCCAAATTGCCACTTTGTGTGCAAATTTGAAATGTGGAAATGCTGGGCATAAACATGAAAATAGCGCTGAACAATTGTTGGGCCAAACTCGAGACTCGTATCGCTTGCATGCAATCTCTGGCAAATATTTTAAACGATGCAGCTCGTCAAGAAATCAGCGAGGCAGCCGCAGCTGGGGGCAAGCAAGCGCGTGGCAGTTACCTTGCGGGCAACTGGGGACTGTACGACTTGGCTGCCTGTTGGGCTTGCTCCTGCTTGGACACGCCCCGTTTCGCCTCACGCCCACGCTGATTCATGCAGGTTGGCAATTACATTGCCCCAACGTTGGTGGCAAACGGGCTTCTAACTCTCTGGTTCCTAGCTCCTAACGAATGCACGCCCAATTGTTGCACATCCATTGACAGTCGATCGCTCGGCAGTCGGTGGCACGTCAACTTATTCATTAATTCATCAAATTGTACCGTGCCCCGTAAGCCCCTCCATCACGGCCGTTCCGTGCCGTACCCCACACGATTTATTTGCGATGCAGAGTCGCATTCGCCGTTGAATCGTTGATAGTCTTAATTGGCTTCGTTTCTTCGTTTCGATTGCATAAAATAATCGTTAGAAAACGTGTTTTGCTTAATTGGAAAATTTGTATGTCTTGCCCGTCTCCACTCCGTCTCCGTTTCCAGTCGCGTCCCTGTCCTGTTCCACGTCTACGGCTTGGTGTTCCTCTTGGAAGACTTGCCTGGCATGCCGGCCCCTCCGTTTATTGATTTTCCACTGTTTAATGAAGAAAAATGCCTCTGCCCAGTTCGCATACAGCTACATTTAACTAACAGCACCTTCAGAATGCTAAATTTCTATCTGTGCATAAGTATAAATATATATTTATTTACTTTGTTTTTTTTTTTGCAAACTACAAGCAACACTTAAGAAAATATTCACAGAGCATACATCATTGGAAAAACGTATTTAAATATTTATTCACATTAAAGTAGGCTCACAGTTTTATTCAAAAAATGCTATTTATATTAATTTATTTGTTATATATAAATTTAATAAATTTATATTCGCACTTATAAATTGAAAACATGATTCTTACACTTAGCTTGTTCATAAATAAATGTATATATATATTCCTTTACTATAGTGAGAAGAAAATTTTGTGCGTATAATATAATATTAATACTAAAACAAGTAAGAGGTTCTAGTCGGGAGCTCCCGACTAGGGGATACCCTGAACCCTCTTTTTCCAACATCAAATGCATATATACATTCTATTTTAGAAGCTATATGTCAAGTTTGGTGACTCTTATTATTTACCAAAATCGACAAAAACACTGGATGTCGATATCGATTTTTATCGATTGCTTGGAAACGGAGTATGTTATCGATTATCGGAAACAAACTCGATCTGCGCAGGCACTAGGAGCACCTACATCTAAAATTTCAAATCTCTAGCTCTTATAGGTTCTGAGATCCTTGCGTTCATACATACGGACGGACGGACGGACGGACATACAGACGGACAGGGCTAGATCGACTCGGCTATTGATGCTGATCAAGAATACATATACTTTATGGGGTCGGAGATGCTTCCTTCTGCCTGTAACATACATTTGCATTTTGCACAAATACAATATACCCTTTTTACCCATTTTCAATGGGTTCAGGGTATAAATATATTCGGAGTAAAAGTTAAAATATAATTTACTTTAATTTTAAAAATGCGATACCCATTTACTATTGTAGTACAATGGGCTCAAAAGTCGACAAATAGTTTAAAGGAGATATGATAATTTTCAACTTTACCCCCATACACTACTCTGGTATATTTTCTAGGGGCAGTGGAAAAGGGGCTTTGGAATTCAGACACAAATCGGCGTTAAGTTTAAATCCGCAAATATTTATAATTCCGTATTAAATTCATAATGTAGAATGTTTAATGCATAAATACATAATAAAATTTTATGACTTTTACCTTATCTTGTCACACAAAAGCAACAACAACAGCAACAAATAAAACAATAGCAACAACAATAAAAACAAAAACAATAATAAAGTTTCATTTAAAAATGAAAGAGGAAATTTTTCGCCTACCTTTTGTGGGTCGCTGCATTTTACGAGTATTTTATTGTGCTGCCTGCAACAACACACACAACTACGTGCACGTTGCAAGTGGCCAGCAGTAGGCAATGCACGTGCAAATCGCAGGCGCCACATGCGGCTGCACCAGCTCCAATCCGGCGACGTCGATGTGGCGTCCAATTCCTGCGCCAATCGAGCGCCAAACAATTTGTCATTTTTTTTGCGGCGGGCGCAGGGCTTGCGGACTGTGCGGGTTGCAGCGATGATCAATGCTTTGAATTATGATGAGGATTTATGCTTGACACTGTCGCACTGTGGCAGATAGCGCCGGACAGCTGAACAGTTGGACAAATGGATGAATGGCTGAATGGACAAACATTTACAGCACTGGCTATGGAGCTGCTGGCTGCGGCATTGGTGCTAGTTTTATGGCCGCCACTTCCCTTCGTCCGCATCAATCGAAGGCTGATGGAGACGAGCTGGTGGAGAGCTCCCGCTCCTGCGAAGCGGCTGCCCGCTGCTCTATGATTTATTAAGTGTTAATAAAGAACTTAAATCCGTTGGCTTGCATTTCGTATCCATTTCGTATTCCCCGTATACATTCTCATTCACTCTCTGTTGTGCCCCGTTTTGTGGCACCGGTTACATTCGCTGCCATTAAAGGGCCTCGCTCAGGATTTCCTTATCAATGCATTCCATATTCGCCGCGGCGCTGATTTCATTTTTGCTCCCAGCAATTTCGTAATAAAATTTTCGCCCGCCTGCAAATTAAAATTGCAATGTAATTGGTTAATCCATGCGTACATTATCCTCCCGTTTCCACAGTCCATGCGAATCTGCACAGGAAGTGCGCACAAGTTGCATTGTTTTTTGGCTGGATTTTATTTCAGACTTCTTTATTTCAAGTCGAACACACTGGGGGAGTACTTTACACGATGGGTTTCATTGAAGTGAAGATAGAACTGGTCAACTAAACCAAACTAAAAGAACAGAAAATATAAATAAATGCATGTTATTAGTAAAAATCGTTATACTGTTGGGAAATATAGCTAAACTATAAAGCCTTTTTTCAAGCAAAGCTCTCTTTTTGCACTTTGCCGATTCTTCAGATACTATTCCCAAGCTGGATTTGCATACAAAGCGAACGCATTACCATATGCGCCCCACTCCCTGTCCACAGTAGCCGCGTATGAAATTTACGATTGCTACCGCTCAAATACAAAGGGAGATATATATACATATACATAGGGGGTAAAAGAGGAAAATAGACCATGTCCCATGTGAGAATTGTGATCAATTTGGCTGACCACCTTCCAGATGCAACTGCAACTGGGCGCCGCACCTGATGATGAATGGCATTTTAATGCACGAGCTCATTTCGCGCTCGGTGTAAGTACATAGCTCGCGGGGCATTTAGACAGCTAATTTAATTACCACACCCACCCACAGTTTAATTGGCCCATAATCGCTCAAAACGAGCGCCGGCGCTGATTGCCAAGCATTCGATACATCGAGACGGCCATTGCGTCTAGCTCATAGACATAGACAAGCCACTTGTCTCGACATCCGCATATCTGTATCTGAATCTGAATCTGTATCGGAATGTATCTGCATCTGTGTCTGGCCGATTGGGTGGGGTTGGGCTCGTTGTGCTGTGCGTGCCACTTACGCAGCTAATAAAGCAGCAATTTGGCAGCTGACGCCGCTCCCGACGCAAACAAAACATCAAAAGACGAGTAGCCCTGCTGCCCACCACCCTGCACCGCCCAACCTAACATCAAACGCCAAATGTGCGGAGGTTTATTTACAAAAAAAAAGAGAAAAAATTATATAAATAAAATAAAAGCTTGTTGCAAGTACAAAACACTCGATCGTTGGATCGCTTCGCCCTTGTTTATGTTAGCGTCTGTCCATAAAGAGATTCGGAATTTCGGCTGCTGGCGCTTCAGTGTGCCCACTCGGCACCTGTTGGATGTTTTGAAGGGCGCTGTTATCGCCGCTGCTCAGATTTATGCGAACAATCGTTCAGTTTTCAAAGTCAATACTTTTACCGTTGCAATTGGCTTTGAAGCGACCGCCGTCGACATTTTTATGAGCCGACAATTGGGCGAATTTGATGCATTGCCATTGAAATGGGCTCTAAACTCACCACAAGTGGACTCCTGCTGGCTTCCAATTAATTAGCTTTAGTTTAAATAAGATGCAAAGCAAATATATAAGCAAAATAATAAATACAAATGTTGCTCTACAAATTGAAAAACATTAAACTCCGTTCATCTATGAAGAATTCAGGCTTTATTTAATTATAAATAATCTTGCGTTTTAAATATTTACGTAGTTAATTCATTTAAGTCGATACCTGATCTGAAGTTAACATGTATTCTTATTTTGTAAATAAATAAAAAAAAATATATATATAAAAATATACAGGTAAATGTGTATGCCTGTAAATGCACAGACATGAGTATGATTATTAATAGGAAGGAGACAGATTAATTTCCGTTTTAGTCCCAATATAAATTATATTGGGACTATAAACGGAAATAAATTTTCAAAACGCAACTTCTTAAAATGTGCTATATCAATCACAATTAAAGCACGACAGCCTGAAGGCCTGAAGGGCAATATTAAATGGCTAACAAGAAATTTGCATACAAACCTTTTAAATTTATTTACCATATTTGCGGGTGAAATTTTCACTTACAGTTCATAAGGTAAGTTGTAATCTTACGGTTCAATCAGTCAGTCAGTCAATCAATCCTAAGGAAACTTTTAAGCTTGCATTTCAATCAATCAGTCAGTAAGTCAGTCAAATGGACGAAAAGTCGTATATATTTTTTATTTTATTTTATTCAACTTCCATCCTAGCTAACCGATTTTAAGCCCATCAATTGAATTCTTTATTTTGATGAACCTGTAAGACAATCATGACCCGATAATACTTACATAACCAATTGTGCAACCAACTGGCGCCCGAGCAGGAACCCAGCAGAACAACAGCAACATCCTCTGAACTGGAGCTCACACAGGGAACAGCAGTCGCATCTCGACAACAGTCACAACAGCAACAGCAACAACAGCAGCAACAGCAACAACAACAACTAAGCCAGCAGCAGCCACATAACGTACCAAGTTTGAATATACTCGTAAGATTCCTGAGTATATTAGGTAGCAAAATTTTTACGAGCTCATTATGGCTCATTTCGGCGATTGTTGTGATCCTTTTATGCGCCTTCGAATGGCTTCAAATGGTTATGAGGCTATTCTCTGTCTGTCCTGCTCGACCGCGTTTCGCACTCATCCTGTAGCTACAGCAACTGCTGCTGCTGCTGCTGCTGCTACTGCCAGGACGACTGACGATATTTAGTTTGCAGTTGCGACTGCGATTTTTACTTTTGGCTGCCGTTCTTTACGTTTCGTTTCGTTTGGTTTGCTTTGCTTTGGGTTTTTGTACTTTTTGCTTGGCTTTCCGCTCATGTTACTTGGCAGTTTGTTGTCGGTCCTCGCACATTTGGGAAAATGTCGCCGTCTGTCTGTGCGCCTGTGTGTCTGTGTGTGTGGACATCCGTGCGCTGTGTGCAAGTTTTTGTATCTTTTCGCATGTTGTTGATTTTAGAGACTTGGCAACGAATGCCAGCGCCTGCTGCAGGGGCGGCGGCGGAACAAAAGTAAATTTCTTCTTATAATAAGTTTATTTTGCAAACACTTGTGGCAAGCAACTTTGTTTGTTCGCTCGTCGGTTTTGGCCTCTAATCTACGAGCCGTTTGTGCGAATGTGCAAACTTTGACAAATATTTGCAAAAGTTTCACAACCGAACGCCACGATCTCTTTGCATTATGCATATGAATTTATTACCATCAATTTGGAGACGCATTAATAACGCATCCCAGATATTTATATATAGATATATTGAAATGCCGAATACTTAAGACAGAAGGGCATTAACATATTGACGTCAAGCGAAATTTAGCAAAATGCATCAATATTATATTAATAACATATTGAAATTCTAGACGTATCGATGCTAGCCGTAAAGTGCATCGAAATTATTGTATTTGAGATTTTAATTATCTGTTAAGCGCTTCGAATAAGCTATCGCAAAGCAAATAATAATAAAGCAATGAAAAAATTCTTTTTAGTTTTGTTGCTGCAAATGCCTAATAAATAATTCTTAAGTGCTAGCCGGAACTATGAAATTCGCATTTAAAAATGGAGAATGAAATCCGAATAAACATCACATAGCATATAAGTAAGTCGAATAACGTATTCGTACGAATCATGTTAAACTGCCTGTCTATATATTTGGAAGTAGAGCGCGAATAAGAGAGGTGTCCACATATTCAATGGCCAAGAAGCACCAAAATTAACTTGCATCAACATTACAGTTGTTATCTCTCGACTGCGTGATGTATCTCAGCTAACTACTGCTTGTCTATGATTTATTCTTAAATAATATTTAAAGTTTTAATAGCTTTTATATATATTATGTTTAGTATTAAATACAAAAATCAGTCTATTAACTTTAAATTAGTTTTAGAATTTACAATGAAAAATAGCAATAATAGAAAGTTGTAAAAAGTTAAGAAATGGAAAATTGATTGATGTTAATAATGATAAAACAGATTTTTCTTTTCCTTGCGAAGTGGGCTAAGTGTCGACACACTAAGCGGGAAGTTTAAAGATCGAACTCATGTGTAGAAAAAGTTATTTTATTATATTTATAAATTTAAAATAAATGTGTTTGTCTCAATAATATTTATAAATAATTTCAAATTTTTTTCCTTTTTGCAATTGAGATACGTCTATTTAAATGAAGAAAAAGGGAGCCAGTCTTTATTAAGTTTGTTGTTTTTGGAGGTGATTGGGACCCTCGGATGTGCTAGAATGGCTCGATATGGATAGCTGGCAAAATATCTGAGATTTTGATGTATTAATGACAATAGATTCTAGCACTGCCTCCCTTTAGTTATTACATTATTTTTTTGTACAATAATAAATTATGTAAATAAATAAATATATAGATTCTCTTTTATTTATCTATTTATTTATTTATTTTGATTATTAGAGTTTACATCTGCTTGAAGTAGGCACGAACTACACAAACAATATAATATAATTCATTTCAACCTAACGACGTCGGGTAGTATCTTCTAGTTTGAGTATAAAGCTTGCGTAAAAGTGATTTAGTTAAAAGAACTCAACCTAGAAAAATATTTGGATTTGATAACATCATCAATACATACCAATTATAATAAGAAATCTATTTTGTTTTCGAAATGGTTTAGTTTGCACATTTATATTTTGCGAAGAGTTTGTTGAAACGGAATTCAAAATTTATAAAATGTAGGAAAATTAAATATAACTAAAACCTAAGTTTTCTAAAATTAGTATGGGTATTTTTAAATTTTTAAATATTTATATTGTATAAATATGAAGAACTTTTAATATGCTTTTGTTTATTAAAAAAATATAACTTAAACAAAATATTCAACTATTTTGAGACGTCGCACAAAATGCAACGGACAAATTCATGGCATGGCGAGCAAAGCATTGTATTTGTATCTGAATGTGAATTTGTATCTGAAGCGCGTTGCGTGCAACTGGCGACTGACAACTGGCAACTGGCGAGCGTAGAGTGCCTGTCGAATTGAGTGCAAAAGTGACTAAAATCGTTTGAGTGAAAACGTACGCCGCCTGGCCTATAAGAAAAATCAGCCCTCCTCCATGATGAATTTCCACAGACAGAGCGAGTTTTCCACACGCGCAAATGGTGAATTCTCCGCTCAGCGCTCAAACATGTTCGAATGAACTTGCTCGAACATGCCAAATGAACGCATGGAGCAGTCACTGGCAACTGGATTCACTGGTGAGAGTGAGCGAGCCGTTGGTTTGAGTAGCTCTTATCACTTGCTGAGCGCAGCGAGTATGGCTCATTCCGTTTCGGTTTCGCTCATTCATTCGGTTGTTCGGTGTTTCGCCTCTCTGTTTTGGCTGCTTCTTCTTCTTGTGCTGCTGCCGCTGCTGCTGCTGCCGCCGCTGCTGCTGCGTATCGGGGGAGCTCTACAGGCAAAACGCTGCCGTCGCTGACGTTCGCTGCTTGTGGCCCGTTGCCATTCAGTTGAGTTTAGTTGAGTCTCAGTCAAAACACAACCAACTGCGATTTGGTGGCACATTCGTTCGATGGCAACGGTTTGGATAACAGGCGCGCGCTTTATTTTATTATCCCACATTATCAGCGGCATTATTGTTATTGGCATTGTACGCTCAATTTTAATGTTGTATGGCCCGCGCGCTCTGAAATCGCAGTCGCCTTCGTATCTGTAGTCCAGTGGCCAGTGAATATCTGAATTTGAATTTGAATTTCAATTTGAATCTCAATTTCGAAGCGTATCTGAAGCGTCAGTTGAACGTGAAGCGCGCGTTCGTCGCCGTCGTCGGTCGTTTCGGTCAGCGCTAATAACAATAATAATTATAATAACAATAACAGCAATAATAATAGTAATAATAATAATAATAATAATAATAGTTTGTAATAACAATAATGATAACGCTATGAATGTTAAACGAGTCATTGAATTCAAAATGATTCAATAGGCGCCACTTCGAATACTTCAAATCAATATTTACTTATTAACACCCAACAAATATTATATATATAGTGCCCAGTGTCAAGTTAATTAAACACGCGTGCAATTGCAAAAACGAAACCAAAATCAAGTATACGAAACTTTAATGCAACTTAATTAATTTAAACATACAAATATTTTATAGAATTTTATAACTGATGCGAGCCGGCAACAGTGCAATAAAAATTTAAAAAAAAATAATAATAATTTCAAATATTCCAAATTATTTGAAAAAATATTGTAAAACTTAAACACATTGCATAAATAATAAAAATTAAAAAAGAAAAAAAAAAGAAAACTTGAAACCAAAATATATTAATTATTTAAAAATAATATTAACTTATTTAAATACTATTGCTTAGGCAATGCCCATTGTGCAATTAAGCGCAATTGAGTGCTAAATTTTGTATACGAGTGCCGTGTGCCGCGTGCAGTTACTTTTAGTAGCTGCTGTAGCTGCCAGTTAACCGCCAAAATTCTCACCGCCAGCAGCAGCCACAACATGAACTCCTACTTTGAGCAGGCCTCCGGCTTCTATGGCCATCCGCACCAAGCGACGGGCATGACAATGGGCACGGGTGGCCATCACGATCAGACAACGGCCAGCGCCGCAGCGGCCGCCTACAGAGGCTTCCCGCTATCGCTGGGCATGTCTCCCTACGCCAACCATCATCTGCAGCGCACCACACAGGACTCGCCTTACGATGCGAGCATCACGGCTGCCTGCAACAAGATCTACGGGGATGCAGGCAGTGCCTACAAACAGGATTGCCTTAATATCAAAGCGGACGCCGTCAACGGCTACAAGGACATTTGGAACACGGGCGGCGCCAATGGCGGGGGCGGAGGTGGCGGTGGCGGTGGTGCCACCGCTGGCAACACCTCAAATGGCTCCAATGCGCCCAACGCTGCAAATGGACAGAATAATGCGGGCGGTGGCATGCCCGTTCGCCCATCCGCCTGCACGCCCGACTCTCGCGTCGGCGGCTACTTGGACACATCGGGCGGTAGCCCCGTAAGCCATCGCGGCGGCGGCAGCGCTGGCGGCGGCAACGGCACCGCTGGCGGCGTACCACAGAATACAGCCAGCGGCGTGGGCGGCGGTGTGGGCGCGGCCACACCATGGAATGCCAATTGCACCATCTCGGGCGCTGCGGCGGCCCAAACAGCGGCCGCCAGCAGTTTACACCAGGCCAGCAATCACACCTTCTACCCCTGGATGGCAATCGCAGGTGAGTCCACAGCAGATCCAAGCAAAAGTGAGTGTCCAGCGCAGTCTCAACTCTCTACTTGATCCATAAATATATTTTAAGCTTCAGTTCGATTCAGTTTTGCTTCATTTTTATTAGCCAAGTTAAGTGCCTTGTTGTTGTTATTGTTGTTGCAGCTACAGATGTGTTGTCATGTGTGTTTTCATAGTTGTTTACCTGGTCAAGTGATGATCCATTAGACACCCACTTGCCAAGTGAATAACAGTCACTAAAAATAACAATATTGTGACTAATATAAGTAAATTGTTGACACTGTCTGGCCGTTATGGAAAAACAGTTTAAATAAACTGAATAGACTTTATTTAGTTTAAACAGATTTGCAAGCTATGTAATTAATACAAAATTATTTTGAAAAATATTTAACGTACATAAATATGTACTAAAAAAATGTTTTTGAAACAATTATATTTCTTTGAAAATGATCGGGCATTTATAAATTTTCGGTCGAATATCAGTTTTTTGGTTAATTTCGGGACTTAATAAAAAGATAATGAAAATACAGAAAATAAATTGTCATTTACTTTGATTCAACATTTAAATTATATGTTTTTTATTTTTCAAAATATTTTTGAATAATATATTTCTGTACCTTATATATTTTCCAATATAATAATATATTAAACTCTGAATCTCTGTACAAAAAATTCGAATTTGCAAAGAACAAATACAAAATTCAAATTTATTCTCAAGAAAAACAAAATTAAATGTTTTTCTTCAGTTCAATAAGTTCAGAAGAATTTTTTTTTTATAAAATAACAAAAATCACATTTCAACAATTTTTAAAATGTGTCTATGATTTCATTTTACTTTTTGTAAAAGGCTTACAAAAAAATATAAAATAAATTATAATCAAAGTCTAGTGAAAACTAAAGAATATATCTCAATATATTTTCTTTAAATATTATTATTTCAAAATTCTTAATTAGTTGGAATTTGTTAATTGGTTCTGCAATATTTAAATGAAGTGTCTTACACTGTTTTAATGCAACGCATTAATTTAAAGTTTAATCGGCCACTGGGCACAAATTTAGCTTGAAGCCAACTCAACTGACGCATGAACAAAACTCCAACCACTCGAACTGGGCATAACCAACCGATCTAGATATAACTACTGAGCTGCACCTGGTAGTTACCTCTTGTTCTCTACTTTTACTGTGCGCTGCTGCTGCCTCATAATTTTCAACACTTTGTTTACTAATTTTTGTCACCTTTGGTTTTAATGATGCTCACCGGCGACGTCGTCGTCGTCGACGTTGTCAGTAATTGTTGCAACGACGACAACGTTGGCGGCAAAGTGGCAACAAAACTGTGCTGTAATTTGTGCAACAAGAGCAGCCGCCGCGGCAGCCAACTGGCAACGCAGTAAATTATGGCCATGCGGCTAAAAGAGCTGCAAGAATAGCAAAAAAGCCAACAGCAGCGTGAAGAAATCCTTTTGCCAGGACACACACTGAGCGCTCGCGTCGGGCGGTTGAGCAGAAGGCGCGCTTATTACAGTTAACAACGCCATTATGTAATTATGTACTGCACGTCCTCAAGTAGACAGCCTTTTCGAGCACTTCGGCCACCAGCCGAGCCAAGTCCAGGTCGGTCGGTCATCCCGCAGCCTATTTACCCGTCCTCTAGTAGCGAGTCCTAAGCACAAACCTTATCAACTGCAGCTCATAGGGCTTGGGGTCGCAAACAGTCGCCGATAAGCCACAAAGCACCTTCAATAATCATAAGCGAAATTCCATTTTTAAGTCGATTCCAATAAAAAAAATAAAAATAAATCAGGGTTCAGTTCAAGACCCCCAAAAACTGACCAAGCGAAATTTATGATCGCCTTCATGTAGGTGGTCAGCGGGCAAACATAAATTTCAATTCGCATTCTGAACGCGTTAAGTTTGCAACATTCATGTGGCACTTGGGCCGCAGGGCAAAACAGCAGTAAGGGGCAGTAAAGCAGCAGTTCGCAAAAATCAATCAAATTTCACTTGGGCTATCGATAATTACAAACTTGCCACCACGAGCACCCGTAGGGGCATGCAGCTGGTTAAAAAACAATTAAAGTTGAACCAAATATGAGATGAAGGTACGCTCGGGCGACAGGTTTTTGCGGAACTGGTTCGCTCCAAGTGCTTCATTGCTCTTCATTCCCCAAGCATCGGACTCGATCTCAATCAATCGATTCCCGCTATAAAGCAGAGATGATCGTAATGTAATTTATGCCCAACGTGAAATCCTGACAATGCATTTCACAGCCCATTTCGTGCTGCTTTATACAGGGTGTTGCATGCGAATTTCTTCTGCGAAACACTCAAAATCTGATTGTTGTGTTACCTAAAAGCAACACCAATTGACTAGCTAGACTCAAATAGGTCTTCTAAGAATTCTAACACCTGAGTTTTTTTTAGAGACCAACCGTAATTATGCCAGAAGTGTTTCCAATAAGAATACGATATGAACATAAAACTCACCACGCCTTAGAGTTCTTCGAGGTGCGGGTGAATTGTTGGATCTGTTGGTGAATACAACATTTGAATTATTAGTTATATTTTATTTCATTGAATTATTTATTTATATCATTGAATTATTATTTATTATCATTAGTTCTGTTATAATTGTATAATATATTATACATGCATTTTGTTCTATATAGTTTTTGAATTTTTATATATACATACAGATATGTTTTGATGCATATAAAATGTTTACGAGTTCCGCAAACAGAAAATCAAGATTTTAACATATAAACTAATTTTTTTTATTGTAATCTAAAAGAAATCTGTTAAATATTAAATATGCTAAAAAATATATTCGCCCAAAATACTCGCCTTTATTATAATACAACATTTTGTTCTGTTTACTTAAAGGTTTTTTTTTTTTAAATCAAGATTGAAACTAAATTTTTAAATATTCATTTATTATTATAAAATTGACTATTTGTCAATTCAAATTTGCAAGGACCCATTTTAAGCACACTTTAAAGCTTATAAATACGCCAAGAATTATACATTAATGTTTTTACCTTCATTCCTTTCATTTATTAGACTTTATTCGACTTAAACGGTTTCTAACAATTTCCTCGATTTTCACATACTCCAAATCTTGATTTGCTGCTCAAATCAGCTTACAAATCTCTATTAAAATCAATATCGAATCTAAATTTTTTGCACTGTTGATTTATTTTACACTCGAAACAATTTGTAATGTGAACAATAATTTAATATGGAGCGTTTTTGGCTGTGAGCCACTGATTCCATCGCAAAAGTATTCGCAGAGGGGAAAACAAAATCAAGCCATAAATAAATCGGCGCACACTTCCAGCGATCATCGATCATTTCCAGCGGCCTCCAAAGCCAAGCAATAAAAAAAGAGAAAAAATCAAGAAAATAATGAAAAATTCCGTTTTTATCGTATCTAAACATGGTTTAAGATTTGAGAACCTACTTCAGTTTTGTTGGCTGTTGGCTGTTGGGTGTTTGAGTTGGCGATTTGTTTGTTGTTGTTGTTGTTTGTGTTATGTGTGAACACGTTGAGCGCGGGGCCATTAAATCATTGTCCGGAAGGCTTTTAAGTCATTATCGATAAATTTCAACATAAATTCTTAAATTCGTAAATTTGCTTTATTTGCCTGGCCCACACACGCACACTTATATACCAGTTGTATATGTGTGTGTTTCTGTCTGACACGTTGTGTCTTGGGGCCTAAATTTGTTTGGCTAATTTTGTTGCCCACGCAGGAAAAAAAAACAGATCCATATCATTTGAAAAGACGAGCCGCACATGTTTCGTTTCCCATTTCTTTATTTGCCCCGAAATGACCTTGAGAATCTGCTGGCCAGGTCCTGCAATTGACACGTCCTGCTGCAATCATAATTCATATTTTGAGGCTGCGTCCATGCTGCGTCTGCAAATGGGCGCAATTAACAGTGGGCATTGTCTCTGAGCTTAGGTACAGAGGCCGAAACACAAGATGAGCCAAGAACCTATCGACCTTTTTATGTCTGTTTCTCAGTCTCGGAAATCTATGTCAATTAGTTGCAGTGCAGTGCAGCAATTGTGGCATGCACGTACAATGGCCAAAGGCACGTCGAGTTCTGATTCCATTTCATTCAAGGTTAATGTTCTTGGCAACATTTTTGGCCAACATTGCATAACCAAAAATTCATAACTCATAGCTCGCAGAGTCCATATTCAGTTCAAATGCCAATGCACTACCAACATTTGGCGTGCCAGGCAGCAGGAATTGCCGCAACTGCAACTGCAACTGCAACTGCAACACGCAATTAATAGGCCACAAGTGGCACGCACCCCCAACCAAATGTTGTTATTGATGATTATGTAAGCAGCGCGAGAAGCAGGAAAACATTTTCAACGCGCGCTTTTAATCAAATTTGCAACAAACAACAAAATGCAAAATCAAAGCAAATCAAATCGATTGAAAAATTGGTTAACAACTTGCAGCGGATGTGGCTGCAGCAGACGCACGGCCAGCAGCCGGGGTGCAACATTGAGCAGCTGATGACTCGCCGCATTCGGGGATTGGTCTGTGTTCTGGGGCAGCTTCTTGCATTTTTTAATGTATTTTTAAATAAGGAATTTAATAAGCACCTTGGCGGCCGTCGGACAACGACTCGAACGCAGACATCGAATTCGACGACGACGACGACAACACAAAGTGGCCCAGACACATGGTCCATAATAAAAATAAAAAATAAATATTAAAAAAAAAAAAACAAAACAAAAAGACTGTAGGGCGAGAAGCAATTTTTGGGTATAACCCAGAACATACAGTGGGCAACAGATCAACTATATACTAGCTAAAAATGTAATAGCTAATAAAAAATAAAAACAATTATTTAATATCCGAATTAAGAAAAACGAGATATGGAGAAGATAAAATATCCCTGCAGACGTTTGTCTATGTTGGAATTGTGAAGCTATTAATGCTAAATTTGATGAAAATATATTGGAAAACAGAATATTTTGTTAAACAATAACCTATTTTCGACCGATTATGACACCTACATGATATATCTATATATATATATATAGATCATACTGAAACTAATAAATGCCGAGTTTGGTCAAGATATCTTGGTATGCGGAAAACTTTTCCAAGCAAGAACCTACTTTTCGACCGATTATTCTTACGGCAGCTATATAATACAGCTGTCCGATCCGGCAGCTCCGACATATGT
Source organism: Drosophila novamexicana (assembly GCF_003285875.2). Classification (NCBI taxonomy): domain Eukaryota; kingdom Metazoa; phylum Arthropoda; class Insecta; order Diptera; family Drosophilidae; genus Drosophila; species Drosophila novamexicana. Next base: position 722,437 of record NW_020824835.1, read on the forward strand.
ACTGCCTGCAACAGAAAGACGGACCTATGCAATCTTTCAAGACGCTAGCTTTAAAACTGAGAGACTAGTTCACATAGAAAAAGACAGGCGGAGAGACGGATGATTGGACATGGTTATATCAACTTGGCTGTTGATGAAACAATAATACTCTCTACAAGGGAATAGTAAACATTGTCATTTTGTAAGATATAGGATGTAGAATGTGGGCTTGGCAACTACTGCAGTCAGCTTGAGAATTCATTACGCACTTCCATCTCTTAATATTTCCAGTTCCGACTTGGACACTCGTCATCGGAAATGTAGAGAAAATTTTAAGAAAATAGAAAAAAATATGTTTCAGCTTTGTTATTACTATTTAACAATTTGTTGTTATTATTTAAAATAAGAATGTTTTCAATCAGTTTATTATTATAAGATAAGTTAGATAAGTTTCATTCAGATTCGTCAGTTTTATACCATTGTTCATTGGTCGCTTCTTGGCAGTTGCGGAATCATGTTTTAAGGTGTTTTTGATACCTAATAAAAACAACAACACAGCCCCGGCAAAAAGCACACACAGTTACTCACGCACACACACACGCAAACAGAACTGCAACGAAAACGCGCCATGCCAAAGGGTCAACTGGAGATGGGGCAAGTCAGCAGCGGCAATGGAAGAGCGGCAGGCGGGAAGGAAGGGAGGTGGGCAGGGGTAGCCGCGGACTTCAGGGCAGCGGCCAGCGTCGCAGTGGCCAACAGAAGAAATACTTTTTGGGCCCAGGTCCCCAACATACGTCATAGCGGCGACGTCGACTGCGACGCCGTTCGGCGTGTTTATTATAAAACAACAAATCATTCATTATAACCACTTGTGTGTACACACACAGGCACAGATACAGATATGCCTACATGTATAGGTATGTGTGTGCATATGAGAAAGTGGCGTAAACATAAAAAGAAACACAAGCTGGCAACGCCATGAAGTTTTTGGATATGGCCATCTATGTGCTGTATCCGAATATGAGTATCTGTATATGTATTTGTATTTGTATTTGTGTCTGTATCTGTGTATGTATCTGTGCGTGTGTGTTGCTGTTTGCTGTCGTTTAATATGCATATTTGCGTATTATTTTGATTTTAATAATGATTTATTTATTATTAATAATTCATTGGTGGTGGGCCCTCGCCAAGATCGGATTGGATTTGTGCTGGCTTGAACGCTGATTGCGATCTGATCTCCAGCCACCAGGCAGCAGCTTCTCAAGTGCAAAAGCACCACGCACCTCAAACAGAGCCCGATCTCCAGCCAGGTTGCCATTTGAATACGAGTATCGGCTCAGTTCAACTTTGAGTCCATGAATGGGCCTATACTATATATGTGCCCAGCTGAGCCCGATCGTTGGCTGGCTCGTTGGTAACACAAGTTGCGTTATGTTGGAAACCTAGGAAACGCATATTATAATGAGCTTCAATTAAGATAGAAATCTCGAAAACAAAAGAGACAAAGATTTATAGGTTCACAATTATGCATTGACTACCTTGAGGCACTAGACCAAGAGACCAAAACTATGTGAGACTTAGTACAAGTTGACTAGTTAGTGGCAAACACACACACACATACAAACTTTCATTATCTAATGCCAAAAAGAGCTAGGTATACTTTGAATATTTGTAAAGGGTTGCAGATCACATTAGATTGTATTTTGTGTTTAGCCAAGTGAATCACCCATATTTGCCTGTGGCTTAAAATAAAGTATAATATTTATGAAATATTTTATCCTAAACCAGTAACAGCTGGTATGGTTAATATGGAAATATATTAAGGTTCGTTTAGGCATTGAGAAAACTCTAGCACAAGAGTGGTTGAATGGTTGAATCTGTACCAAATTAATGTTTTATAAATTCTTGATTTATCTTCATTTTATTAAAATATGTAAAATTTGGCTTGGTAGGCAAAATGCGGTGCAGAAATTAAACAAAGTGAGAAATGGTTCTCTCTTCAATATAATGACATTTATTTTAATAAAAAAAAATCACATGTTAAAGTGATTTGCTTGATTTAATACAAAGCAATTCTCAATATCTGCAATACTCTATAAATCGTATATGTAAGACTATATAGAAAATAAATAGTCACTTTAGGTGCAATTAAATATAAATTTTGTGTCTCGCATACTGGGTTAGAGCATTTGACTAGCGACCACTCGGCTCAGTTCTCTTGACCCATTCTCACTCTTTCGCTTAACTCGAACAGTAGCCTCTCATGTTTACCAAGTCTCCCATCTGTGATTTACGAGTGCTCCATGCAAAACTGGGTAACTGTTATACCAGTTTAAATATTTGGTAAAAGCGAATCGATGGTATATGCGACTTTTGGCCAACATGAATAATAGACCAACTATTTTGATTTACTGCCGTGCATTGAACTCAAAGATGTAGCCCCTAAAAACCCATTGCTGGCGCCTGTGAGCGCCCCAACGTGTCCCAGCCTTCGCTTCCCTTTTCGGCGCCTGACCAGTAGGAGCCTCTGTCTCCGCCTTGCCACATTAATGTCAATTTAATGTTTCCTTAATGACTTCTTTCGTTGCAACTTCTTTGCCTCTTCTGGTTGCAGTTGTTGTTGCTTTTGTTGTTTCAGTTCTTATCAGTTGCTGGTCAAAGTTGTCGCTTGGCTGGAAAGTGTTTATGCTAAATAGCTAACGAGTTTTTCCCCCATGAAAGTGAAGGGCGAGTCTTCAAGTCAACCAAATAGTTGGTTATTTCTTTAAATTTGGAGAGCTACTGCTTTAGTATGATATGGTATTATATGGTATATTCACTGGCTGACATGTGCTCGACGTGCCGTCTATTTATTTGGGTCGGCAATTAAGATTTTTATCAGCGCCTTTGATGGGGCAATAAAAACGCAAAGAACTTGCAGACAAACTGCAAACAAATGCGCACTCTTTCTGTTCTCTATTTCTCTGGCTTACGCTCTCTCCCTCTCCCTCTTTGTCTCTCTGGCTAGCCAGCTCATTTATGCGGCTGGGTATTTGTCAAGAGCGTGCTCCGCTTTAAAAAGTCATAAAAATCAGCTAAATGCGCCTTCAAAAAGGTGTAAAAACACAAACACCCAGCAGCCAGATGGGATGAGACTGGCTGCACTTGACGAAATGGTTGCCAGTTCTAACCGCAAACTTAAGGTTTAATTTTTCGTCGCGCACGTCGCTAATAAACACCCTTTGCAGACTCCTGTCTGCCGGCGATCCGGCGAGCCGCCAACCATTTGTTTGAATTTGTCTAAAGTGGCTGCCTTTTTGCCCCTCTACTTTCTCTGTCACTCTTCCCCGTTACAGTTTTCATAATTTTCATTGCTGCTGCAGCAAAAAAAGCGTTTGTCAAATTTTTCGTTTACTCTTAGTTGGCGCCCCTGCTCACAGTCGGGCACCCACACTCCGCGCATAGTTGTGTTTCCTTTTATTTTTAATTTAATATTTTTCTTTGTTGTTTCTTTTTCGGGTGCTATGTCTGCAGTCTGCATCTGGATGTCCGTCTGGGTCTACTACTCTCCCTCCCACCCTGTCATTCTCTCTCCCTCTCCTGCTCTAGCGGTGTCTTCCCCGCTCACTGTGTGCTCTTCAGCTGAAAATTACGTTTACTCAGGCGCCAGGCGCGCATATTTAAATACACACGTGTTTTATCGCTGCCATTAAATCATATTTTTATACTTTACCTTTTTGCTGTGCCACCTTCAATGACTCCACACCCTCAGCCCCTACTACGCCCACCCACCCGACCAGACTACTTTTGAGCGCGTTGGCATTTTGATTGTTTACATTTTGCACTTTCACGGCATAAACAAACAAACGGCGCTAAAAATTGTGAGAAAAAGTATAAAATAGAAATACAAGACAGAGGCAGAGGCAGAGGCATCTAGTTGAAAGGGAGGAGGAGAGAGGGGAGTAGCCTGTTTGCGAAAGGGTTTGGTCAGAACGTAATGAAGGCTCTTGTAGCGCCAGACGAAATTCCAAGTGTTTTTAAAAGTGGGATTAGCTTTAGTTATTTGATTGATAGATTGATATTGTTACACAAAAATATTCCAATAAGCCATAACGTAAATATAAATTGAATGCAGAGATGGGTATGCGCTGTGTTTTTTTCCGAGTCTCGACACGTCTCGTAATTAGAACTCTTTTTCTCTTGAGCAGCAGATCTCTTAAGTCATTATACAGTTAAAATAATTTTATCAAGTGTAACTTTCAACTTAAACCTATTCGATAGCTCGTACGTTACCATCAGAAATATTAAGCAAAGCATCGGGTAAAGATGCTTCTATCAATAAAAAGTTGCGAATAATTTTAAACTTCTCTATTTTCGACCGGGTTGTGCTGTTTTGAGCAATGCGTTTGTAAGTTTTCCCGGTATGTGTTTGAAAAAAATGTTTCGTCTTCGTATTGGGCCGATCTGTACAAGCCGGCCGTATACCATTGCAAACGAAGCCTTTATCCGTGTATTTTCGTCAGAGCCTTTATTATTAAGTTAAGTAGTTTTCTCAGTTGGGTAGCCCAACGCAACAAAAATAGAATAAAACAAGTAAGAGGTTCTAGTCCGAAGCTCCCGACTAAGGGTTACCCTGAACCCTCTTCTTCCAACATCAAATGCACATATATATTATATTTTAGAAGCTATATATCATGTTTGGTGACACTAGCTCTTATTATTTACCAAAATCGCCAAAAAAAACAGAATATCGATATCGATTTTATCGATTATCGGAAACAAACTCAATCTGCACAGGCACTGGAGCACCTACATCTAAAATTTGAAGTCTCTAGTTCTTATAGGTTCTGAGATCCTAGCGTTCATACATACGGACAGACAGACAGACAGACAGACATGGCTAGATCGACTCGGCTATTGGTGCTGATCAAGAATATATATACTTTATGGGGTCGGAGATGCTTCCTTCTGCCTGTTACATACATTTGGATTTTGCACAAATACAATATACCCTTATACCCATTTTTAATGGGTGCAGGGTATAATAAAACTAGTTTGGACAGTAACATTTGGTATGCGGCAAAAATTGACTTAGATCAAAGACCATCAAACTGTTTATTAAGCTAACCTTTTTCTTAAGTCCTAATCGCAGCTGATTTAACAAGTTGAACCATAAGTGTTGCCTTACACTTCGTATGTGATCAGTTGCATAGGTGAAAGATCAAACGAACGTGTCCCTAATCGGCTACTGTTCAGAGTGTACTTGGCAACGCTCCTCCTAAATCCCTCCACCCACTCCACTGCAAATTGCAGCATTATGGCAAAAGCAAGAACAACAACAACAACAACAACAAGAAAGCTTAGTTTCAATTTACAAAAGTGGCCCCACCACACGTGGGGCTGCTTAAGCATTAATACCTCACGCATCGCTCTCCCCCTGCGTCTCGCCAAGCGGCTGCTGTGGCATTTTTTAGCATTTTTTAAACGTTTCTCTTCTCTGGTCTTCTGCATTTTCAGGTAAGATAAGATCTGATTTAACACAATACGGCGGCATATCAACAGACATGGGTAAGAAAATTTCCACATTTTTATTTCTTTTATATTTTTAATTTAGTTTGCATTAGCGCAACGAAACTGGTTAAGATCCAGCCTAGAATATTGTAGAGTTGTCTACTAATATTAGAAATTAGTTAGAAATTAGCAAAAGGTGTTGGTGCTACATACTCCCCAAAGAGACATTGGCAAAGCAAAATTGAAGGCGTCAGAGAGGAAAACGAGCTGAGAATCTTCTCTTGTAACTTAGGGGCGTCAAACGTTAACTCAAATGCGCCAGCCCCAGACCGTGTGGAAATGATTGATTAGCCAGCTCCAAGCTGCCTGCCAGCTGATTAGGCCAAATGCGGCTTGGCAACACGCAACGTCAGCGCAATTAATGTTAACATTAAACAGAGTCAAGTAGCAGCCACCAGCCACACGTCGCAAGTGGTTCGCACTGCGGCCACAATGCTCAGCCGCTGCTCTGCCTGCCTCTGCTATCGGCAAGCGGCGACTTCTGTGGCCCAGAGCCACTGGAGGCGTTTATTTTTCAGCCAGTTGCTTGGTGGAGCCTTCGCGTTGCGAGGTTATCAATCAGCGCTTCGTCGTCGTCGACGTCGACTTCAAGCAGCTACTTCTTAAAATCCAATTACACGCACAGATTGCCCGACTGACAAACTGAGCAACTGGGCAACTGAGCAATTGCGAAACTGAAAGGCCGCCAGACTGATCAGCCACTCAAATTACATGAATCAAGCCGGCGCAAGGCATGAATTGAGGCGCAAAATTGCCGAGACGCGCCACCCAGACTTTGCCAGCTAAGACCCAAACCCAACCCACACGTCACCCTTCCCCTAGATCGAGGCTCGACTCTGCCTTGGCTTATTATTGACTATATTCAATTGATTATCTCGTGCAAAGCGGTAGCTAAATATTGGCACAGACGCAACAAGTGGGCAGCTAGTCCAAGCGTGAGTGTTTGCATCTCTAGAGATGCTCCACGGCAATCCTGGCCGCGGTCATCCTCAGTGCGGTGGGCAGTACTTTTGGCACTTGGCAATTGGCTAAAGTTGGGATAAGATGCGAGATATAGATTGGAGCTGGCAACTAGGTGCCACTGCAGAGAGCTACCACTTTGCCAAAGTGAGTGGGTATTTAAGGTTGGCTCAGCGAAACGATCCCCAGTTAAGTTTACTCTAAATAATATGAATTTTGTTATCTTTTAATATGATTTATTGTATATTAAAGTATATAATAATATGAGACCAATAGCTAGACTAAACTGTCAATATATAGGATGATAGAAAGAAAAATTCCATAAGTATTAAAGTCTTTCAATCCCAAAAATGTGCTTAAATATTAACTTCAGTTCATGTTACAGATTGTCTTGTTATTTTTCAGAAACTGATTATTGTTATTCATTTATGCTTTATAATCTTCTTAGTAAGATTCTTACTAAATAGTTGATTTCTGTTGTTTATTTAAACGAGAACTTGCAAATACTCTTGGCTCTTGATTTCCATTCATTTAATTATTTGATAAAATCTTATTTCCTTTACAATGTACATAGAAAAGGGAACATAATATGATATAATCTATATAGCATATGGTATATATGACAACGAAGCCCACCTTTTACCCGCTAAATACAACCTATAATAATGATAATCATTTTGTGCCGCGCAGGTAAAATCTCATAATTTCGCTGTCATTTCTCACTCATTTTAACAGCACAAAAACAGAGCTAGAACCCCAACAGTTGGCGCAAACTAAACGCAACTAGGGGAAGGTGGTGGGGTTGGGGCTGTATCCATTTGGTGGGCGGGGCCGTCATTCGCAATGCTGCTGACATTGAACATGACATTTTCCCCCAAAGAGATAATTAAATTGCGGGCTTAATAGAATTAAATGCCGTGTTTGCATTTCAAAATCCAAAACGTGCCAAATGCCAATGGCCGTGCTCCCCGTTGCACACCCTATTCCAGAATACGACGCGGTTCGCCTGGCAACAACAACAACAACTGCAACAACGACAACAACAACAGTGGCAGCCGCAACAAAAATACAAAAAATGTCAATTTGGACAAGTTTTGATAATTGCAGGCGCGGCCGCGACCGAGGTCCAGAGTCGCGTTCGAATTGTGGCGGCAGCTACTGTGCTGCATGTTGCACGTTGCACGTAGCACATGGCCATGGTGTGTGGTGTGCGTGTGTTGCGGCTGCTCCATGTTGCATGTTGCAGTTAATAATTATTGAAATGTGCGGCCGCCAGGAATTGTGCTCGTGCTCCTTGTGCTTCCTGCGCGGCTTCCGTCAGCAGCAGCGGCCACTGCAATGGCAGCGGCAGCGTCAATGTTGCATGCATCGTTACCTTTAAGCTCTGCTGTTGCTGCTGCTGTTATAGTTGTTGCTGCTGCTGCTGCTCAACTTAAGACTAACAATGCTTGCATTTTCCCACCTTTTTCACATAAGTTTTCAGTTGTTGTTTTTTTGTTTTCTTTTCGTTTCCTCAGTTCGTCTTCGGCAGCCGTTGCCACTGGCAGGGTAAACAAGTCGGCCACTTGGCCAGCAACTCGTTACCCACCACTCGCTGCCAACTGCCTTTCCGCCCGACACACAGTTAACCCTCTGCGGCGCACACACATCGTCGATGTCTCGAACTTGTTACCACTTTGAAAGCGGGCCGGCCTCCGTTTGGACTGGCCCCTGTAATAAATTCATATTCAAATTGTTAATTGAATATTATTTGTTAAATTTGCAAGCATTAAATGTAAATGTCGGCTGACTGGGCAAATGTGGCGGGGGCGTGACCGCGGGCCGTGCAAATACCTCTTTGCGTATAATTTCGTAATTTTGGTTATTTAATTTTATTTGCTGCTGCCTTGTTAACAGAATCTATGCGATTTCCAGAGATTTTAAAATCTGAGCTGCAATTGAACTATTAAATTCATGCATCTTTAATGCTGGACCAATTCTCTGGCGCCAATAATTTGGTCACTGTACCAACGACCCGCATAAAAATCTCACCCAAAAAACGCATCGATGAACAACGAGTACTCGTGACTGTTACTGTAACTGTAACTGTCGCTGTAACTGCGACTGCGACTGTAATTGTATCCTGTGTCCTGTGAGACTGTTGGCTGTTGTCCTTGTCAGCCGCTTTGCGTTGGCTGTTGTTGTGCAATTTCCATAATTCATATTCATAGACATTACAAGCGGCCAGACAAACAAACAACAAACGAGGCTGCCGCGAAGCTACCTGCACCTGCAATACGGACAAATGTCCGTCCCAACAGTCGCCAAAAAAAGAGCCACAAAAAAGAAACTGCAAAGTGTAAATGCGGCCAAAGTGCAAAAATTTCACATATGCTTTGGGGCAGGTTCACAAAAAACCCCGTATAAAGTAAAGCTTACATAAAACGTTTCAGCAGAAGCGATTGTGGGGGAGACAGAGCTAGAGAGAGGGAAGAACCTAGAGAGTGCTGTGTAACACAGAGATTATTGCGGCACGTTTAGACATAAATTATGCTCTACGATCTCAACAAGTGCATGGACAACTCAAAGGTTTATCCATTCATTTGATTGAGCTTTGAGTTACGAGTAATTTATACCCTGAGACGAGAGACGGAGACCCTCATAAAATAAACAGAAAATCAACAAGCCCATCATCATCATCATCAAAATCATCGTAAACATCAACACCGAAGAGAATTCAACTAAAGTATCTTATAGATACGCATGCACATTCAACGTGCTACATATGATTTTACACACAGACTCTTTGAAATTATTAACTGGGGAGCATTTTGTAGTTCGGCAAGCGTAAGTGTTGTCCTGGACCTCGAACAGCAAACTGAAACAGAAACACTTCATAAAATGGCACACGGCACTTTCGTTTTTCCCGTTGGCATCTGCAGCACGTGAACGAACAAGATGAGAGAGAGAGAGAGAGAGGAAGCAGGTGAGAGGGCAGCCAATAGAAGGCTGCCACATGTGGCAGTGGACAACGACAGCTGGAGCTAACCACCAGGTTTCAATTAATGAATTAGTAATTTGGCTTCATTGCTGTAATGAACACTTGGACCAACGTCTAGTGGGCGGATGTGTGTAAAATTTCTGTTAATGTTGTTATAAGACAGTTTGCTATAAATGATAACTTGTGGATAATATGGGGGCAGAAAATCACAGTGTATTGATGCCAATAGAACAGTTGGCCCTTCATTTGATATTTCAAGAGAAGCACATATTTATGAAATAATATTATATTTTATATACCATATCCTGACGTGCAGGAAGAAAAGAAAGAAAGCGATTGCAGGAGAGTAAATTGAATGTGATCATGAGCAGAGATACATTTTATTAGATTTCTACACTGCATCGCGAGAATCGCGAGAGGGCTCGAGTAACAATAGGAAAAAAAAGATTATTAAAATTATGGAAAAAGGTAAAGAAAAAGAGAGTAGTCTTTAGTGAGGGCATAGGCAGAAATAACTTTGTTTTAGATTGCCAACACAACTTATAATCAGCGCATGAAAAATCAGTAAACCTTAAATTCACGAAAATGGTAGGAGAACATATATGCATACGTAACAATCTTAAACCCATATATCAGTAAAGGTAACTCCTGTCGGCAAATGAGTTTGTAGGGCCTTGCGGTATGGGCTATCCGTTGTCAGTCAGCCAGTGAATCAGCCGGTACAACCAGTTTTATATTTAGATTATTAACATGAATGGAATTGAGCATAACATTTGTATTCCAACCCGGATCTGTGCTCGGCAATTCACATATTTATAGAACTTTTGGAATTTCCACAATCTAATCAATCTTGCTCCAAAAAATTTGCAATCTATTAGATATTTATTTAAGTCATGCTCCTGGGACTGGAATGGTCTTTTATGGCTCATTACATCAGTCAATGTGGCCAGCACTCGGGGAGCTCAGCGCTTCCATTAAGAGTATTAAAATTATGAATACTTCTAAACCAATGATAATTTTGTAATTGTAGTGTAGAGGCCAGAGTCCATGTTTATTACTATGCTTCATTCGTTTCATTCGCTTCATTTGTTTACGGCTGCTAATGAAAGGTTGCACTTGTACTACTCGTATTATCCGAGTATCTTTAGGCGGGGACACACCCACTTTACATTTGCGGAGCATTGTAAATGTTATGGAGCTTGCGGCCATTTGTTTTTTATATCACTGCAACTGGCAATTGTGACATTAGAGCCACAATTACGGCAAGTAATCCATAGAGACTAGGGCAAAAATTATTTGCTAAGTGAACTCACGATGTCGACAAGAAATCAGCGACGAAATTCACTTGCAGCACAGTTTGAGATACTTTTTTTCTTCTTATTTTTTGTTGTTTTTGTATCTTTTGCATTTTTTGCTTCGTTGCCTGCTTGGGCGACGCTGTAGGTATGCAATTAGTCAATTAATTTGAAAATTTATTAACCGCCAAAAAGCAATTTGCTCCACATCAAAATATTTACACACACACCAGCACATACACACACACAGATAGAAGCGCGCGCGGCTTGCGAAATGCCGGCGGTAAACAAAATCCGAAACCGAAACAGAATCTGCATCTGACGCTGGGGCCTCCGCTTGATAGCGATTGCGATAGGCCCTGCCAATCGCTGCGAGTTGGTAGCCGGATCAGTTCACGTTCTCGTTCGACGGTCAGCTGGCAAATGAAGGAATTCTGCAAAAGGTTGCGATTGTAAACTTTCGGTTTGCTGTGGATTTTGCTTTGAACAAATTTACTTATGATTTGCTGGGCAACTGCGAGCTGAAGCTCAGTTCGGGCTCAGGCTTGAAGGGAGTAGAAGTAGAGCGTGGTGCAGATAATTTATGGGTTCAGGCTTCAGGTTTGGCTCTGCGGTGCGGACCGTTGGCAGCGGAAGTGCGTGCGTCTGTTTATTTTTTTACTTTTTAGTGTGCTTATGTGTATCTTGCAGATACGTATCGCAGCTACTGCTCGCCAAAATTTCTAGGTCAAAAGAAATAAATAAATGACTTTTGTGCATGTCGCGCAGTGGCAACCGTCGGCTTCTGCTTTGCCCATAAATTTACAGCTCAAAATCAAAATGTTTTCAAATTTCAAATGATTCACGTGCTCTTTCGCGCGCGCTCCCTCTCTCTCTCTCTCGCTCTGCTGCCCTGCTCCATGTGCGTGCTAATGATTAATAACGAGCCAGAAATGAAACCTGCTTTTAGTCGCGGCCATCATGGCGATCAGCTGATCGCGGATCGTGGATCGCAGAGCAGGCGACTCACACGTCATGTCACCGCCATGCCCGCCAGCCAAGTGCAGAGGCCATCAGTCAAATCGTAACTGCAACTCAACCTGTGTATCTGTAATTGTATCTGTAACTGTTTGTTTCTGTATCTGTGTAAGCCCATTTTGAATTTTAGGTACAGCAGGTAAATCGGAAAATAGAATATGAAAACTACACAAAACAAACGTCACCTGAGCGTGATCGGAACCGCTTGCTCAGAGCAAAGGTATGCTCTCAGTTGCTGCCTCTCTATCTCTTTCGCGCGCGCTCTGTCTCTCCCTCTCTTTGTGAGGTGATTGATCATCTTTTTGCTCAGCCACAGCCGGTTTTCTTTTAATATTATGTGCGCTCAGCGTTGCGTCTGAATGAATCTCACCTTTTATTATTCGAATTGGAACATTTTGTCGGCTAGTTGGATTCTCGTTGATCGTAAACGATATTCAGAGCTCGTGTTCGTTACGGCTGCCTCTGCTTGGAGTTGCGTTTGATGTTAGAAGGCAGATCGAAGTGAATTATAGCAGCCAGTTAAAAGTGTTATACAGGCCGCAGAACACACCTGGATCTTCAAATTTGAACTCTTAGCTAGACTTATCAGTTTCTAAGTGAATTTTGTAGCATGCAGCTTTTTAGGTAATTTTATTAAAATTAATTTCTGAATGCAGGTTTTATTGGTGCATTTATTGAATTGAAGCAATTGAATTTATTTATTATTCGTCGCCAATTAAACGTAGAGTGCGGAAGATATATTACAGCTGTGTTGGCTTTCTTATAACTTATTTAGATTTTTTAGATAAAAGGAATGAAACGCCAAGGATGATAGAAAGAAAAGTTAATTAAATACAATTCTTAGCGCTTTTTAAAATCCCTCTTCTCGGATTTTATATTTTGATTGGAGTTTTTATATTGATTGATTGATTGCTTTTCAGTTTGTAATTAGAAGACTCCATTGTTTTCTCTTATTGAATATAAAATGCAATTTAAAATTCAACTTCTATTTAATTCCACTCACTTGGTTTTTAATTTTCTGTCAGCAACCACCATTGAAACCACATGCCCAAACTTTTTCCCAAATTCAAACGAATTCGAATGCGACCTACCACAGCTTATCGAAATGGTTTCCAATCTCAATTGATGATCTATTAACGAGAGCCCATAAAAATTATGCAACTTTCCACAGCAACAACAAAATGGTGCCCACATGAACAACAACTAAAACAACAACAACTAGTACAGCAACTACAATAACAGCTGACATGCAATGCCATTTCCTTTGTCACCGAAAGCAGAGAGGCTATAAATCTTGAGCATATTAACATGGACGTGCGATGAAAGTGCCAGCCAAATATGTCATTGTCAGCTCTGACTTGGGCATTGGGAATTGCATTGGAATCGGGATCGGGATTGGGATAGGGATCGGGGTAAGGACATGGGCATGTCCAATGGCCGCCTCTGCGGCTACCAAATGCGAGTGTATTGACACCTGAGCCCAGACCCAACCCAAACAGGACTAAAACGAAGCGGTTGCCTCTGGCGCCAATTGCTGCTGCTGTTGTTGCTGTTGTTCTCATGTTCGTTGTTGCTGCTGTTGCAAATGAAGTGAAAGAAAAAGAAAGTGTCAGCAGTCTCCGAGGCTCTGGGCCTCTTTGAAACAGGTAACAGAGTGCGACTAGAACCAAATGGTTAAAAAATGCCTCCAGCTACGAATCCCGCAACACTTTCCAATGAAATTGGTCAGGCATAAATCACTGATTGGATTCCTGACTAAGTGTGTGCGTATGTGCGTGCATGTGTGTGCGTGTGTGCGTGAGTGTATGTGTGCTGATAACTGACAGAGAGTCAGGCATTTTCGAGTTGCTGCTGCTGTTGCTTATCGTGCATTTGAATTGGTAGACAACACATTTTTATTTATACATATAAAAATTCTCTCTACGTCACAAAACATGACAACATTTTGGGCGTGAACACACACACACTCTTTTACACGCACACATTTACACTTAACTGCCCAGCAACAGCAACGGCAACAAAAACAACAACAAACATGGCTCAAAAGGCAGCAGCATCGTCGTCCGTGGTGACAGTGCACATAAATCTCTGTAACATGACACTTTTGGCAATGGAAATAAAATATGGCATACGGCGCACCAAAATGTCGCACCAAAACTCAGGCAGCAACAACCAAACGGCAACAGCAGCGGCAGCAGCAACACTTTTTTCGGCACTTGGCTATACTTCGACCCACTGTGCCATTTGAGAAGCAACTCATGCCGCATTCAGCTAATTACAAATGAAATTACAATGGTCAAGTCGCAGTTGCAGTCAGCTTAAAGCCACAATGACACGAGCTGAAAATGGTAATGTTTTACTCAGTTGTACAGCTACTGAAGTCCAATATGTATAATACATTATAATTACATTTTGCCTTTGCATTCAGTGGATCTTCGGGCAAGCTTTCTGTAATAGTCATGTCTTTTAAATTGTATATAAAGAAATGATAGCTCTGTCCCTATTTTTCCAACTTATATTACCAAACTCTTTTCCATTCACTTTTGTTTTTTCACAGCTTATATCAATATCTGTTAAAAAAGCGTTGAAAGCTCATGAAAGCTTAACAGCAACTTTAAAAGCTGATAAAAGCTTAATGGCTGCTTTAAAAACTCGCCTTCTAAAAGCAAATTAGTACAAAAACTAAATACAATTGAATACTACGATTTTTTGCTCTTAATAACAATGCACAGTTTTTTCTTATTTTAATATATTAATCACAATTGAAGCTAGTGTCATTGGGCCTATGGCAACGTCTGCCTCTGATGGCGATGCTGTCACTTGCAACTGTCATTTTCATTTCGTTTTCATGTGTCACTTGACGCGCCTGCACACGCCTGCCCAGTGCCCAGTACCCAGTGCCCAATGTCCAGCTCCGTCCTCGTCTTCGTCTCCTTGTAATAAAGCAAAACGGCTGCGCATGCGCGATGGTCACTCAGCCCCAACACCAGCAACAACAATGAGAAGCATCTAAAGCCGCTGCCTCTGTCAGATTTTGTGAGTGTCACTTGGTTGCTTTGTTGACTGGACCTGGGACTCGGTCTTGGTCTCATGCACGGGCACGGGCCTGGGCGACTTAGGGACTTGGAGACTTGGGTGTTTGTTATCTGTCCCGTCGACCGTCTTCAATTTCGTTTGGCCATCTCTCAGTTGGCTGCATTCCGCGCACAACACGCAAAATCTGCGCGCCTGCGTATAAAACTGTTAACTAACTCAATTTTGTAGCTGTCAGTTGGTTCCTGTTCACGACCGTCGTCCCCCTGTCCGAACGATCTCTGCCGCTTACAGATGTTGGTTGGCTGGTTGGTCGCTTGATTCTGGCTTCAGAGTTCAGCATGGGTTA
The DNA here is from genome assembly GCF_003285875.2 of Drosophila novamexicana. Taxonomy (NCBI): domain Eukaryota; kingdom Metazoa; phylum Arthropoda; class Insecta; order Diptera; family Drosophilidae; genus Drosophila; species Drosophila novamexicana. The sequence goes on from NW_020824835.1 coordinate 737,600, forward strand.
ATGAGTTGTTGTTGTCGCTGTTGCTGTTGCTGTTGCCGGCTTGCCGCTTACACGTGTCACAACAAATTGCTAACCGTTACGCGTCCCGGGCTCATAAACAAATCACTTGACCTTCGCATTGAAAACATTTGCGTAAAGCGCAAAGAGAACTCGGCCAAAAAAGTGACAGTGGAATGGCGGAAACAAACAATGAATGAAATATTTTCTTCAATCAAAAAAATTTAATCTGCCAATCTACAAAAAAAAATTTAATATGGATTCATAATTTATATAGAAAATATAAAATGTGCTCCTTTATAAAAAAGCTTTGATTTAATTACATTTAAAAATTTTTATAATAAATTCCGCATACGGAAAATTTAAATACAATCAAAATAAATAAATAAAATAAAAAAGGGTGCCATATTACAGGTGTTCCCGAAAAAGACTTTCTGTCCGAAAACTTATAAAATTTATCCTAATAATAATTGAGGCATAAATATCTTTAATATAAAATGAAATATTTGGAATAGAAAATGATTCATTTAAACAAAATAAATAACTTATATTTGTCAAAATACAAATCCAACAATAACCGAGGCATATTCAAGGTATTCCCAAAAGTCCTTTCTGTACTGAAACATTTTTAAGACAATCGGTAGATTATCCGCTTTCTTCCATTGTGTGCAATATGCATCTGCCTGTACCCCCTTGTAATACAACCCCCCTCGTGTGCAACAACTTCTGACAGTTGCACGTGACACGAAAACAGTTTCACGGATGCACGCGCGCATGTCTGTCACACAAATGTCACTTAAAGTTGCAAAACTCAACGCACGCATTGCAATTTCATAACTTTATTAAGCATGTGCAAGGCGGGGCACAGGCGGGGGCGACTCCGAGCTCCACCTGACAACTAAGGCAATGAGAACCGAGTGTCCCTTACCAATGCTCGTCACGTTTTGCCATCTAAACGCCAGGCAAGCAGCTGTAGCTACTCCATCGAGATTGGGAGAGGAGGAGTCCAATTGTTAGACCCGAATCGAGGTCTAAGTAAGCGCTAGTGCAGCGCTAGCTAGTGCCAGCAAAGTGGGCAAGAGGAGGCCAAATGATATAGAGTTGGCAATTCAATCATTCAATGCTTTGGCCCACATAAGGCCATCAACTGCAGAGCCAAAGAATTGCAACTGCAATTGGTGCTGCTTTAGGTAGCCCCCCCCCCCCCCCCCCCCCCCCCCCCACACACACACACATACACACACCAGAACTCCCCTTTCGAAGACCATTGTTGTCAAGGGGCTTGTGCCGTTCCTTGGTATTTTCTTTACATATTTTTGTTTTTGTACTTTCGTTTGTTTGTGTCACTCGGCAGTTGCTGGGCGCAGTGACAACAACAACAACAACAACAACAACAACAGCAACAACAGCGACAACGACAACAATTGCAGCGACAGCAACAACAAGAGCTGCAACAACAACAACATTAGTAGCAACATGGGTAGCGCAACGAACCACGCGGTAATTCTACAATGAAAGCTTTGCACACACACACGCTGTGTGTGTACAAACAAAACTTGGGGCAATAAATTTTAAACGGATCACATAAATCACATTCAAGTGAAGCTTAACACACGCGCCCAACTAGAAGAGACACAAATACAAGCGTCTCACAAATATACACACACATACACACATGCATGCTATGTATCTGTGTGCGTATGTGTGAATAAGATACACACACACATATTTGTGAGCTTGACATAGAAAACATTTATTTCCAGTTTATAAAGCTCATAAGAGTTCCCAAGGGAAATTGAATATTTTTTGCTACCTAAATTCTCAGCTCCAAATACTTTTCTGAGATCATTTAAGAAAAGTTAGTTAACCGTGTATGAAAATTTAAAATGGATACATTTCGATTCGTTATTAAAAATGCAAAAATTTGAGAATGAGTAAGGGAATATAAAAAATAAATGTGCATTTATTTGGAGCTATGATTAAATCATTAAAAATAATTTTTTTTTTATTTTATTACTTAATAATTGGAATAAAAATTTTAAATTTTCAAAAAAAATATATAATGTGCTTGAAAAGTCAGAAGCTTCTCTTTATTATCTTATTAATTGATATTGATTGAAAGAAATTAACATTAGATGGGCTTCTACGAAAATGTATTTTATAAAAAGGATTTTCTCTTAAAAAAAAATCTGTTTAATATTTACTTTTTGACCTACAAAATTTGTTTAATTTCATTCATTCAATTCTTTGCAAAGTAAAAATATGTGTGGGAATTTAGTGGAAAAAATGTAAATAATATATTTTTCTCAAATAATAGAGAGCACAAGATTAGCATAAATTTCACTCTAATATGCACGCTGTATATATTTCATTTGCAAGACGCTTGCAATTCTCAAAAAGTTAAAGCTGGGAAAGGGAGATGAGGTTTCTGCAACCATGAACTCAATAGCAAAGTCTGCTAATAAAAGATAAATAATAATAATATACATCTCTTGATAAAGCTTTACAGACAAGCGTTAATTTCTTGTTGTTTCTATCTACCTCTTTTTTTTAAATTCATACATAACAATAACCACCATAGCCTCGAGTAAAGCAGCTTAATTTTCATAACTTACATTACTTAACTGCTCCAATTTCTTGCGCCATACATTCCAATATGTTTACAATAGCCGCACCTTTCCCCAACTTAACTTACTCCTAGGCAACCTCCAAAAATGTTGGGCCAAGTAAAAGTTGTACGCGCTCGTTCGCCAAATTAACTAAACGGTTAAAGCAACAACTGCAAATTGGCAACAAATTCACAGATCATAAAGTTGCCGCTGCAACAAGGCAAGCAACAACAGCAACAACAAGAGGAAGCGGAACAGGAACGAGAACGGGGAGAAGCATCATTTCATTTGAAGAACTTTGGCATTTGAACTTGACATTTAGCACACGGTTCGGGGACTTCTTTGAAAACAATTGCAGGCCACACACACAAACACTCACACACACACACATACCCATACAGCTGCAATGCACTTTTGGCATTCCTCGGCTGTCTGCCATGGAATGCCAGGACACACCAAACAGCAACAACAACAACAACAACAACTAGAACTTGGGCAAGGGATTCCAACTAGAATGAAACAGTTGCAAAGAGCCAGCCGTTGGCCGTGCGATAGAGAGACAGAATGAGAGCGCAGATACGTCTGCAACCCTCGGCAGCAGCTGCTGCAGGGGGTGAGTGCTGACCCACAGCAACACACACACACACACACACTCACTCACACACACAGACACACACTCACAGACACAATCATGCACTCAGGCAAAACGCAGACAGCCGGCCATTGCAGCACCTGTCGGCCATGCGACAGCGTCGTGTGTGTGTCTGTGTGGGGTGTGTGAGTGCTTGAGTTTGTGTGTGTGGTGTTTGTTTGCCCTCCGGATTTTGCACCATTAACAATATGGTTCGCTTGATTCGTTGCGCTGCGCTGCGGCACGCTCGCCTTATTGAGGAAATGAGGCACAAATGTCATGTACATTTACAACCAACACCCACCCACGCCCCCTCCATTCCTGCACGGCGTTAGCGCGGCAAGGGTGGGGGTTGAGCTTAATGCAGCGCCATTGATTTGCTTATAAATTAACCCATTGACAAATGAAAATATTGTCTGTTAATTGATCAATGTGTATGCAGAGAGAGTGCACAGAACCAGTTGTTGTTGCCCTTTTAGGGGGCTCTACTGTACGACCGTGTGCGTGTGTGTATGTGTGTGTGTGTGCACTGCAGCTAAAATTTAATTAGATGCGTTATTTGTATTTGTATTTGTATGCGCCAAATGTGTTTTGGTCATTGTGGGCGCAGTGAGGCAGCAAAACGAGGGTGTGGCCACGCTCTATCTGCATTGCGTGTGAAACATTTACACACACACACTCGTATTTCATGTCGTACGTGCAAAATTTATTGTTATTGAAATACAATTGCAAAATTAACTGTCAAAGTGTGCGACCCATCGTCAATTTAGTTCGGAGCCATATGTTTCGCTGTCTGTATAACAATATCAGCAACTGTCTGTGTTTGTGTTTTAGCAGAAACACTTGTGCTTCTAATTAGTTGACCTGAGCTGTGCATGATCCTTAAACAATATTTGCTCTGAAATACTCGGGTCAATGGAATATTTTACATTATTTAAGTCTTTAATGTCGCCAAAAGAGTCCTTATTGAACAAGAGTCGCAGCAAACGACATGCTCAACCCGCCTCCCTCCCCTCGAAAATGGCACTTGCCCGCCCGCCGCTCTCTTACACCCTACCCAACCTAACTAACCCTTTATTTACACCGCTAAACGAGCTTTGCATATTTACTGTACTAGCAACAGACATTTTACGATATATTGAGAATTATTTGCAATATATTTGGCCAACGAGGATGAGAGGTGATGCGGGGGTAACAGCAGCAGCAGCAACAAGGACGACAAATGTTCCAACGACAACAGCAACAACAACAATAACAACAGCAAGTGCAGTTCGGTGCAAATGCAGCCAGAAAGCTTCTAATTCCGGTACTGAAACCATAAGTCTTTGCCGCATTGTATACACACACACACACATATCACATACACATAAGCACACATATAGGAGAGCACATGTGTATATATGCGCGCAGTCTATCTTTATGTTATCCTGACATCCCAGTAGGAAATTCGTAGATGAATTTATCAAGGAAAACTCATAATGTGAGCATATTACAAATTTTAGGTACTTAAAGCCTTAGCTTAACGTCAGATTTTATAAGATAAAAGACAGAAAAATATACAAAAATTAGGATAAAAAATATTAGGGGTCTAAGAAGTTAGTTAATGTTACAGTTAAGATTGAAAAAGAGAAAGTAATTTTTTTAATGGAAAAGTTAGGTTTAAGCAAGTAAGAGGTTCTGAGATCCTTGCGTTCATACATTCGGACATACGGGCAGACGGACAGACGGACAGACAGACAGACGGACATGGCTAGATCGACTCGGCTATTGGTGCTGATCAAGAATATATATACTTTATGGGGTCGGAGATGCTTCCTTCTGCCTGTTACATACATTTGGATTTTGCACAAATACAATATACCCTTATACCCATTTTTAATGGGTTCAAAAAGCGAAACTCAAAGGTTGCAGAAAGCAAAAATATATAAAGATATATAGCACACGCGCACCCATGTGATTTTCATGCATCTTTCACTCTTGTCCTTCCTGCTGGGCTATTAGCAAAGCTAAATACTTGAGCTAAGACCGAGACTATTTCGGATTGCAGCATCCGCTTAATAACTTAAGTTCGATACACAAGTTTTGCATATATATAAATAGCAAAAACTTATTTTTCTGTTTTCAAAAGATTTTGTTTAATTTACGTAAATTTGCATAAGATACAATTGCGAGTCTGGGCCTGCACTCTGCAGTCTCTAAATTTGTGCGAGAATTGAGCCAAAGTTCAGCTGCGCATACAAAAAATAAAAATAGAAAAAAGGAAAAATAAAAAGAGTCATAGAGTTTATTGCCTTCGGCCTGGGCTGTTGCCGGGGCTAAATTTGAATTCAGCTCAAATTGAAAGTTAGCAAAGGCACCAACAAACACATCCAACCCCCAACCCCTTCCCCATACTCACACTCACCGCTTGATATTTATGCCTTTTCGAATGCAGCTCAGCTTTAATTTAAATGGATTTCTCTGCCGGCTACCATAGCAGACATATGCCAGCATTCGCAATTTCCATTGGAGTGCGCAGCCAGAGAGCAAATGGGGGGTCGGAGAACCCATGACTCCCGACTGGCAACTGGGAAATGGCAAATGGCAAATGGCGACTGGCGACTCCAGCAACTGCCGAGGATTGATTGTGCTTGTTGATATTTTGTCAAATAACGCAAATAAATACACAATTACACACTCAAGTGAGTCCCAGGGAGGGCCGCAACGGACTGAATTCGTGGGGTTAAAACGGACAGGTCTGTGAGTACTCCACCCACCTACAGCATGACCCAACTCCTGGCTGGACGCACCGGCTGGCCGCTCTCTGTTATCCTTGTTTAAAGGATTTTCATTTGTTTAAATGTGCTTTATCGAAAATGGCCAATTGGTAGCTGGCTGTTGTTGTTGCCGCAGCCACGTGAAATTTATTCTAGCCGCACAGTGGCACAAAATATCAGGCATTTGCGCTGGCTCTTTTTAATTCAGGTGTTTAAAGTGTTATATGCCATTATTCGGGACTTAATATAATATGTTGAAAAATTAAATTTATATTTTAAGGTTTGTCAAACAAATCTTAAAAAGGCATATTGTTAGTGCAAATTTAATAACTCTTATTCCCTCTAATAAGCACTTTTCCAGAAATTCCCATTGCCATTCTTTCCACTGTGCGGCGACTTTTGACTTTGTCATTGTTGTCGCTGTTGTTGTTGCTCTTGTTTTTGTTGTTGTTTTATTTGCCACACGCCCGTAAATTCCAATGTAAAATGTTGCATTTATCTTGTAAAAATAATAAATCCAGCAAAGGGACTTTACTCTCTCACGCTTGGCAGCACACAGCGAGGAATGGTGAGGGGAATGCTGAGCGGATAGGACTGGGCGTGGTGACTATTGTTAGCTAATAGCCAATGCTCGGCAGATGGAGTTGCGTAGACTTGGCTAATTTTATAAATAGTCAAAAGGCAGGCCAAATGTGAAACATTTAACCCTTGACAGAGGGTAATGATAGAAGCGTGAGCTGCGCGATGTAATAAAAAAGAAACGCACATTGCCATTCATTTAATTTATTTATTTGCTGCTGTTTCATTGGCGCAAATCCCGAATACTATGCGATAAATTTAGTAAAATGTGAAAATTGTGTGTGCATTTTGGCGCATGCAGTTTATATACACGGACACAGAGACACACACATAGGCACAGAAACACACATGTGCATATCGTTTGTCAAGCGAGGATTTTCATTATAAAATATCGCCTGGTGTTGCGGCCCGAATATGGAAATGCATTGGGCCAAACAAACTTGCAAAAGAGTCTGCAATTTATTTTAAAATAAAAGTATCTAGTGTGACAAATAGTGTGAGATATGTTTTTGCGCAATGCGGCCAACACAGCCTCCGGACGCCAGCCGCCAGCCTCCCGTTACGCCCAACACCCCCTCGACTGCCCAGCTCTTGCACCGAAATGCGACATGTGACGCGGCGTCGCTGATTTATTTGCATACAATAGCGCAGACGTGCATAAAAAATATAAAAAATTCAACAAGAAAATAAAAAATAAACAACAACAACAACTGCAAACGTAACGCCCATTTTTGACGCCAGCTTGCAACGGGACAAGCTCCAGGGGGCGGGTTGAAGTTGCCAAATGCAGGTGGGCACCTAGCGGGGGCTGGGCGCACAGTATGCGACCTCCGAGAGTCAATAAAAGATACATTTTAAATGGCAAATCAAAATATATTTACTTATAATCGAGGTGGAAGAGGAGTGGGAGGCACTTTTATATGATGTGTAAAAAAGGCTAGTTCTATTTGGAGTTCAGCTGAATAATTCAGCTAAGCACCACTCACTGTGGTATCTAGAAGATACAATAGATCTTAATTTGTTTATTTTTTATTTAAGTTCTTGGTAGGAAATTAATTAAATAAGAATTTTATACATGAATATTTTTTATAAAGATATAATTAAGAACGAGAAAGTAAGGAGATTTTATACCCTTGTAGACATTTGCCTCTTGTCGTTATGTAAGAATAGTGAAGCTAAGTTTGATGAAGATATCTAGAAAAACAGATTATTCTTCCATACAAGATCTTACTTTTCGACCGATCGTTAAAACTAAGAGACTAATTTGCATAGAAACAGACAGACCGGCAGGCGGACTTACGGACATGGCTATATAAACGCTGCTTATTTTGCTGATCTAGAATACATATACTTAATGGGGTCGGAGACGTTTCCTTCAATGCGGTTCACATTCCATAAAAAAGATTGAATACCCTCTACAAGCCTATTTATATTCGATCCTTGTAAATACTAATTGTATAACTATAATATAAAAGACATCTTACTAATCTCTCCCCGTCTGCACTTGGGTAGTTGGAGCCCAAGCTCTAAAAAATGGCTTTATTAAGTCTTCAGCTCCTCGCCCTCGTCGCAATTCATCATTTGGCGCCATTTTGCGTAGCGTCAAGTTGCATTTAGTTGTTATTTATGCAAATTTAGCATGTTTCAACTTTTCGCCAAGTGCGTCGAGTCGTTTTCGATTATTTAAAACTTTGGGCGAAATTTAGTAGTGGGTGTGGCGGGAGTCCTTTTAATGCGCGCACCTGACGCGCTTCAATGTCTTACTGCCGGCTCCCTGGCACATAACGGTGACTGGCACCTGGATTATGGCTAAGACGGAGACTGAGACTGAGACTGTACTGCGGCGTGCTGTGTGCATAATTTTGTGCGCTGCTGTTAGGACAAATAAATTGTAGACAGCTAAAGTTATTAGATTAGCATTAGGTACAAGGCGGAGCGAAGTGCTGCTCCTTCTTGTGTGCTCGCTAAGCTTGAAATTATGATTTAGCCGGGTTATTTACATGCATATAGAGGAAATAGAGGATGCCGCAAAGTTGGCCAAATTTATGAAAAACTCGCCGCACTCTTGGCAGTCATGTGTTTTTTATAGTGCCCCCCCAATCTAAAACGACAGAAGCCACAAAAGTGCGAAAATTTCCAATTGTTTATCTTGACAGTGCTGAAAAGCGGATGAAGGCTTTATTTTGTAATTTTTAAGCAACTGTGGAAATTTTCAAAAACCAATTTTTAAATATATTTAATAACATATAAACAATATTTGATGTTATTTTCTTTTTTGGCGTTTTTTATTTTGTTTTGCTCAAAATAGATTTTTAGTTATTTAATATTTGTGAATACAATAAAAATAAAACATAATCAAACAATTATTCTCAATTAAATACGATACATTTTAGAATTATAATTTTGCATAATTCGTAATTTAATGTTTTTTTAAATCGTAATATTATTTTATCTGTTATTACTTAAAAAAAACGAAACTAACCCGTTTTGACTCTTACACAATTCTTTTTTTTTATTATTTGATTACTAATATATATAAACAAAACTTTGAGGCATTTCTTAATCTTAAACACTTTCAACTAAGTATATGTTTTCTCTATTGATTTTCAGGTAAGAGATACTCAGAATCTCTTGCGGGATCACTTCTTCCAGACTGGCTAGGTAAGTGCACTTTTCTTTATATTCATTTATTAGCTTATAGTTTACAAATATGTTTTCTTTTGTTTTTTGTCCAAAACAAATATATTTTAAAAGAAGTTTTGTTTTAAATCATGCAATTATTTTTGTTTTCAAATTTTCTTATAAGTTGCTCTCCAAAAGCCGCGCTCAGAAATATTTGAATTTTGTTTTGAAGAGTGCCCGAAACCCAAATCCCAAAAGAATCGCTACATTTGACAGAAATTCCCGAAACAAACGAAAGAAAAACTAAAAAGCCCTTTGTCCAATCCGTTCATATAATCCAAAATTGTTGAACCCATCAAAATGCTTCTTCGAGTTTGGTTTTTCTTTACTTGATTTTTGTTGTTATTGTTGCTGTTGTTCTTGCGCCTATTGCATCCTCTTCATTTGGTGTGTCCAGTGTGTCAGTCAAAGGAGCGCGCCCCAAGGCCCCCCAGAGAGGTAAACCCAACAATATACTCAAATACCAATAAATTGTAAATGTTGTCTGCATTTGCCCAATTTTCAAATACATATGTGCATACTGTATATAAACTTTAGCATGTGCATGCCCCAAGAGAGAGCGAGAGAGAGCGTGAGAGAGTGAGAGAAAGTAAATTTACTGTAAAGATGTTTGCGATATGAGTTTAACAATATAATATGTGAAATTATCAGCTCATAAAACTTGCCAAATAATTGGCAATTATTCAGTTTGTCAACCAGCATAGACATAGACACACACACACACACACACAAACACACGCACACAGACACTGACTCGATTACTCATAAGGTTTTCTTTGCTGCACAATTAAAGCCGCCCACAAAGTGGGCGCCTTTTCCCGTTTCTTGATTTTTTGTTGGTTTTTCTGTTGCACTTGGAAAAGTATCACTTGGCACGCAAAGAAAAGCGAGTGAGAAAATTGGAGAGAGCTAACCACAATTTACAAAGCGTATCATTTTGTTAGCAATTTTTCAGCATGCTGCACTTCACAGTAAACCGCTTTAAGGCACGCAGCCAGCTGCACCAAACACCAAACACCACACCCAAGCCACACACCACCCCACTCCACCTATCGCATGTAACCTATGTACATATAGCACCCATTTATATATATAGCATAGAGTATAAGCCAGGCAGTGTCCAATTAAACACAATTGAGATAACAACTCTCGACGCTGCAAAACACAAACAATTCCAATTGTTAATTGTTGTTAATTTCTGTTTTTAGTTGTGTTAACCAGGCCAAAAGTGTCTGCCTGTCAGCGACAGGCGTTCACAATTCGGGGGATTGGCACTGCAAGAGTCGCCCTCGAATATGCAACCTTTGCAGTTTTCCGCTTGTCTAAATGTTGTTTGTTTATTGGCAATTTATACAAACGCATAAATTACTAACAAGCACACACAGATACACATACACACACACTCTGAGATACTCGCAAGAAAAACATAAACAAACTTCGCTTACTAAATGCCACTTGCCAATCGTAATCAATTCTCATGTGTGTGTGTCTATAAAAAAAGGGACCCAAACGACTGTCGCTGACAGACAAACAGCCAACTGAAGTCAGCATCCGTATCCGCATCTTTAGATGTCGCTCTTGTCGTATCTGTATCTGCACCCCATAGTCGAGGCGGTGCGCATAAATATTTATCTGAATTGTTGAAATCTTCAAATGCAGAAACGTAAAATCCATTAGAAAATTAATAAGGAGCCCATAGAAATATACTTACTGCTATATATACATATATATCTTTATATATATATATATATATTTGTAGACATAAATGTGGTTTTGCTCACCCTGTAAAAAACATGTCATTTAGAATGCCATTGAAAGATTGGCTGGAGACAATAGATTGCGAAGTGGAGCGGGGGAGGCACATGAAATTAAATTGATTAAAATGCTGCCGGGTCTGGATAACGTTTTGACTTAAAGCTGATTGGGCCGCAAGTTAATGTTTCTTTTCTCATCGTCTGCAAAAGATATATTAAGAATTTTGATACAACTTTAGAAATGTATATATAAACAAATTTATGCATGCAGCTACATAACTATGTGTATATATTTATATATATATTGTACACTCTTATATTTAAATAATGATAAAACGAAACAACGAAATAATGTTGAAACAAAAATTGTATATAGTATATTTATTTAAATATAATCTATTTATAACAAGCTCCACTTATATTAAATATGATACCGTATAATAGCTAACTAATCGACTTTGCCATAAATAATAATAAATAGTGTAATTCGATTAGATAAAGAAATATCTGACATTCTCAAAATGATTGCAACTTTTAAAAAGCCAGGAAATCAATTAAAATGTTGTCTCTTTAATATAACACTCTATATTTATGCCAGATATTATATAAAATTAATACCAGCTAATAACGTATATAAACTTGTTTACAAGCTTGTAAATCTATTCACAATCTCAAATTCGAATTGGTATATTCGTATTCTATTCACAATCTCAAATTCGAATTGGTATATTCGTATTCGTATTGCCAGCTGACCTGGCTATTTATAATGGCCTAGAAACTTTGCCAGAGAGATCAATATTTCGAATATTATCACGTGATCGGATTCGTGGTCTCGTGGCCATATGCTCGCACACACTTGGGAACTGGAACTTGTATTCATAATTATAACAAAGCGGCTATTTATATAGATAGAAACACAAGAACTGCGTGTAGCAAATGTCTCGTATCGTCGGGCCGTCGGGCTGTCGGGTTGTCGGGCTGTCGGAGTTCCATGACAAAGGGGGTAGGCGCCAAGCGGCACGCAATTCACAATGAGAGGAGCATAATAATGTGCAATAAACTATCTAAATTTGTTGAATTGTTGATAAACTTTGGCGCCACTTTGTAGAAAAACATGAAACGAAGCAATTGGTAACGCGCCTGTCCCGCGCCCCGCTCAAGATCACCCTGGCCGCAGCTTTGAAGTGGGCAACAAGCTGAGCGTGTGCCAAATTGCCACATGAGTTGTTTTTTCTAAAGGTAATTTTTGTGGAATATTTAGTTCAGCTTATTTTTTAATTGCAGTTCATTTGGACTGTGGAGCTAGAGTTCCATTAGGAAAAAAGCACTTTGGCGCAATGTCGAACAGTTCGGTAGCAATTTCCGGTATATTGTAAAGTTTTACCTACTGTGAGATAACTATTTACAAAATTATCAGTTCGCCTGACATTTGACATTCGCAGGTAAAACACACAAACTGGCTGTAGGTCCAAGTTAATTATTATCTGCAATTGTTTGTGCGTGTGTGTGTGCGAGTTTCTGTGTGTGTTTATCTGTGTGCGTTTGAGCTGTATCTCTATCTCGCACATGTCGCTGGCGCCACAGTCCGCTTCCATTTAATTGCCCCTCGGAGAAGCTTGGCAAATTAGTTAATTGGCGGCCAGTTTATTGTGGCTGCAGTAAGTGGCAACTACTTCCCTGAAAGACAATCTAAACGAGCTCACATAAGTTCCATTTACATACGTGTATATAGTGCACATAGTATATTTGTAAAAGCAACGCTGGATACTCATAGAGATTCTAGAGAGAGTGGGCCATAAAACAAACCTAGTCTTAAAATTATTTAAAAATAATAATATTTATAGAACAAACTTAAAAAAGGACTAACTTTTAGCATAGAGCCGTACTAAGTTAAAAAATAAATATATAAAATAAATACTCGATTGTGGGGCCTTGAGGTTTATATTAGAATCAATTTTATTTGGATTCGTCAATTTTGGAAAGAGTATCTTAAGAGTAGATTCTTTGTATTTGAGTCTGCAATTATTTCATTTGCATATTTAATACTGATAGGATATGTTTAGGTTCCATATTGAAGCTGCAGTGCAGACAGATTAAATGGATAGTTAGACATATTTACCTTAAAGCTGATCAAGAACTCAGTTGAGTTACAATTCCTGCACCTAGAAATTGTCTAATTAGAACGTTTCGCATCGAATCAAATTAATAGCACACTCAACATTCGTTTTGAAGCTAACAGTTTGTATTTTGTTAATTTTTTAACTGCTTATATCTTTTTTTATTGAACTTTTGCAGTTTGATAAACGGATCTGAATTTTAATAAAGCCGAGTATAAGCGAGCAACCATTTAGCATTAACAAAAGATATGCAATGAAATTATGCAAAACAACAAAATAATACTTCTATGACCTACTATAAAAATAATAACAATGTTAAAAAAATATAAAAATAAGCGCTATCTACCTGTGCGTTTGGGCAAATTGAAGAAGTCGCAGTTAACGACGTCCTTTTATTGATTTTCGTACGCCATTAAATTTTGCACAGTTACCCATATTTTCCGCCATTTGCCAGGACGCTTACTAACCCCCAATTCGGCAGCCCCCAAGCCCTGCCCGCCCCCTGGTTGTGGGGCAATGTGGCAGATATTTTTCTTTTGCCAGCTCAGCAGATGAATGCGTGTAATTTTCGGTTTGATTTATGCCCGCTGACCCCCGCTCCAGGCAGCACATTCGCATCCGCCCGCAGCCCGCAGCACACATGGCCACCCAGCTCCGCCCCGCCTCCTGCCAAGGTTGGCAACCTCAGATTTGTTACGGGAGCTGCAGGCGCTTCTGGGTTTGTGCGTGTGCGTGTGCGTGTGTGCGATTCCTGCTGGCTGCTGGTCCTTCTTTTATCGCCCAAAATGCTAAACGCAGGCAATACATTTCAGCCATCCTTTGGCTTTCTCAGGGCGGGCTTTATTACATTAGGCGTTCGTAAAATAAAAATTGTGCCACTTTCTCAAAAACACGCACAACAATACACACGCACACACACTTATCTGTGCGTGTATGTGCGTGTGTGTGTGTGACACTGTGGAAATCAACCTGCTGCGGCAAACTACCGAAAAAAAGGGCAGGCCAAGCAGAAAAACAGGGCCTTGGTCTGGGCGGGAAAATGCGAAAGTGGTTTGGGGAATGGTTGTGGTGGCAGTTCTGCCAGGACACCAAATGCGCTGTGCCTTGTTCAAGTCCTCGCTTTCGCTTACATAATCAGTCATGTTATCCTTGTTTCGCATATCCTCTGACAAACACACACGCACACCTAGACGCGCACACACACTCCCCAACCTCGAGCGTGCATATAAAAATTATTTATTTATGTCACTGGCTTTTCTCAGATACCTATTTTTTATATTTTTATTGCACTTAGACCCCGTGCTGGGTGTGTGTTTGGCTCAAAAGTCGGTCAACGGATAGTAGAAAAATATTTTGGAATGCAAGGAAATCTAAGCCAAATACAACAGATAAAATATATACACATATTTATTAACATATATTCTGTATTCAAATGTGGAAGCATATTTACATAAGATATATTGCATATATATTACTCGAAGAATCCTGGAGTTAAACAGTTAGAGATAATTTTTAATCTATGCGATCTACTATGCTTTTATTATAATATATTAATATGACATAATGTACACATTTCCTTATCCATACAACTAGTTTATATATTTAGTATTTGACCCGAATAAAATCGTCCTTATCGGGAGCAACTACTCACACTAGAACAATAAAATTGCACCCTTTTAATGTTATATACATGTATGTAAGGGTAGTTTATTTTGTTATACCCATCCCTGTCTAACTATTTAAAGACCCTGACAACCCTGTGGAACTATAAGCCTCAGGAATTATATCAAAAACTATACAAATTAACAATCCCAAGCTCATTAGAAATTGACACAGCTTCGTTTTACTATTCTATTCCGATTTTACCTTGGTCTCTTAAATTTTCCACTAAGTTTCTCTCTCTCTCTCTCTCTCGCCATTCTCTTGGCGCTTCTTCCTCGACAACATTTTGTAGCTTTCCGCACTGAATTCCGAATTCCTTTGCCATTGATAAATGGCATTTGGCGCACTGTTTGTTGTTGTTTGTGTTCTTCTTCATCATCTACTTCTGCTTCTGCTTCGCCTTCTTCTTCTTTGGGTTGTTTGCTTTGCGCTTTTCGCAAAGCGTTTTAGCCGTTTGTCCTTTCGCAGTCGGCCAAATGGCAAAAGCAAAGTTTTGTTTGTTTCTGTTTTCACTTGCCTTGCCGCTGTCTCTCTCCTTCACCATCTCACTCTCTCTTTCCCATTCGGATTATTTTTTTATTTTATTTTTCCTTTTTTTCTGCTTGCTCAACGGAATCTGGGCTATTTATTCACCCAATTTCTTTTCCTTTTTTTTTCGTTTTTGCTTAGCACATTTATCATTGTGCCTTCAGCTGCACACACACACACACACACACACGTGCACGCACAACAAAACCAAAAAGCGCTCACGCAGAGCTCACACACACAATCAAACAGACAACAGTTACACCCACCAACTTGTACACTCACAGAAATCCCTTAAATGTTGTAATACAACATTTTCCATGCCCTAATGAGTTTTTTTTCGTTTATTATGCTTTCATCATTCATCATTCATTTCTTTGACCTTTTCAAGCACTGTGCATAATAAATTGATGTGTAGGGTTTTATTAGTATATTTTAGCGGAATAGGTACGCCAAATAATTCCGTATTATATTTTTTTCTGCGTATTTTGTGTAGATTGTAACCGCTTTGCGGTCTTCTGAATTCCCTAAACGCTTCGGTCCCATATCGCTGTTGGGGGAAAAAGTTTCTGGCATAAATCAACGGCGTTTATCGGCTATTTAAATTGAAATGTGACAGGCGTTGACATTGGGGAGGTCAATACTTTAAGCTAAAATATCAACAAGAAAATGTTATCTGAACTTTTTAAAAAAATTAATATAAACATATAAACATAGCAAAATTGTAATCGCTAGAAAACTCCAAAAATGTCTATTCTCGGTTTCAAAAGAGTCCAAATTTAGATTTTCTGTTTCCTTTTATTTATTGTATTTTTCAATATCTGTCATTTTTGATTTGCACTATCAAATATTGGAATGCTTTAAATATAAACTAAAACACACAATATCACATACCCTAAAAATTTAAAAAGGCATTATTGGACTATTTTACATATTAATTTTTAAAAATTCAAAATGGGAAATAAGTTTTTGAAAAATAATTGGATTGCACAACCACAGATTCCTACATTTATTTCAATTTTTTATTTTTTTTTTTTTTAATAATTTACCAAATTAAAAACGAGGCTTTGAATTTGCCTTTGATGCAAAAGAAAGAAAGATTTTCATGTGACCCACAACTGATCGCTGCGCACTTATCGCTATATTATCGTGAGTTCCGTTTGATTTTGACTCATTGTACGCACGTTTTGCACTCGTTTGCTTCACCTTGGCGAAACTCATAAACTTCTCAGCGCCGGCGCGAGTTGCGTCCCGCTTTGCGTTTGTGTTTCACGCACGTGAATTTGCCAGTCATTCATATCCATATCCCCCCACACTCCAGGGTACAGCCATTTTGCACACACACTCACAGGCACACACACATTGTGCGTGTTGGGTAGCCAAAAATAACTGAAAGGCTTGGCCGCATTGCGCATTCAGCAACAACAATCATTGAGCAGAGTTAGAAGCAGAGGAGAACGATAAATGAGTCAAGCTGCCACGCAGTGCCATCTGTTGGGCATTAGCGGCAACTAAGAAGGGCCCAACGAGCAAAGCTTTAACAAGCTTTGCGGGATCATTGCAGCTGCTGAGCTGCGAGTTTGGGATGCGCCTCAAATCGAATCGAATATAAATCGTTTGTACCCATACATAGCAACAACATCCTCACACACACACACTCGCCGTCGCACACACAATTGGAGGGTGTTTTAATTAAAATGCAATGCACGTGTCCACGGCTGGTGGAAAAACATTCGTTTTGATGAGGTGTTGACTGTAATTTAAATGACAACGTTAGCAAAAAAATATATGTATATGTACATATAAAAATCCAAAACTGAATTTTAAGTGCAGCCGTTACCGCTTTTTAAAGCATCGAAATGACGTTATTATATAATTATGTGCGGCATACAACCTCCGACGGCAGCTTCTAAGCAGGCCAGCGGCCCATACAATTCCCAATGGAATTGACCCATATAACAATCGAATGCTCTGCTATTCCAGCGACGGCGTCTGCTGCTTCTGCTGCTGCGGCTGCTGATGATGACGAAGCGAGGTTATAAATGAGTGCTTTATTGACCGGCAGCTTATGCAATAAAAAGCGCTCAAGCTCAAGGCGAGCGCGAGCTCTCTCCAGCGCCTGGCCGTGCTGCCGGAGTCTGAGCTCTTTTAGTTTTCGGCGCGCACACATAAATAAATCGATGAGCGCTCGAGCCGCGTCGCGTCGCGGCGTGAGTTGCAATATTTTATTGATTTTGAGCGCGTTGTTGTTGCAAGTTCATTGTTTATGCGCTCATTAAGTGTCAAGTGAACTAAGTTTAGTTAAGTAATTGAGGAAAGCAGCCTAAATCTATAAATAAATGCAATTGAGTGTCGAACATTTAAACATTCACAAGTCTCGCTTCAAGCAGCGAAGCTGCTCTCTCACTCGCCATCGCGCGCTCTCTCTCTCTCTCTTTCGTTCGTTCGATTTGTATGTGTGTGTGGAATTTATGGCGGCGCATAAGAAAGCGCGGCAAGTGCGATAAATTTTGCAGCCCTGCGGCCATAAAACATGCGACTTGCAGTTGAGTAATTTTCGTTGGTGTTTATTTTGCGGCAACATTTACGGAACATGCGCAAAAAGCAATGCCGCAAAGCGAAGAAGAAGCAGCCCAAATAAGCTGCGACGCGTGTGTTGCAAATTAAATTTATTTATTGTATTTAAAATGCGAGCAACAGTGTTTTGTGTTGTTTTTGTTATTGCTCTTACTGCTGGCTGGTTCGCACGTAAATTTCCAGGCAAAAGACGTGCTTAATTCGCTTTATGCGCATTTGTCGCCTTTTCACAACAAACCAAATTGTTTATGTGCACAAAAATTGAGCGATTGTCGCTCGTAAATCGCGCGCGCCGCACGATGAGAAACTTTATAAATATTAAATAAACTTCATATTGTTAATTAATAAACAAGTGAACGAACAACTAACAATAACTACGTGTGAAGAGGTCCCAACGTTTTGTCACTCAGTTCGCGACTCTGAACAAGTGCTGGAATTTTATTTCCCCTTCGCACTCATACACACACACACACACACACACACAGCGCAGGCAGGCAGGCCAGCGCACACAATGTCTGCCTGATTTATTTGCCATAAGTCAAAGCAGGCGCGCGCACATGCTCGTCGCCTATGCGCGCTCTGCGTGTGCGAGAGCGAGCGGACGAATATGAAGAAAAGGCTGGGTTATTTGTCTTACGGCAACGCTATTATTCATTTGGGCTGTTGTCTTGCGCTCGCTCGCTCTTTCACTCACTCACTCATGTTCATTCTTCGCCGTCTGGGCGCTCATTCGCTCTCTCTGCAACTGCTGCCCAGCGAGTGCAAGTGTGTGTGTGTGTGGGTATCTGTGTGCTGTGGTATGCGTGAGTATCTCTGTGCTTCTGCCTGTATGAGTGTGTGCTTGCGCTCTCTCTCTCTTTCACTCTCTCTCTGGCTGATTTTAATGGCCGAAGTGAAGTGTTTATCGTTGGCACACAATATTCGCAAGTGGCATTTCTTATGCCGTCGGCCAAGCCCGCCCCCTTTTTCACTCAAACTCAAACACATACACACACACACACATCTATATATATATGCATGCATAGGGACAGTGTCGCATTCATGTGCTCTCTAACAGTGCGCTTTGTTTTTGTCCGACTGTTTTCCTGTTGCTGCTGTCTCTAGTTGTTGTTGCTGCACTTTTCCTCTTGGCTTTTCTTGGCAGCAGTTGAAAAACCGCGCCACAATTGGCAAAGCGTTGCGTTGCCTTTTCTGCTTCTTCATCTTCATCTTAGCGCAAAACTTGGCAAAAAGAGTTGTTTTAAAAATTGTTTATGGCCGCAAAAGCTGGCGCTGTTCATTTTCCAGCAACCGAAGGGAACATTTTTGCCCCATCTTCGCCTGCAACATTCCACTGATTAATAGTTTTATTTATTTTTAGCGCTCATCTTCCGAGTCGCAAGTCGCTTTGTCGTTGCTTCTCCTCATCTTCTTCTTCTGATTCTTGTGTCTTTTTCTTGTCGTCTCTTTGTAAATTTATGAGTCTTTATTAAAATGTTATACGAGTTTCTTATATGTTTTCCCTCTCAGCCTCGCTGCTGTCCAGTGCTTCTTTTAGTGCCTGCTTTTTTCTGATTTCTTATACGTTTTATCAGCTCTCCGCTTGCTTTTTTATCAAATTTGGTGTCAGTTTTTCCTGATTTATTGCATAAATTTTCGTGGGGCTCCAATGAATTGTATCAGAATCGCAGATAAGGGGGCTTATAGTGGCGTGATGGGCTGCTATAAAAAGGGTTTCGTTTAGCTACTTGATAAGTATTTAATCTTAAGATTAGAGCTAAGTGTGAGCTGAGATAAACGGCTGCGATTGCAGAATAGATACCATTTTTGAATAGAAAATACATTTATATTCTATTTATATAGTTTACGAGAATTTTTAGTCTAAATTTCTTGGCGATATGATATTTTACAGTTACGCTTAATTTCGTATATCAATTATTTCTGGAATCTCCGCTCTATGAAGATATCAGTACTTCAGTCGTAATATCTGAACATATGATATGAAATGGTAAAAATTATTAATTTGTGGTAGAGCTTAGTAAAGTCTTATAATTGTAGTTTTAATTGGCTTGCATTTAGTTTTAATTTTGGCTGCTCAACAGTTGACAATTCTCCCATCGTTGATCCCAAGTTTCTTTCGACGCTGTTTTTTTTTTTTTTTCGTCATCTTCTGCATTTATCTGAACCACGACTTTTGGACTCTGAAGCTGAATCTGAACTTTGCTGACCCCCAAAGTGCAACATGTGAACGTTGCTTGTTCTGCCTCTTGTTGTTGTTGCTGTTGTTGCTGCTGTTGTTGGTCACATCGTGTCTGTGTCCTCTGGAGTCGATCGAATCATGACAAGAATTTCGTGCCGAAAACCTCAACCGAATGAGAAATGTTGTTCATGCCGCGTTATTTCTGTGCATTTCAGCGGGAAATGGTCGTAAATTGCAGGCGGCACGAACTGCAAACAGACGGCGGATCGAACAATGTTAGAGTTATCCTTGAGCGAGTCCCTTTCCCTGGTTTTTTATGCACTCCACACACTTTTTAGCCAGAAGAATAACAAACACATGAGCAACAGCATTTTTATGATTGACAATTGACTTTTTAACGGCAAAATAGTCAAGGTCCTGCGCCCGTCCTTGGGCTGCGCTCTATGAGCCTTCTTTTTTTAAGGATCTGTTGGGCAATAAAAAAAACACTTCCAAGTGTCATAAACAAAACGCGCGCCTCGGACGGAGGCAGGTCTGTTAATTTGCGCTTCCGTTGAAAATTCGCTCGCAGGATGCTGTCAGACAGCGCACAGGACACACACACACACACAGATAGTGTCGTGTTTTGGCATTGCCTTTTAGGTAGATAGGCCGCGAATGTGCCTGGCATTTGTCAGTTTTTTATTAAGTGTCCTGCAATTGCCAACTGCCAGGAGCAGAAAAAAAGAAGAAGAATTGCAGGTAAATAAGCGGAAATTGCGGGAGTATTTAAGCGAATGCAAGCACAAATGATATAAATGGCAGTAGAATTCCAAGAAGATTGTCTTAAATACGTGAGTAAATTATTTAGAAAAGAATTGCAATCTATTAAACATCTACTGACAACAAGAAAAAAAACCGACAACTAAAAAATAATAATTTAGAAAAGAATTGCAATTATAGGCAATCTATTAAACATCTGCTGACAACAAGAAAAAAACGACAACTAATACAAGATTATGAAACTGTGATCGAATGATTTAAGACTTTCCTTATATATATATATTTATTCTTAATTTTATATATAATGCTTTCCGGATTCAAATCAATTATTTATAGCTCTGCCAAATGTACTCAATTCGTTGTTGTGTCTAAGGTGACAGACAGTAAATATTATGGACTTTATTGTCTGTGGCAATTAAAATATTAAAATTTTAATGGTTTTACTAGCGCCAAACTAATAGAAATTAGTAATCAGTTTGATGCCTGCAATCTGCCATTCGCTGTCCCTCTTCCTCTCTCTCTCTCTCTGCCTATCTCGCTTACTCTCTCTGTGTTCTCGAAGAACCAACAGCACAGAACTTGACAGTTTTTGCAAATTAACTGAGGCGCAATTCGTGTCAAAGCGCCTATCAGATTTCTAATTAATTTTCCGTAAAACGCATGAGTCGACAGAAATGTGAGCGCTCTGGAGAGAAGTGCGGCGTGTGGCTGATGGGGTTAGGCAGGTGGTGGATGGGCGACTTCCTGGCTCTTGTCAAAGTTTGCTGATTAAATCAGTCATAGAAATGTCGACAAAGCCAGCACAAAAAGAAAAAAACAAACAAAAAAAAAAGAGAGGCAAAACCTTTAGACCAAATCAAATATTTGCCAGTGCCTGGTCAGGACGGCCCGCGTGGTCTGTGTGTTTATGTGTGTGCAAGAGGGGGAGCTGACATAGGAGACCAGCATTTAACCGTTAGTTTTGTGGTCTTATTATGCAAAAAAAAGTCGCAGTCAGAGTCGGACCACCGCCAAGCGCGCAGGCCCAAGCAGCCAACCAAAGAGCCACGACACAAAAACCAAACACGAAACAGTTAAAAGGCCAAAAGGAGGCAGAGGCAAGGGCGAAGAGGGGGTGGGTGCACATACATACGTACAAGGAGAAAAAGTCATCGTCATCGGCAATTCAAACATATGCAGAGCTGCCCCTGCCCCCGCCTCCGCCCCTGCCCCAGCCCATGCTACTGACTGCTGACTGCTGGCTGCTTAGTTAGCCTCATTTAGAAAACGTTTGTTATGCAATGCCAACATTTGTATTCGAAAATGTTTTTTATTCAGTTGTGGACTTTTTTCTCTGCTGTTGCTGCTGCTGCTGCCTTTTGTGTTGTAAGTTTTTCGTTGGCGCGGCCTAAATGGCTGGGCCTCTTAGCCAAGCGAACTGGCCCCGTGTGTCCCCCGTGTTTCCCCGTGTCGCCTCGCGTCCCCTCGCACTGCCTGAGAACGTGGCGACATGGCTTTTGCGCCGACTTCAGCTGTTTTTCCAACAAGAGTCGAGTTTGAATTTTAAATGCAATCATTTCCTTTACCGCAGTTGGCTTCCCTCTGCCCTTCACACCGTCGCCGTCCACCGTCCGCCATCCGCTTGGTTAAGGACACTTCGTGATTTTTGCTATGATTGTCTGGCCAGGCCGTTGCCTGCTTTTGGCCCAGCTCGTTTCTTAACTAACGAGCCAAAATTGTTTAAATATGCGCGAGATATAAAACATTTCGTGAGCTACGAGAGCGCACAGCGCACTGCGCAATGTTCAATGTTCAATACGAAATTCAAATTCAAATCCGAATGGCCAATAGCCCAACACAACGGGACACCTAGGCCCAAGATGGCCAAGAGGCCCCAGCTTCGAGCCGATGCCGATGCCGATGCCGATCGCTGCACGCCCGCAGCATTTCCACACAAAAACCAAAAAGAAAAAAAAACAACACTGATTTATGTTGAGCAGCTTTTTTTGGCGCAATTTATAAAGATGTCGACGGAAAGTTCGGTTACGTTTTGATATACATATAAATATATATATTTAAGGTATACATTTTGGGAGTTTCACGTTTTACCTGAGCGCCCAGCAACTCAATAAGATACCACAAAATAAAATGAAGAAAAAAAACAACAAACATTTCGGCGCTGTCAACCCAATTCAAATTGTGTAGAAAATCGTGAGGCGCATAATTAAAATTTATGCACACATATGTTTAATTCATGGCCGAGGGGGAGCAGTGCGCGAGAGGGGAGGGGGAGGGAGACATCAAAACAAGCGGCAATTGAGATGTATTCGAGTTGTTTTTCGATTGGGCAGCGCAGCCAAAAATGAGTCTCGAAAGTATTTATAAATGAAGCTCATGACAAGTTAATAACAATCGCGATAAACAAATTTTATTATGCATTTTAATACGTGTACTTGCGTCTGGCATAATAAATGTGCAGGAATTCGTTAAAATTTAGAATGCGTTAATATAAATGCTGCGATTAATTTTGGCAAAGCAATAAATCAATTAAATTATAACCTGTTGCGGGCTTTAATTCCATTATAATTCATTGGGAATTATATTTTAATTGATTTTATTCGTTTGACATGCAAAATTAGCTAATGCCATAAATAAGCTCGGATTAGTTCGGATAAATACTGTGTGTACAATGAACTTATTAATAGGGCTCCTCCCCAACTATTAATTTCAAACATTACAAATCAATTGAATGATCCGTTTGATTATGTATTTGTTGTTGCAATAGGCAAATGATTGGTTAATAGCCCTGCTAGCAGATTAAACAAGTTAGTTTTGATCGCATCGAAGACTCATTCATTTGTTGTATATTTAAAATGTGATTTGATAGATAATTTATGATCACAGTTAGCAAATTATAGTTGTGCAAGAGTCTGCTGCCTTTTACTTGTATTATTCCAAAAAATATCCCAGCTTGATATTGAGGCCATACAAATGGCGCCAGTTAGTCAGCGAGGACTTTGGGCCAAGCCATGGGAATTGGTCAGGGCCAAGTGGCCCGGCCGAGATGCTGAAGGCGCTGCCATTTTTGGTGCGATGCGAAAACTTTACAATGGCAATTAAAAGTAATTACCACAGCCATTAACGCAGCAGCAACGAACAACGAAAAAAAGCGACCTCGAAACGCGATACCAAAAACGGGCAAAGCCGGCTAAAAGGAAAAACCGGCAACTAAAATGCAAGAAAAGCAAACAGCAAAAAATGCACGTAATTTATTTGTCATCAATTGGCTGGCAATAAATCAGACAATCACAAAAATGCTGTCAACATTAAGACATGTGAATACGAATACGAAGGCGAATACATTTGCAACAGCAACAGTCGCCGTCACAGCAGCAACAGTTGCTGCTGCTGTTGTTTTTGCTGTTTGCTGCAGTCGCTGAGACAACAGCGTCGAAGTCGCCAGCATTTCAAGATTTATGGGCGTGTAACCTGTTTCTTTAATTGCACATTTGCAGCCCCAAACGACAACGACAACAGCAGCAGCAGCAGCAGCAGCAGCAACAGCAGCAAAAACGTGAAAAATGAATTAAATAAAAATGCACACAAAGCAAACGAAACGATTTGAAAATGAACTGAAAACAGTAGCAAAAACACTCGCAAAAAGTTGACTCGATTCTGTTGCTGCCACTGCTGTTGCCGCTGTTGCTGCTGTTGCTGCTGTCGCTGCTGTTGTCGCCGCTTGGCTGCACTGCATCAAATTTGGCAGCATGCGCGGCTGCACTGCAGAAAGGTTGCCATTTTATATATTTTGTGGCTCGCTTTCAGCTTGCCAGCATACGTGAGCAGCAGGCCTCTCAATTGTCGCCATTTTGGGTCTGTGTTGCAGTTACAAGCCGCATGCAACATCGTTAATTAGCCGCTGCCATATATGAGCGACTGCAGTCAATCATTAAATTCAATTGCAAAGTTTTCCTTGACTATTTATGGCCAACTGCTGAAGCTGTGCTGATCAAGCGGCAGCAATTAGCAAAAAGTTGCTCAATTCAAGTATTACTTAAAGCACTTTAAAAAATATACAACATTTAATTGTGATATACAAAAATATTTGAATTTTTTAGATTATTTTAAACTCAATCTCAAAGGTATCTATACAAAAATCTTACCTCTGTGAGCTGGCAGAATGTACACAATGTACTTAAAGTATGCATTTTTAAAACTTGCCAGACTTAAAACACGAATCACGCCAAGATTGTAAAAATACCACTTTACTTGAACCTATGTAGTGAATATTAAGCCGAACCGAAACAACTGAAAAGAACAAAATTTATACGACACATCCAACTGCAAAGCATAAATAACCCAACCGAACCATTTCATTGAACTAATTTTATTTTGTAAATGCCAATTTTAGGTAGAGATCAAGTTTTGCGGGCATCTTTTGTATGGAAAAGTAGACTTGAAACATAAAATAAAAATTAAAGTTTTTATGGTAATCTAGCGGGTATAAATGTTCTCAAAAAGCATTGAAAATGCTTTTGAAACTGATTGGAAACAAACAACTTTCATACAAACGTTTCCCAAATCGCTGAAACGAATACATTAAGTTAACTTATATAGAGATTGAAAGTGAAGTTTGAAGCAAATCTGTGAATCGCATTTCTACCGAAGGTGTTTAGATTTTGCGAAAAATGTGAAACACGTCTCAAATGATTTTTGATATATATCCTTGAAAATGAATTTGAGCGCGAAACGTAATCCACCAAATCTTTCACCCCTATTTCCACCAAGGAGGAAAACATTTTTGGAAAAGTGTGAAACACCCTTCAAATGAATTTGAACAAAGAATTTTGAAATTGAGTTTGAGGCCGATCGGATGGTAAACAAACAAGTTTCATACAAACGATTCTCGCGATTTTTCCATACTTGCGGGTGGAATTCCCCGAAACCTCGTCTTAACGTGCACCTTCATTACATAATTTAACTACAGAGAGAATTTCAGCTTCCTAGCTTCCTGATCACCAATCTGTCAGTTAGTCAGTCAGGACAAACAGTTTTATATATAGAGTTAGATGACAAAAGAAGTAGCAAAACCAAGCCTAAGTGAACTTCATGCCTTGAGCATGAAGTTGGTCCGAAACGTTGTGGATAATGCCCAGTTACTGTTTTATTATTATTCTCCCAATTGCCGTAAAGAAAAATAATTGTAGTATTATTATTATTAATTAATAAAACTTGTTGTATTAAATGTATTTAAAAAATAAATACTTAAAGTTTCATGCTCAGCTTCATATAAGTATATGGTTATCAATTTAAAAAAATCACTTCAAGCATAACAATCAAATGCAACACATTAAAGTTAAATTTGAATTAAATAAAAAAAGGGTATAAGCCCCTGAAAACTCTGTGCAGCTGCACATTTGGGGCAAGTTGCATGTGGCAGAAGCAGCAGCTACCAAATAACCAATAACAATTTCAGTTGCATGTTTTTGCCGAATTAAAATTTGCAACGTGGCACGTTCGCAGTTAGCCGCCAAAGTTTGGCGCTGATCCTGCCACAAGCACCAGGCCGCAGGCGGCAGGCGGCAGGCGGCAGGCAACACACAATCTGAACAAACCCCCTTCACATCAAGGCTGTGGCAGACGTAAGCAACTCGAGTCGTATTCCCGCTTAGTTATTCATGTACATTTGTATCCTGCGCATAAAATGCGGCTGCGGCTGCTGTGCGGAAAGGCAGCAGACAAATAGTAATGAAAACTCTTCTCGCCAGCCAGGACACTAGTTCTTCTGGCTCCATTGTGTGGCTGCCGCGTCGTCTCTTTGCTGTGGCAGCAGCGGCGAGGGGTCGAGGGGGCAAGGCGCGCAGCGAGGCAGCAACATTTCGACATAATGTAAACTAATTAAAATTCAAAAGCCATAAACAGATTTTGCCAATAAAACTTTGCTAGCTAAATATTTTTTGCGCACACACACACACACACACACACACACAGGAGAGCGGGCAGAGAGTGCGATAGAGGGATTCAGGGGGGCATAGCTAGGGAAAACAAAGAAAACTTCAGACAAGTGCGGGGATCTCGGGCATCCAAGTTTGTTTGGGCTGAGTCTCAATGTTAAAGGCAGCTTTTAAAGCGTTTTCTCTGCCTTGTTGTTATTGCTATTGTGCATTGTTAGTTGATGCTATAGAAGCAGATATATGTACATACTCCGACTCGTACCCGTACCCGTATACATCAGATATGCATGTGTGCTTAAGATGTGCTCTCAAGTCGACTCGTGTCGAGTCGAGTCGAGTGCAGGAAGTGAAACGTAGGAAGTGTGGCCAACAACATTTTATACTCGAGCGCATAATATTCATATGCAGGCCATAAAAAACTTTGGCAGCTCAACGAGAGATCTTCTTCTTGTTCGTCTTATGCTGCTGCTGCTGCTGCTGCTGCTGCCGCTGCCACTTCTTCTTCTTATTCTCGCACACCCACCACCCGCCAAGCGCCGCAATGCTTCTGGCAAGGGTTTGCACAATGGGTAAAAGCGCCTGGGAGAGTAACTCTTAAAGTTATGAAAACTGAGCGAATTATTATATAAAAACAATTGCATAACTGATTTCGAACATTTTTTAAGAATATCTTTTATATATGATATAATTGCTTACATAGTTACAGCGATTTTAGCTGTCTAATAAAAATATAATATAAAATTTAATCTATATAAAGAAATATTTTTATTATTTCTTTATTTGACTTTATATCGAGTAGTTATAAGACGATTCTTACAATTGTGGCATCTACTTTCATAGCGAGTAGTTTTAGGTAGGCATCACGATGCCCAAAATTCCCCATTGTGCGTTTGCAACACTTGAATCTTGGACAGACATTTGTGCAATATACGAGTGGGTTTGGTTTCGAGTCGAACTGAGAGTTGGGGTGTGTGTGTATTTGTGTTTGTGACTGAACAATTGAAGTTCGCCGTGGCAAATATAAAAAATGAGCGCCAGAGATAGAGAGGCAGAGAGTGAGAGAGCTTCCCGATTTGATATTGTTGCTGTTATTGTTGCTGCTGTTGGTGCAACGCCTCCATTCGCTGGCAAAGTTGCAGCTATGTTGGGCAGGGGCGAGGGGGGCGCTCGGGTAGAGCTGGGTGCTGGCGGCAGCTTAACTTAACTTTGCTTTTACTGCGATAAAATGAAAATTGCACACGCGCCATAAATAAGGATTCTCACAAGGATAATTTATAAAACTTTGCTCACAACGTTTTACTTATGAGCAGCAGGCGACGCCAGACGAACACACACACACACACGCACATACAGCCGCCCCCTCCCCGTCTCCCGGTATACCCCTGCTGCCAGCTGTACCTGTGGGGCAGTTACGTCGCCTTTTGGGGGCAACTGATGCACTGCAGTCTCGTCCTCACTGTTCCTCTGGCCCTGCACCAGTTAAGTTTGTAAATTCCGTAAGTGTTGAGACTATGACGTATGCAGAGAACCCTTGCCCCTGGTGGAGCGACCCTATCTAACGAGACATGCCACTGGCTGACCAGGCCAGGACCCAATCGGCCAACAAAATGGCCCCACAACAGTCGAAATTGTAATCGATGTGCGAAATAAACAAAAGCGGACATAATTATCGAGTTATCGCGCGGCGCCTTGCTGCGGGTGTAACATACCCACACGACCCACAACCCACGACCCCACCACGCAGTGTTCCCCATCAAAATGGATGACCCTGCCTGCCGCCTGGTGTCGTATGTGCGCTAAGCCCGCACCGAAAATGCTCGCCATGGCAACGCATCGATATTTATGATGTCATGGATTTTATTGCTGCCTCTGCTGCAAAATATTCATATGCGTTGCAGAGCCAGCTACGGCAATGGCAATGGCCACGACTCCGGGTCTGGGCACGGGTCGGGGTCCAGGTCCGGGTCCGGGTCTGGGTCCGAGTCGGGAGTCCGGCGCGGAAACAGTAAAACGACCATCAGCCGAACAGGATGTAAATTTTGCAGCAAAACGAGACGCACAAGGATGTGAGGCAGTGCGGGGCAACAGCGTCTGACTGGGAGTGGTGGGTAGGTAGGGTTTCGAGCAAAATGAATGTCGTCGGGTGGCTTGTTATTGACGTTGCCGATAAGGAGGTGGCGGCCGAACTGGACCAGTGCGAGATGACGCTGGCGCGATAGTCCAGTTGGGCAGCCGGACAGACGCATCGAGGAGGTTCAGCAGCGGCGGCGGCTGTGCGGCTGCCACAGATGCTCTAGGTCACAGTGCA
The DNA here is from genome assembly GCF_003285875.2 of Drosophila novamexicana. Lineage (NCBI taxonomy): Eukaryota > Metazoa > Arthropoda > Insecta > Diptera > Drosophilidae > Drosophila > Drosophila novamexicana. Next base: position 766,671 of record NW_020824835.1, read on the forward strand.
ATAAAATGTTGCCAATATTATTTCGCTGTTGTTCTAATGCATTTTTTTTGCTGTTTGCTATTTTTTGTTTGCGCCTCTGCTGCCTATTGCCAACTTTGATGCAAACTGGCCCGCAGAACGCAAGCGAGCCGAGGCTCAAACTGAGGCAACACACAGCATCAGTTAAGAGCCGCGCACGGAAGTTGCACATATGCCTCTGCCTCAGCCGGAGCGAAGGGGTCAAGGCGGGGCCCGCAGGGGTCGCTAGCGCACTGTTATGCGGGCTTTGGAGGTCGCGCTTTGGGGTGTCGGGTTGCTGTTGTTGCTGTTGCTGCGCCGACACTTGAGTTATGCGCATAGATTGAAAATTGTCGATAACCGAAAAAAGAATCGCACGAACTGCAGCAACAAACAACAAACAGAAACAGCAGCAACAACAACAACAATAACAACTCGCAGCAGTTTGCAATTGTTGTTTGGTTTGTCAGGAACAACGATCGGTGGGGTGTTCAGTGTGGTTGTGTGTGTGTGTCTTTGTGTGTGTGTGTGTGTCAGCAGGCATCGCTGCTTTTTGGGGGCGTGCCCACACGAAGTTTGAGCGCGTGATACAACACGCCATTATAAAGTTATTAAAAGACAACACACAAAAAACAAAAACAGCAACAACAAAAAGCAGAGCAGTCGAAACAGGTTGAGGAAGCATGCGAATGAGCGGCAGGTGAGAAGGCGACGAGCGCAAAGCTTAGGTAATTGTTGCCTGAGGATTGTTGCAATTGTAAGCTGCTTATGAGACAATTTCGTGGGCTTTTTAGGAGTCTGTTTAGCTAATGAAAGTAGATGCAGAGAGTAAAGTGAAACCAGAAGATTGCAGGTACTTGAGAGAAACAGACGTGAAGATATACTTCGAAACAAGCCCATAAAATAGACATATTTAGATAATTTATTGATTAAAAAGGTATATATATATATATATATATATATATAATAAGCAAGGCCAACAAATGTTTTTGTTTGTTTGGCTTGAGGCTGGGCTCGTGCGCTTGTTTTACCAAATTTGTAAAGTCAGACTGAAGTTCGAACCTTGGACTCCCTGCAATTTTTAATACAACTATTCAATTGATCCTCAATTAAATTCATTACATTTACACACATTTATTAAATCAAATTTGAATATTTTTGATATATAGAGTACATAAACAATTATTGGCGTAGTAGCAGCGTAGGCTCAGATGCTGCTGTTTTTTATCCAAATTTGGCGGATTCAAGTTTCAAATGGTATTTAAATTGGGATTCAAACCGCTTCGTTGCACAATCTTCTGCAGTTTTCATAGGAGTTTATTACTTATAAGAGCTCCCTCTAGAAGGTACTATATTATCATCGGAAAGGTATTATGTGCAAAGTAGCTTATTTAAACAAATATCAGACTATGTATTTCTATATCTCACTTTCGCTCCCACAATTACTTTATCATAATATTTTTTTTTCAATTCTGCTTTGCGCGATATCCGTAAACGTTTTGCATTTAGCGCCGCTGTTGCTTAAATTTGAATAAATTAGAATTCGAGTTTTTTATATAACTTTTTAAGATTTTAGATATGCGACATTCAGCACAAATTGTCATTTCAAAGTGGTATATAAAGCTTGTCGTAAAACAAAAGAAATAGGAGTTGGTGTTATAAAGATTATGCTTCATACAAAATAACACAGCTCGATCAGTATTCCCTGCCTCACAATCTGTAGTTTTCCCCATATGTTTAACAAAAAGGATTTAAGCCGTCTGCTGACAGTCAAAATCGCGACAAAAACAAAAAGAGTTTGCAACAATGCTGAAATTGTTTATGAGATTAAGCTCATAAACTGCGAAAATGCATTTTAATTGAAGTGCAGCTTTGGGACTTCATAATATACTGTATATTTTTGTTGTTGTTGTTTTGTTTTTGGTTGCAGAACGCGAAGCGCTGCCTTTGCTGCAGCTGCTGTAGTTGTTGCTGTTGTTTCAGGCTGTTGCTGATAGTAAATTGTGCACATATCGATATATGAAAACTGGAAAACGTAGACAAAATGAACAGCAAACTGGCCTGGTTCCCGCCGTTGTTGCCCGCAGCCCGTAAGCCGTAACCCGTCACCCTGGACAATGGCGTTGATTGTTTGAACTTTGTTGGCGCTTGCCTGAAATTTTTTCATCTCTTTTATTTATTTTTTTGTTGTTTTTTTTTTTTTGTGGAACTGCCAATAAATTTGCAATAAGCATAAATCGTTAAGATTTATGACACGCATGCATATAAAATAAATAAGCTTCTCTTTATAAAACAAAAATCAAAACGACAAAATAATGGCTGTAATTAAGAGCGTTGATTGGAGCTGCCGTCGAGCAATAGACAAAGTTCAGTTGCGAAGGGAAAAATAATCAACGAGGAAATGCAAATATGCGATATTCTATCAGTTGATAAGAAATGATGAATAGAGTTTTTCTAGATTATAAGAGTCCAATACTGTTGCCCATTTGTCAGCATTTGATTTATAATTATGGCTGCTGCCATGCCGCTGCCGTGTGTATTTCATGTCATCTGTGCTGCCATCTCTATCGGATGTGGCACTCAAGATGTGGCGGAAGTGCCGCCCCGACAGCGCACTAATTGCCAGTCACTCCAGCCAACTGCAGCCAAGGGGGAGGGTTGGGTGCTCGGCCTCATAAATACGCCATGTTTGCATGCATTTTAAATGAGAAATTGTCTGTGTCGAAATACGGCAAAGCACGCCATTTAATTTGTATGAATCCATCAGCGCCTTTGTCTTGGCCAACACCAAAAAAAAGAAGAGAAGTGCACAAAAAACCGAAACTAGACGGCGACGCGACAAGTGAAAACGGAGTCTCAACCCCCTTCGGCGACAGTGCCTCATCCTGTTGGCAGTTTTCATGGCTTCGCTCAGAATTACCATCAAGTTGACAGTTCTATGGCGCGTTGACAGTTCACACACACATGTACTCACACACATATGCAAATGTCGCCAACTCGTTGGACTCATTCTTGTGGAAAATGTGTCGTGTGAAGAGCCCGCAGAACGGAAGGAAGGAACTGGGCGAACGAAACCAAGCCAAACCAAAACGAAACGGAACGAGCTAAAATGAAATGAGGAATGTCCCCGGCAAGTCGTGTGTGTTCCACACAAAAAGCGCAAAACGTGGCGAAATTCAAATGTCTGTAGCTACAGAAAAAAAAGATGGAGTTTCCTCGCACACTGTCCAGAAACTTGAAAATGCAAATAAATGTAAGTTGGCCATTTTCATTTTTATTTGCTTTTCTTTTTTTCACGTCGCGAATTCGTCACGTGAAGCGACCCCGCCCCCTTGCCAGTTGTCGCTCGACTGCCGTTCAAAACTATTTTGGTCGTTGGCATTTAAAGTGTCACATTTATATGGCATTTTTATGCGGTCCGAAGAGAACAACTGCCGCCCTTCCTCCGTGCGCCCGCGACGCCACAACAAACCGCACAACTGCACACCACATTCACCGCATTCCCCCTTCGTTTTCTCTTTCGCGTATGTGTGAATTTTCCTGTGCCTGGGCTAGAATTTTAAAACGTCTCCTCTCTAGACAATGGCCACGTATAAAAGTCACTCACGTGTTAAAATACAACGACACTTGAATGGCTCCGCTCGCTTCTCATTGTCGGATTGAATGAGTGCAGCTGACAGTTGTGGTGATTAGACAACAGCCAGGGGATTGTGCCAGTAAAGTCAAGGGTATTTTGCTTACATAGAGACATATCTGATCTCTACTTAAGCTAAGAACTCTTTATACTGATAGATGAAATATTTTGTGAATAGATTGGGAAACCTTGACATTCCTGAACTGAATCGCGTCACCAAGTCTTTGCATAAGGATTTTCCGTTTAAGATTAAGCATGTATAGGATACTACACTTTTCTCAGCTCTCTTCATGCTCAAATGGAGCTTAGCTCTCGATTCGAGTCTCAGATGGACTCGCCACTTAAATCGAAAGTTAACAAACCCAAAGATCCCCGATAAAGCAGTGACATTTCAGGTACATAGTGCATACAACCAGGTTCTTATGCTAGAAGTTGGGTTTTATCTGAATTTCTGAAATCCATGGCCTATACTCCAGAGATTGAGCACATCCTGTTAATGTCCCAGAATGGGATAATGGGATAATTGTCAGGCCATTGCAGGCATTGCAGCTCCAATTACAAGGCATTGACTTGTTATATGTTCCCAACGAAAAAATTATTGTGAAATGGAAACATTTTGGTTCCTTGTCCCGCAAACATGGCGACTATTTCCATTTTTTTTCTCAAGTGCCGCACAAATGTCTCTATTTTTGGACGACAACCACTTCAGATTCCAACTTTGAACTCCTAACTTCGCTGAGCTGCAGCAAATGTCTCGCTAACTAGCGCATATGCGCACATTTTACTGATACACACACACACATGCACACCAAAACGCACACTCGTACACGTAGATATTCTAAGTACCCTTGCGCCAGCTACAACATGTTCAAATCATAAATCATAATTCAATATGGAGTACAACTCCCCCCTTAGAAACAGAAAAGACAAAGAGGCAGAGAGAGAGAGAGAGAGAAAGAGAGATAGAAAGAGGGTGAGAGCGAGTTTAACAAGAGCTAGACAAGCATTCAATGGGACATCGGGCGTTATCCCTGGTCCAAGTTTGTTGTACAATGAAATATGCATTAAAATTGCCTACCAATTGGCAGGCCATAAAGTAGAACCCGATCGGGCAACGCTGCCATGTCGAATTATCCAGCACATTATGTGGATTTTTCGTGGAAATTCGATGATGCTTGTCCCAAGACTCCAACGAAAGTACGCTGAGCAGCTGTATCTGTGTCTGCAATAATTTCATTTTTGAGGGAGGTGCCTGAGCGTACATTGGCGCCATGGTTCGTCGCCTGGGAGAGCGTTGCCAGATAGTTGCCAGCGGCATGTCGTTCATTAAGCAGACTTAGTTGAGTGCTAATTGCATAAATCACATGAGGATTTTAGTCGTCTGGTTGCCTCAACAACCCCCCGCCCTCACCCCTTTAACAATGCTCAAAAATTTCATATGTGCATTTGCCATGCTTCTGTCTAGTTCTTGCTGGGGCAGCGCCGGATTGAGAGGGGTCTTAGCTTTGGCAAACGTTTTGGCTTTTTGTGTGTGTGCGATTAGGCAAGTGACTGTCTAAATAATCGCACACTAGCTAAGACCCAAAGCCCACTAGTTGGCCACAACACAAAGATGCCTCCGACATGTGGCACTAAAGTAGCTTGTGGATGCAGATGTATCTTTTGGCAGTGTTCGAGGGACCGCAACACCAACACCTGAATCTTGGGACAACATAAACTGAAGTGAGCCAAGGAATTTGGATTAGAACTTAAAAGATATTATGGATTATACAACATACGTGGCCAAACTGTTTTGTCTACTCTGCTGCGGCAGCGGCGGCGGCACACAAATAAAAAGAACTTGCCAATAGTTCGATGACATTGCCACAAAACAACATGGGACAAGTACAGCAACAACTATCAACAACGATTGCCGAACAACATCATCAAGCTGCGTCTGCGTCTCGAGTTTGGGGCCTGAGAAAATTGCCACCGCCAGCGGTAAAGTGCCACAAAAGACCCGCATCCGCAGCGACAAAAGGCCATTGGAGGGGGCAGCAGCAGAAATGCTTGTTTAAGATTTAAAAGTAAAAATAGCTCCTTATTCATCTTCGATACACGAAGGCAGCTGAGGATGCGGATGCACCCCGGCTGCCAGTCCGACTGCCTGCCTGGCCAGCTGTCCTGCTGTCTGCCCGTCTGCCTGTCTGCACTGGGAGCCAAGTATTTGGCTGCCACGGAACGTGCAACGTGGCAGCAGCTTCAAGTCGCATGTTGCGCCGCATGTTGCATTATTTGCATATGTGCGAGGGAGGAGCTTGCTGGGGAACAGCCAGAGCGCCTTGCTGCCGCCAGCATAAAACGCAATCCTCCAACCACAGAAAGAGGCAGCATGTTGCCAGGCGATAGGCGAATGCAGCAAAATGTGCCCGAAAATTGTGGCTAAAGCCAGAACAATGTCTGCGCCTTCGAGCGTTTTGTGCGCGGTTTGTGTGCGATTTAAAGCAGCGCCAAGTAACTAGTAAATTAAAAAGAAAGCTGATTAATTTTTATGAAAATTAAACGATGCTTAAAAATAAATAATATTTTTCACATATTGTTGTGTACATTTTCGTTGTCAACCTACTTATTATACAAAAAATTAATGTTTGTTAATGGGAATAGGGGAATTTTATATTTATTTATTTTTCTTTTAAGTTATCAATTTAGCAAACAGCTGAGTAATTAAAATACATTCTCAAGTTATCTGCAACTTTTAGTAGGTATCTGAAAGTCGAGCTATATGCAGTATTTCTATTGATTTTATTTTAGTCTGTTTTGCTTATCCGCTCTCCATTATTTAGATATGCATATGTATTGCTATGCGTGTGTGAGTGTGTGCTCTTCATGTGTTGCTTCAATCGCTTCCTTGCTGTTGTCTTCTTCTTGCTTGTCTGCCCTCTTTTATCTGTTTCGCGTCGCAGTTCGACTCGCCGAACTCTGGCGAAAGATTCGCTTTTGAGATATGCCCACAATAAAACACACAAATAAAAGCTGGCAAACCTGCAGCAACTGCGACTCACCTTTGCAGGCGCAGCCCCTCTGCCCCTGCCACCTGCCCCTTGCCCCTTGGCCCCCCTGGCCTCCTTGGGATCGTCTCAGCTACTCGGCTGCGTTTTCTTTAGCCTTAGCGCTGGCCAAAGCTGGCGGCAAACCTTTTGTTTATTTTATTATCGTTGGCTATTTGGCCGCTGCCTGCTCCTGCAGCTCCTTTTGTATATGGAGTGTGGCGAAAACGCTTAAAACGAAATTTATTTAGTCGACAAAAAGCGGGAGAGAAACGCAGCGGCAAAGAGTTCAACAGAGAGAGATTCGCAATGCGACAAAAATGCGACTAAAAATAAAGCCAAAAATCCCAGCAACAAAAATTGCGACGCAGAAAAACAAAAACAAGAAAAACTAAAAATAAATAGACGCAATGGTCCAAATGGTTGGCTAAAATTAATTTTAATTTCTATATTGCGGGCCAAAATTTTAATTCAAAAATGTTGTGCGCGAAAAAAATCGGCTTAAAATAGCCGCCGAATCAGCTGCCAAATCCAATTTTATGATGGTGCGCCCGACATTTGCATAAATGTATGTGTGTGTATTCGTGGGAGTGTGTGCGTGCGTGCAACAGGAACAACGACAGCGCAGCATGTGGCAGCCTTGTTGTTGATGTTGCTGCCATTTGAAGCCAGAGTTAGCATAGATTGGGTCTAGGGAGGACATGTGGGTGGGGAGCAGCTACCATGGCATCGCATGTTGCTCGTGTTCAGCAATTCTCGCATGCAAGCAAACAGCACGCGAAGACAGATTAGAAATCCGCCAGCCGTTCCGCGGCAGCGAGGTGGCGAGGCGGCCCACTGCGATTTTCTAGAACTAAGCCCCAACAGCGAATGCTACTCCCACCGCTGCCTCGAACTGGATGTGGGCATAGAGCATGGAGCATGAGAATGGCTGTTATCATTCCAAACCCAGCGGGAAACAGCGGCAGTGGCAAAGGCAGTCGATTCGTAATCAAAACTACAATTGAATGTTGGGGGTGCTAGGAAGGGAATTAGATGTTTTTATTGAGCAGAGCTTGAAGCGGAAGTTCTGCAGATCTGTTAAGTGTCCGAAGGAACCGGCTTCAATAAACAATGCCTTAAAAATATTATTAATTAATGAAAATTAAAGTTAAAATGATTTTTGTAAAATGTTAACTACTTTTTGAGGCGATAGTTTTAATGGCATAATGCTTAGTAAAATAATAAAATAAAAATGAAATAAATTCAATTTCAATAATTATGCAAAACAATATGTTCTCCTTTTGTTGCTAAAAAATTGCAAAAGAAATACACTTCATTTCCGATAAAATTCTTCAAACTAAGCGAATGCTTTCAGACATTTCTAAAACTTGCATAAAGAAACTTATACCTTGACTTGTGAATTATTTGCGCGGGGCCACAATAAAAGGCAACTAGAGGAGCAATGAAATCATTTTCTTCAAGGAGTGCCCAACAATTGTCGCTATTTCTCTAACATTTCACTCTGCCTTTCTCCAACTGCCGCTCAACTTTGGCTGCGCGCTGAAATTTGCATATGCCGCCTGTCGTCGGCCCAAGGGAGGAGGGCAGGGCTTGTTTGTTTTTCTTTTAGAGAAATGGCAAAAAGTTCCTGCATTTTTCTTTGTCTTGCTCCACTTGTCTAGCTGGTGTGCATTGTTGTTGTTGTTGTTGTTATGCTTGCAACTGTCGGCATTGCCATTTCGAACTAAAAAGTAAATAGAAATACGAGCCGAGAGTTGAGCCATGGCCAGAAGCAGCAGCAGGCCAAGCAGATTCCAACTCCGACTCCAACTTCGACTCCAGACTCATTTCTTTAATTTTCTAAACGATTTTCAATTTATGTGCCGCTTTTTTGCCTCGGCACAGCCAAGATCTTCAATTATACGAGAGTTTGGTTCGGTTCCAGGTAAGGCAGGCAGTTGCAACTGCCGCTGCGTCCCTGGGGCATTGCTTGTTAGTCGAGGCTGCGAAATTGCAATAATGTTAATTTTTTGCAACTATTTGCCATGCCCCATGCCTCCGCTACCGCCCCTGCACCACTACCTAACCGTGCTCAGCTTTGCTCCTCTGCAGCAACAGTCGCCGAAAAGGGTTTAATTTCATTTCATTCCATTGCAACAAGTACGTGTAAGTGTGTGTTTATGCTTAGCAGCTGCTGAGTGGGGCAAGGGGAGGGGTCGACGTCCCAAGTAGAAGCTGCAGATGGAGCTGCCGTTGCCATTGCCATTTCTGTTGCTGTTGCTGTAGCTGTTGCCTTTGCCGTCGCCGTTGCCTGTTATCTGCAAAACTCCATTAGAAAGGCAACGCGGCGGCACGCAGGAAGCAAATGGCAATGGCGCGCTCCAGCTCCCAGCTTCCAGCTCCGAGCATCGAGCATCGAGCTCCCAGCGAGCTAACGAACAGATGCACACACACACAAAAGACCGCGGCCGAGGCAGGCGCAAAAAACGACGACGCTTAACGACTTTAAAGAAAAATTAAAAACATCCCAAAAGGAATACATCTTCGCCCTGCCGCATACATCGACATGGGGCGAAACTGGAACCTGAGACTTGGTCTCTGGCTCTTTTCTGTTGCTGCGGCAGACGTTGCATGTTGCCCATCCGTCCGCTCGGCCGTCCAACTGTCCGTCTGTCCATCTGTCCGCCTGTCCGTCTGTCCGCTCAACATTGTTAGTGGCTCTCGAATTTATTTTAACGAACTAGTTTGGTCACTTCATACAACATTTTTTTTTTCTCTTAGCCAAGATTTTTTTCTGCTGCTACAGAAAACTGTTGCTGAGTTTTGCGCTGTGCTCGGCTGCATTTGCTGCGGGTTATAAAATATATTCGCTTTATATAAATAAATAAATTGGTAAATGGCGTTTCATTTGGAGCTGGCATCTCATGTGTTCTTGTCTCCGTCCTCGTCGTCGACGTTGTCGTCGTCGATGTTGATGCGATGATAAATGCGGCAAAAACCTGTCGCCGTTTGCCGACTAGCAGCAAATTGAATTTATTTGCTCGCAAACGTCGCCAGGCAATGGCCGCAAGATGGAGACCCGATCCAAAAAAAAAAAAAAAAAACCAAATACACAACCAGTTGAGTTTTAATGGCTTACAGCGCGGCTTGTCTGATTGCCAGCTATGCTGAGTATTTGGCCGAGCTACAGAAATGCAGACAGGTCGATTTTAACTGCCAGATTGAGGAATAACCCAAACACAGTTGCAGTTGTGAATAAGGAATAAGATACATATGTCATTAATTGGAAAAAAATATATATATCCATATACATAGGAATATGTCGATTTCAAATGGAAGATTGAGGAATCACATGATGATAACCCAAACACAGTTGCAGTGGCTGCCCTGTCTATATATATATATATATATATATAAAAGATATATATTTTGATTATAAGGGAATTATATGTACGCATACATAACATTAATACATAAGATATAAATTTCAGCAAATATATGTACTTGACATAAGTATATTAGTATATTTGTTTAAATTCAAGAATTTCGGGATATTATTTTGCCTTTGCGGTATTCTTGATGAAAGTAAGACAAGCAGTTCTTTAACTTCTATATCTAGAATACATTCCTTTACTTCATTTACAACTTCTTACTTTCTTTTTTCGTATTTGTTGTATTTTCTTCAATATATTAAGATTATTTTTAAATTTCCACTTAACTGCAGCTAAATGTGTGTTTTAAATTATATTCAAGTGGCTTATAAGCCAATTGCTTGCGCATTTCCCTTTAAATCACTAGGATGTACGTATATATTTTGTTAATCCTTCATTAGCCACATCTACAACACTGACGTCATTATGCCGTCAAGTCAGTCGCTTACTTCGCTCGACTTTACTCATCGTATTATGCTAAGGGTATATATAGAGAGGGAATATTGCAGAACGCACCCAAACATGAGATAAACGAAACGGAACCACTTTTCGCAGCTGGCGCGCCCTTTTTATTACGCTTTTATACATACATATATAGATATAGATATATATATATATATTCTTTTCTGTGGCGCATTATGAGCAACAACAGCAACGACAGCAGCAACATTGAGCAACAGCAGCAGCAGCAACAAAAGAAAAGAAATCGCACAGCAAAATGCTTAACGAGCACGAAGCACTTGCAAAAAAATGTTGCAAGCAAAACGAACAGCAAAGAATTATTTACTTCAAATTCCGAGTGCAACATAGAATTCGTGCAGCGGCAACATGTTAACTGAAAAGCGCAGCAGCAACAACAGCAGCAGCAGCAGCCGGGACTCATGCATATAGGAAAAGAGCTAAAACGCCGATAAAAGCAACGATGGCAGTTCGGCTTCGTTTGGCTGCCCAGGCGGCCATGTTGCTGATTGCCATTGCAACCAGCAACCAGCAAGCAGCAACAGCGACAACAGCAACGGCAACGGCAACTCATTGCGAATGCAACAACTGCGCGCCTTTCTCAAGACTTGGACAACGTTTCGGCCAGCATCATTACTTCCATTCAAGCTGTTTGGCTTGGCGTGTACATAAAAAAAAATGCTGCACGCTGTAGCTGCTGCTGCTGTTGTTGTTGTTGTCGTTGCTGCTGCCACAACCATTTTGGACAAAGCAACTGGGCATTGGTTGCATGTGGCTGCTGCTGCTGTTGCTGCAGCTTCCAGCGAGCCACTGCCAAATAAAGCAAACGCATTGCAAATTCCTCGTCGACCGTTGTTGTTGACTTTTTTGCAGCGTTTTTTAATGATTTAAAATTCCATTTTAAGAATTTTATACTTAATGATGTGTTTTGCGTTGTATTGCATCGTCTGTCCCCCCCTCTCACACTGCGCTCGTGTCCTCTGCTGCGTCCTGCCATTGGCGACTGGCAACTGGCGACGTCGTCTTTGCTTTTGATCTAAACGCTGCGTGCTTTTCGTAAATTGCTTTTCGTTGTCGTCCCGGAACGTAGCCGGGTTCTGGGCCGACTGGCCGACTGTTACCTTTTGTGGAAGCCGCATGAAATGTGTGCGACTTGTCGTCCTTTTTTTCTCCAGCTCTTCGGGTTTTTTTTTTTTTTTTTTGCACAAATTAAAAGGGCCCAAGTGCAATGCAATTGCCGTCTGCGGAGCATGAAATCGCTGCAACCAAAATATTTGCCACACACACACACCAGTAGCAAATGCACACGGCTGAGATTTACGAGGGTCCCCGCAACTGGCCGTAAATCAACGCAAAATGCGCAGCAACTGCAACTGCAACTGCGAAAACTGAAAATTGCAACAGTTTCTAAATTTTCATATTCCATTGACGCATGCAAATTTCACGCCCACCGCCCGCCGTTCGCCACCTGCGGCGATGTCCTAACAACAAACAATGGGCAAATACCTGCGCCATGGCAATTTCCCGAATTTCCCGCCAAGTGCGTGCGGCAATATGAATTTTCATAATTTTTGCACCGTTTGCGGTTTCCGCCTGAAATAGTCGCAGGTTTTTGTTCCCGCTGACCTGTCATAAAACAGCTGCAGTGCGATTTTTCCTTTTTTCATTTTTTCTGTTGATACATTTTCATAACAATTGTCATACAGGCCGACAAAACGTTTTGCCGACTTTTTTGTTAAGCTAGATGTTTTATTTTTATTCTCTCGTGCTGTTTAGAAAGTGCGTTACATGCCCGAAATTGAAGCCCAGCGTCGAGCTTGTGATTTATGGCCCGACGGCAATTTTGGTCATTTAGAAAGTTGGCAACACAATTTAGTGGGAAAACTGAATGCAACGAAGAACTGACATCAGTTGCGGCTGAATTTACAGTGCGGACACACGAGTCGAAAATGAAGGCGACAAATAAAATATAATATAATATAAATATTTAAATCTTTTCATAGTAACTATAAAATGTAATTTATAAAAATAAATATAAAGTGATCTTAGAAAAGAGAATTTATAAAAAATATAATATATAAAAATAAAAAAGACAATTTTAAGCGATTCAATCAAAAAGTTTCTCTGAGTCATCGTCAAGTCCAGCTCCATTTTGGTTGCCAGGTCATCTTAACTGTCCTGCTGACCTCTCTCAGGTAATTGCAAAAGGCTCTGAAGTTCATTTCGTGTCGCCTGTTAGCGCTGGCATAAAAATTCAATTATCACTTAATAAGAGCAGCAAATGAAAACTGCGCGCGGCGCACAGTTGCAACAACGCATTCGCATTGCTGTTGTTGCTGTTGTTGCAGTTGTTGCATAACGCATGCAAATGGCCAACCTGCAACCGACAAGCTGCAACCTGCAACAATCAGCGAGAGAGAACATTTGCACTTTGCGTTATTAACAAAAGGTCGTTAAAGCATTTTAAGTTACTTTATGCGGCTCATTTTAATTATTTCATTTTACTCAATTATGCCACCAAAATATGTGGCGCAGCAGAGCTTGCCACGTGCGAAATTAAAAATCAAGCAATAAACTGTTGCACCTCATCATATAAAACTGCCAAAAATTATTAAAAATTGAAAGAGAATTTATAGAATAGTCATAATGCATGTTTTAGTTGATTGACATTGAGAATCGAAATAATTATTATTTAATAGACAAAAATAATTGCATGCATATAAATGAGTCCCATAAATATCTGAAATATTTAAACTATCACAAACAATAAACATATGTATTTGAGTTTTAAAAAATGTATAAGAATATATACGTTCTAGTTTGATATTCTTCAATAAACTTTTTATTTTTCTGCTTCCAGGTAAGTGTCGCTATTTATGAAGAACTTCTTCACATGACTCTTCCCCCAAACATTGACAAAGTAAGAGCATTCAGCTTAAAGTGAGTAAATAAATATCAAAGTTTTTAAAGCAACCACCAGTTAAGAAAAAAATAAAAGAACTCCCACTCAAAGCCAAAGGAAAAACCCATTTTCCAGATTAGCTGCAAATGCGAAACAAAAATTGGAAAATTACTCATGCGTATGTTTCAGGCTCGAGACCCAACCCAGGCCCAGGCCCAGGCACAGTACCCGTTGCCAATATGGGCACACATGCGGGATTAGTTTGCGTTCAAAAAAGAAATAGAAATTTTTTGCCGCCTGCTCACAAGTGGGCGGGGCCCAGAGACTGCAAACTCAACGCCCTCATTTAAATTTATTTGCGCAAATTTACTTTCCCATAGCATAAAATCAAATCCAATCAATAAGCATCTTAAATAAATTCATGGCGCCCGACACACACATACACCCTTACAGTGCCATACCCCACCTCTCCCTTCTTACTGAGCCACTCAGCTACCTCATTTTTTGTAATGCTAAATAAATTTATTTGCTAATGTAGTTTTTTCTTCTCTCTACGCCACATGTCGAAGAAGTGCAGCAAAGTAAAGGAAAAAAAAGAAAACAGCTCCGAAACGGAAAGAGAAATAACGAAACTTGGTACTTGTTAGTTTTATCTGCATATCATTGAGATAAATTTGGTGCCGATCAAATGCCGTGTCTGCTATCTGTAGGTCTGACTGTCTGCCAATGTTGCCCCGCTTGGGCGTGGACAAAAAAGGCGTCGTTTTCGGGGGCGAGCGGCGGTAGGAAAGAAAAAAAATCGGCAGAAAAGCCGCTGATTTGCATACGAAAGTAATTTGATGTCTTGCGAGTCATACACACTCGCATACACACACAGAAAAGTAAGCCGCCATAACGGCACGTCACGAGCTATATTTCCCGAGCTACTGATAAGCAACTCGCGAGTAACGGAGCGGGGGAAAAGGCTTTGGAATGGTTTTCCAATTAATATCTTGCATGTAGAAAGGGAACTTATAAGAAGAACCCATATATTTATTGTATATTATTCTATCTATTATAGTACAGAACAGTTTACAGACAGTTTAATGCTTATATGCTTATATAGAGAAAAGTTAGTCGATCAGTAAAATGTTTAACTATACAATGCAAAGCATAAAACTGTAATGTGCTAATATAGATAACAGTTTATAGATTAGTAAAAGGACACAAGTCAAACAAAAATATACGCCAATATGCTTTCGAGGGAATTAACTTGATCATTTTAGAATATATCCGACGCATGTATATGGCAAGCTAGGATAAAGTAGAAGAAATGGGTCTAGAACTAGATTTCGAGAGCTTGGGATGGTCTATGTAGTTAAAAACTACGTTCAGCAATCTGATTACCCAAATTTACACTCACATTAATCAACAGCAAGCGGGTGCTTAGCTTTATGAGAGTTTCATCCGATAAACATTTTGCAATATGATTTTGAAGAATTTTCAATTAACCGCCTGACAGTTTTGTCACCCTTATAGGGAGCATTTCGGGGCGGCTTTTGAGGCCATGATACTCGCGACCAAATGCAAAATGGCCGTTCAGCGTGCAAATTGAAAATTTCCCTAAATTTTCACAGCCGTTCTTGATGTGCCAGACGTCCCACCCACACATAGTTTTATAGTTGTTTGGTCAGTGCATATGTAGATTTTCAGCTGACCTGACAATTTCCCCAAAATGTGATCAGGGCGGGGGCTTGGGGCGTAGCAATTTATGGCGCTACGAAATTCCTGGGACTTAATTGTCTGCGTATAATGAATGAATAAACGCATTTGCCTGGCCAAACTACATGCATATAGCATTGGGAACGGACATGGCCGAGCATATTTATCAAGGGGGCCGCTGTGCTGCAGCTACTGAACGCTAGGTGGCGCTTGTGAGCCGCCATTAACTCGCGATTATTATTAGTTTTTATTGCGCTTTTCATTGTCGATTTTCAATTTTTAATTGAATTTTAATGGAATTCATGGGGCGTGCATTTCGAACGCAAATTTTTACGGCATTTTTTTTCACCGAATATTTTGATTTAATTGCTCGCTCATTTGGAGTTAATCAAAGGCGAGTCTGATTATTTTCGCTAAATTAAATTTTAATCATAATTTTAATGGGTCGACGCGTTTATTGCCATTTTGTGGCATACGTATGCATATGTATATAAATATATACATGTTCATTTTATGTGTATGTATTTAAGTACATTTGCAACACTTTAGCGAGCCGTTTAATTAGTTTACACTGCGCTCCAACCCATTTTTGGCTTTGCCTCTTTTTCTGCTTTTGTTTTCACGTGCCCCCATCTACCCCAGCTACCCCCTGTTTTGCTCCATGCCGACAAACGTTTTATTTCGTTATCTTTTTGCCGCAGGCAGCTGCAAATGCCACGCAAATTAAACATGCTACCTTTTTTTTACACCAGCCCTGCCTGCGCATTTTTTACCTTTGTCGCTTGACAAACTGCTCAGCTCTCGCATTTCTCTTACATTTTGGGCCCTCTCGTTGGGTCGGCTTGGTCGTTTGGCCATTTGGTTGTTGGCCATCCGGTTATTAAACACCCACTTATTAGCTGCTTTTATTTACATATTCATGCGGCACACTCCCAGCTTAATTGGAAGCCTTGCCACAGCCTGACTGCCTGCCCGGTTACCATTTTAGGTATGTGGCCAACGTAAATTTTGACTCCTTGCAACCTGCACAACAACAACATCAAAAGTCTGCTAATCGCATCATAAATATTCAGCGTGGTTTTGCTTTGGTTTTTGATTCAAGTTTTCACACCCTCCGGCAATTCGGGCGTTTAACATATTTTATGACTGCGCCGAGGAGCAGGCCTCTTGAAAAAAGTGTTGCATACGCCGCGGCGCACGCATGAGGCAAGGATTGGGCTCAAGCAATTGGATATGGGCTGTGCACCGAGCGTATGAGACGCAGGCATAAATAATTTCACAGCAGTCGCAGCAGCCTGTGAATTATTTTCGAGAAAAGTTTGTTGAACTTCTTCTCATTTTTTATTGCGTATATATAAATATGTGTGTGTGTGTGTGTGTTTGTGTATCTCGCATGCCTTTCACAGCGACCGCTGCTCGAAAATTAATTGCTTAATTAGTTACGGGCAAACACTTTGAAATATGGCCGCGACGCTCGACTTTGCTTCAATTCAGTTCAGTTCATTTTTTTGAGCTCAGCTCTCGCCTTTCAACTGGTCATAATTGCTCTATTAAACGGGCTTACTTTGGAAACTCGCTTTATTTTTTATTGTGGATGCGACATGGGGCTGCAACCGCTTGTGCTAATGGCCAGTTAGCTGTCAAGGGTTAGCGTTAGGGGTTAGGGAGCGGTTGCATTGAGTTATACGACTTTCGGCTTTGCCATTAGGCATGCAATATTTTTATATACCAACACGCATACGCTTGCAGCTATACAGATATACAGTTATAGCTACAAGTACAGATATAGATACAGATACTTATGGCCATTGCAACAAAAACATGTTTTATGTCGTCCTTAATGACCCCCGAGTCGAGTCGAGTCGAGTCGCCGTACTCCGTCCTCCATCGTCGGCGGCGTCGTCGCACTTAATCGCTTTGAATTGCAAAAGCAAATAATGTGCAAAAAAGCATAAGGATAAAGGATAAAAGGATAAACCATAGCGTCGCCGACAGCGGCAGCATCATGTTTGTGTGTGGCGGTTCCTTGTTGCCTTATAGCATCTTCATCGGCTCGCCACGACCGCCACGAACGGCACTCCCACATCTAATCGCCAATGCCCCATCCCTTGGTTATCTCTCTGGCGGCCACTGCAGAATGACGCCATTATTTTGACAAATTTTTTGGCAATGTTTTTTGTTGTTGTTGCCGTTTCTGCTTCTTGGCTAAAAGCTCGACTGCTGTCAGCTTTTGTTGGTTTTTAAATTGCATGCAATAATTCAATTTTATATATCCGCAAAAAAAAATCCGCAAATTTGTATCATTTTTATTGGTGCTAGATTTTTCTTGAACAACTTTTTTTTGCCAAGGGTGCAGTATAGTCTCTTATATACATAGATAAATATATGTACATAGAAGTGTGTCTTTTTTGGCACAGCTCGAAATGACTGTCTTTTTGAATAAAGTGCAGCATGTGATAAGTATGACAAAATTCGAGTACTCTGTAATTTTAGTAAAACGGAAAATCAAAATAAATAAACTATTGGTTCCCTTGAATGTATAAACTCGCCTGTGCCTATTCTCTTGAGAGTAAGAAAACTGTTCAATTCTTCTTTGTGCGCTATCCTTAAGCGTTTTCCATGCGCGCTGCTATGCTACTGAAATAAGAGTCATTTCATTAATTTGTAATTGCCAAGTGAAAAAATCTCTTATATAAAAAATACTTTTAAAATTGTATTATTTAATTGTGACCAAATCCTTTATTACCAGTATAATCAGCTTTTTAATTTCCACACCTTGCCACCCTTTTGGCCAGCATATGCTGCAGTGGAAGTTTATGCAAATTACTTAATAAAATGTTGACAACAACAAAACTAAATACAATTTCAATAGCCAATATAAACATTTCCCTTAGCACTTGCCCCCGAAGTGTATAGCACTCTGCCCAGCTTTGGTCAGCTTTACAAAGGGCGTTTTTTGTTGGCCATTTATGGTCTTTTAAGGGCGGTAACTCCCAGTGCCAGCACCACCCCTTTTGGTGAGTGCTGCAGCCATGGTTGCCTTGGTGGTTAAATCACTTGCGTGACACAGTTTTTGAGAAGAAAATGCGAAACGTAATGATGAACCTGTCCTGAGGGGGTTGAGGGCGCTGCTGCCACTCGGCTTACAAGTTGGCTTTTTTGTTGGGTGACAGCACATAAATTTCGCATTAACCTGACGCGTGAGAAGTCCAAGGCATTAATAAAAACAGCAGCTACTCCTGTTGCAACCCTCGCGTTTGAGACGCTCACGTGCCACACGAGGCAGCAACTGCTCCTGCGCCTTCGCCAGCTGCCCCTCCCCAGTCCACAGTTGTGCGCTGCTGCGCTGCTGCTCTGGTTTCTGTTTGGCTTCTGTGCCGATTTCAGCTGAAAGATAAATAATAAAGCGCTTCCCGGACGCAGTCATATTTGCGGTTGCTCGCCCCACCTCGCCGGCTGCCCCTCTCGTCTCCCTTGTGGCCGCCTGACTTCTTCGCATTTTCGCAATAAAATCGTAATAAAACACATTGGTCACGTAATTTCGTTTGTCTGTGGGATTTTATTGCCATTTTTTCGTGCAATTTTAAATTGTTATAAATGCGACGGCAGCACACAGAAGCCGTGTGTTTACGCTCAGCTTCATTTTCCCCCTCGAGCCACTGGTTCACATCCTGCCTCCCGTCTCCTCGCTATGCGTACTTATGTATTTATGATGTGGAAAATATCTTGAAACCTGCAGTCAGGCAAAATCGATGGTATTTGCTTTTGGGCTTACTCAAAAATGTCTTTTCTCATTAAATTGCCGCCCCTCATTGCCTGTTTCTGCAAAATGAACAGCAGCACACGCCCTCATATTTGCCTATACGCCAACCAACAAGCTGACAGGCAGGACACTCGAGCGAACAAACGGCAAACGGCAAACGGCAAAACTTTCACTGCCAACACCGCATGGACGACAATTAAGCAACAAAACTTTGATAAATTGCTTCCTTGCTGGCATTTTATGAGTTCTGTAGACCCCCAACCTGCGGCCAGAGGGCGATTCGAGAGCTGAGAGCTTCTTTACACTAATTATGGGGCTCATGGTTTCCTGCAAATATTTGTTATCTACTTTGTGGCGCTGCCAGCAGCCATTGGCAACCAGTGGACCAAAATCCAATAGTAAACAAGCAACAACAACAAAAACAATGTGAGGAGAAGCAGAAGCACCAACAACAACAGTAACAAGGCAGCCATGTGGCGCCACAGTACGATGTTTGCCTCATTGGGCAAGTTCGTTATAAAGCACAAATTGTTGAAATAGTTTTCATTTGTCGGCCTCAGCTCATCGAAAGGCTAAAGCAATTTGGGAATATATAATGAGGCAACGTTTTTTAAATAATTAAAAATATTTGAAATTTTTTATTGTTTCCTTTTAGTATAATCCAAAACCTTAAAGATAGATTTAAAAAAAATATTTATTTTGGGAATTTTTTAGGTGCCTTATTTTCTTTTAATATTTGGAACTAATAAGAAACTAACAATTTAATTCAAACCTTTCCATTTTCTAATATTTTCTATTGGCCTGTTCCTTTAAGAAACAATAACAAACCAGTCCGTTGTTTAATTTTCCAGGTTGCCCTTCACTCTTCCCAAAAAAAAAATGTTTCAAAGCAATCCATCACTAATAATAAATAGTTGGCGGAGTTCGGGATATTGTCTATATTGATTAAATGCACTTCATGGAAAATAAATTGTTGGTTTGGAAAAGTGGAAGTGGGTGGGTGGGGGGTGGGTGGGTAGGAGAGGCCATTGTTATGGTTATGGATAAAACGCAATCTTCAGCAAATTATAGCAATTTTTATGCTTATAGAAAAGCGCATTGCATTCAAGTCGCAATTTGCTCCACTCGCTAACCCTAAAGGGTAAAGACGCAATTACTTTTATTATTCAGCCGGACCTCAGCGGACCGCAGCGGACAGCGTCTTGACCAAAGCTTAGCCTTCACATTCACCCCAAAGGCAGCAGCGGCGTTGGCAGCAGCAGTGGCAGCGGCAGCTGTGGCGAGTGCAGGCACAGGTCAATTCCTTTGAGCCCCGACTGATTGATGACTGTCTAGGCAATTTTATATACGAGTATATATTCTGGCGTTTTTCGTAAAGTATAGCCTGATATTATTATAATGCAAAATGTATTATTACAAGTAAATGGCAGCCAGGAATTTTTCAGCAACTTTTTCCGTGGGCGTTGCGGCCGACTATGGAGAATGCTACGCCCTTTCCCTGCCTTTGGTGATACTGCTGCCTCTTATACTCGATCTTATACTCGGCCATAAATCGCAATGAGTCAGCGACTGCAGAAAACTGTCCACAGTTCTTAACTCATTTTGGCTGAACGAGCGATGAACGCACAACGCGCGACGTTTATTGGTTCCGTCTGGCCATTTATTTCACTCCTATGATCCGCTGGCGGAAGCCATTAAAGCCACCACCAACATACGACGACGACGACGACGCGGCTGTAGCACAGTAGGCTACCACTCGGAACCGGCTGCTGCTGCTGTTGCTGCCGTTGCTCTACCTGACTTCAGTCGGGTTTTTAAGATAACCAGAAACCGGTTCGCTTGTGACTCGCTGCTGCTATGGCAACCATAAACATGGCAAAGAGCAACAGCTAAAGATGCAATGGCACTGGGCAACGGGCAACGGGCAATACATCAGCCCAGCTCATCCAGTTGAAGCGGTTGCAGAAGGAGCCGCTGCCCATTTGGCGACCCATTAGACAATCGCGCACATTTCATCAAGCCAACCACTTTGCAGTGCACGTGGCTGCGTTTGGCTCACGTATTCACCACCTCCGCCAGCCCCGAGCCCCCCTCCAGGTTAATCATATGCGCAAGTGCCAAAAGCCCGCCTGATGAACGAGCCGCAGTAGAACCGAACCGAACCGGTGTCTTCGCCAGTTTCTTCGTGTGTGGCCCGACTTTTCTATGCGAGTGCCGTTGGCTCAGGTTCGGCCTGGTCTGGCCCATTCCGGGGATCGCAGTGCCCAGCACAGTCATTAGTTTAATTGCGCTGTTTATGAAGCGTTTTCATTGACTGCTGGCCAGGCGAGTGGCCAACAAGTGTCTGCAGCTGGTTCTGCTGATTATCATTTAACAATTTTGTTGTTGTTGTTTGTTGTGTGCTGTTTGCATTTTGCATGGGACGCGCTCATTTGGCCATGTTGTGTGTTGTTAGTTTTAAATTAAATTAAATTTAACGTCAGTTAATGGAAAACTTCATTTATGCCGCATGATACGTGTAATCTGTGGCAGCTTGAGCAATATTCTGAGGCGTTGCATGCGGCAAGCCTAAGTCGTGTATTTAATTTAAGACAGAGAGCTGTGTTTATCTGGGTTGAATCAGAACTTTTCCAAATAATACCAAAAAGATAAAATATAAATTTGAAAAGATATCATTAAATGCAACTTTTAAACGCGGACCCAAACTTTCTAAATATTTATCGCCTTTTTATAACAATATAAGTATATGACAATTTGTTTAATACTTTTGAAACTTGAAATTAACAATTTAAATTTATTTAAAATTTGTTTTCCTCTTGCAATTATTTGTAGCTCAAAGCCACTTGCTCGTAATTGTCGTTAAGGCTTGTAACATATTATCCCGCACTTTTAGCTTGGCTTAATCTTAATGGAAATCAGCAGCAAATTGCTGGCGATGTTAACAATCAATTTTTATGCGCGAGTTGGTCCCCAACTTCATATAGTTCCGGTTCTTATCGCGACTAAGCAAAAAAAAAAAAAAGAAGAAACATTTTCGTCTATTACCAGCTGCTGTTAAAACAATACAACAACAAGCTGTGTGAAAATGTTGTTAGATCGGGGAAGGGGGAGGAGGGCAAAATGCAAAAGCAACAAAACATTTAGAAGCAAATAATTTCGAAACGTACTTAAAATCAATTTACTTAATAACTGGGCAATTTGAGTGCGCGCAGAGCCCGCTCATTTATTGCGGCTACTTTTGAATGTGCCGACGCACACACCAGTGTGTGTGCGTGTGTGAAGTGTGTAAGTGTGTAAGTTTATGAATAAACTAAACATGTTGCATGCCAAGAGTCGAGCCTCTTGCCACAACGTCTCGGGCAGCTCAATTCATTTTGGCATGAGAATAATAATTTCCAGCCAAAGCAGAACAATGGCCGCAACAACAACAACAAAAACAACAACAATAACAGAGCTTGTAAAAAAAAGGAAGAACAAAAACAACAACTAAAAGCGCTTAATAATAGTTGTTCCAACACATACGCGATCACTAACCAATGCAGGCCTAGCCGGCGGGTAATCGTTTTACTCACCCGGCGAACGTTCAACGGGCAATTTGAAAAGCGCGCAACAGCAACAACAACAGCAGCAACAGCAGCAGCAACAACAACGGCAACAGCAACTGGCCAAAACAAATCAACGGCAACGGCAACAGCCGCAGTCCCAGCCCCAGCCCCAGCCACAGCAACCTGCTGACCAGTCCGAGTCGGTTTTCAGGTCTTGACTGTGGAACGTGTCCCTGGCCATGGGGCAGACCTCCACTACATCCCAGCTCCACTTTTGCACTTTGCATGCAGTCGCTGATACGACAGTCAGGCGGGGGCGCAGAGGCTGGCTAAATTGTTTGACTGCAATCAAGTTGGGGCTGCCTTTCGTTGCGGCACACAAATCGCAGCTGAAATTCGCAAAAGAATTTCTAATAAATAGAAGTTGTTGCCTGCGTTTAATCAACTGACAAACTTTTGAGTTAAAGTTTATAAATTGAATTAAATATGCGCCTCAATTATCTGCACTTGCATGCTGCAGCTCCTCTTCTTTATGCGCGTAATCTGCAAATTTATTTGCACGCTCGTCTTACGTGCCCATCTTAACACATACTCAGCGGCTATGAGTTATAACTGGTATATTGCAGGGCTCTGCCTTTGGCCCAGTCTCTGCTCCAACTTCCTTCGCCGCAGCTATGTCTGCATCGCATCTTCGCCTGCCCGCTGTGCAGGATGCGAGCGCTCCAAAATCCCTTTTGGCCAAACTGCAGCAATTGAAGCGCAAAACATTTCAGTTAAGGACTAGACTTGTATATACTTAATATATACTCAAGCTTAAGACGTATGGATTATAATTGAGATATTGCACTTGATTTAAAATAAAAAAAGAAAGATCATAATTCAGCAGAGCAATTTTACTATTAAATAAATTAAATGTAGATTAAGCATTTTAAGTATGTTAACTCAAGTAACCATGTTGTTGTATAATAATTCAATTACTGAAAATCTTTTATGGACTCTTTCTGTAAATACACTAGTCGCAAATCCAACTAACTAACTTAACTAATTGTCTAATAACGAAAGGCACTTTACCGGACCCTGCTCAATTCTATTCATTGCCTGCAAATTATATTGCCAGCTTATTTGTCATTTCATTTCGCTAGCAGACAGCATTTGTTGTTGCTGTGTGTGTGTGTCTGTGTGTGTGTGTATGTGTGCGTTGGTAGTTAGTTTTTGCTGCCCAAGCAGAGCAGCTTTTTGGGGGCAGAGTTTGTTTTGTGGCTATTTTATTGCATACACATACATATATATTGTATAATACACAAACACCAGCATAAATATCATATATATACACATACATACATAAACATATTTATATGTACATATATATATATATTTATATGTGTTTGTTTATGTTTTTGTTGGCTGACTGTAAAATTTGTGTGCCGAGAGATAAAAGTGCCAGAGCAACTTGTCATAATAAATTTTGGAGCGAGCGCTGCGTCGCCTTTTTGCCATTTTATTTATGCGCTTTTCATAAAACACAATAGCTTTTGTTTAATAACAGTGAAATTTATTTTAAAACAACAACAACAATTACTTTTTTGCCTTAATGAAGCGCCCGCAGACAAATTTCATGCACTTCGATTTTTTGTTTTGGCTTCTGTTTATTTTTTATATATATTTTTACTTTGTTGGTTTTGTTTTTTTTTTGCAATCACTTTGCAATTATAAATTTGCATAAATTTATTTAAATATTAATAATCTGTTAACGATGCAATTTCGTTTGGTCGCTTGCTTGTGGGGAATGATCGAATCGAATTCGAAAACTATGGAATACCAAGTCCAATAATGTTTATCAGCTCCGGTACACTCACATGCATACACACACACATAGCTGCAAATAAACTGCAACAGTATGAAAACAATGTGCAGCATTCAAATGATTAAAACAGCTCCAAAATGCTGCAGCCACAGACCAAGCACAGCTCAACACACACAAGCACACACGCACACACACATAGAGAGAGAGAAAACAACAACAACTGACCAACAACTGTGTGCGCCACGTTAATCTTTGAAAATCCGAGTGCTGTATGCGGTATTATGCGAAAATTTATCTGATTTAACACCTAATATACAATAACTTAATATGCAGTGTGTTCCAAACGCTTGCACGAGCCTGCAGTCATCCAGCAGCCGCCCAGCATCACCAGCTCCAATACCACAGCCAGGCTCTAGCCCCAGCATTTGGTCAGGGCGCAGCAAGCGGACAACAACTGCGCTAGGCCAGACCAACAGCCAGGCACAGTGCACAGTGGCACACATATAGACAAATATATTTTAAAAAATATGTATATAAAATATATGTATTTTTTTGGGAGCATTTTGCCTTATGATAGAAAGTAGTTCCTTTATGAATCATCATCCAATAATTTTGTTCTTTTAATATGGTTTTTTTATAGTTGTTGGAATCGAAATTATATTTATGTATATATATTTATGTATTATATGTATTATTTTTTTGTTATATTAGTCTATATGTTTTATTAAGTTCTTATAATTGGAAATATTGATTTGATTTAAAACCGACTTATTAATACTCAATCGAATAATGATTTTTAGATTTGTGCCTGCATTAAGAAAGCAGTTACCCCACTGTGAGGTGGCGGTGTTTTTGGGGCTTGCAGCAACAACAACAACCGCATCAACTGCAATGTTCAGCGTTTGCGCCCAAAAAGGTTCAACAACTACGACTGGCCTTCTACTCCCTGCCTCCTTCTCCGCTCTCACTCTCTACGTCTCTCTCTCTCTCTCTCTCTCTTGTTTTCTCTCTTTCTCTCGCACACATATTCACACACATTTAGGCACGTTTACAATGTCCGTGTCCATGTGAGTCGCTCCTCGACTGCGTTCGAATGCTGCGCCTGGTATGCGGCGTTTGGAAAATGTGAATATGAACTGCATAAATCTTTGAGAGGCAACGGCGGCAGTCTTTGCCAGTGAGCCAGCCCCTCGTCCCGCCATTGGCTTTACGGCTTTTCGGCTTCGGCCTCGTAAAAAAAAAAACAGATAGAGCAGGCCGCCTGTTGGCGCTGGTGCGAGCCAGTCCCAGTCCCAGTCTCAGTCCGGCCGGTGCAGATATATGGGCATAGGTACTCGTAGTTGGAGCGCAAATGCGAATAGAATGTGGCGGCATCAAAGTTCAGTTCACTTACTCACCCGGCGTTGATGGCCATGCCCAGGGAGGACTGGATGTGCAGGAGGTGGCAGCGGGCACTGCACTGTGCGCCCGCCGCTTAGTTCACTGCAGTTTTATGCGTCAGTGGGGCGGCAGCCAGTCATGGTTTGGTCTGTGCTGGCCTGCTCTGGACGTGGCGGGGTATTTTTTCTTTTCGGGCCTAACACTCATAACTCTGATATTATTATGCATTCATATCGCCATTTTAATCACACACATGTAACGGACCATGTGTCCAGTGATGTGGGGATTATAGGCATCGCTATCGAATGCCAAAGCAGCGGAGAACAAAGAAAGGGGGCTTAGCTACGAAATATAGGTGCAACAGTTGCTCGTAAAGGATCGTAATGAGCAGCGGATGTCCATTTTGAAGTAGATACAAGGGTATCCTATGGTAGGTTACCTGTATGTCAAGCTAAAGGTGATTACAAATGAGCTGCAGGTGATTCGGTTTCATATTTAATGGGAGCACTTAAGGAATAAGCTATGAGCAAAGGTTGTTGGATCAAACACTGAATTTCCTTACATATTTACAAAAGTCACTAACATTTTCAATTCAGTAGATCAACATTTTATTTTGAATATATTTCATTATGTTTTAAATATTTTGCAATAGATAATTATACGTATAGGAAGAACTAGGTATATCTTGAAATTAGAGGAACCATTTGAAAAGAGTTTACGTTTCTTTGAAGGATATACACATTTGTTAGTTTTTGAATATCAAGAAGTATAAGAAATAATCCTAAAATTTGGTATGCAAGCCATATATATAAGGCTAAACGTGCTCTCTAAACTTATTTAAATTCTTTGTGGAAAAGTAACAAAGATATTTCTCCAAATTAGTGATTACAAAGCACTATAACCTGCAGCTTATTCGATTTTAATTGAATCAGTGGAAATATACCATAAACATGCTGCTCTACAGCTGGGTCTTCCACCTCAAGCCCAGCAGCGAACTCAAGCAAAATGTCGCAAAATCTATATAATTTGTAGCGCAACAAATTCCAACTGTGTGCTGCCGTATGCCACCGCAGTGTGTATATAGAAGGCAACACTTTGAGGCCCCCCAATGATTTATTACCCAATTTTACTGCCATGTTTTCTTAATTTCGCATTCGACATTTTCCCTGCATTGGCGCTGTCGAGGCGCCTTCTTTGCCTTGGCAGCCATGCGTACCAAGATACAGTTAGTACACACACAAACGCACACACACACACACACCCCGACCCACCCCTAGGCAAAGGGAAAGCATGTACCGTTAGCTGGCGGGTAGTAGCTCAAAGAAATAAAATAAAACACGCACCAAAGCACATTCATCCCTCGAGAAATATCGCTTATTTGGTCGGTAATAATTCTTGCGCTGTGCCAAGCCGAAAAAACCCACCCACTTACCACCCGCCCTCTCCCCCCTCTGTCTTTCTTCTGGCACGTCTTGATAAAACAACGAGCGGGCGGGCTCTAAGACAAAAGCAACAACAATGGAAGGCAATGGCAGCAGCATCTTCTGCCGCACTCCACCCCCCTTTTCCAGGGCCGCCGCATCCAGCTGCCACGTGCGTGAGCTGCCGGCGAAGGCGTGGAACCGAAGCCATGGAGCCGGCCATGGAGCTCATGAATGCCGCAAGGAGAAAGTTTTACGCCCGGCGAAACGCAACTCAAGGTCCAAAAAACCAAGAAGTTGGCCAAAGGTGAAGCTGGCTGAGAATAGGAGCGGCCCCGGCTCGCATTTTTCGCTCGTAGACACTTTTTACGAAATATTTCATCGAAATGTGTCCCTGGTGTAACATTTAATATTAAAGGTGGGCGGCCGCCCAGGCGGGTGTTGGCCAGTGGGCGGCGGGGTGCGACTTCTTATAAATTAGCTTTACTTTTAAGACATTTTGTTGCGAATAAAGCAGCGCCCGGAGAAAGTTTACAAAATGAACTAGGAGAGCGCGACAAGTGGAAAGCATGAAAGAAAATAAAAGAAAATAATGAAAGGCAACGGAATGGGATAGGAAAGTGTAAAGAAAAGAAATGCCGCCCAATGAAGCGTCGCCGTAGCGCTAGAAACTTGAACCAATAAATCACAAGTTAATTACAGGCGCGTATTAACTCAGTGCGCTGCATTGAGAGGGCATCCCTCCCCCCTCCGACCCCCTCTCCGTGCATAGGCCAGCCCTTGGCCACATGGCCCGCCCCCCAAGCAAACAAGCTACAAATTTCATAATTATATTTTATGCGATTTATTATTTGTTGCACGCTGTCATGTCTGTTTGCCCAGAGATAATGCCCAGGCTGCGTCTTGTGAGCCACTTCTACTGAGCTCTGCCGCTTTCCTCACTCCGCCCCCTACCCCAACCAGTCGCATCTTGCCCGCTTGCAGTTTACCCCATTGTCGTCATGTGTTGGGCCAATTTAATTGCCGAACTTTCTTTGTAGAGGATGGGGGACTGGCGACAAATGCGGGCATTTTTAATATGGCGCATAGCCAGGGGAACCGCTACGGACGTACTGCCTCGATTTATGTCTGGCAAATTTAATTGCGCGCCTCGATAAGAAGAAATCATATTAATTATGATTATTAATTTTATTGGTTTCATCTGCTGCTTCTGTAATTATTGTTGTTTTTGTTGAGGTTGTTGTTGTAGCTGCTCCCAACAGAAGATGGCACCATTTTACTAATGGCAGCAACATAATTTTTGGATGGTTCGAGCTGCGCCGTTTGAACTTTCGTAATACGAATACGAATCTAAGCTCAAGTTTTGAGTCAAGTTTTCATTCTAAAACATTTACTATTCTGTTGTTATATATATTTTCTATTCACTTAATTTAATATTTATTTCTTATTAAGTAAGATGGGTTATATAGCTTATAGATTAAGAGCTTTTAAATTGTTTCAAGCTAATGTATTTTTAAAATCTTTATCCAAATCTTAATGTGAATATTAACTTTTTCATCTTTATCTCTTACAAACTTAAATAGTAGGAGCTAGATTTTTTTATTATACACACATCACAAGGAACAAATAAAATTGTGAACGGGGTGGGGTAAGAGCAGGCGAAACAAAGAGAATCACAATGTGAAAAAAATGTAAGCGAAAAATAGAGACATGCGAGCAGAGTTGAAAACGCAACTGTTAATATAACACTTTAATCAAATCATTAAAAAGTGTGTGTAATATTTGATTTCAGGAGAATCGCAAAGAAAGGCAATATATAAAAATAAGTTTCTATGAAAAATTGAAATATCTTGGTCTGCGTTTATTATAAGATACACATACATACACGCATACGTACATACATACCTTAGGACTTTCAGAAATGTGCAATTACGAACATATTTCTCCTGAGGCTTTTTCCACTTATTAAAAACTGTCATTATTATGTGTATCCACGTAATCTCTTGATACACTCAACATTTAAGGCGGCTAAAGTTTCCAATTCTTAACGAGTGTTCATATACTTGGAGGCATTCTCAGCTGCTCTGACTCGAACCCTTAGTAATTTGCACTTTATAAATGGTATACGAAGCATAGGAAAGTTTTCATTGCCCTCTGAAGATTGCGTGTGGCATTTCTTGCATGTTTGTGTAAACAATTTGTTGTTGTTGTTGTTGCTTGCTGCTATTTTCCTCAACTTTTTGTTTTGTTTTTTTTTATTTTTTTATTTTTAGCCAAGTAATTTACATATTTCCAAGCATGGCCTGGCCATTCGTCTAAGCGCCCCCGCCATTTATTCATTAATTCCAAGTCGTCCGACATAAATTAGTTAACTTGGACTCGGAATCGGACTCAGAGTTGGCCTCTGTCTCGTTCTTGTTCTCGTACTTGGTTTCGGTTTCGGTCTTGGCTGGGAAGAATTTTAATGTAGCGGCGCATAAGGGACGCCCGTTCAGTATTCCCCCAGAGGGGAAGCGAGAGCATCCAAGCCAAAGTCGTACTGTTTTGGGTGCCCAACGGTACCAACTCGGAAACTCGGGTAGGAGGCAAAAGGCATATACAACTAACATAAGCTGCGGTTTCTTTTTGCCAGCAAGTGAAGTGCATGTTGAAAAAGCAGCAACAACAACAACAACAACAACAACAACAACAATCGAAACCTTGGGCTGGGCAGGCGGTGCTGCCAACTCAAGTAGAAAAATACTCGTACAATGCAATAATACAACAAAAAATAAAATAAAAAAATAAAACCTGGAGAAAAAAAACATTGCAAAATGAAACGACGGGCGTGAGCATGAAAAGCGAGCGAGTGCCGGTCCGTTGGCTGGTTGGTTGGCTGGCTGCTTGGCTGGGCTGTCTGAGGCAGTTGGGTTGGTTGTGCCACCTTTTTTGTTGTTGCAAAGTTTTCCTCGGCTTTTTGTTTTGTTCGCAACAATCTTGAACATTTTTTGGCGCTGTCTTTTTGTGCAGCAAAGAGAGAGAGAGAATGTGGGCCGCAGGCGGAAACACCCAATACAAGTCACATCTGGATTTATGTCATGCCTTTAATTGGCTGCTGTGCCGATGCCGATGCCGCTGCCGCTGTCGACTCCGACTCCAACTCCCACTTGCAAGCCCCACAGCCACAGACCGAGCCCAGGCCAACAGTCATCCATTAGCTGCAAAATCGAGTTTGGGGGCGGCCAAAAGACTAAAAAACACAAGTGCCCAGGGTCTGTGCCGCAGCCGGTCCCAGTCCCAGCCCCCGCCTGGTCCCGGTCCCGGTCCCGATCCCGGTCCGGTGTGCTGGGCATCTGCCCGCCTTTGCCAGCAATTAAAAGCAAATTTTTCTGGCCGCCATCTTCGGGATTTTCAGTCGCAATTAAAAACGAATTTCGCGCGGCTTCATTAGGCGACGCGGCCAAATGCGACTTTAAATATTCATATGCCCCATGCCGGATTATGTATAGAATCAATGGCTGGATCTAATTCTCCACTCGAGAATGATATACTAGTGGGCACATAACTAACCGAGCATCGTAGTGCCAGCTGTCGCCGGCTGTTGTGCGATTTCAAATTAAATTCAATAAATTTTTTGCATATGCAAAAACTCGGCGAAATATCAACACTTGCAAGGGTTGCCACAGGATGGTGTGGGGGCGTGCCCGGGGGCGGAGAAACGGTTCCGAGCTCCACTTGAGAGTTAACACTGAAGCCGTCGCCCAGTCTGTGGCCCCTTGGAATTTATGCGCTCCAACGACAACATATGGTCACGTAAATTCATGCGACAATATACGATATGATGTCACACACACACACACATACCCAAAGAGACACATGTGTGTGTGTAAGCGTACTTTATTTTTTATGCAAAACGTTGTAGGGATTTTTTAATATGTGAAAAGAGTCTTAAAACTGAACTCTGTGCACTGAAAACTGTCGCACCTCTCGAGCCGCCTCAGACTCCGTCTCCGACTTTGATTTATGAATGACAGCCGCCATTCGCCTGACTTAATAAGCGTGGCAGGCATCAAACAATAATTTTAAAAACTTTAAATGTTATTAATATGGAACATAGGGGTTGGGAAGTGGCTCAAAAGCAAGAAGAGTGAAGCTGTGTAGAAAGATAGAAAAGTCTTAAGGAGTATTAAAAAAGACTCAGGGAAAGAAGGAAAGAAAAAGTTTACAGAAAAAGTCGTGTATAATATAAACACCTTTATGTTTGTCAATAAATTTAAATATTTAAAAATTCATATATGTACATTATTTTCTTGTTATATTTACTTATTTCAAGTTTTTCAAAAACTGATTGCAAATAGTTAAGCAGACAGCGACCGTCGCGAGTATTCGTCTAGTATAGAACGAAACCGAGTGCCTCTTTTTTAAATGTCCGGAAAAATTTCCCCCAAAGACGTGTGTCCGCCTAATAGGAGTGTCCTGAAAAATTCGATTGAAAACCTTTCCAACTATAAATAGATTTCATACATTTCAAAAGCTGAAATTGGGATATTAGAAGAATGCATTATGATTTGAATAGTTATTAGCTTGTGGAATATGTTTACTTGCTCACAAATTTGCAAGCCTTAGTAGTTAGTCTCTTGGATCTCACTGATCCATATTTGTTATGCTTTGCCAATAGTGGGCAGAGCGGTTGGCCCGTTGTTTGCCAGCTTTTGTTTTTGCAGTTGCCAGACTCTTGGCTTCCCCTGGCTGACCCCTTTCCGGGACAGCTATTGGCCGTAACTTATGGCTGCCCCAGCAGCGTTTGGCAGAGTGTGAAATTGGCAAGCAGCAAAATAAAGAAACTTTGCCTTGTGGCCAGCTAGCCAGCTAGCCAGCTAGACAAGCAGACTGATAAAGAGAAAGAGAGTGGAAGAGGGAGAGGGGCAGATAGTTCATAATTTCGAGTAAGATTTTATAAAATATTAGTTAAACAAAACATAAACCAAAACGTTGCAGACGTTTCTGCATACGAGCGTGAGCTAAATCACCTAAAAGCATGCAACATAATTCAGCAGGCAACACTGCCAGCTTCTTGCCACACACACACACACATACACACACACACATGTGTACACACTGGAACAGAGACGAAGACGTAAACAGACGACAGAGCCAGCCAGAGAAGCGACGAAGCTTAACGTTTCCGTTTCCTTTATGCTCAAGCAGCATACGAACACCCACACCACGCCCCACCGCCCACTTTTAATGGCACTGTCTTGAGGCGCAAAGGGGCAGAGGCTAGGAGATTGCCTTTTCGGAATACGCTTTGTTTTGCATGTGCATGAGCTAAGTGAATCTCGAGACTGGCACTAGCTCTGGCTCTGGCCTGGCTCTGGGACTGGGACTAGTACAGGGACTGGGGCTAGGCAAGACAACAAGGTTGACATTAGCGTGCTTGGCGCACAACGAAACCCAATTAGAAACGAGAAATACGACACCAAAGTGAGGCGACGAAACAACATGAAAATGGAGCTAGCTCCGCTCCCTCTTAGTTGGCCCAAGGATGCTGCCAGGACGCCGTTTGGACCGTGTGCGCAGAGGCCAACAATGAAGCGTGTAATTACAAGCGTAAACGGTGGCCCAATACGCAACGGTGGGTGATGGGTGGTGGGCGGTAGCCTTGCTTCGTGTCAGGCCAAAAATCTCACATACTCACGCGCGCGAAAAAGACGACAACCATTTTTTGAAAAGGGTTGCGACTGAGTTATGGCGCCGGGTGGGTTGAAGGTGCTGTACACGAGTGAGCGCCTCGCAACGCATAATTACTTTACAAGTTCATTATAAAACATCATAAATCTATAAAAGAACGCTTGGTGGGGGCTGCAGCGCGGCGCTCGAATACAATTTTGAACTTTGGCACTTTCCTTTGGCCCATTGTCGCAGCGGTGAATTGCGAGCATTTCTGAGAGGTGGGCACCAGTGAAAAACAATAGCAAGTAATTCACTTGCGAAAATGTTATTGATTGCGAAACACATGAAACACGATGACAAAAGTGCGCAGACAGCAACAACTGCGGCACTGTAACGAACAGTGGAACAAATGCAAGCACACTATCGAGCACAGTGGGTAAGAAAGCGGTACTTTATTATAATTTAATATATATATATATATATAATTAATTAATTATATATATATATATATATATATATATATATATATTAATAATTAAGTACAGAGTATAGGCGTAAATATGACAGTAAATATGATGAAAATATGTTAGCTGAAACCATTTTTAATTTCGGCTTAAAAAGTAATATATAATTATAATCAGAATAAGAATTTGAATCGAATAAAAATTCGATATTTGTACATATATTTTGCATCAGCTAATTTATTTTATGAGAATATCAAAAGTTACACGACTTTGCTACACGGTGCTTTTTGGCCCTCCAGAGCTGTTTTTTGTTGATTTTGCGCAAAAGCAATTTGAGCATAAATCTTCTAAACGACAAACTCGCCTGCACTCACACACACGCACACACACTCACACAGTAGTCAATGTGGACTGAAACTTGTGAAAATGGACGGGATAAAAATGGGTGGGTATACGGACTAGGAATAGGAACCGGTTCCAGTAGCAAGTGGAATATGAACGCTGCAGCCTTCGAAATTAACTGCTAGTTTCACACGTTCTAGCAGCCAAGAAAGAGAAGGGCAAAGGGCAGCAGGCAGAGCTCGAGTTGAAAAAGTCGCGTAAGCCAGAAAAAAGTAGAGGAAAAGACCTGAAAGAAATGTTGCAGTAAACTTTCACTTTTGCACAGAGCAACAGCAGAAACAATGAAAATAAAAGCTGAAAAACGGAGAAGAAATGTTTGGCTTTTGCCAGGGAGCAGCTGCTCTGAACCCGTAACAAATACCCTCTCAACCTACCCCCCCCCCCTCTCACTCCCCTCTTAATCTTCTCCCTTCCCAGAACTATTTCTCTGTGGCTCTCCCACACAGTTGAGCCATAAGTTTGTCGTTTAGTTTTTGGATGGAAAATAAAAATAAAACTTCAAGTGCCAATTATGTGTGAAATTCCGACACTTTTAGCTTGTTTACTTTTATGCGCTCTTAATGAAGTTGCACTTGCCACACAAACACACACACACACATACTTAGGCACTTACACACATGCCAACTGTGTAATACGAGCAAAGGTGTTGCAACTCTTAGGGAATTTTAAGCTAATTATATGGCTTGTATGAAATTGAACGCCTCAAAAAATCTCTCTGGGCCAAGTGAAGCATCTGAAAAGCTCGAATGTGGCCATATCGAAGGGTGCTGCTGTGCAATTGGCCGCCACAGCTGGCAGCACCATTGAAAAAGCAATTAAAAACGCATTCGATGCGATTCCCTGAAACGATAAACAAGGCAGCAACAAAAAAAAACCGAATAACTGCGACAGCAAAACGGCAGCCAGTTAAGCGAGTGGGCGTGTCAAATCAGTGGGGCGCTCTCAAATGCAATTAAAAGATACAGATACCGAATGTATCTCAAAGATTGCCTGCGTGCAGGCTGAGCGCCTGCCCGCTCGGCGGCCCAGTCCATAAATAATCTACATCTGCCGCTTATCAGCTCTAGCCGCCATTTTGTTGCACAGTATAATTTATGATTTGACACTTGCGTTGATTTTTATTGGGCAACAACATTTGAAGAGCCTGCGGAAATGTTGCACATTTCCGTTTCTAGTTTCGACTCGCAGCTCCATAACTTTCCGCGATAGTCATCAAAAGTTCTCGATTACGTCAGAGCAGAATTTTTTTTATTGTATTTTTGGGTTTTAGTTTTTGTCTAATGAACTCTGAAATTGAAAATATATCGCTGGCAAAACTCTGGCCACTGGCCACTGGCCACATCACCATCAACATCATCATCATCGTCTTTTCCAGGCAGCTTCCGCTTGCCCCCTTGGCTCATCCTTTGCAGCTGCTGCTGCTGATGCTGATGCTGATGGTGCCCCACGATATGGAACAGCTTGACATCGTGCCACTTATTTATTTATTTATAATGTCGACATCGACTTTGGTCTTGGATTTGGCGCTTGCTGCCTGCTGCTGAATAACTTCATTTGGTAGTCGCGTCTTCTCTCAAAATGCTTTTGGTTGTGCTTCGCATTTTGGAGCTGTTAAGAGTTTCTTGTATCCGTAGATGTATCTCGGCGCATCCCGCCAGCTGTTGTCCGTTCATGGAACCGAGCCAAAATAGAGTCGTTGATTATTTAAATGAAGGCACGACAGAAGAAGGCGTTCCACATAGTCACACATGCCCATCTATCTCTATCTATTTCTATATCTCTTGTATCAGTATCTGTATCTTTGTCTATGGAAATATGGAAATGGCGTGTTGCGTGTTCAAATTGTGTTTCAATTTTTTTTCTTGTTTTCTATTTCTTGTATTTTGTTAGGGCGTTCACGGCTCCCATTAATTGAGCTATTAAGATAAGCCCGCAGCGCTTTTTGTTCAGCTTCAACGCTTCGAAGCGACTGGGTCAGTCGTCATCTGGAGCGTCAGTCAGCCAATGATGGAATTATTATACAATCCAACACAATATAAAGCTACATATTCAAGCAGGGACAATAAATTTGTGATGTATTCATTGTCTTTTCAAATGTTGTTTTAATTGCCGTGACATGGCGGCCAATTCATTTCGGGTCTGGTTTCGGTTCCGCATATAACATGAAAGTGAAACCAACAACTTGATGGAAAAATTTATAACATCCGACCTCCAGCACTCAGTCATGCGTGAATTTGATTAAAACCATTTTCAAGATGAACTCAAGACATTGAATTGAAGCTAAGCTTTTGATTCAAGTTTTGCACTGTGTTTGTTTCACGAGTATCTAAATTATAAATCGTAGCTTAGTAGCTGGTTTTATTTCGTTAGCTTAAAATTAAAATTGTTTATTTTGATTGTTTTTATTTGTAATATTTATATTAATATTTTTATTATTATTATTATAATTAGTATCATTATTATAATTGTTATTATTATTATTATTATTATTATTATTATTATTACTATTATTATTATTATTCTTATTATTATTATTATTATTATTACTATTTTTGTTATTATTATTATTCTTATTATTATTATTATTATTATTATTATTATTATTATTATTATTATTATTATTATTATTATTATTATTATTATTATTATTATTATTGAGGCTTACAATGTCAAATATGTTGACCGCATGTCAACACTTGTGAACAGGCCTCGAAGACTCTGGAAAAGGTTCGCCGTGCTCGGATGTTAATAAAGCGAAATTTGGCCCTCCATTTCCTTAGAGATTATAGGATATAAGTAGTTATAGTTATTGTTATTTTATTTGTTATTTTAAAAAGCTCATAAATCTAAAGTACGTTTTTAGCAGATAAACTAGTCTCATTTATACTATTGACTGCCCTTGCTTACTCCTTATCAATCTCGCTATCTTTTCCCTCTTCCCCTCTCTTTTTCACCTCAATTTTTGTTTGCATCGTTTTCTCATAACGAACTTTATTAAATTGCAGTACCGTAAGAGCTTCGACGCATAACTCAACACTAAATGCAGGGCTGCTCTTCTCTTCCGTGGACCCTGCCCTGTCCCTGCCTCTGCTCCTGCTCCTGTCTGCACCGCTGATCGCTGCTCACTGATCACTCGTTGCCGTGGCTGTGCGCAAAGGAAGCTACCTGTTGCAACGGCAGCTCTGCCAATGAATTATTTTAATGACGAGCAAAATGTCCGTCTGACCAAGTACTTGTCCGTGTCCTGCGCATGCGTGAGCACCAGTTGCCGCCATGCCGTAAAAACCAGTTTCGGCTGCATTTCCCCCACCCTTGCCACAGCTCACCACAAAGCGGCTCATCAGGCGGCCATTAAGCGTTGCGCTTGCACCAAAAAAAAAAAAATATATATATATATAAACAAAAAAATGCGTGAGCTACAGTTGCCCCCAAAAAGAGCTGCAAGCCCGTTCTTTAAGCTGATTTTATCGAGTCAGCAATTTCACCAGCGAATTGAAGCATTGGAGCAGCGGACCTCGTATCACAGCAGGCCCCATCGACAAAGTGAATTTTCGAGCCACAATTATGTTGAGTTTCGGATAATTTTGGAAGGCTGTGCGCACTTTTATGCTCATGTGTGCACGCTTAATCATCCTTGGCACATCATTGTGGGCTCATGAGAATGGGAACAGACAGAGGCGGAATTGGGCATGGGCATGACCATGGATTTGGGGCTTGGCAATCGGTGGCTTTCAAGTGCAGTTTTGCAGCTAAGGCATAAATCGCAAAACTCAAACAAAGTCAATTACCAAAGTGTCACCAGAAGCACTCCGACTCCCCCTAGAAAGGCAGCTATGCGTGTGTGTGTGTGTGCAATTAAAATCTGATTGCCTGCTACTGTTGCAAGGATATGAGTTGGTGAAAAATAGAAACTCCGACTGTTTGTCTGCGCATATCCGCAAGATGCAATTTGAAGGTGCGTGTGTGTGTGTGTGTGAGTGTGTGTGCAGCTGTGCACACCCAAAACGTGTAGCTCAAAATTTGAAAACCACACGCACACACACACTGAGAGAGACTGCAGCGGGCACAGATACAGATGCCGGCATTGTGTATCTCGAAGATTGCGTTCGTGTTCGCAATTGCAACTCAATTGCGCATTTGCCACCACAAACATCAATATTCAGGAGGGAGACATTGGCATAGGCATAGACCATAATCACGTCTGAGGAAACAGTGGCTGTGCCGCGCCCTACCACTCCCCCCAGAAACACACCCGCGTCCACGCGTTGTCTATACGCACTAGAGAATCGCACTCCCTGCGGCCAATTTAATTGACAGATTTAGTGCGCCTCGATTGGCAGTGCGGAAAATTAGTTTTCTGTCTCGCAATCAACCTTCGGTTTGATTTTCTGCGGCTTTTGTGCGTCTCTCTGGCGCATTTAATTGTTTTATCGACACTCTCGAGTAGCCGAAATTCAGCATACATATATAAATACATATATATATACATATATATATGCATGTAAAAGCGTGTAGGTTGCCTTGCCCCCCGGACGTCATAAGGTGGAAACACGCCTACGAGCAACACGCACGAAAATAGATTTAATTAAATTGCGAACAAAATGCGTGCGTCGTAGTAATCGGGGTAAGACAAAGGCGACAAAGGAAGCGGGCGGGAGGGTGGTCTGGTAGGAAAGCCATCATACACTCAATTAATCGATTTTGTATGGATTGTCCATGCATGTGTGTGTGTGCGTATGTGTGCGAGAGAGACCTTGGCAGAAAAGGGTTCCTGTCAAACAATTTCCGGTTGAGCGACTTCCGAAAAGCTTTTGCGACTCAGCATATATCAGCCTGAGCCTGTTGAACTGAAATAAAGAGCTTTGAGATTTATGCGAATTCTATTGAAATTGTTTATTAATTTATATTTGATGTGGATTAAATGATTCGACGAATCAATGCTATCAAAATAATTTTAAAAGTTTGTTGAATTAAGAAATCATATATTGACAAATACACGCTTAAACCATGATACATATAATTTTCCTAAAAAAAATACAATAATATATTATGATGCTTTTCAAATGAACTGCCAACTAACTGCAGATCATATATTTATTTATATTTTCCTAAGAATCAAAAACAAATACCCTTTAAAGTTGCGTCTAGGGTCTGCATAAGATCTAATTATAAAAATCTGAGAGCTAAATATTTTCAACGACTGTTTTCGACAGTTTTTAAAAATATCTCAGATCACAATCGTATATTCCCGAATTACTTTGTCTGCGCCGTCACCCCTTTTCCAGCTAAGCGATTGTAATTCCAGCGAATTACAAACAAAATTGTTGCCTTATTATCAAAGTGCTCTTAGACTTTGGTCATGTGCATTGGGACGTGTTCCGCGATGGATTCTTCTCACTTCTGGCCCAGTGGCGGGCGCGTGCGTGACAATTTTATGTGCCAGCAAAGGCAACAGCGACGACAAAACAAAACATAAATTAGAGCACGCTTGAAGGAGTGTGGGAGCGAGATAGGGAGGTATCTGAGGTAGCGTTTAGGGAAGCCATTGGAACTGGAACTGGCAAGTTGGGCCGAAATCGAATTAAATATAAGTAGTTTCTGTTGCCTGCCAGCCACAAGTATATAACTGTGTATAGCACACACATGCGCACTGCTGGTGCGTGTATCTGTGCCCGTTTCTCCACATGTATTTGTATCTGTATCTGTAGCTGTGTATCTGTGTATATAAATAGTTATAATAGAAGCATAGATCACACGATGCGCCGCATGCAACATGGAGTCACCGTCACCTGGAGATTTATTGGCAACGCCCTGGCCAGGGGTGAGTCAGTATGAGACAGAGACAGAGACAGAGACAGAGACAGAGAGAAAGAGAGAGGCAGAGCGGGAGAGTGAGTGTGATGCAGCCACTGTTTGTGGCAGTTGGCCAAAGACGCGGGTTTGTTTTTGTTTTTCTTTTTTTTTTTTTTTTGAAAAGGGGGGGCTTGGTTCAAAGTTCGCTGTAAAGGCAAACACGTAAGCTGTCAAAACTTTAAATCCCGCAGGAATTTAAGTTAAAAAATACAACACGTACTAGGCACCCGGGCGCAGCTGCTACACAGCAAGTAGGTCCCTTCCCCTTCCGCTCCCGCTCCCGCTTTCTACGCCCAAATAAAAACGAATATCAGCCATCAGCAGCGTAGACAGAACCTTGAAAATGTATCTCAAAGGTTGGGCGGGGGCAAAAAGAGATATACGAGTGTGCTCAAAAGATTCCAGTATACCTCCGCCCTACACCCCTCCTTCCTGCCTTCCAATTTGCCCATCCTATTTAATGCTCGCACTCGTCTAAATAATCTAAAAAAATTTCGCGCCTTGCCATAGCAAGTTTTATTGTCTAGTTAAAGCCCTTCCGCTCCCCTCCCCCTGCTGCTGCAAATACCAGCATTTAAATTATGTACTTAGAAATACACAAAAATGCTCCGAAAGTCTACAAAAGAAAATGGCGCGACGCAGCAGGAGATGTGGCAGCAGCAGCAGCAGAAGAAGAAAAAGAAGAGCATGGCAGCAAAATGAATTTCGCACTTTTTCGCATAATAAATTTAAAACTTGGCCAACACTGGAGAAAAAAAGTGAGCCCCGCAAAAAAATAAGCCAAAGTATAAAAAAAGTGGACGCAAACTTTGGTAAAAAGTTTATTTTTGCATATATATATGTATATATATATATATATATGTATCTGTGTATAGCGGGCAGGGTAAGGGGGACTATGCTGCGGCAGGCGCGTGACAAATTCCATTTAAAATTGTTGAGCTCAACTCACGTACTAGCGGGAACCGAGTCGGGAGACGCCTTCTTGCCAGTTGCCTCCTAAATAAAATGAAACTTTTGCAAACCTCAACGTGATGTATTCCACTGGCACAGGACATGCGCTAGGACTAAGCGCAGCCTCCGTGCGTGCGAGTGAGCCAGCGCGAGTAAGTGTGAAAGAGGCTGTTCACTAGGGAGGGGGCGGAGTGCGGCAATACCCGAGTCAAGCGCTGAGACTTAAGTTAATCAGCAAACAGGTTTAGTGCTAAATAAATTTATTTATGCATTTACGGGTTGCCATTTTATTTGTATTATTTGCATTTTAAGAAAAGGAAGGGTGGAGCTCGGGGGCCGAACGAATAAATTGGAATTGCAAAACTCTGGCATTAAGAAGAAGAAGCCCAATGAAAACTTAAACAAGAAACTGTTTGGACTAGTAATAAATAGCACGATTCCTTTATTGGGCTAATCAATTCAATAAGCTTATCAGAAATATTGGAAAAATACTATTTCTTCAGTTAATAATAAATATCACGTATTTTACGCATGAAACACAAGAATTTGACAAATTATTTGAAAAAAAAAAAAATATTTTGAATAATGTTTACATGCTAAATTTCTTACACAAAAAAAAAAAAAATACAAGTAAAACAAATAAAACAAAAATATTTCGTTTTTTAAATGAAAATAATAAAATAATTTGAATAAATTAGAATCAAATTTAGAATTTCAATTTTGAATTCTTTTTAAGTATATAACATAATTTATATTATAAGCATAAATATAATACAAAATATTTACAACCACAAATCTATTTTAACAAATCTATAAAAATAAATAAATACATTAATAATGCAATCGCTCTGCTCTATACATAGTAGTGCCATATTCTTCGAAAATATGCAGTTTTTTTTTACAAATTAATGAACTTATATTATTACGTCTTTCGATACCAAAACCTCAATCTGAAAGCCTTTCCGATTTTTCGATATATAAAATATATGAAATGCACAAAAGTTGTATATTTTGTAAGAATTTCGCGCTGTTTGTAATTAAATAAATGTTATATGCGAATGTTTTCATAAATAAATAACAAAATTATATTGTATAAATTTACCTATCATGGTATATGCATTCGTCTGAACGTATAAGCAGATAATTTCTTTGTTGCATGGTGGAAATTTATTTTCATATCGTTTTTATTGTCTATAAAATTTTCTCGCCATTTATTTAACGTGTGTCTGGGCGCATGCACACACGCACATGCATACATACATGCACACATACATACAGACTCCAATGCTGGAATACTTGTTCGGGTAAATGTGAAAGATAAATGCGTTTTCACTTTATGACTTTCGTGCCGGCATAAATTTGTTAATACCTTTAGGCCAAATTTATAACATAATAAATGCTCATAATATTTAACTTAACATTTTGCCAGGCCAGGCCAGGCCAGGGCTGACGGCGGCCCAGACTCAAACTGCGAGAGCCGCCCCAATAAAATGCGAAAGTTACTTAACATTGTCCATTGGCAACTGGCCACAGTGCAGTCGGGCAATGGAGGGGCAATGGAGGGGGGCGTGTGTGATAAAATCTCTCCAGCTCTTGTGCTCTTGTGATTGTGCATAATGCAGTCGAGAATGCGTGTGTGTGTGTGTGTGTGCACATAAAATTGAGTTATTGCACTTGAGGCAAATTAAACTTCATAAATATTTAAAATCAGAGATTAACACGGCAGAATAGCACAGCCTACTGAGATAGACAGACAGAGAGCGAGAGAGAGAGAGAGAGAGAGAGAGAGAGAATTGTTAAAGTGCAGTCACATTCCATGCTGCTGTTGTCGACTCTTGTGACTTGGCCAATTAAAGTAGCATTACAATGGCATAACTGCAATTTAAGTGGCACACGGCACAACGTCACTGAAAGGCTGCCAGTCAGCATATGGTACGTGCAACGTGCAACGTGCAGCATGCAACACGACTGACAGCAGCCTGAACCGCGGCGGCACAGCAGCAAACGTTCAATTTAAAGTAACGATCTCTGTGCCAACAGATACAGATACAGCCGCAGCTTCAAGCTACAAGCCAACAGGCAACTGCCAATGGCAATAAAATGAAATGTATTTTTTTTTTTGTAGTATTTGTTTTTTGGTTTCTTGTTGCCTGCCTACGTCAAAATGTTGCTGATCGTTGCTGAAAAATTTATATTTATGTTTTCGCAAAGACAAAAACGCAAAAAAAAAAGAAAACGAACGATTTCTGTAGCAAATTTGGCAAATGATTTTTCAATTTAATATGCTTGTTGAAATGTTTATAAACGATCCAAATGAGGCAATTGAACCCACACTCGCTGTCCTGCTATGTCAATGTATTTGCATACCCAGTCCCTGCTAAAGTCACCAGCTGCAAATAGTATTAAGACATTTGATTAAGACTTCATCTGGGAACAATTGCAGGTGAAAGCTTAAGTCGCCTTGCAGACATACCTATGCAGCATCTTAATCTTGTGTTAAATGCCATTTACGGCTATATTTGCTGTAGCTTAACTAATGTTTAAACTTTCTTCTCGCCAAACAGGCACAAATGGTCTGAGGAGACGCGGCCGACAGACATACACCCGCTACCAGACGCTCGAGCTGGAGAAGGAGTTCCACACGAATCACTATCTGACCCGCAGACGGAGAATCGAGATGGCGCACGCGCTGTGCTTGACGGAGCGACAGATCAAGATCTGGTTCCAGAATCGACGAATGAAGTTGAAAAAGGAGATCCAGGCGATCAAGGAACTCAACGAGCAGGAGAAACAGGCGCAGGCGCAGAAGGCAGCGGCGGCAGCGGCCGCGGCGGCCGCCGTCCAGGGCGGGCATTTAGATCAGAATTAGAATCAATTCAGCAAAAACAAAAAACAAAAAGAAAATTATTGTAACAAATAAACCCTTTACTTAACTTAAATTAATAATTGCATATATAAATTAATAATATTGATATTGTATGGTACCATAAAAGAACTATTTCAAATTGTTTGAAAAGCAACCGAAAATACGTAAAGCGAACAGCAACAAAAATTACAAATAAATTTCGTAGACACTAAGAA
Organism: Drosophila novamexicana; assembly: GCF_003285875.2. Classification (NCBI taxonomy): domain Eukaryota; kingdom Metazoa; phylum Arthropoda; class Insecta; order Diptera; family Drosophilidae; genus Drosophila; species Drosophila novamexicana. The sequence continues at coordinate 810,119 of NW_020824835.1, forward strand.
AATGAAGAACTCTAAAAGTAGTTGACAGAACACAGATCTACTTACCTAGATACATACATACATACGTATATTTATGCATACGAATACAAAATACAAATTTTCATATAAAGTTCCACAAGAAATGATCTTCGTAAACTATTTGAAAATTGTTTGCCCGCGTAAGATTTTTGTTTTAAAACGAGCAAAATTTATTTTTCAAATATTCTGTTCAAATGTTGTTTTCCACCAGTGTCGCCCCGCAACCCGCACCCTGCCCTGCCCTGATCCACACAAAAAAACCCCTTTGTTGCTTACTGCTATGTTTAAATTATTTTGTTCGAATAAAGTTACAAATAAAAAATATAAAAAAAAATACTCATATAAAATGTTAAAAGGTAAAATTTAAATTCTGTTGATATGAATTTTTGTAAGGCGCGTTTTTAAACCAATTAAAAACAAAACAAAAAAAAAAGGAAAACACAAAAACAAACATTACTTAAAAACAAAACTATTGAAAATTTAACTTAAATATAAATAGAATTCGTTAGCAAAGTAAAAGTATATTACAAAAACAAAAAGAGAATAATAGAAAACTAAAAAACAAAAAAAAAAAGAATTATTATAATAAAAAAATGTGTATAGTTCATGCTTAAACTTAATGCAATTTTAGTTAACTCTGTTTAATTTTAAATTAATTTGTTTAGTTTTCGTCTTAGGCTTTTTAAGCGTGCAACAACAACAACGCCACACAACACAAACATCAACAAAAATAAACGTGAAGCTGTTTTCTTTAAATAATTTTTAAAGTTTTTAAACTAAATTAAATCCTATTTTTATTATGTTTAGTTTAATGAAAAGCGTTTATGAGATTATCTGACAACAACAAGCAGAAAAACAAAAACTTTGCTTCGGCAAAACGAATAAATTATTGGTTTTGAAAAAATCTAAAAAAAAAAAAAAACAAACGAAAATTAAAGAAAAACGAATGAATTAATTGTGTTATTATTTTAGTTACGATTTTTGTTGTTTCGTTTTGTCTTCATATAAAATAAGAGCTTAGAGTTCTTTCGGAAATCAGCGGGTCGCACTTGCGATCCGCGTTTGTTGTGCATGCGAAATTGCTTTTGATCTCGTTTCGTTAATTGTTCGTAAGTTGAATGCTATGATAGAGATGATAACCATACCGATAACATTATCGTTATCGAAAGCTATCGATATCTTTCGGCCAAGCAGCGAGCTGTGCTCGATGCGACCTCCGAGTTGATATTCTTTTCAGTTCGATTCACTTAAGGGCTAACCAAGCAACCTTCACATGATGTATACGTAACTAGCGCATAAGGTTTAACAGATAAATATATATATATATATATATACATATACATAAATCTCAAAATATATATATACATATATATATATTTATATTTGTGTATTTTACATGAAAATCGAGTATAAATGAACAACAATAAGAGAATATTTGCAACAAACGAAAGTACGTAAGAGATAAGTTAAATGTTATAGATTTTAAATGCAAACAAAATGAAACATATACGTAAACAACAAAACAAAGAAGCGTGGAGTACGTGGCCAAGAGAGCTCCCCTCCCCCTAAAAAAAAAGAAGCTAAAAATACAATATCTAATGATTTAAATGTGAATTGTCGTAGCAACGGATATACGTAAAAATGAAACGGAGCGCGTCGGCGTTAGAATTTATTGCATTCTACAAACTTACCTACTACTTACTTATGTAATACATATGTATGTGTGTATATGTGCATGTGTACGTACGTGTATTAATAAAAGGCTACATTACGATTATTGTACATTCTTGTGGCTTTCTTAATTTATCTTACCCCTGACAGCCTCATCACCTAATTGACATTAATAATGTTTTTCTATTCCTTAACACTCATGTATAAACGAAGCCCAAAAAAAAAAAAAAAAACCCGTCATGCGTACAGAAATGAACAAACATGCAAAATACTGTCATTTTGTGTAGGGTAGACAAATCGTTTATGCTCGTATGCTATGTAATTTTTAATTTAACGCCATTCTATGTTAGAGCCGTAAGCTGTAAATTATCAATATAAACTATACGTACTATAAATAAAAGGCAAAAAACCAGTGAGAGTGTGGTAAATAAAAATAAAGCGAATAAAAATTTGAACTAAAATCTCAAAACAAAAGTCGAACTTTTAAAGCGGAATCATGGAGGGCGCCCGTTGGCAGCGCCACCTGGGTCTTAATATGCGCAGTGGTGACCAAGCTGACAGAAAGCTGACTGCCACGAATGTCCCGCACTGTTAGTTTGGCTATCGACTGACAGAGGGCGCCAGATTGTTCGCTCTAATCACCCTGTACCTGCCCATCGCTAGCATTCATCGTTTAGTCTTGGACACACAAATAGGACATATCGATAACGAGCACACTTTAAGATACGATTTAGGATTCTGTATCCAAGTCTCGCAGATAAATTTAAATTCGTATCAATTTGCAATATTTTTAATTTAAAACGCAATAAGTTTTCATAGGGAAAAGAGAATGTTCCGTTAGAATAGCAAGTGTTTTAAGGGTTTTATAACGTATTCCATTAATTAATTTGCATGTACTTGGCCATGCAGATGTATTTTTCTTACGTATTCATTGATTATTAACTAAATATACTAAATAAAGATTTCCATAAATTGTTTATTTATTTTTAATCATTCAACATTCCCTTAAGCATTTAAAGAGCAGGAATCCACTCTCTAAAATCTGATGTTCTTTCAGTTTGCGCTCTTAAAACTCGTTTCAGCATTTCACAGTTCCAGTTTAATACTCTTGCAGAGTAAGCGTACAGTATTTTTGCGGGAAATGTGAATCATGTGAGAACGACTTGGTTAAATATATTAAAGCCATCTATTTTCGAGTGACATATTTTAAAGATGGACCATACAAACATCTCAGTACATATCAAAGCTAACTTGAGCGCAATTAATGTTTTAGGGTATTAAGAGTTCGACGCGTTGCAAATTTTTTCATGCATATCAAACGCTGTTTTAATATTTTTCAAGCCAGTTCTGTTTGTGCTGTCGATCGGCGCGATCGTAATTGCTTCCTGATAGCACAATCATCTTAATTAAAAGTCGGATTAATAAATACTGTAAGGAATACAGATGAGTGCACGCATATAATTGTAATCTTTTTAAAACTAAAATAGTGAATATGCTATTGAAATATTTCAAGTCACATTTGTTCAGCATCTGCGTGATTTGCTTGGGCTTTGGCGCAAGTAAGTAGAGTATAGAATGGTAATAAGAATATCAAAGTCTAAAAATAAATGCCCAATGAAAACACAACTGCACACAACACACATGCATACATACACACACACACACTGTATGTGCACAGTCGTTGCATATCAGGCATGCCAATGTTAATATGAATTTGAGTTAGTATTTGTGATCGTGAGAGCCGTTGCCGTAAACTTGATTTGAGCCAGCATTAAAAGAATCAAAGAGAGGGAGAGAGAGAGAGAGTTCGCTTTACAATTTTTGCTCTCTGTTATTGTTTTTGCTTTTGCTGTGCTATCGATGAGAGGCTCATCTCACAGGTAGATAAGAACAAACCTAACTTGAGTAAAGTAAACAGTACGCGACCGATTTGACAAACTTATTGGCCTATAACCAAATTAAGTTTATTGTTAAAAAATATAAAAGTGTACGTACAAATATACATAGATATGTTTGTTCTCTATATATATACCATTTACATGCGCATATATATATATATACAATATGTAACTATATATGTATATATGTATATATTTAACATATGTGTATACATATATATATATATATATGAATATACAGTGGTCGACATATTTATTTTGATGTATTCTTTTGAATATTGGATAAAAAAAATTTCTTAAAAAATTAAATTAAAATATATAATTATTTGCCTCTATGTTTACTATATACATAGAATATATATAAACACTGACCTGTGGATCGGTCTAATAATGCATTTTGCAATAGATAATTGTTTTCAAATTCAGTATTTTCATTTTCGAGCTGTCTTTTTTTTCAATTCAATCTGTTTTATTATGCGCTGGGATTGATCAGCGCCTTCTGATCTCTACCAAGCGAAAGACAGTGAAAGAAGGGTATAGCCACAGTGTTTTGTAGCTTATATAAGTAGTATTTACATTGAGTGCTATTGACAATGACGGGTTTTTATAGTAAAGGGAATTGAAGATATAAAGATTTAATTTAGAGTAATTCGCCTTGTTGTTAGGTCGCAGGGCTCGCAGCAGTTTTTCGTCGTAGCGGCTGATGATCTCCTTTGTTGTCGAATGCTGTTTCTACAATTTAATTGAATAAGGAATATTTTTACTAGCTTGGTTTAAATAATTTAGTTCAACATTTGTGTAGGGTATCGAAAGCAAGAAATTTGACTTGCAACTGATTTTAGAGTTTTTTGGCTTATCAAGATTTTCGAGCACACTTTTTGTTTTTATTATATTTTTTACTTTTGTATATAAAGCGCTCATGCTAACTTTCTCTATGCCAAATAGGAGCAGTTTATGGGGCCTGCGGCCCCACCAAATTCGAGTGCGATAATGGCAGCTGCATATCGAAGTTCGATGCGTGTGACGGCGTCAAGAACTGCCCAGATGGGTCGGACGAGACGGGTCAGGCGTGTGTCTCGCACCGAAAGCATTGCAGCAAGCCCTACTTCCAGTGCAGCTACGGGGCATGTGTGATCGGCACGGCGCCCTGCAATGGGAAAAATGAGTGCGCAGATGGATCGGATGAGACGGTGCTGCGATGTGGCACCGATGACGATATACGGGCGTTCGATAAACTCCATCAGGGCAACTGTCAGTGAGTGCTTAGTGGTTGAAATAGTGGTTCGATTGGCCAGATAAAAGCATCGGTTTCGATTTCTAGGAGCAACGAAATCAAGTGCCTCTCTGGCATATGCATTGATAAGAGCAAGTATCTGTGCGATGGCAAGGATGACTGTGGAGACGGCAATGGCTTTGACGAGTCGGTTATGATGTGCGGACACATCGAGTGCCCGGGCTATGCGTTCAAATGCGCCAGTGGCGGCTGCATTTCCAACCAGTTGACTTGCAATGGCAAGACCGACTGCTTTGATGGGTCCGACGAGGCGCCATTGTTGTGCAATACAACCGGAAAGCCCTCAGAACAGCCGTTGGTGGAGCCTACGGATCAGCTGGGTTGCCCACTGCCGTTTGGTGATGAACAGCCCATACTGAAGGATCATCATGGCACCTATCTGACGCCACCTATTATCAGGGCGACCGTCTACTTCTCTTGCAATCCCGGCTACGTGCTGGAGGGCGCCGAGAGCAGCCACTGCGCCAATCGCAAGTGGAGTCTTCCCATTGTGCCAAAATGCGTGAGTGAGTAAATGAGGGCAACAATTGCTGGACAGGACCTGATCTTTATAGCTAATGGTACTTATTCTTGGCTTTCAGAATACTGCGATTCCTTGCGTAACTCGAGCGGCCACTCCAATAACCTGTTCAGCGGCTATTCCACAAGGGCGACGTGTATTTATAACGGGCAGCAGGTTAATTGCGGTGAACGCTACCATCCACCTGGCACCGAGGTGAAGTTCGTCTGCGCCACCGGCTTCCAAACGCTCAGGACTACGCTGCCTGATATCAAGTGTCTGCCCAGCGGCCACTGGAGCCGTGAGCGGGAGCGCTGCGATCAGGAGTGCGGACAGATTGCGACACCCATCAAGCAATTCTCGGCCTTTGGCTACTCCGTCAACAACACGGTGGTGCCCTGGCACGTCGGCCTCTACGTCTTGCTCAACGAGAAGGTCTACAATTTCATCTGCGGCGGCACCCTGCTCACTCCCGACTTGGTCATCACGGCCGCCCATTGTGTGTACAGCGCGGTGTCTGAGCAAACCTACAGTTTCGAAACATTTAGCGTGGTTGCCGCTAAGCTCTATAGGGGGTACGATGATGTCACCAACGAGGATCGCAAACGGGACGTGAAGGACATTAAAGTGGCACCGTAAGTGTTGGATTTTTACTTTTATTAAAAGAGCTACCGATTTTTCGAAAGTGTTTTATTCAAGTGATCCTGCCGAGATTTATCCAAGCATTCATTGGATTCTATCATTATAAATTGGTTGAGAAAAGCAGATCCCATAGACTCCTGTTCTAACCTAAACCAACTGAAGACATTTTAGTAATGGAGTTCATCTAGTCATTTTATTCATTTTATTTTTTTTAACACTCTGAACCCATTAAAAATAGGTAAGAAGAGTTTAATGTATTCCGCAAATGTATGTAATAGGCAGACGAAGGCATTTCCATACAATATGTATATACTTGATGAGTACAAAGAACTGAGTCGATCTAGACATGTCCGTCTGAAGGTCTGCTGTCAATCCATCTATGTGACCGATGGTCGACATTTAAAATTCGGTGACTCTAGGCAATAAAACCAAAGAGTTTTGCTTAGAAAACAGAATTTCTATATCGATTCTTATTGATTGCTTGGAATCGGGGCAAGATATCGATCATCGGAAACAATCTCGCACTGCGCATGCACAAGGAGGACCTACTTGCATGCACGTTCAAGACTCTAACTCTCATAGATCCCGAGATCGACGCATTATACACACGGTCAGTCGGAGCGACGGATGGTCAAATATACGGAGATGACAAAGTCGAATGGGTTATTGATGCTGATCAAGTATATATATACTTTATGGGGTCGGATATGCTTTAGATATTACATATATTACATTTCAGGATACAAATATATTCTTAGGGCTAGGGTATTAAGAAACATTTAAATTGGAATATATTTATTACGGTATTATTAGAGTATAGTTTATATTTTAATGTAATAAAATATTTATTTTTACTTACCCTGCAATATTCCGATTAACCTGATATAATGCATTTATACAGCCGCTACAAGGGGCGTGAGGACAATTTCCGCGACGATTTGGCGCTCATCGTACTGAAAGAGCCCTACCAGCTGAGCAATGTCATTCGGCCGGTGTGCGTATACTTCTTCGACTATGCCTTGAAGGAGACCGTCAATAACGAGGTGCGTGGTCAATTTGCGGGCTGGAATTTTAAGGATAAGCGCGAGTTGCAGTTTGTGCCGGCCGAATCGAAAATGAACGCCGTCTGCGCCACCCATCTGCGGGATATAAGTCCCGATAAGTTCTGCATGTATACGCAGGGCAAGTCTCTGGCATGCCACGGCGACAGCGGAGGCGGCTTTACGGCGCAGCGAGAGACGCAGAGCTTCTCGCGGGATACGAGCCGGCACTACTTGTATGGCGTCATTAGCAGTGCCCCGAATGCGGGCCAGTGTGCCCAAAGTTTAACATTACTCACAAACATACAATATTTTGAAGATATGATCAATGATGCTCTCAAAAAGAGTATTGAATTCAGATCTTAAGTCTGCAATACTTGAATATATATAGAGATAATTTAGTTTTAATATAAACATTTTATGTTGAAATATCTAGAGAACACTCAGTGGTAGTTACTCGAAGAATAATCTACACTCTGTATTTAAAAAAAAAAAAGAAATGAGTGTTAATAAAAGTTCTGGTAGCTAGCTGCAAAAAGACAAATTTATTAATATAAATTTTATAATCTTCATTTCGAAATATAATAATATTATTCCAAATATATCTCTACCAAAAATATGTATGTAATCGTTTCATAAAATATAATTCATTTATATGTTTATGTAAAATAAAATACTTAACTATAACTGGTCTCAATCAGAATTATGAGTTATTGAATTGGCATTTTATAGCTCAAGGGTGAGCAAGAGCCTACCCTTTTTGCCAACAGCGACTTTTCTCCTAACTCTAGATTAGCAAACCCTTTTCATGAGTTTGAAGCCATAACTTCTTGAGAATTATAAGCAACAAAAAGATCTTATGGTTCGGGCTGTGCGTTAATCACCAATCAGTCAATCAGTCAGAGATAGAAAAACAGTTTTAATAATATAAATAAATATATGTTTGCAATAACGTTCTTAACTATAAATTTAGACGAATGATTATTTTATCGTAATCTAACAGAAGGGGGGAGACGAACGAAGAATAGAAAAGCAGAGATAATGAGTACTAGCTTACAATTTGTAGTGAGAATCGCGTAGTAGATCAATATTTTTAAATACGTTTCTGGTTAATTTTCAGCTCAGCTTAACATAAGCAAGCATAAAAACGATTGTAAGAGTTGAAACAATAATTGTAAGCTTAATAACTAATTATGTTTATAATACTCACCAGCTTTTTCAATGGCCTCCGCCATAGCCATAACTACTGTCTACTCCATAGTTGAATACGCTTAAGTTGATGTGTTCCCAAGCCGTTGCTGTGAAGCCGTCGTCTCCTCCATAGTTAAGGACGTCGTCTCCTCCATTGATCGAGCTGCCACTTTCTTCAATTTTGAAGCCCCCGCATCCTTCTTTGTTCAAGCTTTCGTCTCCTACTTAGTTGAAGCGACATCCTCCTTTGCTTAAGTTGCCGTCTCCTCCAATATTACAGCCGCCACCTCTTCCACTTAAAGTGAAGGCCATAGGCTTCTCATAGGACTTACTTTAATTTATGAGAATCGGGTAGAAGATAATTCCTTAAGTATAAATTCCACCCGCAAGTATGAAACAAGTAAGAGGTTCTAGTCGGGAGCTCCCGACTAGGGGATACCCTGAACCCTCTTCTTCCAACATCAAATGTATATATATATTCTATTTTAGAAGCTATATGTCAAGTTTGGTGACACTAGCTCTTATTATTTACCAAAATTGCCCAAAAAACAGGATATCGATATCGATTTTTATCGATTGCTTGGAAACGGAGTAAGGTATCGATTATCGGAAACAAACTTGATCTGCGCGGGAACTAGGAGCACTTACATCTAAAATTTCTAGCTCCTATAGGTTCTGAGATCCTTGCGTTCATACACACGGACGGACGGACAGACAGACGGACATGGCTAGATCGACTCGGCTATTGATGCTGATCAAGAATATATATAATTTATGGGGTCGGAGATGCTTCCTTCTGCCTGTTACATACATTTGGCTTTCGCACAAATACAATATACCCTTATACCCATTTTTAATGGGTCAGGGTATAAAAATCGCGCAAAACGTTTGTATGAAACTTTTTTGTTTACCATCCAATTGTCCTCATACTTAATTTCTAAGTTCTTTGCTCATATTCACTTGAGGGGTGTTTCACACTTTTCCAAAAATGTATTCCTTCTTGGTGGAAATGGGTGTCAAATATTTGGTGGGTGGCGTTTCGCGCTCAAATTAATTTCCAAGGTTTTTGTTGAACATTTATTTGAGATGTGTTTCACAAAACAAAATATCAATCGTTTTTCGCGATTTTTCCCATTTTCCAAAACCCTGTCTTGGCAGCACCTCCATCACATCAGGTAAATACAGTAAAATTTTCAGATTCCCAGCTCTTAAGGTTTGATCACCAATCAGTCGTTCAGAGGAGGAAAAACTCTTTTATATATTATTTACATATATATATATATATAAATAAATATATAATATTAATAAATAATATACATATATATATATATGTAAAATATATATGTATATTATTTATTTATTTATATTATTTTTTATTTATTAGAATTCAAATAAAGAGAGCATTTTATTGGGACAACATAAAGTATGTACATTATATATGTAAAATATGTGATCAACACTAATATGTACGTTCCTTGAATTAATGCATTTCATGGGCATTTTTTTGAATTGTTCAAATGTCCTTTTAATATCTTAATGTTTGACATTTTGCTGTTCGTGCCACTTTGTCGTGTTCTCAATATGTCATTGTTGACATTTTACTGAACATCAAAATTGTTGGGTTCATAAATTAGCAAGCCGTAGTTATACCCGCTGTCTTACTCTCTGTTTCTCAAACTATCTTTTGTGCGCTTGGAGCCATTTGGAACCACTTTTGCTGGAGCAACACCAACAACGCCAACAACGACAACTTCAAACAAATTTTAGTCCACTTCTGTTTTATGGCAAATTAATGGAGCGACATGCTGTCCATGTTCGAACCGAACTCCGCCTGTCCGCGCTGTCCACTCGAGCCTAGCAGGTGGCCTGCATTAAGGGCGGCGGTAGTTACTTCCAGCCCCAGGACGAAACTTCACTGGACCATGGCACATAGCAGACCATTCAGACAACTGCCAAGCTTTGGAGCTGCTGTTTGTTTCACACATGCCAAATGAATGAGCTTTTTTATTCTTTTTGTTGTTGCTGTCGATTTGCAGCTGTGTGGGAGTTGCTTTCTTTTGCCGAGTTTGCCATGTTGCCAGCCGGGCAAACATATTGGACATTTATTATTTTCGTGAGTGTTTTTGCTCGTCGGGTAAATTATGGTGCCACAGCCGGGTGACGGTGCGGTGAGTAAGCGGGTGGACGAGTTACCCCAGCGACGAGCACAATTGCCAGCAGTTCATTTGTTGCATTGTCGCCCCAAATGGGTTCGCATGGCTAGAACGCTTAGCTGGGCCAGATTAGATCTGCTTTTGTGCCCAGTTTTTAGATGATAATAAGCGTTAGAGTACGGGATTGGGTGAGTGGCTCCGTTGTAGTGCGAGGGAGTGTTAAATTAATAATTGCATAAATTTTACATGTGCTGTTGCATGAATTATGGGCGGCGCAGCATAAATCGCGAATAATGTGCGCACTGGCCGTGCGAATATTTATGGCTGTGACTGTAAATCATCAAACCATAAACGCACTTGCAACGCCTAGCGGTCACACGGTGGCAAATGCAATACTTTGCTCCCCCATTCGCACAGCGATTTTTTATTGAAATTACCAACCCAAGCGAACGATTTTATCATATGCGATTGGTATTCATTGGGATAAGATTGAATCTTGTTAGATAGATCTTATAGACATCAACTTGAAGTATGTAAGTATGTATTAGGGTTAGCAAGGTAATTAATTAGAAAAATAATATTATTATTGATAATAGCATTCAAGTCTAGAACAATTAGAAGCTAGAGTGTTGATTAATTAATAAGAATATTTATAAGATTTCCTTAGATCATGGAATGCATTTTAAAAAACTTTTTTCAAGCTTAATCCCATTCCAGTTGTTATCTATAAATTAACTGCATTTCATTGCCTATATTCCATTGAGTTCATGTACTGACCACAGCATTGCATTGTTTGCACAATTGTATGGAATTCACAAAAATTGACTCATGATAAATGAATGCGTAAATTTAATGAAGTCGCACAATTGTTAATATATATCTGCACAATGTTTCGTAATTAATTTAATTTTATATATTTACCGATAGCTGAAGTTTCGGTTTATATAATGGACTCATAAGAGAATTTAAACAAGTAAGAGGTTCTACTCGGGAGCTCCCGACTACGGAATACCCTGAACCCTCTTATTCCAACACAAAATAAATTTAAAAAAAAAGCTTCCCTTGGCAGGGTTTGAACTCGCAACTGACCGCATTACTTGCTGTCGACACTACTCAACTGCCACACCAACAAAAAAAAAAAAAACACTTTCCCCGGTGGGGCTTGAATGCCTCTATGCCTCTACTTAGCAGCCACACTAATAATTAAGCAGATATGAGGAAAAAAAAACTAAAATAGCATTACAGAAAAAAGTCGCAATTACCATTCTGTTAGAATACGAAACAAACGCGCATGAATGTGTGTGTGTACATGTATACACAAATTCTTGAAGTATTCGCTAGCTGTCCCACCCAATTGCGCAGTTACATATAACTTTGGTTTTTTCTTAACCGATCTTTATGAAATTTTCTACAGTATATCTTATTGTACCATACAATATTTGTGTATTCTCAAAAAGGCAATTTGCACAAATACAATATTCCCTTTTTACCCATTTTCAATGGGTTCAGGTTATAGAAATAAAAAAATGCATGGAAATCACATCTCTTGACTTGTTCAGTTATTTTCATCCGAATATTACCTGTAGAAATTGCTGAATATTATAAAATAAATGTTTTTTTTTTAAGCTGTGGACCCCTTGATTTATATATTTAAAGAAGAAAGTGCTCTAATTCATATTTAAGTTTTACGCGATACCCAGAATACTGAGAAATAAGTCACGCCTAGATCCTGCCTAAATTTTTATTATATATATATTTATATATAAATGAGCAATTCTGACGTAAGCATGAGTTATGTTTAAATATTCAAACATATAAATATATATTTAAATATATTTGAAAATATGTATTTACCCAAATATTCACATACACAAGACCAATTAGTTGATTGACAGTTTTTAGTAACAAGACAAAAGAAATAAATAAATACAGAGAAATAGGAGGGAAAGAGAGAGGGAGAGAGTGAGAAAGAGGGAGTGGGACAAAGGGTTGTGCACGATCAATAATGCATATAAACCTGTTAGTACTAATCTAATTTAAGAGAAATTCTTGGAGGGGCGCTTCTGAACTATTTGTTTTTAAAAAGTTGACGGGTGGAGAGGAGGGTATAGGATGATTTATCAACAAGTATTAGAGCACATACATAAATGTATGTACGGCTTGTGCTATACGTTCATCAGCAGTCAGTTAGGAAGTCAATCAGCAAATCCGTCAGCACCAATATTTTTATATTCCATATCATATACATGTGTGTATTTACATATATATATACAGATATATGTGCATACATACGTTCCTATATCGTGTTGGGTGGTACACTGGCAACAAATTCACCCTTTTAAAATGAAGCACTTCCGGCACAGGCGGCCATTATTCTTAATACACGCATGGAAATGAACAGAAATTCGCCCAATAAAAGTTCAATGCCATAAATTAAGAGCATCCTTGCCAGGCTGAACGGGGCTGGCTGGTGTATCTGGTGGAGCTGGGACAAGCAAACAGCTGCGGACCAGCGCTACACGATGACCAGACGGGCGGGCAGCCAAAGCTGCATTTCCTGCTGCAGTGGTGCCTGCTGCAGCCGGCAATAACGGTGTCGGTGACGGAGACGGTGTCGGTGTTGGAACTGTCCTCGGTGATGGGGACGGTGATGCTGAACGCTGTCCAGAGATATGCGATCAGTAAATACGTTTCCGTTTTGCCAGCTAATACACTTCCTATTTAGTTTTCGGGGCGCTCTGAGTCTGAGTTTGCTCCTCTTGGACGACTTTAACTCCGGGTTGGAAATTTAAATGGCCGCCAGCTGTTGATGGCTGGAGCGCTGATGGATGCCAGCTCTGCAGTGAAACAAAAATATGGAAAGTAGAAAACCCATTACTCTCAGCTGGCGCGCTGTGAACTCCACTTTGATGTTTCGAAATCATTTCGTTTTCTATACACAAATATTTAAGCAAGGAGCGCTGGCTGCAGGACCACTGCGTCGCACAGGACACGCGCTTAGATTTATGGGAGGGTGGCAGACAAAGTGTCTGCGGCTCGGCCAGCCCTCAAGAAGAACTGCAAGACAGTAGACCAACAAAGAGCGCCTGCAGCTCGCCAGTTGTGTTAAGCCAAGCCAAAGAAAACCAAAAATAAAGCAAAATGTTGTCAGTCCAGAGATGTGAAACTTGGCCAAGTCAAAGTCAACCAAGAAGTGGCTGCTGGCGTGGGAGCGGTTCGGTTTGGTGGTGGGAGGACAATGTTTTGCGCAACGGCTGTCAAGTTTCTGCGGTGCATTGCAGTTTTCCACAAGAAAGTGCAGCGCTCGCAATTGGACCCCAATCCCAATCCGGAAGTCGGAAGCACTCCATTCAATCTGTGAGCAAGCAGCGACCATCAGTCACTGGCTTTGGCTCTGAGTCTGGCTCTTGCTGCAGTACCGAAATGAGAAATTCCCTTTTTATTTAAATTGTGGCGAAAAACAGCGCTGTATCTGCCCAGAGAACTGCCTCAGAGCCCAGAGCACAGCACCCAAAGCTACTGCTGAGTTTTCCACTGGCGTTTCCGGCGCGAGGAAGATGAATGTTGTGCCACCGACAACACGATGACGCCAATAGTTTTTCAGCTTTGGCTCTCCCTGTTTGTTGATTCTGCAAAATGCCAACCAAAAAAAAAATAAATAAATAAAACATTTTGTTTTCGAAACTTTTGCCAAAGGATTCAGACTTCGAAATTCAATTGAATTGATGAGCTTTAGTACGATTTTCCTTGCACACTGAAATATAGAAAGAATATATACCCTGTTCCCATTGAAAATGGTTAATAAAGGTATATTGTACTTGTCCAAATGTGTGTATCAACCAGACCGACCTCAAAAAGTATATACATGCTTCATCAGGAGAACTAGCTGGGTCGATCTGGCCATGTCCGTCTGTCTGACTGTCTTATCTTATTCATTTAAACTCCCGATTGGTATATACGGATTGGGTGATATATTGCCCCCTCCTCCATTAGCCGAATATTGAAAAACTCACTTTTTAAGTCAACGCTTTGTGATTTGGTATATACGCACTTGTGAATGTCCTATTTATTTATCATTATATATATACAATAGATTATGTATTCGTACACGCTCACTAAAATGCATTTATATTCTATGAGGTGTTTCAATGAACTCAAATTGATATAAGCACCCTTATCAACAAGCTGCATATCATGCCCAGCAAATGACAGCAGCTGTCGTTGACATTGACATTGCTCGACTTGGATCAACTGCTTGTAAATTTGAACACAAATACAACAAGACAGAAGATCTATATTGCTGACTTCCCTCTATAATCTTATGCGTATTATTAATACACTCGTATTAAATCAGCGGAGATTTAATTATGAAGAGAGATTCATAAAGCTGTTAATGAATCGAATTTCGGTTTCTTTATAGAACAAGCGCGCGTAGATATAATTCGGGCCCCTAAACTCTTAAGAGATCAATGACTAAAATAAAGCTAACACTTTATTTGGCTTCTTGTTGGTAGCCTACGGCAACATCTCGGTAAATATATATGTTCATGACCTAGAGCTGGACAGTTTAAAATTAGGTTTACACTAAACAGGCCTCTAAGCACATGATCTAATTATTAAACATTTCAAATAACCTCTTTTTGCATAAAATAATATATCTTATTCCAGAAATATACATTGATACAGTTGCAAGAGAACATAGGTAAGATAAGCTAACAGAAATCAAAATAAAATATAATAAAAATGTAGTTTAGCAAATCAATTATTCCCCGACTTTGAAAGAGATCAGATCCGATCTGCCGAAGGCACTCAAGCAGACCTTTCCGAATTAGATAATAAATATTGACTTACTTGGCTCTCGTGTAGCAGGAGTGGGCAATGCAAATATTATCCATATATTCAAATAATAATAGAATAAATATCAGATTCGCTTTTTAGATAACACGGTGCAAACAGCGGTCCAACAACTATATAAGGTAGCTGACGTACCAAATCTGGAAATCCGTAAGCACGATTGTCTAGACTAGAGTCTCTTCATATGTGTGACTCATATTCCAACCAAAATCGAAGTCTATATAAATTTCTCTAGAATATGTTTGATATACAGCCGATTGGTAAGATAATGCTTAAAATTTGGCATTTGTAATATAAAAAGTTATATCTGATTTTATTTTCCAGGTCGCTATATGGTCCTCTATTTGTGTAAAAGTTTTCAACAACTTGAGTATATCTTAGACATGTATGTGTGTGCTTACCTTTGATTTTTAAAGCTACAAGCCTTCCATCAGTATCTGGATGAAGCCAATTGCACTGCAGGATTTTATATACCTTAATTCAAACCAAGTCCGTAATGTTTTACATAAATGAATGAAACAGTTCTTAACAATACAAATTTAATTTAATATAACAGAATTTCTTCTTCTATGCGTTACACATTTCCAGACAAAATTGCTCTCTTCCCTCTCCCTCAGCAGAGAACAGACACAACAATTAATTTTGTAAGTACGCAATCGAAGTACATACCAATAATATTGCAACTAAGTTTCATTTTTATTTCCATTACTCGGGAAACAATTTCGAAATCTTAGGAAATAATTTTTTATTGCATACACTTAAGGGGTTAAGAAATATAAAAGCCCTGGCAATGCGGCTGCTAGTTTTTGAGATTCGGTCAAAAGTATGCAGTACAAATTATACAATGCGTTGGATTCCTCTGTGGGCTTCATAGAATTTAAATGGCAAATTTAATTTGGAAGGATACAAATTATATTTCATAAAAAATGGGAAGCAAATAGAGTCTCGATATCAGCTTACTTTAGAGTAAGCTATTATAAAAAGGATGCAGAGTTGTTGTATTCAGAAATTAACTTTGGTGATACTTGTTTATTTATGTTGCGTGTGTGTGCACATGAACGTCAAACAAGCTGCTTAAAAACTTATCAACGCTTGAGGCTATTTCCATGTGTTATGTTCAAATGGCTGTAGAAAGCGTGAGTGGTTTTGGCCCTTAACCGGATTAGAAACCATTTTATGTGCCATCTGATGGGGCGGCATCACATATACACCCACATACATTCACGCATACACATTACTGTCCTGCATAGGTGTAGGTGATATTTTGAAAAGGGATAAAGAGACAACAAGCCCGACAAATGTCGCCAACGCCGCAGTCGCAGTCCTTGTCTACTATGGCCCAAATGTGTTTGTGTGTGTGATTTTATGCAGGAACATCCATAAGTGTCATGTTCGGTATCCTCATTCATCCTTGGCGCGCACGCACGTTTTTTGCGCCCTTTTTGTTTTATTATGTGCACGAATTTCTATAAATGCACATACATATATGCTGTGTATACAGAAAAGTGTGTGTGTGTGTGTGTGTGCGTGAGTGCGAGCCAAATAAATTCCGTAGCTCTAGAACCAAAGATTTATTATCAAATTAAATTTCTGACAGAATTTATTGCTTTATCTCTCGCCAAACATAGTTCTTTCGCCTCTCGGCAGCATCAGTAACACTCCACCAGCCGCCAACATTCATCCAACAACCCAACAATCCGACCGACCATTCGACCATCCGACCAACCATCCAACCAACCATCGAGCCGGGTTCTGAAACCCGAGCCACTTTCAAGTCCGTGCATTTCCGGAATTGTTGCTGTACTGTGCTACTTCTCCGGTAAGCAACCAGCGAAAATTTTATTTTCGGTTTTTGTTTTGTATTTTTGTTGTTTTATTTTTTTGTGTTTTGTTAATAAAATTTATAGAGAACAAATTTGGACAATATGCGCGCATTATTCTCGCGTGTTTCGTACATTTATATGGTGTTGATAGCAACAGCCACACGCACACACAAACAGTTGCGCACACATGTATGTGTGTACAGTTCATAAAGCACATCGCGTTTTTCGGTTTGTTCAAGATTGGGTGGAAGACTAGAAGGGCCGGCATATTAGTAAGGGCACGAGCATAAGTTCCGCTGCGCTGTCTTTACCCACTTTTAGATGATGCATCGTTGTTGCCGTTTTCCATAATTAAGTAGTAACTGCTTTTGGGAGGAAGCTATCTACCCATGCCCATATAAACTTAATTTTTAATAAGGCATTAGCAAATACTCAATTTCTTTTCATTAGATTAAAATCACCGAGTAGAAAAGTAGTTAGCTTGCATTAAAAGAAAGTCACACACTCAGCAGAATATTTTTCTATCTAACATTTAATTTCTTTTCGTGAAAACTCTTCTGCAATCGATTCTGAGAAATGAAAAAATAAGTCATCGATACAAAAAATTTGAATTTTTAAAATAAATAAAGGCTCAATAATATTATAAATTATATTTGTTCCAAGCAAGATATGATTACGATCATTTTATCAGGATTTATGACATTACAAAGTATTTAAAAATATTTCAATGCCCAGATTACTTTCTTGACAATTCATATAAGGGAATAAGCTAGACATATAAATATGGTAATGCTTTTTAGCAATCACTTTTAATATTAAATAAAAATTTTCAATATTTATGTCGCCACTTTTTGGTTCTGTTAATATCTTTTCTTTTCAACTGGACGCAGTGGCAGACAAAGATTCATTTAAATCTAAATTCAGCACATGTATTGATATTGATTTATCTGTGTAGAGCACATACATCTTCTGATCTTACGTATGCCACACATTCCTGCCCGCCCACAATGAATAAACTTTTGCAATTTCAAATAATCGCAGGCACCATAATGAGGCCTTCAAGCACACGCACACAGGGCGAGCGTAAAACCACCCTGGTCCAACACCCAGCGCAACCCCAGTCCCCGTGGAGGGGCGCGGGACCTAAACAAAGCCAATGCAGACCCGGGCATACCAAAGAAAAGAAAAACTTTCTTATTGCCAAAACTGCCAAACTCAGACCCGAAACCGAAACCAAAACCGAACCCAGGCCCCAATCCCCAATCCCCCACACCCGCTTTCGCACCCGCTCCCCTCGCTGGCCTGTGGCGGCGGCGGCAAAGTCGACAGCGGCAGCCAAGACGACGCGGCGATAGCATGAGGGATTACAGCGCGTGATTTATATGGGATTCCGAAGAAATATGGGCGAAATGTGTCGGCAATTTTTATTGGACATTTTAAAAAGCGAGTAAGATGTTCTACGCGCGCTCTCCACACACATACCCCAAGCTGCCCCCTACCTAGTGCCTGTCACTGCCACCCTGCTTCTAATGTTGCTCTGTTTGCTGTTGTTGCTATTTTTGTTGTTGTTGGTGGCATGGACGCTGCTGCGGCTCCTGGGAATAAGAAATAAGGAACTGCGGCAAGAAAGTTGCTGCCTGGCCCTGGCCCAGGCTCAGGCCACATATTTTCCGCTGGTGCTCGAGCAGCTGCTGCCACAGCATTTTCCCACTTGATTTTCCGTGCGTAGTTAGTAAGGAAGTCGCGTTCGCGTCCATTCGTTCGCAGCCTCTAACGAGCGCCGGCGAATATTTATGATCGCCCTCTTACCGCTCTCCCTCCCTGACTCCACTCGGTGCTGGCGAGGCAGCAGGCAGTAGCCAACAGGCGGCAGGCAGCGGTCGGTTGCAAAAGTTTTGCCCAACTTTGCCATTTTCAGCGGTTTTGCATTAATTTAAATTTCGAATGCAAATGAGCCAATTTCACTGAGTGCCACGTTTTGGTCTAAAGATGCTGCTGCCACGGCTGCACCCCCATCAACCCCATCAAAGTGCGGCCAATTCTCGGCTTGACAAATTGCCCCAAAGCCCGCGATCCATGCTGCCAACTTTTCACTCATCTTCCACTCTTCGCTCTGTGCTACACGAATTTTTGTGTGAATTGTGACGCGCAGCAAGTGGCGTCAAAATGATTTAGCTTGGCCCTGGCAGTGCAATTGTTAATGCGCCACTTAATTTAATCGCCTCCAGTCAGCAGCATCCTCCTCCCCCAAACCCACACTCTACCACACATGGGCGGGATTACATGTACTTTTGGAATTTTTGTCGCGCGTTTTTTTTGCGTTGCAAATTTGCAACTCGTGGCACGTTGTAATGGAAATTAATTAGGCAACTTCAACCGTCATCAGAGGCGGCCGATGTCGACGCCGGCGGCGGCAGCTCTTTTATTTACCACCCGCGGCAGCTTTATATCATTTTTAATTTAGTAGGTGTCCCACCTTGGGCATATTGTGTAATTTATATCGTCAACGCGTTAATTAACGAGCCCAATTGAAGTTAGCTGAGCATGATTTCAGATTGCTTTCAATTTTGTTTCCTTACAGGGTATAAAATCTTTTCTTTTTATACCCTTGCAGAGCGTATTATAATTTTGTCGTGAAATGTGTAACCCATAGAAGGAGACATCTCCGACCCTAAAAATTATATACATATATTCTATATATCAACAGCCGAGTCGATATAGCCATGTCCGTCTGTCCGTCTGACCGTCTGTCCGTCTGACCGTCTGTCCGTCTGACCGTATGTCCGTCTGTCTGTTTCTATGCGAACTAGTCCCTCAGTTTTAAAGCTATCTTTATGAAACTTTGCAGAAGTCCCTATTTCTGTTGCACGCATCACATACGTTAAAACCAGCTGGATCGGACTATTATATCATATAGCTGCCATAGGAACGATCGGTCAAAAATTAAGTTTTAGTATGAAAAAACATTTTGTTTATCCAGATATCTTGACCAAAGTCGGCATTTATTAGTTTTACTATAATCCTCATATATATGCAAAATCCTATTAAGATCGGACCACTATATCAATTAAGTTTTTGTATGGAAAACTTTTTTGCATTTTAAGATATCTTGACCAAACTCGGTATTTATAAGTTTCACTATGTTTCCTACATTTATGCAAAATCTTTTTTATATCGGACCACTATATCGTATAGCTGCCATAGCAACGATTGGTCGAAAATTAAGTTTTTGTATGAAAAACGTGTTTTGTTTATCAAGATATTTTACCATACTTTGCATTAACTATTTTCCCTGTGCTTTTTAGATACGGGCAAAATATAATGAAAAGGTTGCAAGGGTATTAAATCTTCGGCGTGCCGAAGATAACCCTTCATTCACGTTCCATTTCATCTTAGTTTGGATTCACTTTCATTTTGCAGATTCGAATCGAGCTTACTTAACTAACAAACATGGAAGCTTATAAGGCTTAAATACTAGCGAGTATTAAGCAGCTGTCTCCGGTTCTTCCTTTGGTTTTAGATATTCTCCGCCCGTGAGAAATTTTATATTATTTACATCGATTTTTTAAAACGGAGTTGAAGTCAATTGAATGAAATACAAAGACGAAGCTCGCAACTTCGCAACATAATTTTGGACTCCCATTTGAAATCAACGGATGGTGGATTTTGCGTTAGAATGTTCTGTTCTGTTAGATTGCGTAGCAAACGCGCATGAATGTGTGTGTGAACATGTATACAGAAATTCTTAAAGTATTCGCTAGCTGTCCCACCCATTTGCGCAGTTACATATAACTTTGGTTTTTTCTTAACCGATCTTTATGAAATTTTCTACAGTATATCTTATTGTACCATACAATATATTTATATTCTCAAAAAGTCAATTACATTAAAATTGTGGCTTGGATTGGTTGCAAAATAAGTTGGGTTATTAATTTGTTTTATAGCTCTGCGGTGTTAGCGGGGAGGCGATAGGTATAAAATGAAAGATACTTGATATATATATAATATTCTAGAAGCAACATATCATGTTTGGTGAGTCTAGCCCTTATTATTTCCCCAATCGCTAAATAAACAGGATGTCGACTTCGATTTTTGTCGATTGCTTGGAAACGGAGTAAGTTATCGATTATCGGAAACAAGCTCGATCTGCGCCGGCACTAGGAACACCTAAAGCTAAAATATCAAGTCTCTTATAGGTTCTGAGATCCTTGCGTTCAAACATACGGACGGACGGACGGACGGACAGACAGACGTACATGGCTAGATCGACTCGGCTATTGATGCCGAGATGGGTCGGAGATGCTTCCTTCTGCCTGTTACATTTGCATTTTGCACAAATACAATATACAATTTTTACCCATTTTCTATGGGTTCAGGGTATAAAAATGATCAATTATTGGTGGAATTAGCTTCAGTGATAGGTTTAACCCTCAGGCTCTCGCTGTGGGCTGTGCGTTGATCACCAATCAGTCAGTAGGTGAGGCAAATAAACAAAAGTAAATAATATTTTTTTAAAAATGTTCAAAATCTTAAGTGAATCAACAACATTTTTTTTTTTTACCTATGCGCAATTATTGTCACGATCGATGGATGCGGCGGGCAAAATTGTCGAGGAGCGCAAAAAAAGACAAGCTAAGCATGTTGTGTCCTTCAATTTAATAAACAACTTACCGAAGGACAGTCCTACAAATACTTATACCATTAAATTGGACAGGTGAAACATTGGGAAAGCAATGACAACAATGAGTGACCTTGACCTTAATGGCAAATAGCGAGGCCCATTGTCAGTCACCTTACATTCTGCAATAGAAATTATAGACATTATGCGTTATTAGGTCACAGACAACGCACTTTTACTTTCGGCCAGTTCGCACAGGTAGCTACATTAATTCGGCCATAAAACAATGTACACCTACCAAACCGGAAAGGACGGAGTGTGTCATACGAGATTTTGTAAGTTCGATTTGTTGCGGGGCAATAAAACAGATTTTCGTCAACCCACGGCTGACAGTAAGGTAAGGTCATGCCAAAGATATGCATTACAAGAGCAAATGAGTCGAGGACGGCAACAAGAAGGGAGAGGACCGCGATGCGGGAGAGTGCGATGCCAACAATTCGATAAGATAAGTGGACGTTGCCAACTAAAATGTCATAAATCTCGGCGCTAAGGATGCCTGTTTAAAAGCAAAGGAAATAAGAAGAAAGCAGAAGACGACAAGTGAAAGAGTTGTCGCTGGCTAGCGACGGGTAGGTGCGACCGGGGTCAGCGAAGAGGTCCAAAAATACACTCGACATACGAGTATCCCTCGATACGAGTGTCCCCCGTACGAGTCCGCGTGTGTGCCACACAGCACTTGCCCCAAACACTCGCCTCAGTGCGCTGATTTATTTGCCCGTTTTGCAGCAGATTTCTTGACGCAGTATTCGTATAAGCAGACGGCAAACAAGATGAATGGCACGGATGGCGACCGGGCGGCTCTTGGCCGTCGCTGGCGTCTCTTATTTGTAAAAAAAAATTTTTAAATAAAAACCAGCTATCCAAGTTTGCTGCTTCAATTTCTAATAGTCGTGCATAAGCTTAAGAGCATATTCAGTTTCTTAATTATGTTGGTGATTGACTTTGCAATACCCATTATAAAAATGCTTAATAACCTACTGACTACCCGCAAGTACTAAGGATTAACATACAGCTCTTGTAAAATCTAGAATGCACTTAATTCCGACATTTTTTCGTTTCCGTAATACTGAAATTCCTTCGAGCTAAGATGAATATTTTTTTTTTGTGCTGGTTATCAAAGTTAAGTATTTTTTTTTGCTTTTTGTAATGTCCTCTGTTGGTATGAAAAAAATTCTTTCAATAGTATTGAGACTAGAAGCTTTGAATATATGTACATATACCCGTATATTCCATGAATCAGTTTTTAGTTAAGCGATTACAAAATAGTTTAAGAAAAAGGTTATGGTATCCAGACTGAGGTACCGATGCGGCCAATTATTAGCCACAGAGCCTCGTTCCGGATTATTTGGACACGTCTCCGGTTCGGCATATGCCGCTCAGATGATGTATTACGATTGTGAGCGGTCTGTTGGTTTTAAATTTAAGGAGCGTAATGAGCTGGGTTTATCATACGGCCTAATCAATTTGAAAAAGTACAGACTGGACTCTTTTTGAAATTGTTTACAGGGTATTCAAACAGCCTCACATTAACAGAAAGGTGTGTGTGCTTATTATATTATGTGCTCATTTCCACCCTCATTGGACAACAATCGAGTGGCGGCAAGAACAAGGAACCGCGGAGCGACGCCATGGAAACCCTTAATACCCACCATAGATCAACCATTTTGGTCGTAAATTACATTTGAAATCTCTAATTTGTTTTGCTCCAAAGGTGAAATCCTTTCTCGAAATCCCTTTAACTGACTTTTTACTTGTCGCTTTTGTTGTTGATTTTCGAAGCGAAGCGAATGAAAGATTAAGAAAAATAGAATGTGTTTTGATCTGAAATAGAATCGAAGCATGGTAATGTTTTGGAAAGATTTTATACTGTTGTTTTCTTATTCGGACTTAATTTGCAATTCAGTGTCAAATGATGAAAACATCTTCATTCTTCTGTGAATGTGCTACCAAATTCAATTGGCATTCGGGGCACGTTGAATGCAACGAATTAAAAGACAATATTATCAATTATTTTATTAGCATGAAAAAAGGAATTGCCAAGGCCCCAACCGACCAACGCGGCTGATGACGCGGATTCTTGTGCATGCAGAAATGAAAAATTCCAAACTAAAAGCAGAACCCACCGACTTGGCATAATTCACGGTGCTACTGCGACGCTTCGTGTCTGGCATATTACATACGGGGCCAGGCCTTGCATAACTAAAGAAGCGGACATGCTAAGGATCGATGGACATATATATCTGTATCAGTACGAGTGGTGCGACGAACAATGCGATC
The DNA here is from genome assembly GCF_003285875.2 of Drosophila novamexicana. Lineage (NCBI taxonomy): Eukaryota > Metazoa > Arthropoda > Insecta > Diptera > Drosophilidae > Drosophila > Drosophila novamexicana. The sequence goes on from NW_020824835.1 coordinate 834,157, forward strand.
GTGAGTTATGAGTTGTCACCTGTCTGTCGGGACTGTCAAATTGAAAGTGGATTGAACTGCGCCGCAGAGCATACGCGCTGACTAATCGCAATCGTAATCTTATCGATTGCCGATAAGCATATCAATTAGCGTCAATCGATGCAACTTTTAGATCATGGCCCAGCACCTGTGTAAGTGCGAGTGAGTAACTCGTGCTCAAATCGGCCATATCGCGATCGGTTGGATCGTTGGCAATGCGAGTGTGTTGTAGTTTCTCGAGTTCTTGCTTTTAATGAAAATTAATTGCGCCACCAAAGTCGTGTGTTTTGGTCGCATTTAATTGCATTTTACAGTCGTCGCGCTGGCCAACGACTTAGGTCGGGCTAAGACGATGCCAGACAGCAGCGGCTCGCACCTTCCTACGGGTCGACGGCCAATTTATCAAAATGCGAAGAATGTTGCTGCTCTGCCCCCATGCGCAAAGCCACACATACACATTTACACACAAATATATACAGATATATGTAAAAACAAGCGCATGATTAATTTCTGACAAATGTGCGACACAAAAGAGATGTGACACACCTCGGTCCCCAACACTGGACCACAAGATGGCCGCATTGGCCGGCCTTCCACTTGCCGGTCTTCCCGCTCTTGCCGGTCTTCCCGGCATTTTGATCACTTCTACGAACCTCCACACTCTGTGTGACAAACTGGTAACCGTTGCGTCTCCATCGTGCGCGTCCGCTTGGACCTTGCCGTGTGGCATCAGGTTCCAGAGACTGCACACGCGCTCAAAATGATCGATTGCAGCTGGTCGCCAGAGACCGTGTGGCTTTTTGGCCCCGTGGCGAAGGTTCAAGCTCCATATGAACACAACATACATCATTCGGTTATCAACTAGACAACATCTGCGCTAATTCGTACGCATTTTTTATTTCACGCAAAGCAAACAGCTGAAAAATGGCAACCAAATATATATATATAAATATACACATATGCTAACGAAAATAAGTGATAAGCTTTGAAATCTATTGAATTGCCATAACTAAAATAAATAGAGTCAAGATGCTATCATAGTGCTTATTCAGAGTTCTGACCAGGTACTTGGTACTCAATGTTAAGCCCTTAACGAAATTTAAAATATTATTTGCTAATTCAGAGCCAAAAAGAGGAGGTCTGCAAATGCACCATCTTTCATTCGTTGTCCACTAAACGAGACAATAAAGATAAGCCGAAAATGGAGCATATTAAAAAACATTTGCGAGGTGGGAGCGCAACAAGCGGTCACAAGTGCCTCAGCAATTGTCCTGCTATGAAGAGACACACATGAAGCAAAAAAAAAATTAAAAAAAAAGTTTGCACTGCTAAAAAAAGGAGGAAAGAAAATCATGTTCAGTTGGTGTGTGTGTGGGTGAATGTGTGTGTGTTAGAATGTGTTGTAACAAGGGCTAGTGGCCGGTTGTGCGGTCAAGCCCCGGTGGACGCTGGCCCTTACCTTTTACCGCTTAATGTGCAACATTTGCTGGCCGGCAATTATTTGATAAGCGCCTCACATTTGAACAGCAGCAAATAAATTGTCTTGCCGCAAAATAAATTAAAAGAATACTGGCAAATGTTTAACTTTGGACTCGTCCCGCAGCTAACACTTGAGTTTCCAGCGATATTGTGGACTGCACTTTCGGGTCTCCCACAAGGCCAGACTTAGCTCTAAGAAAATTCAGCTGCCCGAGTACATAAATTCAACTGTGCTCGCATTAAACTACAAAACAATTCAAAAAATGTTTTATGCACTAAATTAATGAATGTGCGTCGGCAACGGCAACTCAGTTTTGGCCAGGGCTGGGAAGTGCCTGGAGGTCCTGTTGCTTGTCTCTGCCTAGACCTTGGTAAGACCACATCTTTCTTCAGTGTCTACGTGTGTTTATAACAAATGCGTATAATAGCTTAAATGCTTTTGATTATTTCCGGGAAAAATCGCTTTACAAATAGCTAACTAAAATATTGATTTAAGTCAGGTACAAACTAAATCAGCCCAAAACGAGATAAATCAGAGATAAAAGTACTTTTAAAAAGGGTCAACCTTATGACTAAACACTGCTCTATGCAATTATAATTTACTTCTATAAATTATTAAATGTTTATATTTAAGCATAAGTGCATGTTAATGTCGGAAAAATAAAAAACACACAAGGGAAGATATATACAAAAACGACTATCAAATAAAATAAATATTTATATATTAGAAATATAATAAAATGTAATACAAAAGTGTTCAATAGCAACCAAACTCCCCGATACAATCAGGTCACAGCTTAGATCAAACAACACACAAATAAAGCTATATAGTAAGCTAAGCTAGTATTTTCTGCAGTATCAAGGGCATAAATAGAAATTATTTACTGAAAAAAAATATACAAACATATTGGAAAATCATTTCAAATGACAATACTTTGGCTTTCAACCTGCTAAGACACCCACCAATCCCACTGACATTCTGACATAAAAAAAATTATTTATATCAACGAAATTTAAAAATACAATAAAAGAAAGAAAAAGAAATAATAACAATCTGTCTAACAAAATCGTTGAAATGTCAACTAAATAAAATCAGAGCTATTTGGCAAGCTTAAGAATTAAGTTTTTCACAACAGTCTCATAAAATGTAAACATACAATATTGCTTAATACATTATGCGCTTTGTACTTGCAGACGTAAATCAAACTCAAAGGTCCAGCTTACATTATAAATTTCAACTTATTTATTTTAAATAATCAAATTATGTTTAAAAAAATTATGAAACTTGCAAAAAAAAAGTTACGCTCAAAGAGATAAAATTTAACAAGTAAGAGGTTCTAGTCGGGAGCTCCCGACTAGGGGATACCCTGAATCCTCTTCTTCCAACATCAAATGCATATATGTATATATTCTATTTTAGAAGCTATATGTCAAAATTGGTGACTCTAGCTCTTATTATTTACCAAAATTGACAAAGGATATCGTTATAGATTCTTATCGATTGCTTGGAAACGGAGTAAGTTATCGATTATCGGAATCAAACTCGATCTGCGCGGGACCTAGGAGCACCTACATCTAAAATTTCAATTCTCTAGCTCTTATAGGTTCTGAGATCCTTGCGTTCATACATACAGACGGACGGACGGACGGACAGACAGATGGACATGGCTAGATCGACTCGGCTATTGATGCTGATCTAGAATATATATACCTTATGGGGTCGGAGATGCTTCCTTCTGCGTGTTACATACATTTGGATTTTCCACAAATACAATATATCCTTATACCCATTTTTAATGGGTTCAGGGTATAAAAATAAAAGTAATTCGCTCGTTAACCACTTGTTGAAAACGTTAAATAGCAAAAAGAAAACCTAAAGTGTGTAAAGTGAACAGAAGCAATAGCCAGCTAAATAAATTCCTGCGAATCGATCAGCCAAGATTCAATAAAGTCTAACAAAATCAAATTTCAAATAGCATCAGTTAAATATACACCAAAATATGTAAAAAAAATTAATATATTTCGTTATCTTGCTGAGTGTTTTGCTCAAAATAGTATCAATTAAAAAAATATCAATTAAAAATCAATAAATAAAAACAGATAGACATTTCGTTATATTTAAGAGAAAAAAAGACACTTTGAACCGATTGCAGCGCCATTTTGTATGGCAATGAGAATCTGCCGAGACGGGAGACTTTGCCTTGTGAGGGCCATCAATTAAATGCGTGCAGCATCCAACACCTTGGCAAGGGCTCAGTTTACGGGGCCGCTCGCCTTCCTGTGGAGACCGCGTGCACTGTTGGCCAATTAATCAAAATCGTCGCCGTGTGCAGTCGGAGTCAGTCAAACGAGAGCGGGCAAAGAAATGTCGTTAACTTAAGTGTCCAATTAATTAAATTCGCATTTAAGAGCCGCCAAGCTGCGAAAAGCCATTAAGATAGTTTGTCACACACTGGGAGAGCGAAACACTCGGCCACCAGACCCACCTCCCAACACCCCCTCCCCACAACCCACGTTCACCCTCCACTCGCCCGCAACATTTGCCTGGGCCAAAACTGAAAACTTTGCTCCTTGCGGTTGCTTTGGCTTTCGGTTGTCTCAGCCTCAGCCTCAGCTTGGAATCTTCCAGCTAGTGTGTGTTTTCTTATTTTTTATGGTGGCTTTTCTTTATATACTCTTACGCTATCCCTCAGCTGCTGCTGCTGTTGCAGTTGCAGTTGTTCTTCTGGCCTTTTCCTCTTTGGCCATATTCAAGTTTTATGGGCAAGTTTATAAATTTGAGCTGCTTGCTCATGCGGTTGTCTGCTTGTCGGTCTGTTTCGGTGCTCCATCGTCCTGACAGGGCGATTTCACACTCAACTTCTTCGTAATAAGATTCATTTCTCTTTTCGTATACTGTGGATACTTCCCTCACACATGCTAGAGCCAAAAGCCGTAATTTCAGTTAGGCACTCAATTTAGCGATTTTTTTTCTTAAATTTTCTGCCTCTCTACATCACGCATATACTCTTATTATATTAGTAAACAAAGAAAATAAGACACCGAAACTAAAACGAAAATAATGACTTACGCTTTAGAGAATATCATGCAAAAGCAATAAAATGGTGCTAGAACTTAAATATTTCAGCATTGTCTGTACCATTTCATCGAATCAGCTTTCTCATGTTGATTCTCCAGCACCTTCAACGAACAGCTAGAATAGAAATTGCATGCGCTTGCATCCTCCTAAGAATGAGAGAATGTTGGTCATTAATTGGTGCACCATTCTCAGAGCTAGAAAAATATATTTGATCTAACGGTCAATTCAAAGTTAAAACATATATTGTTAATAAAATTAAGAGCGTTTCACACCTCTCAACTTTTCCCGAGTGATATATATGTATATATGAAGTCCTGTGCAATATTTACTTAATCTAGATGTTGGTCAAAATCACATTACAAACTTCGTTCCCCTCCATCTGCCACCAATCAATCATCCCAATTACGCCAAGATTCATCTAGATCAAATCTTAAATCAGAAAGCTAACCTCTTTGTTTAGCTCTAATGCCATTCGAATAGGAACTCATCTCAGAACGATATTGAAAAGTGGCCTTGAAAGGTGAATCAAATAATCGGCAGCAGTCATCCGCAATCTCAAAACTATTTGAAAAAGTAAATTGCAATCTATTCAGTTTCAGAACGGGACAGCACCATTCAAAACCGATTGAATGTGTGCTCGACTACATTAACATATTTCAGAGGAGTGATAGTATATCGGGTTTATTAGTTGACTTGCAGCGGGAATTAATCGTCTCTGGGAAGCTTAGTATATTACACAAGTGAGCCTCTCCATCAAATTCTCAAATTCTTTGCTGATCGTGTGCTGCTATGTGCTGAGCAGCCTGCCAATCTGTCCATACCAATAGCCACGCCTTAACGTAAAAATTTGTCGATACTGTCATTTTATGCAAAACCGTCAATGCCATCTGCAAGAGCTTCTGCATCGTTTTGCCGAATGCACCAAAAAATGGATAATTCACTAATTTGTTGATCGTACTTTTCACCTTACATAATCCCTCAGGCTACACAGGCATCACTCGGCCAAGAGCCCTGTCAATTATATGACCTTGTATTTGGACAGTTCGTTGAAATATCCGAATTAACGCACAAACTGTGCATTCCAAATTTTCCAAATACAAATGCCTATCACTGATCCCACTTGCCACTTGCCCGCTCGCCTTAACTGGATGTTATGCAACAGATCAAAACTCCCCATGCGGTGTAATAGGGCAATATATAACGCTGTTATCGTGTCCACCTGGAGATATGGAATCCAGATCTGGGGAATGGCCTTTAGGTCAAACCGAAAACGATTCCAAGCTCTCCAGAATAAAGGCCTTGTCCAATCACCTGGCTGAAAAGACGACAATATCTTACTTTGCTGAAGTAGTAATAATGTGGCGTGGCTTCTAAATTTTCCCTACCTGTCCGATATTGATATATATATATATTTTTATAAAATAAGAAATTATGAGTTAAACAACAAAATATGCAAATCAAATACTGAAATACTCTGACAAGACAAAAACTTCAACACTGAAAAAAATGCGTAGTATGCTAAAAATGCGCGAAAAGCGAGAGGCTTGTCGCGTATTACAAAAAAATAAACAGAATTTAATTAATCAATATTGTATGAAAAACCGCACCAATCAAAAGAAAATTCATTAGTTTAAAGCAATGAAATATATAAAATCAATAAACAAAAGAGGTCTGCACCCGGCAAGCTGTGGAGACCGACAGAGCACAGCTACAGTGCCAAAAGGGTAATCAAAATTCAAATTCTACGAGTTATTTTAAAAAACTTAAATTTTAAACATCGGTTAAATTAATAATGTAAATTGGAACAGTGAGTTACCATTTTATTTGCAAATACTCATGTTTCAAGAACAATTCAGAAAGTGCTAGGCCTCTTTGAATATTTTGATCTGAATATATCGTAAAAACTATATTTTCATTACAATACATTTTTTATTTGCAAATAGTTGGTGTATAAACGTAGTAATAGATGAGATATAAACTGTTGATTGCAACCTGCTGCTTTTGTTCTCGAATACCTGCGCTACACGTGAAGAAACACCTATTAAAAGTATTGCACGATTTTTAATAAAGGTCCTCAGCTCATTCTCTAATTCCCTAATGAAGGTCGTGCTACACAGTGTGAACAGAGTAAATAAATTCGTAATTATTAAATTCTTCCTTAATTTTAACATTTTTAAAATCTGTATTAATTACAGTTACTTTACAGTTCAGAAATGTCACAAAGTAATCTAGTTTATCGTTGGCTCGTCCAAGTGCCAAAATGATAAATGACTTCTAATAGACGCGCTTATTCCTTAATGATTAATAAAGCAACTTTCAAGTTCAAATCCAACATAAAGCGCATATAGAGCTCGGGGAAAGACGCTAACTGTGAAAATGAAAACACAAAACACTCAAAAAACGACGGCGATGCGCTCAAAATACCACTCGAGTGAAAACTCAAGAGCTCGTAAATTTCGTCTGCGCTGCAAAAGTAAACGCCCATAAACAAAGCAATTTGCCCAGTGCCGCAGAATCAGTTTCTCAATGAAAGCCACGTGTAGCCATAAATTTGATTGTGCTCTGAACCAGTTCTCGGCGCGCTCCTCTAACAGGTTTCTCATTAGTCCAGTGCTGGAAAACGCCGGCTGCGAGTTGGCTGCTAAATGTAGCGACATCTGCACAAAATTATGCCAAAGTTGCAGAAAAACGCAAAATATTTTGCTTGTATTTTGGCAGTTTTTGAATTGCTAGCGGTTTTCTGACGCTTCCCAACACGAAAAATGGGCGGAGACTGATTGGCCACCTCGCTCACACCACTGCTGCTGCCCGGTTGAATTGCTTCCCTTTCTGTCTACCATTAACAACAACGCAAGCATATGTTTGACACAGAAACAGCTGCTCTCTTTCTCTCTCGCGCTCTCAAAGAGAGTGCGCAGTGCTCATGCAGCCAGTGTACGTGCGTGTGTGTGTGCAGCAAGCAAAAGATGAAGATGCCAGCAATAAACCATTCCCTTCAGCTATAAAGCATTGCGAGCGAGAGAGTGCCATACCGGCCAAGCGTGTACAAGCAGGACGCAGCAAGCAAGCTGAGAGAGGCAGCCACATCGTAAATTTGTGCGCGTGTGCGTGATTTATATCGCACTACTGCTGCTCTGTCGCTCTGCCGCTCTGTCGCTGCGCCGCAGCGTCGCAGCCATCATGGCCGGGCAGAGCGCGGACTGCGACTGCGCTCGTAATTCTCCCGCTTAATGGTTTGTTTACATCATAAATAAATATGGCTGAGCTGCGAGAGCCGAGTCTGCGTGGTAGAGCAACGCACAGTTTTGGCGCGCGTTCTTCGCTCAGAAACGTTGTTCCCAAATTCGCAACAGTGACGTCAGAGGCCAGCAAATGAGCCAATTCACATAAGATCATAAACGCGCATGAGAAGCGACAATTACAAATGATATTGACAGCAAGTCTTGCCATATTGCTAATATGGATGGAAAACTATTTAAGAATGTCATTTCCCGAAAAGGTAAACATTATTTGTGCTGCTGCTGTGATTTGTTAGAATAAACTCTAATTATATTAATGGATTACTTAAAGGTGCACAAATGTCAACAATAAAATGTACATACAAGTTTAACTTTTGAAAGTTAGATAAATTAAAAAGCGACTTCTTTAAGTCGAAATTCTTGTTTCACTAATTTTTCTTCTGTTGCCCAGTTTGTTAACATATATTTATAAATTAAAATAATCGTTTCTACGAATTTCTGTACTTTTGTTCGATACATTAGTTTCTTGAATTAAAAAATATTTCAGATTTTACATACATATTAACATTTCACTAATTTTTGATCTAAGGCCATATTTAAGCTTCTAGAAATAATAATTTATTTTTTTGTGATTTTTTTTATTTTTATTTATTTATTATTTACTATTATTTATCTTTTTTTTGATATTGCTGGAGAATATTTCCTTTTTGTATTAGGTACAAACGCGAAATATACGAAAATATAAAAAATTTTAAAAATGCTCTGTATTGTGTTCAGAAAAGCATTGTGTGTACCATCCATAACATTTTTTTTTTTATCTATAAATAAGCGTTATAGTTCTTAAAACTTATACATACCTATTCAATTCATTCTTCATCCATTCAATTCAATTGAAATTTGAAGAAACTTGGACGAAATTGTATTGAGCATTTTCAATTTTTCCATGACTTTCAATTGTGGTTTTGTCCGATTTACGTATATAGTTAGTTACTACTAAAAGACTACTAAATAATTGAAAATAAAATAAAATACACCATTGTATTACTCATGTGCAGCTTCATTTTGTACCCAACTTGCTTATCATTTGCCGACGGGCCTGCAGCCGGCGGCGTCTGTGCGTGCAACATGATGAGGCACCATATATTAACCAATTGAGTGAATAGTGGAGTGGATGGGGGGATGCGGGAGGAGGGTCATGGTCGTAGATACTTGCCTATCTGAGGTGGCACAACCACTTGTGGCGCTTTACTAATTTTACTGCCCGAAAATGGCACGCTGGATGGTCACACAATTACGGATGTAATAAAATAATTTGCCGTAATTGCAATTGAGCCGAGGGGCGGCAGTTGCGACGCCCGTCCGCCAAGAAGCTGCCATAGCGCAAAAGTTTGTCCCTGATTAAGCCCCTCACCCGCGTGCCGAGTCCTTCGCAGTCGCAACAACCGCCACAAACACACCCCTTTCAGTAGTAGACGGCTTCGGTCTTTGTTTCAAAGTTCGAGCAGAGTTCGAGCTGCTACCGGCTCTCCTTTGGCCGTTTGATAATGTGTGACAATGTCTTGGGCACTTGCCGTGCACAGAGGGAGATTTTAATTTAGCCAGGATTTACCTGAGCAACTGGCAAGCGGAAAGTGAGAACAAGAACTCTGTTTGCCGACTTTGTTCTAATTTTGCATAGAAAACTACTTAATTATTACGCTCAGCCCGCCAGCTTGGGTCTGTGAGTGCTGTGTGTGTCCGTGTCCGTTTTATCCTTTCAGCAGGCTTTGAGTTATGATGTCTTTATGACGCTTTTGTCTGTCCAGGCACAGGCAGTCGACCCATCCCTTGTCCAATTCCAATCCTTTTGTATGGTGTTGCCGTGTAATGAGCAAGTTAATTCTTATTATTATGGTTATTATGTGTGTAGCCAGAGTGCGGACTATCCGGCCAAGCGTTATTTGCCACTACTCACTCTTACGCGTATGCGTGGGCGAAGTACTCATAAACATGGCCCATCCTCAACAAGTGTTGAGCAATCGAAGCAAATAAACATAGAGCACATAAAATGAGCCTATAAAAACAAATAGTGGGGCATGTGGCTGCCAAGTGTCGACCCCCTTGGATAAACAAACGCCGCCTTCGAGCGCCCCTCAACACATATCGTGTGGCACCTCACAGGCTTCGCCAGAACTGGCCCATGAAAGCTGCCCCCGGGAGCCACTAGGTCTCCGGGCACCGTGTTATGGCTATGTACTATGGTGCAGGCTGGTAGCTTGGGCATGCTGCGAATATTTCCACATTTGTTTTTGTTTTTTTCATGATTTTCAAACTCTGTACAAATAAACAAATTCTGCGATTAACAATATTTGATGCTTTTCACGCTTTTCACACTTTTTACTTTCAAACGGCACTAAAATCGTGTTTGGTTATTTGTTTTGAAAATAGCTGCTACATTTCTTTAATACATGAACTCTAAAGCATTTAGGGGATAATCAATCCAAGCAGTGGTGATCTTATTTTAGTTAAATTCTTGGAAATTGGATTGGACTCTATCGAAAGGCATTGTTGAGACCGAATTACTTTTTAAAGGAGGAATCAAGTTGTTTACCTAAGAGACAGTTTGATAGATCTTCTTGTAGTTAACGTTATTTATTTAAGCAGCTATTTAAAAAAATCCATTTCTTTTTTAAGAAAGTTTTTAAGCCGATGCCTTAGACGAAACGGGATGGCTTGTGCGCTTTTAAAAGTTATTTTGATACTTCCATTAACACCGATTCCATCTTGAATACCTATTAAGGATTCCTTTGCTTTTACCCCACATAATCAGCAATTTGTATTGGTTTCTGTCCCTAATTCTAAGCGGAGGGCGACCCTAGAGTCAATGTAATAATTATAAATCAATATGCATTCAATAATGGGCTCTCACAATTATTATCTGTAAATGTAAGCGAAACACACTTCAAGCAACAACAACAATCGAATTGATAGCACACTCCGAAGAAAAATTCAAATAATTTTCAAGTGTTGCCAACTTAATTAAGTCACAAAATTTATGAGCTCCTTCTGGCTGGCATTGGTGTTGCCAACGAAGTAGCATGCCCCAGTGGCATGATGATTATGGGCGGGCTCACGCACACACGCACGCACACATACACACACACACACACACACACACACACACACACACACACACACACACACACACACACACACACACACACACACACACACACACACACACACACACACACACACACACACACACACACACACACACACACACACACTTACACACACTCTTGGATACTTTCAATATCAAATACAAATAAGCGCGGGAGCAAAGCAACTCAATTGACACGCGTCGACCCGCGCCACTTACGAATCGAAACATCTATGTGGATATCGACAGCCGTGGGCGCCCCAAACGCTACTCCAAACTCTGCAAATGAAGCCGTTCACATTCTTGGGCTCCGACTCGAAAGCATTCATTGAATCTGACTCTGAATGTGCGTTCGAAGCGAGGAAGCAGCGCCAAATGACGACAACGTCACGACGATCGATTTTAACGATTTGTTTTGATATTTTTACGATTATGGGGCATCGTTTGCACAACATAAATAGAACATAAAACTCCCATCACATTGGCGGGTCACAATTTCGGCTCGAGTTCCAATTTCAATGCCCGCCAGCAATACCTACGGGCTTCGTTGCTAGGCAAGCTGCGAGTGTTGCGCTGGGGGGCTCTGTTGAATTCAATTAATAATAAACTAGCTGCAAGTGGCAGCGCGAAGAAATCTCAATGAATATTTACATTTAACGATGTATGAATTGCACTTTGGTGGTTTTATGGGATTGACTTTAAATTGCCCACCGCGACGCCAGATGCATGATGCACTTCAAGGAGCATTAAGCAACTGCCTGGCTGCATTTCGTCCTGCTGCTTCGAGTTCCTTTTGCATCATCGTAAATCACAGGCGCCGCATGCATATGAGTTGAAAAAGAAATATGCCAAAAATTGCATTTAAGCGTAATTTTTTTGTAAATATTTTTGGTGTTCTGTCCTTGTTGTTTTATGATGCGTTTGTCCTGCGTCCGCCCGCATATATGCAAACTACGCACTCTACGGGAATCTTGCCTCTGCTTTTGCCTGCCTCGTGTTCAGCCCGGCGACATATCTGGAGCAAAAACATAATTTCGGTTCATTTTTTGTTGTATGCCTAGCGAATATTTTGTCTGCTTTTATGATTTATGACATACGGCACAGGATGCTTAGACAGCGGCAAGTGTGGCTTGCAACACAGCACATGAGACACACTCGCAATGTGGTAAGGAAATGAATATTTGAATCAATACGTCAGGGCATATGTTGCCAGTACCTGTTTCGCCCATTGAGTATTCACTGAGGTTGACTGAGATTGAAATAGAAATTTAATTGTTGTTTAGATTAGTGAAAACACTTAATGATTATTGAAATAGAACTATCAAAAGTTTTGAAATGCTACAGAATAATTTATATTAAAAAAAACAAAGCCTACTATACGATGAAATCATGCGCTTATCGAAAATATAAAACAATTCATATGACACATTTCAGATATGAAGATATGGTTAAAAAAATCCGTGCATTGCTTTTTGAAAAAATTTTCATAATATTTTTTATTGGGCCGAGATGTCGGCACTTAAATTCCTTTATGCTGTTCAAGAATTCGAATCGTTTTCATCAAATGCATGAAAATGCGTGCGGGTTGTTACAAATAAGACAAAAGTCACGTGCGGGGTGCCGAGTTTTGTGCATTTGTCATATTAAAATAGAACATGGATGCTCTAGCTCCGCTTGGCAGCATCTCCTGGCTCCCCTCGTCAGCAGACGGCCATATGCCAGCAGCCGAAACAAAATGGCGTCTGTCAGCTGCTTGGCATCCACATGTGGATGCAGCCGCCACTCGCACGTCTGTGAATCCGACTACGAATTCAAATTCTGAGTGCTGCTGTTGATAGATACGCAGGCAACCCAATTTTCTCACAGGCCGTCGCTGTGGCGTGTCCTTTGGCGTGTCCTTTGGCAGAAGGAAATGTTTGCCTAAGCCTCAGATGTTGTTGCTGCAATTTTGAGCTGCGTTTTCGGCTGGTGTAGCAGCGTTCAATTGTGTATGCCTCTGCCCTCTCGCATCGGTAGTGCCACATAAGGCTGCAGTTGCTGATAAGCCTGAATCGAGCACAAATCGATTGCCCCAGCGCTGCGTGTGCAACATGATAAATGTGCGTGTTATCCTCCTTTATAGCAGTTGTCAGTTGCAAATGAATTCCAGCAACAACAACAATTGCCGATACACATGCGCCACGTCTCGTTAGTGCCAGTCCCAATGCCAGACCCAAATCCCACTCAAATGGAACGGACGCTCGTTTCTGTGCCGTAAGCGACTCGTGCAGGGGCTTCAAGATAACGCTCCATGTCAAACGAATCTAGCTTTGGAGAATTGATAAGAATTTTCCCCAAGTATGATGTATTTCAATTATCTTAAATTGACAGAAAATTAATTGCATAAACGCAGGAATATTTTCAAGGACTAATTGGTTGATGTACAATTTCAAGTAACCAATTGCAGGGAAAACTCTTCTAACGGAAACTTTAATTAGGCGTTCACTTTCTCTCAAACCATTATGAATCAGGCCGTAGCCATTATACATTTTACTTAAATTCATAGTTTTTTATTCTTTAATTGGGTTTTGAATAGAATTCTAGTTTTTATTTTTTTTATTATTTTATTTAATTTTTGACTGCATTTGATGAAACCGATATTTTGTTGTGTCATGTTGTTGATTGTGTTCTCTAAAACGTAAGTGGATTGTTAAAAGCTTTTCGAAAATAATGTTTTTTACATATTTTCAAATTTTGAATTTTTTTTCGTTTGGGGGTCGGAATTGGTAGTTTTCGTTTATCTCAGCCGATGTCAAAAAGGTTTACAAAAATGGAAAGCCAATATATTTAGCAACCATTAATTTCTGTACACATTATAAAAGTACATTAGTTTAGAAAATATTAATATTGTTATAAGAACAATTATTTATATTTGTATCAAATAATTATTTCATTTACATTTATTCGAAGAAATTGCAAATCCATTTAAATAAATAGAAACAAGAAAGAGGTTCTAGTCGGGATCTCCCGACTAGGATATACCCTGAACCCCCTTATTCCAGGGTTCGAACTCGCAACTGACCGCATTACTTGCTGTCGACTCTACTCACACACCAGCAAAAAAAAAAAAAAAAAATAATACTTTCCCCGGTAGGGCTCGAGCTCGCGACAGACCGCACCACTTGCTATGCCTCTGCTCAGCAGCCACACCAATAATTAAGTTCTTATGATAAAAAAAATAACTAAAATAGCATTACAGAAAAAAGTCGCAATTACCATGCTGTTAGAATGCAAAGCAGACGCGCATGAATGTGTGTCTGTACATTTATACAGAAATTCTTAAAGCTGCTGCCCCATCCAATTGCGCAGTTGCATATAACTTTGACTTTTTCTTAACCGATCTTTATGAAATTTTCTACAGTATATCTTATTGTACCATAGAATATTTGTTTATTCTGAAAAAGTCAATTGCATTTAAATTGTGGTTTAAGTTGGGTTATTGACTTGATTTATAGCTCTGGGGTGTTAGCGGGGAGGTGGCGATAAGTATAAAATGAAAGATACTTGACATATATATAATATTCTAGAAGCAACATGACATGTTTGGTGGCTCTAGCTCTTATTATTTACCTGATTTGCTAAAAAAAACAGGATGTCGATATCGATTTTTATCGATTGCTTGGAAACGGAGTAAATTATCGATTACCGGAAATAAACTCGATCTGCGCGGGAACTAGGAGCATCTGCATCTAAAATTTCAAGCTCTTATAGGTTCTGAGATCCTTTGGCTCATACATACGGACGGACGGACGGACAGACAGACGGACATGGCTAGATCGACTCAGTTGTTGATGCTGATCAAGAATATATATACTTTATGGGGTCGGAGATGCTTCCTTCTGCCTGTTACATACATTTGGATTTTGCACAAATACAATATACCCTTATACCCATTTTTAATGGGTTCAGGGTATAAATATAAAGTTATAGAGTTGGAAAAAAACAAAAATTTTATTATATAAGAAAAACCAGTCTTCGAAATAGTGTGACGAACGCATGTTGAGGAAATAAAGAACGCGTTGTAGAATTGACAAAAATGTCTCTATTATCGTAAATACATTAAAATTTTCCCCACAATGGAACCTAAAATAAAATGCTGTTGACACAGTATACCATGTTGACAATTAAATTAAATATCAACTGGCAAGTGGGATGCTATAAACACAAGTGCTCCGATTTCCACAAAAGCTGGGCCTACATATCCTCAACGGGCTCATAAATGATATAGCTGGTGTGGCCCTCTTTCTCATCTGGTGCAATACGCTCCAGCGTGGCGACCAGCAATTCGTTGACATTAAGCTCACGGAGCAGATCCATCATCATGACATAGGAGATGCGTAGCATGGGTGTGCCCTCCCTGCGCCACTTCTCGATCATTTCGTGATTGGCAGCCAGCTCCTCGTCGCTGCTGAATATGTGATAGTTAATACGGCAACCCCTATAGCCGCGTACCTTCACCTCGTGCACGGGCTTTGCCTCAGCCCTCCGCTGGCGTTTAGCCTTCGGCTCACTTTCATCATCATCGCTAGTTTCGACGGCGTCCAGGTCGCTGTCGCTGGTGCAGTCGCTGCTGCTCTCGCTGCTGTTGTCGCTGTCCTCGTTGGTGTCGTCATCGGTATCTTTCAAGCTGCTGCTGACATTGAGATCCTCAATTAGCGAAAGCTTGGAGCGCAGCAGATGTAGTTGACTGGTGTCCACAAGAAGCAACATGTAGTGCAGTTGTCCGTCCGGTCGCACTGTCTTTAAAAAAAGCCTGGTTTTCTCCTCGCTGATAGGCACTGCATCTTGCAAAAGGTGCAGCATAATCTGAGAGACGGTTAGCTGGCCAAAGAGCTGTTCCAGGCGTCCCTCTGGCAGCTGAACTTCACTCTGACCCCGCGGCGCCACCCAGAGCGTATCTACATAAAGCTGTGTGGCCACTTTCTCGCCAAGCGACTCGCCCACCAGCTGCAAACAGCGACCGCAATGAATGTGCTGTCCACACTGAATGACGCGTTTACCCAAAATCTTGGGACTTATCACAATATAGTTGAGAGCATAGAATAATTCGCCCTCAGCTAGAGATGTGGGCTTCTTGTCGCTGGGACAAAAGTACTTTATTGGCTCCATGGTGTAGACGGGCATTGGACGGATGCAGTCGTAGCGGCGCACGGGCACCAATTCGTTGTAGCAATTGCTGCAGTGTAGACCACAAGCCATGGATTCGTTTAGGAGCAGATGCAGGTCCTCAATGGAAACGTCAACGGTTTGCTGGTCCAGAGCCGCATCGTTAATATGGACCAAACTGAGCTTCAGGGCTGTTGCATTGTTCGTCTCCTTGTCAACTGTTATGCCCGCCTCTGGGTTTGTGTTGATCTCAAAGAACTTTCCCAGAGGCGTGAACTGCTCAAAGTCGCGCTCGATCCAGCGTATGCCATTCGCGCTCACATCAATGCGTCTGGTCTGTTGCCTAGCCTTATCCTCGTCCGGGGAATTAAGCATCAGCACATTTATCCACTTACTGGTGCGCATCAGCGATATGACAATCAGTTCCAGTGGCATGATAATATCACAATGAGCTTGCCAAATGTTCTGTCAGGTAATACACTTCTAACACTGAGTTTGACAGCTGGATTAACCAAAAGGCTGCTGGGATTGTCGGTTGTCTTGCAATGAGTTCAAGTTGGTCACTGGGATTACGTAAGAACTTGTGCAACGAAAGATGTATAAAGATGTATTTATATTCAATTTAATATTCTACTTTTAAGAAAACGCTGAGCAATGTTTAACACTTTAAAAGCTAATTGTCAGCAAGTGATAAATAATTGAAACAAAGATCTGATTTTTACATTCTGCAAAGGTTCCTTAGTGATATATTCAAAAAATAATTTAAATACATGACGTTTTTAGTAAGGATTCAGAAAATTACGTTGTGAAGTCTGTAAAAATCAAAGTGATATATGCAATGCTATATCAGTTATTTAACATATGATATTATATTCTTTTTTCCGTGACCTTTAGTTTATATTTATATTAAATTTGTAAAAGTGTGTGAGGCTAAAGGACTCATCAATAAAATAATATGATATATGTACACATGCAAGTATTGCTGCATATAGTAAGAGCTAGAAAATTTTTTCAAGGGCACGCAATCATCGGCCATGGCCCAGCTTGTAGGGGATCTGCAGTGATGACTCCTACGAAACGCTTTTTACCGTCATAGAGTCGCACACACGGAAACGAAATAAATCGAGAGCGAAATGCATGGTCTCAAAAGGATGAATGGCCAGTTTGAAGGCAAGCAAAAAACAAGACAACAACAATAACAACAACAGCAGCAGCAAGCTGGCAAGTTACGAAAAGCAAAAATATTGAAACGAAAAATACAACTGACAAAATTTTATTTCGTTTTATTTGCAAAGCGGAGCACTCCATAAATTTTCGGGCGCTCAATATTGTTTCAGATCATAAATCATGGCTGCATTTGCGTACGGACGTACATTTCAAACACACATACACACACACACACACACATACAAACAAACACTTGAACATGCAGCTGCATTCGTATGGTTTGGGATGTGGAAACTCGGGGACTCAGTCTGCATTTGCAATGGCACAGACACCGACAAAATGTACCTTGTATCTGACATTGGGCTGCAGAGGCACTGCAAAAAAATAATAATAAACAGCAAAAGGCCAACAGCAACAACAACAACAATAGCAACATGCACTCATAGTGCATTTGTATAAAGTCAATGCCGCTGCACTTGTGCCATAACACATTCGTATTCGCATCCGCATCCCATCGAGCGCCACGAGCCGCACCCCTTTTATCCACTGAAAAAGCACATCCACTCGGCATTGCGTTGGCGGGCTAATAGCATGCAAATGCAAAATGAAGGCAGCTCACCATCAAGGGGGTTGGTATGGGTAGGGTCACGGGAGGGGGGATTCAGGCTGAAGAGGTCTGCAAATTCACATTAACGCAAATTCCGTAAGTGAAGTATGTTGCATTTGCCGCACGTAAATTTAAAACGCGCGGCACAATAACAAAACATTTACTCAGCGCTTCTCGCTTATTTACAGTTAGAAATACTGAGCAATGTACATATACAGATACAGATACAGATACAGATACAGATACAGATACAGATACAGATACAGATACAGATACAGATACAGATACAGATACAGATACAGATACAGATACAGATACAGATACAGATACAGATGCAGATACAGATACAGATACAGATACAGATACAGATACAGATACAGATACAGATACAAATAAAGCTGCATCTGGATTTGGTCAAGTCGCCCTCGGATTTGGAGCTGGAGTAATTGAAGGAGTCACGGACGCAGCTCTCTGGACCCAGCTACAGCTGGCATCTGTATAGGCATTCGCATTCGCACTCGCACTCACATATTTGAAATACATAAATCTTGCGGATGAGCGTGCGGCGCTGCCGGCGGGTTACTGGCTTGCCAAGTGGGCGGCACGAAGTGGGGTCAGGCGTCGACTTGGTTGGCCATTGGGTGTCAGCAGGCGCAGCAGCAGCAGCAACAGCTGTGGGGAAATATTGGTAATTTTTGGCTATTGAATAGAACTGGTCTCTTTTTATGAAAAGAACTGAATTGGAACACCAAACTCCATGCAGGACCTTAAGGGTTGTATGACTCGTTACACTGAAAAAATGTAACTGTAGAAATATATAACTGAAAACCTTAGCACGTGCTAAGAAAAGCATTAGCGACACCAGTAGATGAACCGATCTAGCCATATCTGACGATGTGCCTCTCTGTCCGAATTACAAGTTGAACAAGTAAGATGCTCTAGTCGGGAGCTCCTGATTAGGGGATACCCTGAACCCCCTTCTTCCAGCAGTAGTAATAAATAAAAACAAGTAAGAGGTTCTAGTCGGGAGCTACCGACTAGGGGATACCCTGAGCCCTCTTCTCCCTACATCAAATGCATATATATATTCTATTTTAGAAGCTATATGTCAAGTTTGGTGACTCTAGCTCTTATTATTTACCAAAATTGCCCAAAAAACAGGATATCGATATCGATTTGTATCGATTGCTTGGAAACGGAGTAAGTTATCGATTATCGGAAACAAACTCGATCTGCGCGGGAGCTAGGAGCATCTACATCTAAAATTTCAGTCTCTAGCTCTTATAGGTTCTGAGATCCTTGCGTTCATACATACGGACGGACGGACGGACAGACAGACGGACATGGCTAGAGCGACTCGGCTGTTGATGCTGATGGGGTAGGAGATGCTTCCTTCTGCTTGTTACATATACTTGCTCAAATAAATTATACCCTAATTACCCATTTTTAATGGGTTCAGGGTACAAAAAGCTACACACCAAATTGAGGGAATCTTTTTTATTTATCAATTTTTCAGACCCAGCATCTGTGTTTAAACTTATTTGAGAGGTCTTTCACACTTTTCAGAAGATCAAACAAAGCATGAACGATGTTTCGGTACCAAAGACCAATCTGAAGATTCAGTTGAGACGTGTCGCTACTTTACGCTACTTTTTGGATAACCATCAGATCGGAGCCAGAATGGATATAAAACCTTGATTATATATTTCGATTCTTAGTTCAATCATTTTCCATTATCTATGTAAAATAAAACTTGGAATTTCGAGTCGAAGGTTAAAATTTTAAGTATAAACACTCGGTAGTAATGTACATATATATGATAAAGGTACATATGAAATATGTATACGTTATCTCCAGTATAGCTTATTATCAATTAGGTTATTATTGTTTTAATCTATTGTTCGAAATATTTTACATGATTTCAAATCCGTCATAATAATTTTTGTAATTTGTAAAGTCATCTTAATTTATCATTTTTTATAAATTTATTATATATTATTATAAATTTATTATATATTACCTTTTATCCACTATCAATTTAATAACTCAATAAGTAATCAATCTTTGAATTTGTTTGCCAAACTTCGGAGCCCATCCGATGTGGGATCGCCCAAGGCAATCCTTTACCTTTAACTGACTACAGATGGCGCTTTAACACGATGGCAATCCATCTGCGGTACTAATAAAAGATTTCGCTAAATTGATACTGTCGATGGAGTAATTAAACTGCAATTTTTATGAGACATGTCGGACAGAGGCCGCTGCTATCACAGATCGAATAAATTATATTCGCCGGCTATTGGAGGACGCAATCTTTCTCTCTCTCTCTCTCTCTCTCTCTCTCTCTCTCTCTCTCTCATTCCCTGCCTGCGCACAGACGCACATACACACACACGCATGCAGGGCGAGAGTTTGTCTCCTGGCAGCTGTGTATATTTGCGGGCCGCATACGGTTGCTCGTTCGCTTCCACGGTAAATTTCCCGACGCAATTTTGCCACAATCCGGCTCTGGGTTCCGGGGGAGGATGTGGCTCTGACTCCCGCCTAGAACTGCAGTTTGTTTTTGGCACGCAAATAAATTTGGGGCCAATACTGTGAAAAGTTTTGAGCCCGTCTGATTGCATTTTAATTTCCCGCCTTTGCTGTTATATTGAATTCGCCCGTACACTTGGCCCGACTGCCGGGTTCGACCTACGTGATTGCCAGCTAATGACTGTCGCCTCCGTTTTGGATGTTCCTCGATTCCCCCTTTACGAATCAACCAGTCGACTTGAGTTGAAAGTATGCCTGGCACACATTCAAATGATTTCAATGTAAATGGCAAACAGCACAAAATTGGAATAAAATAAAAAAAAAATAAAAAAAAAAATTCGTTTGGCATGAAGTTGTTAATTTTTATGACGTCATTACTCGCCTCGTAAAATTCGCTCAACAGTTGGTCGCCAGCTCCGGAGAGCAACAGGCGCTGAATGAAGCTTCAGTTTTATGAACATGTTGGGGCAGGAACTGGAACTGGAATTCGGACTGCTACTGGTACTGGGATTGGGTTTGGAAATCTCGGCAAGTCAACTTGAAAGTTGTGAACTTTATTTCCAACCGGAATTTTTATTGTTATTGTGCCGTTTATGACTTTTACGAGATTCGCTTGCTTTTCAGCTCACTTCTAATTTGTTGCCCATTGTATTCGTTGCTCTCTGTTTCCTCACTTGTCACGATGGGCACATAAAACAAATGCGTCCTTGCATTGGTGACATTTGCACAATATACAAGAAAGGTTACAGCCAAATGGAGGTTGTGAACTTTTGTCATATTGAAGAGGTGTGAAAATACTTACGCTTGACATTGTTCGATTGTTATTATTGAGGGGACCTATTGTAAAATAGCTTTTGATTACAGGTCTAAAATTCATCAGATTGATATCTTCTTTTTATAATATCGATACATGTGCTAAGAAATTTTGCTCAGACTTTATGTCTTTAGTTTTATTTTATATAATTGATGGGGATTTAAATAGTGTTAAATATGCAAATCAAAGAGCGCAGACGTATAAAATAAATGCCCTAAAACGGTAGCGCATGCGATCAATTATTATGTTCATCAAAACCGGACCGCAGGCCAGCTAAACAAAAATATTTTGTCAAAAAATATTTTGTAAATCTTACATCAAAACCAAGAGAATTTATCAAGTCATATTTTACACAATATTATTAAATGTATTTTATTTATTAACAACAACAAAAACAAATGTTCAAATGTCTTAAAAGTATAAAAATTAAAAACAGGCTTGTCTTTTAACTGTATTCAACTCACGAGCGCCTAATTAAAATGTATAGGTATTATAAGGCTCACATATATTGCAGCCATTATTAATTTGCTTGCTTTTACCTTAAGCTTAACTCTGTCAAAAGATTGAATTTCCGGTAATTTAAGGCCCTCTTATTCGATGATTGTGGAAGAGTTGAAATTAAGGTAGTGCTGTCATTCAATCTTCCGTCCCCCGCGTGGTAGAACATTTATGCGCCATGTTCTACTTATATTTTTATGGCTGCTCCTTGCAACTCAAAACCACAAATACACACTCACACTCGACTAGAACGGCTTCCGTAGACTCTGGCATTCACCTCGGCACATACTCGGAAACTGAACGGGGAGCATATTTTAAACATGGATTTTTAATTAGTAGCAAATGTATCCCATTTGTTTTTTTACACGTTGCCGACGCGATTCACGTACACATGTATACACTGAGGTATAGCCGTACTACGGGCTATGCGCTAGTTAACACCCCCTGGATACCAGGCCCACCCACTCTCTGCACGGGCACCAAATTAGTCGAGAGCCCGAAGCTGAGCTGCGTGCTCCTTTTCGACTTGAGCGCATATCCCCATTCGCTGTTGTTGCCTCTGTCGACGACGTCATTGCGTCTCATAATGCGCGCTAATTAATCCTGCAAGGATCGGATTTTCCCGACGTAATTATATTTACAGCCGCCATGCGAGCTAAACAGCAACAAGCACAACAGCAAGAGCTGGAGCACAGGAAACTCGTCCTAGGCAGGGCTCAGCAATCGCCGACTGAGGTGTTGAGGGGGAATGTGGGGATTTTATGATGTACAGCAGCGTTTTGTACTTGGTAGGTTGTTGAAGGGTGGATGGGCTGCCACTCCCAATGGCAACAGCCTGGCAGCACCGGTTGCTGTCATGACTCTGAAGCATGCGAGCTGGTGGCGCTTCGTGAAAGCGCGAAAAGGATACACAAGAATATTAAATTAATTTTTAAGTGCGTGCAGAAGACGCAGGCAACACTGGCAAAGGAAGACGCAAACACGAACAAAGCAGCAAAAAAATAATGCGCTTTTCTTGCTTGTGTCTATTGTCTGGTGGCAGAAAAAGTTTAAGCATATTACAGCACCCGATTACAGGGTGATTCGAATTAACAATATACAAATCAAATGGATACAAACATATAAAGGAATGGATAATGTTACGAGACGTATGCTTAAAGAGATAATTACTTATATAACTAACACTACACGAGCCATTTCCAGATATCTTCGATATAAGAAAAAAGTCTCATCGCCTTGTCAACTTTAAATTGCTTTCACTCCAGGTACTTAAGATCAATCAAAGCTTGCATGTGCTGTTAGCAAATGCGTTCGGTCACATATGAATAACGTCAATGAAAGTACATGAAAGCTGTGCATGATATTTTATATCAAAAGGAAAAGCTTCCTAACTAAAAGGTTTCATGAGCTTTTAATACTGTCGCAACATTAAAAACTACATCAACCAAAAGGTAAAGCTGTTAAGCTGTTCAAACACTCCCTTCTTTAAAGGTATATTTTTCAAGCTTTATCTTAGTCAATGTAAGTATATGAAAGCTGTTGAAGATATTGAATACCTAAGGTAGAAGCTTTCTAAAATTAAAAATATAGGCATAACGCTTTCTGGTTATAGTAGTCTAACAAAAAGCTTTCATGTGATTTCAATACTGGCGCTATATTAAGAATTATATCATCAAAAAAATCAAGCTTTAAGCACTTTAAGCATTCTCTCCTTTTCACGAATTTTCATTTAAAGCTTAATCTTCCGGTAGTTTAAATATAGGCCTAATATTTTCTGCTTATATTGATCACTTAATCTAACCAAAAGATTTCATGTGATTTTTATATTGTCGCTGTATTATACTTACTATGAACTAAATTATTCTAAATTGAAAGCTTTAAATCTCTTGTACAACTCTTTCCTACACAAGTTTTGTGTTTAAAGTTTAAGTTTATCTCTACACCTCATGCTAGATTTGGCTTATCAAGCCCATCTTTACATAATAACCCTGTATATTATGAAGTTTTTGTCTCACAGATTGTTGCCATGATTTTTATTTCTTTTAGTCGCGAATATAAATAATGAGTACATTTTGTTTATTTAAGTTTGTTTTTTCTCTTTTTGCTCCTGCTGCTGTTGCTGCTGCTTTATTGCTTTCCACGCGGGTGGCTAACTGGCAACTGCCAACTGGCAGACTTGAGTTTCGTGCTGCTCGTGATGTTGTTCCTTGGCAGATCCGCCGATACGTTAGCAAATTAGTTTCAGCAGTTTGGTGAGCTCCCTATTCGCTGAATTAGTTGCTATTTTCTTTGCACAGCTTTGACTGTGGTGGGCAACAGTAAAATTAATGCTTTCTTCTCTTGTCTAGATATCAGCGTGCGATGATTAAGTCGGCGACTACCCGACTTTCGGACTATGCCGAGTAGCCGCCCCGAGTCCGAGTATCCGAGTATACAATGCAAAGTTAAGTGATTACTTTTTGCTGGGCAGAAGATTCAAAGTCCTGGCGTAAAGTTGTGCTCGTAAATTTATTAAGCAAAAACTTGGAAAACTTTCGACGAACAGCGCATACGCAAGTTTTGTAATTGTATTCATTCAATGAAGTCGACTCGACTCGCCTCGGTAAGCCACTATTTTATACATTATTCATGAGTACATTCAGCTGAGCTCGACCAAATTGGAAACGCTCTGTATGTATAGTGTGTTCTATGGCCTGTTAACTTGGTAAATATGATATTTATTCTAGATAATTAAGATTATTTGCGAATAAATTAAATCCCAAAAATTAGATTTATGTACATTGACCAGACGCAGAACAATAGTTGATGAGGCAAAAAAAAAAATCTTGTGGAATCCCTATGCCTATTTTATATAGGTGGAAATAGACAGTGGCATACAAAAAATACGAATAGGATTTAATTTTTTGCTCGGTTTCTTCCGCGTAAAGAAACTGAACTCGAATATCCAAAGAATTTTTAAACTGATCTTGAAATTTGATTCCGTTAAGAATGTTGTCTTTTTATACCCTGAACCCATTAAAAATGGGTATAAGGGTGTATTGTATTTGTGCAAAATCCAAATGTATGTAACAGGCAGAAGGAAGCTTCTCCGACCCCATAAAGTATATATATTCTTGTACAGCATCAATAGCCGAGTCGATCTAGCCATGTCCGTCTGTCTGTCCGTCCGTCCGTCCGTATGTATGGACGCAAGGATCTCAGAACCTATAAGAGCTAGAGACTTGAAATTTTAGATGCAGATGCCCCAGTTCCCGCGCAGATCAAGTTTATTTCCGATAATCGATAACTTGTTCCGTTTCCAAGCAATCGATACAAATCGATATCGATATCCTGTTTTTTGGGCAATTTTGGTAAATAATTAGAGCTAGAGTCACAAAACTTGACATATAGCTTCTAAAATAGAATATATATATGCATTTGATGTTGGAAGAAGAAGGTTCAGGGTATCCCCTGGTCGGGAGCTCCCGACTAGAACCCCTTACTTGTTTATACTTCTCCCGATCCAAATTTGTATATACAATATTTAATTTTTAAATTTAAATTTTTTTAAGCAGATCTCCAACGGAAAACTTTTTAAATCTGGATAATGTTCGGTAAAGTTTTTACATATTTTACTGTTGTCTTTTTTAATGGCAAGCTCAAATTTAATAATGTGTTTGTAGCAAAAAAAATTCACCCATATATATATGGCCATGATATTCAGTCTTAACCAATGATTGTTTATCCGAATTTTTTGTCCACCATTGTAGTTATGCAATTACGCAATTGCATTTACAAGATTATTATTTGAATTATTTTTTTTCTGATCAATATTCTCTGATTATTTTTCACAATAAAATTAATGTGCTCCACCTTCATGCACTTCATGACTCTCTAAACGGAATCCACCAAAAGACCCGCTGGCCCCTGTGCCATGGTTACTATGAAAGCCTGTAATGGCTATCGAAGTGTTGAATAAGTTGTTTGGCATTTAACGAGCTATAAATGGCGCAATAGTTCGCGCCCGCCGCCGCATGCAACTGGCAGAATTACACGGAACGTGGAAGGTTTTAGGCAGCTTTGCGTTTGGCTGGCAGATGGCAAATGCATCCATGAGATACGCACACGTTGCAGTCGCAGTCAAAGTCAAAGAAATGCAATGGCATAAAACCCACCTCGCCATAATGCCGCGATGAATGGATTTATAACTGAGTGCGAACAGGGGCCAAAGCCTTAGGGGCGGTTAGGTGGTGCCGATGTGAGTGCCGCTGATAATGATAATGTGCTCGTCTTCAGTGTCAGCATTATCGGCGATGCACTGAATGCATCGATAGGATAAGCTGCTCGTGTCGCTGGTTTCAGTAAGCTCAAAGTGCCGCCATTATGAGGCAATGACGGTGCAGTGGGAAACAACTCAGTCGCAGCCAGAGTCCAGTGGACTGCACTCTACTTCAAGAGCTCCACGAACAACAGCTGCACTGGCAATGGCGAAGACTTTTTGGCTGCGATTCAAGTATTTGGATGCATAAATCAAACATTTATATGCGGCACAGCTTTGGCGTCGCCTCGACTCACATGTGGAGCGCATGGAGGGGCAGACACTCGAATGTGATTACGCAGCGAGAGATTGCAGGCACGCTGGTTCTCTCTGCAAATGTAGATGGAGACGAGACTGGGATGGTCGTCACACACATAAGCAGACAGCGCGCGCTAGCAATCCCTGCGCCCTTCCGCTGCCGTCGATCTCTGAGTCATGGCTTGGGTCTGGGCCTGGCCTCTGGGTTCTGGGTCTGGGGCATCAAAAGCGTCTCCGACACGGCATGCCCGCTGGAAATGAAGACGATTACTGCGACTGCAATGATGGATATTATTCCTAAGGCGAAAAGTCTTTGCCCAGCGGTGCTTTGCGACACCAAAGCGATTTGCGCTGTGATTGATTGCAACATTGCGGCACAACACGCTGGCCAGGATTTGGCATGGATTCTTACAAAGAGCTGAGTTGGAAGAACGCGACATAAATATTGCTTATTTAGAGCTACAACACATAGAATAAGTCCGTAAATGGACTCGTATATATCAAGGAATAAAGATAAACTTATTTCCCTTTCAGAAGCAATATATATTTTTCGGTTGAATAAAACAATTCATATCTGGAATGAATTTTATTTTAATTTTTATTATAAAAAAATTCATTTTTTTAAATTTTCATAGGTCATAGTAAAAGTCAGTCAATAACTCAAACTTGCTTTATATACTACTTTGCTAACTAAATCGGGCTAAAATTTAGTTTCTTAAAAAACAATATTCATAAACAAACTTTCATTAACTGCCAGTCCAAAAAGAGGGCGGTCGAATAGCGAACCAAAGGCAACGTTTTTGCTATGTGACCTGAAATATTGTTTCCATTAAAATAGTTGCACATTTATTGGAGCTGGAGAGCAGCCCAATAGAGTGGAAATTCCATGATGAAAGTTGAGAAGCAGCTCCTACCCATAGCCAAATTCAGATCCCAACGCTAGCCATGGTGTCTATGCAGCTGCATTGAAATGAGGGCAAAACTTATAATTTGGATGCGTTCCAATGGATTCTCGACAAGTTTCATTTTGGCCGCGGCGCACGACGCAGTCAGCTCCGTCTGAAGTACCAAATAATCTGGGCATGACTGTGTATCTAAGTGACTCGTCTGGGAGTCTGTCTGTCTGTCTGTTTGTCTGTCTGTCTGTATACTCACCCCTTTGGCCCAGCCCACAGTCAGAGCTGTGACTGTCTGCAAGTAGCCAAGCGCGGAAATGGTAGAAAAATCAAGGCGCAAAATATATGCGCAAAAATTACATAGAAAAACACCGAATTTTTATATTACTCTCGTGTTTTTTTTTTGTATTTTGCCAGCTCTGCGAATTTGTGCTAGTTTTTTTCGGCTAGCTGAAATTTATTTTTTACTTAAAACTTTCTGTTGTAAGCAATGAAAAATGGCAAAACAAACTTTGCAGCTTTCAGCAGCACAAAACGGCAACAGAACTAAGCAGCGAACTGAATTTGTTTTTGTTGAAAAGTATCGAATTGATTTCAGTTGAGGAAGTTTCGAGTTTTCAAATGCAAACGGCTAATTTATGCGAAAGTTCCGCCTTTCCTTCTTATTTACCCCTAACTTGGGGTTTAATTTATTTACTTTCCTTTATTGAAGGCACAAAAAAAACATATAAGAAAACAATATATATATGGGAAAAATTGTCTAATGTGTACACTAAGCCATAAATCTATAAATCTACTCTGTGATAATTCAAATCTATGTATATAAATAAAAGACAAAATTTAAATTTAAAATATGAAATCCAATCTCGTTTTGAAAGCAATACATATGCATTAATTTTCATTTTTCTATAAATATTATTAGGCATAAATGAAGCGAGCTTTGAGATTATTAAAACAATCTCAAATCTATTTTCATTGTTTTATTAAATTTGTAAACTTGCATATTTTGTTTTTGGAACAAACATAAAAAAATTTACATGCTCTTTGTTGGTTAAATAGAAACAAGAGGGATCTAGTCGGGAGTGCCTGACTAGGAGATATCCTGATCCTTATTCTACCAACGCCAAGTGCAGCTTGCGCTAAAGCTTTAAACTCTTAAAACATAAGCGATGTGCTCAAAAAACAGGATTTCTATATCGATTTTTATCAATTGCTTGGAGAGAGAACAAGTTATCGATTATAGGAAAGAAACTCGTACTGCGCGGGCACAAGGAGGATCTACGCTCAAAATTTCAGTCTCTAGCTCATATAGGTTCTTTCATACATATAAACAAAAAAACAGGTGCATGAACAGATTGACGGACATAGCTATATCGACTTGAATAATGATGCTGATCAAGAATATATATAGTTTATGGGGTCGGTGATGTTTCCTTCTGCTTGTTGTGGGAAAACATTATACCCTTTTTATCCATTGACAATATGTTTGTGCTTGTCCTTTTGCTTAAACCCTTAAAAATGTTGAATTAATCTGGAATAAGTATAATTTATTTATTTACAATATTTATTGTTTTGCAAATCAAATTATTTGCCAAACTTGAGTCAACAGCAGTAGAACGATGCCACAAATATTATTCATATGGCCGAACAGAAGCCGGAAAAAATGCCGGAGCAAGGGATCAAGCGAGCTGAACTGCAAAAAACATACGACAATATTTTAATAGTTTAACGCAAAACAATAAATAAAATAAAATCAATTGTTGTACGGGCAGAAGAAATGAGGAGTTGGCCATAAACGCACAGGCCAACGGGGGCTGCTGAAACAAGAGCCAAATAACCAAAATCGCAAATAATACGGCATGTCATACGAGAACAACAAAAGCAACAGCAACAACAAATACAACAACAATTGCTGTAGTTGTACTACCAATAAAATCGTTTGTTTCCGGCTTCTGGCTATCAAAGCTACTGGAATTTATTTTAGTTCGAACAACAAACACAGAAACAACAACTGCAAATCGCAAAACCAAAGTGCAAACATTGTTGTTTTTCTTCTTGTTGTTGCTGTTGTTTGTGTTTGTGTTGTCTCTCGATGCTGCTTGACTATTTGCTAGAGTCATTGCGGTGTTTTGCCCACCGAGCATGCCCCACACAAATTGAGCCCCGAGTCAACACGGGTCCCCACGGCCATGCGGCATGCGACTTTGCACAATGCCAACGACAGCAACAACTGCAACAACAACAACAATTTCAGTAATAATATTCACATTTATGGATTTGTAAGTGGTTCCGCATGAATAACCCCGCATCCTCTGGCTCTAGCTCACCAGCTGTCCCTTCCTCAGCGACTCCTTGGAGCTGCCGCACGTTGCACGCGGCAAGCAAAGCTCTTTGTTTGTGTAGGGAATTCAATTTTCAATAAGTTTGGCTCTAATTTGAGTCTGCATATTTGAGTTATTGTTGTTGTTGTTGTTGCGGTTGTTGCTGCTGTGGGCACGCTCCAGAAAGTCCTGCGGGTCAGTCTGGGCTTAAAATTCATAATTTACTTACGGCTCAATGCACTACTCCCATTGCAGATTTCTTGCTGGAAAATTGAGAGCCATTGCAGCTCATGTGTTATGTCTAGTGTTGCAAAAATTTTCTAATTTTAATATGTTTAGAGCTGAAAAATATGTAAGTCTAGTTACTGAGACTTAAGCTGGCCTATGAAGAAGAAAAGCTAGCATTTATATCACATCTTTTCAAATTTATTTGCAGGCTCCCAGATAAACAATTTGTACTATAAATGCAAAATAATTGTTTGGTAAAATTGTCCATAGTTTGATTGCACGGCGCCCATTTTCAGCACAGAGTTGTCAGCATCTCTGCTTGAATTTATGTGGCGAAATAATTAATTCTGTCAGCGGCATTCGCTGCAACAGAAATTGACAGAGTATAAATAAATGCGCGGCGAGTGAAAAATGCGGGAAACGAAATGGAATCGCTTTTCGATTATGTTAATTTAATTTCCATTGCTTGGGCGACATGAGTGGAACACATGCCGGCAATATGTCCAATGGAGCGTCGGGAATAAATCCAAATCATGCGATCCAATGATCACATTGTGCCACAACTTGACTTATGGCGCTGGGCAAGCACACACACAGCTTGACAGAGTGTGTGGAGAAAAAACAACATCGATGGCGAATGGCAAATAAACTACAGATGTGAACAGGACAAATGAACACAGCAAACGAAAACAAATAAACACACATCCCCATTGTTGATTAAAGCTGAACTTAAATTAAAACAATGCCGAATTACAGCTTTTAG
Organism: Drosophila novamexicana; assembly: GCF_003285875.2. NCBI lineage: Eukaryota > Metazoa > Arthropoda > Insecta > Diptera > Drosophilidae > Drosophila > Drosophila novamexicana. The sequence continues at coordinate 864,640 of NW_020824835.1, forward strand.
TTATCTTAATTCAATTTATTTTGAAATAGAACAATAAATAATTTTATAAAATGTGTATAAATGTTGTATACCCTGAACCCATTGAAAATAGGTAAAGGGTAAAGAGAGAACAGGCAGAAGGAAACATCTCCGATCACCTAAAGTATATATATTCTTGATCAGCATTAATAGTCGAGTCGATCTAGCCATATCCGTCTGTCTGTCCGTAGGTCTGCCCATATATATTAACGCACTAGAAAGAAGAGCTTGACATTTTAACATAGGTCTCCCTAGTGCATGCGTTGTTCGAGTTTATTTTCGATAAACGAAAATAATAAATTTTTCTGTTTACAAATAATTGATAAAAACCATATAAAAATGTTTTTTTTTGAGCAAATCTCTTGGGTTTTCTGAGCTAAAGTCACTAAATTTGACATGTAGCTTCTAGAAAACTTTTCACAGAACAAGTATCTTTCATTTTTCAGCTACCGCCCCCTTACGGCGAACTGCATTAGTTGTTGGTAGAAGAAGGTTCAGGGTATCCCGTAGTCGGGCAATCTCGACTAGAGTATTTTTTCTTGTTTTTCCTATGTACATTAAGCATATATGTATCAATTTTGTCTGGCATCGTCTCTGGCTACTGAAATAAACATAGAGCGCTTGTCGGTTGTTGGTTTGGCTGGCGACGAGACTCAAGATTTCTTTATTTTTGGCTCCGATTTGAATTACGTACGACGTATGCGATTTCTTTCGTGTGCGTCTTAGAATTTTGAATGCTATTTGTTTTATGTGCCGCAGATTTTTTTCTTCCAAGTGAAATACTTTTTAATTTATGGGCCTTCTGCGTACATTATAAACTCATGTATTTTACAAGCACTTGGCAGACGCAACCAGGATATGTTGCATTACAAAGAGAACTCAGAATGTTCTTAAGTTGAATCAAGTACGAACGGGTGAAAGTGGAGCAGACCGGCCAAAAGACACCTTCTGGCTGAATCCGTCTTTTGCTTATTTGAGTTCGCGTTTTTGTATTATAAGATAATTAATAGCCTCTTGTTTTGTAGTACTGGGTATATAATAAAGCTAAAATGATTTTCAACTAAATGTTTATTTAATTGGCCGCTAAATCACATGATATGAATTTATTTTTTTCAAATATTTAAAACAATGCTATATTACTTTGAATTTAAGAATGAGTGCCAGCTAAAGCTTACAATTCAATAAATATACATAGTTTCAGGCTAATAACTCAAACCAACAGAGAATATATAGCTGTCGGTACCCCAAACACCTTTGGCATTTATGGAATAATAATTTGTTTTTTTTATATGGTAAGTTAGAAAATGTGTTGTTAATAACCGAAAATAAAAGAAAATCTTCATAGAAGCATTAACTATTTACGAGTGTAACGACAGTATACAGGAGCTGTAATATTTTTCTAGCAACTGGTTAAAGCTTCGACAAGGTTATAAGCTTTTTGAAATGCTCGAGTCAAGAGCCAAGTCTGCTGCTTTTAGAAACGGGAAGTTCTTCAAATACCTTGGGCCGACCCGTTAAAAGATAAAAAGTGTCTGATTATCTGTATGTATGAGCCCGATGGATGCTGGAGTTTGCAAAATTTGTATTTAAGCCCACGTCAAATCAAGTATTAAGACTTATTAGCCAGGCCCACCAGAGAGCGGTTATATTGAGAAAAACAGTATTTTTTGTTGTTTAGAATACTTAAAGTATAGTCAAGATTACCTGTTAGGCTTTATGTTATGCAACAGTTCTCGGCTCACTTTGTAGCTGCTGAAACACTTGATAAGTGCAATATACCATGCATTATACTCTAAATCACTCTAATCGCTGACATCCTTTGATTAATACAAAGCAAATCTTGGACCAATATAAAGCCACTTGAGCTGGAGATCAATCCGAAACTAAAGGCAACGCTATCCCGCCAGGAATTGCCTTCCACCATAAATTGCCAATGAAATCGAAAGGAAACCGAGAACATCGTAAACAACATTTGCAGTTTTTGTTGGTATTTGTGTGTTTTTTCTCCCTGTGTTGTTGTATTCCCCTCTTGCTTTGCCTTGCTAAAGCAATTTGTAATTTTCCGTATTTCATTCGCATACACTTCATTAACATCCCCCCAAAATGAGCTTACGCGAGGGAAGAGTTTGTTGCGGTGCGCTTCAATGGCTGCTAACCAGGCGGCTGCCTTGGGTGAGAGGGGGTGGGATGCATCATTAGACTCGTTGAGCATAGTCGTGCCTTGAAATTTACGTCCTCTTTGGAGAAGACCTTCTCTAATTTCTTCAAGGATCCTGCCAGCCGCATATATGGTAGGTACGCCCGCCCAAAGGAAGGACGACGACGGCTTTCGCATCAGCGACAACGACACAAAAAGTCCTTGGCCAATGACAGCCGCAGCAGCAGCAGCCAGAAGCCAGGACCCAGGACTTGGGCCAGGCTCAGGCGCAGGCTGAGACAGGAAAATGTTTTTTCACGATAAAAATGATGGATGACATCATAAATAACGTTGGAGTGCGCCCAAACAGAGGGTTTCCAGTGGTTGTTTATTTCGATATAAATGAAATTCTGCTTTTTTCGCTTTTTCTGCTGCTTATTTTCGGCGGCTAGTGAACAAATAAAAACTTTCTGTGGGCCCCCAAACAATTTGGCAAGAAAAGCACACGCACAATCACACATACAGCCCCAACCACGCAATGCAAATGCCGAACTTTCAATGCTCTAACCCAACACGCTGCTTATCCAAACCTTCTGCACATAATCAATGGCCATTAATTTGGGGGCGGCGCCCCGTTATTGGGCGGCATTTGTAATCACAGTTCCAGTTCCACATTGTATGTGGTAGATGTTTCCCGTCATAAATATCGAAAATTATTATTAATGTACCGTGCTGCTTCTGAGGCATCCAGTCAGTAAGTCGACACATTGTTGACTGAATTTTTGTAAATCGACCACACCATGGGACTAAAGTCGAAAATATGTTACAAACATGAGTTCTTAGAAAGTTTACTACCCTTTAATTATATCTAAATATTTGTTAAAATGTAATTTATTAAAAAATTGCTTTCTAAATATGAATCTATTAAATGACAAAAGTAATAAATTGTTTAAAATACAAAAATGGGGCTTTTCTTTTAAATAATTGTTGTTTGCTTGCCGACCTTTCTATTTCGCAGTTGACGTTTTAGCGGATTCGAGGTCTGGATTAAATGATAAGTACACTAGCTTTGCTTTATTTTCAACTTAGGGTTACAATACCTTGCTGCGCTCCCAACTGCCAAAGAAATATAACAACTTGCATTTAATTTCCATAAACGAGGATTTCTGGTTTTCAGAAAGTATTTTCTACGTATAAAAAGTTGTTTTTGCTCTTTAACAAAACAATTTATACTTTTTGGAACGTTTTTTTTTGCCTTTAGAAAATATTTTTAAGTTTTTAGAAAGATTTGGTTCTCTTTTAGAAAGCCTTTTCTATGCAAAGAAAATAGCTTATACTTTTTATATTATTTTATTTGATTTTCTGCAAAAAGTTTTTGTTTTTAGGAAAATGTTCTAATATGTAGAAAATTGTTATATAGTTTAGAAACTTTTTTCTACTCGAAAATTTCGAAATTTTATTCTCTAAAAGTTAATTTTTTCTGAGTGCAGATTGTGGCCTAGTCGGCCATTAACTTTAAAATTAATGTAACTAATAATATGGGATATAGGTGTCATCTATCAACGCAAATCGGCTTCAAACATATCACATTAAAATACGTATACTCAGTGGTAAGTTGCCTGAATGACTAAGTCACTTAGAATTTTGTTTTTAAAAACACTACCTTTATAAGAAAAGAGCATTTTAATTAGCTGGCTGCGGTTTTCGATTTAATGTGGCTTCAATTTTGCTGCAACTAATTGAATTTACCCCCACTGTGCAGCTCAGTTTGAGGGACAAACTTGAACCGGCGCACACGGACGTAGATTGTGTGAAAGTGAAAGCCTTGCCAAGACGTTGTGTGTGGGTGAGTGTGTGTGTGTGTTAGTGCGCTTTAATGATATCCTTATAGCTTGCCAAATTTATGGCAAAGCCGCATACATTTAGGCGCTTTTTTTCACGCTTTCACTACAAGGCGAACCTTATCGTATATTTATTTTAATGGATTTTTTATCTGCTGCCGCTGCTGCCGCCGTCGCTGCTCCTGATGACGTTGCCTTCATCTCTGGCAGCAGCGAGCACATCAACGACAGGACACTCGCTTGGACGCTGGCGAGGGACGGAACGGGACGGGAAAACTGCCACTGGCCAAATAGCTGGACACAATTTTCATTTAGTTTAACTGTAACTGGGTGCAGGGAAATGAGATTTAATAAGCCAACATTTATTTAAGACATTATTGATGGCGGTTTATTTATCGTGCCGCTGCCCCGCCCTCCCTTCACAGTTTGCGTAGTGGCTCCATTAATACGACACACTCTGTGTGTAGACATGCCCCCTTTGCCAGCCAGCGTTCCTTATGCGGCAAAACTCAAAAGGATTAAGTTGCGCACACAAACACACACACACACGCATACACTCACTCATACACACGCACGCACACAACGAGACAAAGGCGCAGCCAAAAATATTCACAACCGTCGTACAATGCAAAAGCTATGCTCTATGCCCGCCCGCCGGTTGTGTTCCTGCCCTTGTCTTCGCCTTGCCTCATGTTGTCCGACGATTATTCAAAATGCAAGTCACAATCGTGTGTGTGAGTGTGTGTGTGTGTGAAAATCCTCGCAGCCATGTTGGCGTCAGAGTCACAGGCCCCTCTATTGCCGCCCTCTCCATGGCTTAGCAAATTCGGCTTGCCCAGGCTCCGGATCCTCGCCTGCCGCTGCTGCCGCTGCTGCTCCTGATGCTTTAGGATTTGGTGCTGCCGCCGCGGCTGCTGCAATTGCCGCATGTAAATTCTTAAAGTAGTACTTAGCGCTATTATTTATTATATTCCAACAGTTTCAACACCTCTCAACAAGTAACGAGTCGAAGTTGAAGGGGCTGCGGGGCTGCGGGGCGGCGAGGGTGCAGGGGTGCGACTAGGTGCTGCACTTTGCTATTGTTGCGCTCTGTTCGCATTGTTGTTAGTAGAGTAGTAGTTGCTGTTGATGTTGTTGTAGTTGCAGTTGTTGCTCCTACTGCAGCAGTCCTCGGCGACGTTGTGCAGAAATTTATGAATATTGCATGGTAATAAAGCGAAGGATTTCATTACGACTGCGTATGCAACTGGCTGTGTGTGTGTGGATGAGTGTGTGTGTGTGTGTGTGTGTGGATAGCTATGAGTGTTTCACTTTTTCGAGTGTTTGTTTGATTTGAATGAATTTAATTTATATTATCTTAGCCAAATAAATACTCAACTAAAACGCATGAGTATTTAATAAATACGACTTTTTTCATTACTTTTGCTCTGTGCTGAGGATATTCATTTAATTATTTATTTATTTATTTAGAGGGGAAGACACTATGCTTAAGACAAAATTACAAATAATATTTTAATCGATAATCGATAACTTACTCCATTTCCAAGCAATCGATAAAAATCGATATAGATATCCTGTTTTTTTGGGCAATTGTGGTAAATAATAAGAGCAAGAGTCACCAAACTTGACATATAGCTTCTAAAATAGAATATATATATGAATTTGATTTTGGAAGAAGAGGGCTTAGGGTATACCCTAGTCGGTAGCTCCCGACTAGAACCTCTTACTTGTTAACAATTTATTTATAGTGTTTTTAACACATTAATCTATCGAAAAGTGATACAAAATTTAATTTAAATCGTGTAGTATAAATACTTAAAATATGTAATAATAATCAGTCATTTTTCAATCTCTTTTTGATATTTTTTCGTACTCTTAATTTATTTAAAAAAAAATCATTTTCATTTTTATCCCAACTAAACTTTTTTTTTAATTTGCAATTTTTTTTATCAAATGTATTCAAATGGCTATCGCATAGGCCTCATCATAATAATTGACCAGCTACGTGCCATTAAGCATCTAATTTAAAAACTGTAAGAGTGGAAAATTCACAGCCCACAGTCCAATAATAACAAATCCCAAAGACAACGGGCCGCTCAGTAGCCACATCGACGACACATCGACTGTGAAAACCACGAAAAGATTTATGCGTCGCATAATTCAGGAAGGGATCGTTGACGTAGGAAGAAGAGGCAGGAACTCGGAGCACGAGCAGGGAGGAATGTAAGTGGGGCTGGGGCGCAACGGGCGCGACACTTACAACTGCCATAATCATTTCAACAAGAATAATTTAAATAATTATTAAAAGAGCAGCCGCGACAATTACATGGAACTGGGAGCGGGACTCGACTCCAGTTCGTCCGACAGCAGGCTGCCAATTGTGCACTGCCGCTCGTCCTCGCCGAGCGCCGCATCCTGTCAGCTGCGTCTGGCTGACTTTTGATGGCGAAAATTGCAGTCAGGGGTTTTTTGTATTTGTGTGGTCGTGTGGTTAAAAATTAATACGCGGAAGGATATGGCAGGCAATTCGTTTGCTGCGCATTTTACCAGCCAACGCCTCGCACACAAAAAATCAAACTCCAGACGAGAGTCCGGAGCGCATTTTCATGAAAAATTTACATTTGAATAGACGACGACAGAATGAATGTTGGCCTGCCGGGTGGTTCCAATGGTTCCAGTGGTGCGGCTGGTGCAGCGTTTCTGCGGTTCGCGGCCGGCAGGAAACCGTGTCAACAATGGCCGCTGGATGTGCGGCTGCCTGAGCATTTATGTGGCGTATTGTTTTAATTTTCAGCATTACGAGTATATAAAATGTATTGTGAATGCATTCAAATGCAGTTCACAAGTGCCACAACTTATATACGCCATTCAGCTTAAAGATTCAAAGTGCAGGATTCGCACAAAAGCCCAAAATCGAAATGCATTGTGGAGAGTTTGCAGTTTTCGTGTCACGTTTCGGTACGGATTCGCAGTCACAGCTTGTGGCTGGCGCGTGTTTAGGCCATGTCCCGGCTGCTTTCATCTGCTTTCACCCCTTACCCCCTACCAGCCGCCTGCTGCCCCTGGTCAACGCTAATGGTGCTCGCGCGCATTTTGGCAACTTGCATTGGAGCATTTTGTCTTCCAAATTAATTTGGTGTCCAGCGCGTTCCGTGCGCTCCTTTGTGTTTGCTGACAGAGACAGTGAACGGAGGCCAGTAGCAGCAGCAAGAGCACCAGGACATGATTATGTTGGACATTGCTGCCAGCAGGCGAGCCCTAACCAGAACCCAACCCAGACCCACAGCCAGAGCCCGAGCTGCGTGTTCTATTCTGTTCTGGTTCAGTGTTTATGTCCGCATTGCGCTGCTTCGTTTCAATTAAACAGAGATCCAACATCAGAATGCGAATGGGTCCTGGAATGGGGTTAGTGATGTCGCCGCTGCGCTTAATGCATAAATTCTCTGCTGGACATCGGACAAGATAAATTTGATTATAATTTTTTTTCTTTAAGCAATATCTGCGATTTCCATGTCCGCGTACCTAATCGATGTACGCAACCTTGTTGTTTGCAGCAGAGCTCTGTTAATTGCGGGAAAACCAATTATTATTTTTTAAATAATCTGTTTTATATAGTCAAAGCAGAGCCATCATGTAGACGTTTCTTTCATATAGTTTTCGGTTTTGCTTTGCGCTGCATTCTTTAACGTTTTACTGCCGTCGCTATTGCATTAAATGCTTTTTAAATGTAGTATAAAGCTCTGAAGGTCGTTCAAAAAAAACTTTCATGTTAAGGCAAAAATTCATATGCAATTAAAGCATGTAAAATACAAGCAAAAAATGTGTATTAAGCCTACGACTCCTTATATTTTACATAATTTAATAATTTATTTATATTTTTAGTAACATTTATTTGTTAAATCCATTCGAGGTATGCTTAGATTTGAGAGTTGAAAGAAGGAAGTGTGGAGTCCATTTGGCAGCTGATGCTGTCAAAACAAAAGCCAACTGCTGCTGGCTTTAAATTGTTTAAACATTACGATGCATTGGGGAATTCAATGCAAGTGGCGAAAAAAGAAAATAGAAACAGAAAGCAAAAGAAAGGCAGAACGTGGCTGGCAACGGCAGTGGCAACATCCAATTATTTTTCGATTAGTTTCGCTATCATTCTTCAACAACAACAAAAACAACGACAACAACAAAAGCAACAACAACAGCCATAACAAAAAAAAAACAACAATAACAACAATGTGTATTTGGCGCATCTGAAACCGAAACTGAAAACGAGCCCAAAACACAAAACTCATCCCTCTGGCCGAAAGAGTAGGTAAGGGTAGCAAATATATATATGTGTGTGTTTTCGAGTGTGTCTGTGTGTGTATATGTGTTTGTGTGTGTAGTAGTAGTAGTGGGAGTATGAAGAGCGCGGGCAAAGTCGAATATAAATAAATAAAACATACAAAATGGAAATAAATCTAACTGAAAAGCCATAAAGCATTTTCAGCATTCCCAATTTAATATGTTCGAGGGTATTTTTCTCGCACGTAGCCAAGACGAAAAACACCCACCACCAACACCACCAGCATCAGCAGCACCACTACCACCACCATTAATGGCAACCGCCCGCGACAGAGCAACGCGCAAGATGGTGCCTGCTGGAAGAGGACGAAGGACGAGCCGACAGCTGGACGAGCAGACAATGGCCAAGAACGAAAGCAAGACGGTAGAGAAAAAAAGAAAAAACAAAAACAACGCATCGCATTTGGATTCGGACTCGAAGTAGCGCTTCACACTGTGCATGTAGATGAAGATGGAGAGATGCCTGCCAGAAGATGGGCAGATGCTTCAGGAACGGGGGCTGAACTAAGTGACGGTAGGGAGGGGGTGGAAGGGGACTTTAGCGAGCGCGCTAAGTGTGATATATTTCCTAAGATTATATAAAATGTTTTATTTGTTCTTCTTGTTGCTACTTTTTCCCGCCTGCTGCTGCTTTTTGTTTCTGCTTCTTACCGAGCAAATTGCGTGCGCATCACTCGAACAGGAGTGGTGTGGGGTGGAGGCGAAGGAGGGCTGGGCTACAGCGAACCCATACAAAAGTGCGAAAAAAGGATATTAGGTGTATATACATATATTTATAGTAAGGGAAGTATTATCGCCCAGGCCCGTTCTCCACCCGCCTCCCCAAGCTGAGACACTGCTTTTGAGCTGCGTCGCAACAAGCGAATGAATTATTTCTTACCCTCATATAAATTCCAAGTCTTCTTCCAAGTCGTCTTCTTTTTACTTAAAACTCGCTGTTGTTGTTGTGTAGTTAAAATTGTAAAGACTCCAACATTTAGGCATTTGCAAAACAACAAAAACTAGGACAAACGCACTGACACAGTTGGCAATATGCGAATTTCTATGAAGTAAATTTTAAGTTGATCAATTTAATTCAAGTTATATTTCTATGTTCAATAAACTTTATTAATATATATATATACAATATATATATATACACTTACATTCTTACCGACGTTTTTCACAAGTTGAAAAATTCTATAATAGCTAGACAGTAAGTCTCTTGTAGTTGATTTAATACATTTTTTTTTTTGGTTATTATACCCTTGCAGAGGGCATTATTTTCATGTTGCAATTGTGAATTCATCCCATTGTAATTTAGCTGCCAATTGTGTTGGGCTGGGAAGTAGAAAGTAGCCTGCGTTTGCCCAGCGGATTAAGGGCTTGATATGTACAAAAATGAAGCGGAAGACGGCACCAGATGTGACCAGGTTGAGTTTTTAAGTAGCCAGCACACTTTTCCGCCCACACACACTCGCGCACACACACACACACACATACGCAGTAGAAATTAGTGATCAATTTTTTGTAAAGTTTTAGGTATTCACTTTGAGGTGGGTTCAGATGAGAAAACGATGCTGATGATGTTGCCCACGGCTGAGAATAACAACCATTTTTCCTACTTTATGCCAACTTAAGTGGGTGAGCGCCTCCGCTCCGCGCACGCTCACACGCTCTAAGGGTTGGGTGGCAGTAAGGGGGCGGCAGCGGGTGGCGAACGGTCTGAAGATGAATGTGCCGCAGCTCTATAAATATGTATGGGATGCTATATATTAAAACCGACTCGACTCGAGTCAACTCAACTCGCACAGAGCAAAAACTAATTTCGAAAAATGCCAAAAGAAAACGCAGCAAAACGAAAATAAAAGAAAACAGAAAACGGGAAAACATACACCAACGGGCTGAGCTCGAACTCGAGTGAGCTGAGTTCTGGTGAGAAGCAGAAGAATGGCGGTGTGGCACAAGTGGGGTGGCACAAGAAAAGGACATTTGTGCTGCCTCTGCCACTTTGGCACAGACTAGGGGAACCATGACTGGGTCCGGGTTTTTATATATTGGGGGCTCGCTGGCAGGACCACAGCTAGGACCTGGAGCCGACACAGACTGACAGCCAAGCAATGGCAGCTGCTGCTGCTGCTGCTGCTCCTTCTGTCTGGTGGGCACACAGGGGTAATATAACACAACAAAATGCAATAAAGCATTTTGTGGCAACTTGAAGATGTGAGCAGCAGATGCTGATTAAAGGTGTGCGGTTGGCATGGGCGTGAGCGAAGGCTACACACATACAGATGCACACACACACCTTCACACATGCTCTCACATAGATGAGCATGGCAAAAAGCAGTGGAAAAACTCATTGGCCGCTTGAAGCTGCTTGGCAACTGTAGCCGAGTAGAGGGCAGGGCGGTATTCCTCATTTAAATTGCGTGTACGTTTGCCGGCACTTCACACTTGAATACAAAAGCAGATAAAGTAATGTAGGAAACGACTGGAAGTAATTGGCTGCTGCCAGTAATGAAAGCACACCCAAAACTCTGCCCCATTATTTCATAATTGCCCATCAAATAAATGGCCAGAAGATGGGCCATACAGAAGAGTCCATACTTTTCCTTACAAAACTACTCAAAATGATCCAGATGAGCAATCGGACTACTTCACTTGCTTGAATGTACGAACAATGACTTACTTTGAATTCTCCTACGTTCATTACAGAGCTATATTAACAAAATGAATTGGAAATCTAATAAACTTTATTTCCACTCAAACTCTTGCTCTTAGTGGCTCTCTTGCACTCTATCTATCTGGACCAACTCACTGTTAATTAAAACACAAACAATCTATTATTTTCCTTTAATATATTTATACAAGAACTATTTATATATATAAGCGAAAAGTACTCCTATCTTCAGCATACCGAACAATTAATACTCTTGTACACATTTTCTTCTCGGCTTTGCAGATTTCTGACCCATTTATCGACCAATTTTCCCCATAGAGCTATGATATCTGAGCGTCTTGCTGGATATATATATTTTAGTGCGATCCTGATAAGAAATTTGCTCATAAGTTAAAATATAGTTCAGAGACTAAACGTCGAGTTTGGTTATGATCAACGAATGTAATTTTCGACCGATCGTTCCTATGGCAGCTATATGATATAATGGTACGATCCGGCCGGTTCCAACATATGCTTACAACAAAAAATACGACCATAGCTTTATCGTCTCTGCTGTTAATGTTGATTAAGAACTCATATATTTTATGTCGGTAATGATTTCGAATTTATTTATAAACTAACAAAAATTTAAGATACAAATTTATAAATATTTCGAAAGGAGCCTATTAACAACTCAGGTAGAATAACAATCAGATTAGTTGTATATTTTACAGAGGCACTTCTACGAGCTCCAATCTGTTCTGTTTGTATAGCCTTTATTGATTTGGCATAATGTAATATTCCATATCTTATTGCCTGTTCGTCCAGTTTGAAAGTCTTGTTTGTGCAAGTTGCTCTTAAATCATTAAAATATCGAAGACTGTACTTAAAGCAGTGCATGTCCGAATAAGTAAAGTGCAGATTTTCAAAATTAGTTTCTGTGGATTTCTTTCCATTTATCATATATTTTTGTGGATCTATAGTAATTACATCGACTTTCGAAAGTTCTGAATCTGAATGGAATGACACCAGAATTACATAGAGTCCTGGCCGATTGGGAGGAGTTTGCCAAACCGAATATACAGTATACATCGGCGCCATTGAATCACCCCAACGGAACATCAAGTCTTCGGTAACCAAACTATGGCAAACAAAATGCAGCTTAACATCTTTTGCGTAGTCGCACTTTCCAGTACTTCGCATGAAAGCCCTCTCAGCCAATATGAGCAGTACCACCAAACAAAGCCAGAACTGTACCAAAAATGCCCAACAGTGCGTCATAACTTTTACTAAAAAATTTAAACCTTGTATTTTTAAAATTTTTATCTAATATATTGACTATAGCTTCAAGGCTGAGAATGATACTGATTGTATGTATGGGTAACAAAACATGGTTGCACTTATTTAGATAAATAAAAAAATATTAACATATTTAATCTCAATAAAACTGTCCTGAAAGCACAGCGTTTTGATGAAAATGCAAGATATGAAGAAGCTCTTGGGAACTCCACTGGCAAGTGTGGAAAAATTTTGAAAAACGACATTATAAAAGTTTTCGGCCTCAAACTAATTTTCATGTCTGTGTGTGTGTGTATTAATAAATGTAGTTTTGATGTTAAGCATTGCACACAAAGAGGAATAGAGGAGTTAATTGATTTGAGTTAATTCTCAATTTGACGTAAAAATAGAGAACAGATAATGTTCACATGTGAAATGAATTGACAAAGGCGGGTAAAAGGGCCTTTTTTCGATTTTTGGATTTGGGAAGAAGGAAATTAGAATAGGGAAATAATCGCTACCACATAGGTCGTTAAGAATTTTTCATTTGGCGAAGGGTTCAAATTGGAAGGAGCAAAATGTTAAGTCGATGTGAGTAAATGTGTTGTGGATTGATTAATGTGGGGGTGACTTATCGGCTAAAAAAAAACAAATTTTGCTAAAATATATGGTCTTCTATTGTTTTGGGCCCGAGTGAACACCAGTTTTGGAGCCAACTATTAAAATCACCTTTGATTATGGCTGAAGTATTTTGATGGTTTAGTGTGTTATTAAGAGCACTGTACTTAAAATGTATGCTTTATGGAGTATAAACCGAGAATATTACTAATTTTGTTTTAATTCTATTTCTAAAAAAATCTATTTCTAAAAGTTTCTTGGGTCGACATATATATCTGCATATTGTGTTAATTGTTATGTATTAGAATACCTGTCCCGCCAAATCTATTGGAAGCAGCGCAAGTTAACAACCCGTAGCTAATAGGAACTGGTATGTTATTGTTGGTAGATGTGTCTGTTGCTAGAATAGATATAATTGAGGTTATTTTATTATTATTAAGAGCTCACTGTAATTGTTGACATAACCTTTGATGTTCCATTGAATGATATTAAGAGTCACTGGCAATATATAAAAGGGAAATTAATATGTAGAATCTATACAAGGTGGGGCATATTACAGTGAGTGGTTGTCTTTATATTATTAAGAGTAACCGACTGACTAACATAGACGACCGTCTCTACAAAGAAAAGCTTCCCAGTCAGCGACAAGACGGGCTGAGAAGCTTATAATCACTCCATGTTCTCGGAGCTGGCTAGATCGACTTGGCTATTGATGCTGATCAGGAATATATTTACTTTATTGGGTCGGAGTTGCTTCAGTTTGCCTGTTAACAGACATACATTTGCACAAATACATTATACCCTTTTACCCATTTTTAATGGTTTCAGAGTATAAAAAGATGGGGCATACAGTGCCTTACAAAACTACTCATTGATTAGCGATACACTCAAAATGATCCACATGAGCAATCAGAGAAGTTAACTTGTTAGAATATATGCATTATGCCTTACTTTGCGATTATGAGTTCCTTACAGAGCTTAATATAGCTCTTGTTTATAACAAAATGAGTTTATAATCTATTAAATAATAATAATAATAACGCCCCGACACGCCTCGACAGCTTTGGATCTTGGAATTTTTTCGCCGCACAAAAACAAAGTTTTGGAAAGCATAGTTAATATAGTAAATGCCGGGCTCGGTTATTGTATGATAAGAACAACAATAAAGTGTTGCATACTAGAATACAATTTTGGACCGATCGTTCAGCTATAGGATACAGTGATCCAATCCGACCGGCTCCAACCTATGTACTGACTACAACACAAATACGGCCATGGATATATCTATCGACTCTGCGGTTGACGCTGATTAAGAATATATATTTTTATATCGCGTCAGAGATATCGCCAAGATTGTTTTTATACAAAATGACAATTCCATTCATTAATTTCAAATTTATTCTTGAATTAAATACAAATTTTAGATACACATTAATACATATTTTGAGTGGACGGGCACTATTAACAACGCGGGTAGGAGAACAATCAGATTAATTGTATTTCTTGTCGAGACACCACGCTTTTTACTTTGTAATCGGGCATAATGCAATATTCCATTTTTTATGGCCTCTTCGTCTGGTTTATATTTCTTGTTTGTGCAAGTTGCTCTTAAGTCATTAAAATATCGTAAACTGATATTAAAGCAGTGCATGTCCGAATGAGTAAACTGCACATATTCAAATTCTGTTTCGGACAATTTTTTTCCTTTAATCTTATATCTTTTCGGCTCAACAGTAATAACATTGACTTTCGCTAGTTCTGAAGCATGGAATGATACCAGAATTACATAGAGTCCTGGCTGATTCGAAGGAGTTTGCCAGACCGAATATTCAACACCCTGCGGCGCACGTTTATCACCCCACCGGTAGTACAATTCTTGGGTAACCGAATTTTTGCAAACAAAATGGAGTTCGACGTCTTTTGCGTAGTCGCATTTTCCTGTATTTCTTATGGTAACCTTCTGAGCGTATATGTGCAGTACTCCCAACCATAGCCAGGACTGCACCAAAAACGCCCAACACTGTGTCATAATTTTATTCTAATATCTAGGCATTGTATTTTTAGAATTCATACCAAATATATTGACTATAACTTCAAAGCCTAAAGAGATGATGAGACGATTATTTTTGCTGCTTTAAACTGGACACTTCTTATCAGTAGAAATTTGTGAGTTGCTGGGTAGCTTATTTACCGTCGGCGGCAAATATATGTTGGCAAAACTATGAGCTATGTTTTTCATTGAAAATGGGTAAAACGGGTATAACGTTTTTGTGCAAAATGTATGTAACACGCAGAAGGAAGCATCTCCGACCCCATAAAGAACATATATATTCTTGATCAGCATCAATAGCCGAATCGATTTAGCCATGTCCGTCTGTCTGTCCGTCTGTCCGTCCGTATGTATGATGGCAAGGATCTTAGAAACTATAAGAGCTAGAAACTGAAATTTTAGCTGTAGGTCCCCCTAGTCTGTGCGCAGATCGAGTTTGTTTCCGATAATCGATAAATTACTCCGTTTCCAAGCAATCGATAAAAATTGATATCGACATCCTGTTTTTTTTAGCAAATTGGGTACATATTAAGAGATAGAGTCACCAAACATGATATGTTGATTCTAGAATATTATATATATGTCTATCTTTCATTTTATACGTATCGCCACCTCCCCGCTACCACCTAAAAGCTATAAATCAAGTTAATAACCCAACTTTTATTGCCAACCAATTTAAACCACAATTTATATGCAATTTATTTTTTCAGAATACACAAATATTCTATAGTACAATAAGATATACTGTAGAAAATTTCATAAAGATCGGTTAAGAAAAACCAAAGTTATATGCAACTGCGCAATTGAATGGGTCAGCAGCTTTAAGAATTTCACACACATACATGCGCGTCTGCTTCGCATTCTAATATCATGGTAATTGCATCTTTTTTTTGTAATGTTATTTTGGTTCCTTTTTTTTAATCATAAGTACTTAATTGTTGGTGTGGCTGCTGAGCAGAGGCATAGCAAGTGTCGCGAGTTCGAGCCCTACCGGAGAAAGTATTATTATTATTTTTTTTTTTTGCTGGTGTGGCTGTTGAGTAGAGTCGACAGTAAGTAATGCGGTCAGTTGCAAATTCGAGCCCTGCCAAGGGAAATTTTTTTTATTAATTTATTTGGTGTTGGAATAAGAGGGTTCAGGGTATCCCCTAGTCGGGAGCTCCCGACTGGCCCTCTTACTTGTTTTTTTTGCTGGTGTGGCTGTTGAGTAGAGTCGACAGCAAGTAATGCGGTCTGTTACGAGTTCGAACCCAGCCAAGGGAACTTTTTTTTAAAAATTATTTTGTGTTGGAATAAGAAGGTTCAGTGTATTCTGTAGTCGGGAGCTCCCGACTAGAACCTCTTACTTGTTTAATTTATCTTTGTTACTACTAAAACAAAAGAGCGCGTAGCTGAATTTGGTATTGGAATAAGAGGGTTCCCCTAGTCGCGGTCAGGGTATCCCCTTGCAACATGTTACAGTTTCTTCACCTTTTGCAAAGCGAATCTAGATATGAGCGTAATGTTGAATGCAACGTATTTTTAAAATTCCTTTAAACGTGTTTTTGGTTAACGCATCCTTCTCTTTCGTAAGCTAATAGAAGGTGGACAAAATTATTTAAACATTTCCTCTGTTTAGTCCGTGCTGATCAGCTTTTGAGCTTGATGCTAAGTTACGTGGCAGTGATTCGAAGTGCAGATAAGATCAATTGTGATTAATAGACTCAATTTGCTTAGCTATGAGTAAAACAAATTAGGTAAATTTGTTAAAAATTATATGATAGCGCTCAATAACTGGTGTTTCCTTAGAAAATATCGGTAGAATATATAATGTACCTCGCCAAACAGTTTATTATCAAATTAATAAATAGTCAATGCTGAATTTGGCGACCTTTCCAAAGCTGGCTCGAGTTCCGGGGCTTTTATTCAAAACAAAAAGGAAAAAAATTTTGCTTGTATTTTCACCGATTTATTTCCGCACTTAAACAAAAACATGCATATTCTATTTTAAAAGCTATATGCCAAGTTTGGTGAATCTAGCTCTTATTATTTACCAAAATTGCCCAAAAAACATGATATCGATATCGATTTTTATCGATTGCTTGGAAACGGAGTAAGTCATCGATTATCGGAAGCAAACTCGATCTGCGCAGGCACTAGGAGGACCTACGTCAAAAATTTCAAGTCTCTAGCTCTTATAGGTCTGAGATCCTTGCGTTCATACATACGGACGGACGGACGGACGGACAGACAGACGGACATAACTAGATCGACTCCGCTGTTGATGCTGATCAAGAATATATATACTTTATGGGGTCGGCGAAGCTTCCTTCTGCCTGTTACATACATTTGGATTTTGCACAAATACAATATACCCTTATACCAATTTTTGATGGGTTCAGGGTATAAAAAGGAGCGGTAAGCCATGGGGTGGATTGGTAATGTTTTGGGGATGTGTTGCTGATAATGGAATAGTAAACATAGTTTCTATCGATGGTTCACGGATAGCTGGATAGAATAAAATATTTACGTGTTTTGACTAATTACGCTTTCCCTTCTGGGGTCAATTTGATCAGAGAGAACTTTATATACCAGCGGGATAACGCGCATTGCCATAAGGCCAAATTAATTACAGACTTGAATGTTATTAACTATTAAGAGGCTCTAGTCGTCAGTAATAAATATAAATTAAAACAGAAGTAATAGTGTCTCCTCGATAAGTCTTGAACTCGCAACAGACCACATTGCTTCCCGCAGCCTCTATTTATCAGCTACACCAATCATTGAGTGTTATTGTGAAAACAAACGAGATAGAAGGGCTATCTTCGGCACACCGAAGATCAAATACCCTTGCAGACCCAACATTTCCATAATGCTCATAGTGCTTTGCCCGTATCTAAGAAGCACAGTAGCACAGTCAAGACATCTTGATACACAAAAAAGTTTTTTAATTAAAAACCTAGTTATCGACCGATCGTTTCTACGGCAGATATATGATATAGTAGTTCGATGTAAATAAGATTTTGCAAAAATAAAGGGAGCATAGTGAAATCTTTAAATGCTTTAAATTAAATTTAAATGTTTAACCAAAATATCTTGACTAACAAAAAAGTTTTCCATACAACAACTATGCCAGCTATATAATATAGTGGTCCGATCTTAATAGGATTTTGCATATATATGAGGGGCATAGTAAAACTAATAACTGCTGAGGGTGGGTAAGATATCTTGATAAACAAAAATGTTTTTAATACAACAGCTTAATTTTCGACCGATCGTTTCTATGGCAGCTATATGATATCGTGTCAGATCCGGCAAATTCCAACATATACTGACAACAGAAATATGATCATAGTATTCATAAACTAACTACAAATTTAAGATACAAATAAATACATATTTCGTAAGGATACTATTAACAACGCGTATAGGATTACAATCAGATTAATTGTATATTTTACAGAAGCACTTCTACGAATTCTAGCTGGTTTTCTAGACTTTAGGAATTTGGCATAATGTAATATTCCATATCTTATAGCCTCTTCTTCCAGTTCAAAAGACTTCTTTGTGCAGGTTGCTCTTAAATCATTAAAATATCGTAGACTGTAATTAAAGCAGTGCATGTCCGAATAAGTAAAGGGCACATATTCAAACTTAGTTTCTCCCTCTTTTTTTCCTTTTATCTTATAGCTTTTCGGTTCGACAGTAATTACATCGACGTTCGCAAGTTCTGAAGCATGGAATGACACTAAAATTACATAGCGGCCTGGCTGATCGTGACGAGATTGCCAAACCGAATATTCAACACCCTGACGTGCTTGTGGATCATTCCAACGGAACATCAATTCTTCGCTGACAAAACTTTTGCAAACATGATGGAGGTCATGGTCTTTTGCGTAGTCGCATTTTCCAGTACTTCGCATGTAAGCCTTCTCGGCCAATATGAGCAGTACCACCAAACATAGCCAGAACTGTACCAAAAATGCCCAACCGTGCGTCATAATTTTTATTAAAAAAACCTTCAACCTTGTATTTTTAACATTTGTAACAAATATATTGACTATATCTTCAAAGCTTAGAATGATACCGATTGTAATTTACCCATCAGCATCGTTCCCCGAAATTTACTACAGTACATCTTATTGTGATTTTTTATATGTAGGTGGGCAACATAAATTGGTTTATTTTTTGATTTATTGCTTTGTGGTGCTAGTGGGGAGCTAGTGATAGTTATAAAATGAAAGATACTTGATATATATATACTATTCTAAAAGGTACATGTCAAGTTTGACGACTCTAGCTCCTATTATTTACCAAAATTGGATTTCAAAAGCAGGATTTCGATATCGATTTTAATCAATTACTTAGAAACGGAGTAAGTTATCGATTATCAGAAACAAACTTGATATGCGCATGGACTAGGAGGACCTACAGCTCAAGTCACGAGCTCTTATAGGTTCTGAGATCATTGCGTCTATACATACGGACGGACGAACGGACGGACAGACGGAAAGACAGACGGACATAGCTAGATCGACTCGGCTATTGAAGATGGTGAAGAATATATATACTTTATGGGGTCGGAGATGCTTGCTTCTGTCTGTTACATACATTTGCACAAATACATTATACCCTTTTTAACCATTGTCCCTCCCTCTGTGTTCTCTAATATAGTAAAAATAGATTTAGTGATGCATAGCCTTAAGCTTTGATATCTACACCCAATTGGTTGCCATACATATGCCCTGAATATTTCCAAAATATCAGAAAATCAACTCCGAAACAAGCATGTGTGTGTGTGTGTGTGTGCATGCAGATAGACGATAGCTAGTATTTTTGTAAAGATAATTCTGCGCAGGGTTCAGGCAAAGACAATACATAAAGCCAGATAATAAGCTATGATAGGCACTTTGTGTCGCAATCAAATTTATTCGTCATTGCAGATTTTACTCAATATATGTATCTTGAACAACAATTTTCCATACACAAAGTTTTTGACCCATTTAGTAGTCCGATGTTGCCCTACACATAAAATGACAACATCAAAATACCCGTGCAGAAGAAGTGTATAAAATGAGCTTACATAAAACAAGTGATGCACGTGAAAAGTGACCCCAAGAAAAAACAATCGGCACTTTCATAAACAAGTGATTGTTTTGAAAGCTCTAGTACAGGGTATCTCGGAGAATATATATAATCTAAAATACTGAAAGAAAACTATTTCAAATTTTTTAAAGCGCAGTCAAATAAATTCTCATAATTAATATAATATAAATAATAAGAAAAAACTTAAAATATATATTTATGTATTTAGATACATTTGTAAAACTTGACAGAAACTAAGGTTTCGATAGAAGCCCAAGCTTCAAGACAGGGCCCACTCAGTATGTAAGCCTCACAACCCGAAGGTGCAATAAAAAGAATGCGTTGCTGTTGTTGTTGTTTTTGTATTAGCTGGTAGCCAATAGAGCTATCTTTTAAATATAGCGAAAGCGACGCAGATCGTGAGGAGAATTGTCAACACATATTGCATGAGTCGCATTTAAGCAAATTGTTGTTATTGTTGTTGTGGTGCACTCATAAGTACATGCGGTTCTTGGCAAGCAAAAGGCGTCCTCACATCCAAGCCCATTGACCATTTTGGCCGGAGCTGAGCAAACGCTTTCTATGGCCACATGGTTAATGACAGTTTCGACAGTTTCGGTTTTGATTGCTGTCACATCAAAAAATTGAGTGTCCACCACCCCACCACATGTACGGGGCATGGTAATGTGGTTGTTGACACTAATTATAACTGGAATTGCATGCGGCTGTGTGCCTGCCGGCCTGCCGGCCTGGCTGCCTGTTTGTCTGTCCGGCTTCCCACTGCCCCACTGGCTCTGGCTCTGGGGCTGCCGCTGCCTGCATGCCTGCCTTGGACGTGCGTTTCCACCTGCAGCAACACGGTCAGTTTTTCATTATTTTCATGCTGCATTTAGCTCACGTTTTAATTAAGTCGTCGCCGGAGTCGCCATCATCGTGCAATTCGTCGTGATCGTTGTTGTTGCCTTGGCTAAGACTGGGGCTAGGGATTCCGGGTAGCGGGGCATGGCTGCCGGCACTGCTGCACTTGCATGTAAATCTGCTCATCACCGTTGATGGCATATTACAATTCACCACTCCTGTCACCTGACCACCCGTCCCCCTTAGCAAACCCCAAAAAACCCTCTTGCAGCGAAATGAATGCGATTTGCAGTCGACGCGTCTCCGAGTTGCAGTTGCAGTTGCAGTTTTGCTGCAGCCTTTCGCCATGTTTTTCTCTTTATGGATTTTCACTGGACTTGCTGCTTGTCCGTTGACACGTAATGTTGAGTTTTTGGAAAATGTGAACACGCTGTTGTTGTTGCTGCTCTGCTGCTGCTGCTGCTAGCCAAATTGCAAAAATGCTTTGGAATGTTTATTGTTTGTTTTTTTTGCGTCGCTTTTTGCAAGTTATACACAACTATATATACACACTATATATGCACTCGAGCTGGACCTACCGCACAGAAAATTCAGTGAGCTTTGATCTTCTGCCTGAATTATAAATAAAGATTTCATCATCTTCATAATGTGCCCAGCCAGACATTCTGATGTGCGGTACGGGCGTTCCGCGTTTCGCTACCAATTACTGTGCACAACCCGCATTAAGAATATAAGATTATATATATATATATAATATAATATATATATACATATATATATATATATATACATATATATATATATATATATATATATATATTTATATATGTTTGGGAATACTTAGGAAGACATTTAAAATTCGCTTGTAGTTTTGAATTCCTGACACGTTCCGTAATTCAAAAGCAAATGTGCACTTGATTATGACAACCTTTATAATATTTTCAAAGGCAAGCGTTTGTTTTTAGTAATTTTTTCCTTCCTATTTGTCATTGCTTACTTAAGAACTGTAAAGAATAAGCATCACCTTGTGTGCGGAATATCAAAAGTAGATCAATAAGGAAATGATGAAATACGCGACAAGTGCAAAAAGAAGAAAAAACAAATTAGTAAATTGTCAATATGTGAGTGAAACATATATAAAACAAACACTTTGAAGTCCACAATGGGATCCTTAAGATATAAAAAAGATTCAACATCTTCATATAAGTTCAAGTTAATTTAATTAAGTTGACTCCGTTGTTTTATTCAGTCGTAGATTTCGATTTGTTTTTATTCGAATAAATATTTTTGCAATAAGGAAAGAAATAATGACAGTCTTCGACACGTCCAAGATTAAAGTAGTCCGATGTTGATATACTGTGACTTGTGCATATTAAGCATATTAATATGAAAGCCGTATTTGGTCCATTTGTCTTGAAAAACAAAAGTGTTGTTATAGAAGAACCTAACTTTCGACCCAACACTCCTATGACAGCTATATGATATAGTCATCCGATTCGGCTAGTTCCAACATATGCACTGTCTGCAACAGAAGGATGGTCATAAGCAAAGCTTATTAACGAAAAGTTGAAGCTAAGAAATTAGTTTGCATAGAAACAGACGCGGGTACAGGTGGACAGGGCTACATCGTCTGTTTATCGATACTGATTAGGAATATATATAATTTTGGGGTTGGAGATGTCTCGTTCTATGTGATCTACCTCAAAAATAACTAAAATATATTTTATATTAAGCAAATATTAAAAATTTAGATGGAATAATAATCAATGAATCGCCTCTTTTACTTTAATCAGTTTCTCTTGCGGGCTATATAATATTAAATTCATCAAGTTTTTTACGGTTTATGGTGGGTTTTATTATTAAAGAATTCAGCCTTTTCTAGTACTTATTTGGTATTATTTGGCATCAAATAATTGCTCGGCTTGTTTGAGGATTTCTCCCCTGTTATGTTGGCTTGTTATTGCCAGAAATTGTCAATCAATGACAAGCTGCAATACAAGACTTAACAAAGCGTTCTCACGAAGAAGATGACATTAGACGGTTGTATCAGCTGCAAATGCAAAATTCTCGTGAAAAAGCAAATGCCGGACTAATTGGTGGTTCATGTACCGCATGCCAAGCAGGGGGAGATATATGCAAATGAAAACAAGCCAATTGCTGTAGTTGTGGAATCCATTGGCCTACAGCTGGATTCGCATTCGGAGGAGTTTCACCCTGGCACAAATCAAGGTGGCAATCAGACAAACTGCAGATTGACATCTGTCCGATTTGCATCTACCGAAATCCACGTTGGGGTAGCCAGATGACTTGGCCCAATCAATAAGGAGAGCGACTCCCCGATGGGTCTTCACCGAACGACCATAAGCGATTAAGTTTGTTGGTCTCCGGGGAGAAGAGGGCCAAGCAGCAGCTTTTCATGAACTTGCTACCAAAGATGAGGGTGTTTTGTAGAATATGTTGATATTTTTTGAAACAGCGAAACATTTTCGAAATTGACTAAAACCGATTTCCCACAGGGTTTCCTACGAAACGGACGGGTGTGTGTGTGCGTATGCGGTGTGTGTGAATGTTTTGCTGTCAGTCAAAGCTAAAGAAGTGGACTCATCGGCTACATTCCCAGGCCAAGACCAGCCCACAATCGTCCAAATGAAGAAAATGTGGTTTCGGTTACGGTTTTTCACTGTTTTGCTGTGCACAGTCGAACCACCCACCCAAACCAGACAACCAACCGATGGAACTTCAACTCGCAGAAAGCCCAAAGCTTGTTCCTGATTTTCTCTCTTTTTTTTATGGAAATTCACGAAAACTTTTCGTAGGCATTTTGTTTATTTCAGTTTCTGCTGCTGGGACAGAAGGGGGCAGCAACAGCAACAAGGAAAATGGAAACAGGATAAAAGTTTTTCTTGACTCCCATTCGGTCGGCCTCTTTCATTGCGGTTCCTGCTGTCTAGCATTCACTTGCTGTTGTTGTCGTTGTTTTTGTTTATTTTATCATTATCATTGGCAATTTCTTTTAAGTGGTGCCAATCTTTTTTCACTTGTTATGCTCAAGTTTGAGGGGATTACCCAGCACTTTATCTATCCTCTCTATCTTTCTGTGTGCACGAATTTATTATAGCAATTTTATTCAATCGACAAATCGGAAGTGATTTTGAATTCATTATAGTGGGTGGACACTCACTCTTGGTTCCGCACTATGTTATTCCATTATCCCAAAGCGCTGTATGGCGAGTAAAGGAATCAGAGTATGAATAATGATATTTGAAATAGGAGTAAATTTATTTTTTTTTAATTTTGTTAATTTTTTTATCAGAATGTTGTGACGTTTTTTTCGCTTTCAAATGTCTGTATATACATAAAAAATGTAAGAATTAATTATGAATTTACTAGCAAAATTGTAATACTCCAAAAAGACAAGACTTTTCCAGTAATGTTTCGCCTTTAGTAAGTAAACATTTTTGATTCCTGCTGTAGACCCCAATTCTTACGCACCTTGTGAATGTCGTTGTAAGCCTGGACGCTAGCGCTCCTTTGTTGTAATTAACTTTTAATCTTAATAAGCTTACCATTTTATATGCTTAGACTTTAAATCACACAGAACAGCTAAGATACGCGTCAGTCGGTCAGTTGGCCTGCCTTTGGGTCAAAGGTAGAGCCACAATGGGCGCATTGACCCCATAAATTTCACTCGCATACACACGCACACACACCCAGTTCCGTGCAGTTCGGCTAAGATGCAATGCAGCCGTGCCCAGCCGCTGGCATTGGCGGGCACTTCATGGCACTTTGGTGGTGGCATTTCCAGACACTTGCACTTTCTCCGTACGCTTAATGGACAATTAACCTTGATGCGACTGCGACGTCGACGGCGACTGCGTTCCGTTCCTGACCTTGCACCACAAATGCGAACCGGCGCAGCAAGGCCGCGTGCTGCTGCCTGCTCCCGGCGCAATTGCAACAATTATTTCATTTTATAGCTGCCAAACTGCTTTTTGGTCCTTATGCATTATTGCACACACACGCTTTGGGTAATAAGCGTGCACCACCACCACCACCTGATTAACCTAATACCCAGCATTCGGCACTTCAACAGCATTGGGCACTTTTCCACTTGCCACATTTCCAGTTGCCGCTTTGTGACCTCATGACTTGCTTGTGAGTTACAATTATTCTATGGTTATTGGCCTTCATTGTTCCTGCTGTGGTCTAAACAAATCAGTTACTTTCGCTTTTCACGGTCGGCTGGCTGCATTTCAAGGTTTGCCTCTCGCCAAAGATTCAAATATTAGACGAAAGATATAATCGAGGGCACAGTAAATGAACCATAGATGAAATATGTATATATAGATAATATAAATATATATATATATATATATAGAGGACAAGCGCTCGCAATCCTAGAGTCAATAGTCAGGTCTGCTAACGACAAGCCCGGGAGGTTCTTGGAAGAGCTGTACAAATAACCTGGTCACTCTTGGCCAGCTTAAATTTAGTTAACAATAAACAGTTCGCTAAAAACATAGAATATCGAGACTCTTCTGATGATTGACAGAAAACCAAACACAACATAGTGTACAATGTTTGTGTTCAGATGATCCGACCCTTTAAAGTATATAAATGTTCGATCATCAATAGCCGAGTCCATCTAGCCATGCCCGTCTATTTTCCGTTCGTCTGCTTGCATGTTTTAACGCGTCATATAAGCTATAGACTTAAAATTGGGAACTTTGTTTCTACAATCGACAAAAATTGATATGGAAATCATATATATTGAGCAAATCTCATATGTTTTAGGAGCTAGATTCAGTAAATTTGACATGCAGCTTCTAAAATATTACATGCAAGCCAAGTATATTTCATTTTAAAGAACTTTTACTTGTTTGTATTTGATATTATTCTTATTATTATTATAAATATTGGTATTATTAATCAATGCCTCTATAGTCTAGCCTTAAGTTAAAAATATAGTATTAAGTAAGTATTAAGTATTAAGTTCATATAAACAGAATTAAATCTGAATCAATTTGCAAATTAAGTAAAATTGATTTATTGTAAGCTTGGCAACGCTATTGCAAATTTTTTAATGAATTTTTTCATTCAATTACATGACATAATGGCCTTACTTATTCTCGGGAAATTTCCAGCATTGTCACGACAATAACCAAAGCAACTAAGTAATGGCCGAATTAGATAGGTTTAGGTTTTCGCCACAATGCAAAGATATATTGGGTCTCATAATGAAAAATGTAATGAGACGCATTTATCAAAAATCGTTTGTTCATACACTCGTGCGCGAGAGAGGCATGTATCTTGTATCTTAGCATCGTTGTATTATTGTATCTTTGTATCTGCAGCGGCACACATAAAAAATAAATATGTATGTGCGAGTATTTGATAATTTTGTGGTATATCTTGGCCATGAACATGAATCTTTTGGCCCGCTTGCCGAAAACAGCCAGCCAAGACAGCCAAAACAAAAGCGACAAAAATAAAATAAAAAAAAAAAAAGAAGCGAGCTCAAGTCGCTTGTGGCCTTTGTATGTGGCTGGAACTGTGGGGGGATCATCTTCAAGTTTTTGACCGACCGTCCGCTGGCCATAAATCTTTGGGAATATTGGACTTTTAGACGATATCAATGAAATTGTATCTCTTTATCCGCATTATTATAATATACGGATGCGAATGCTTCGCGCCCGCCTTCGACTGTGTCCCAGCTACAGTTCCAGCCGGGGAGCTGGGATCTGAAGAGGCAGCATGGCCCACCTGCCCCTGCGATGCCTGCTTGCGCACATTTGCAAATACTTCACGACATTATGAAATATTATTTATATATATCTATTTTTTTGGCATTCTCTTTGCGCTTCTCTAAATACTTACTTATGTATATTTCATTATGGGTCGCCTGGCCAGGACAAGCCCCGGAAAAGTGACTTGGAAATTCTCATTTTGATTGCGAGCCGTGCGGAGCGGACAAAAGGAATTTCACGTGCGGGTGGCACAAGATAGATTGCCACCGCCTGCATATTTATGTGCGAAATATCGTTGATACAAGCAGCAGCTCCTTATGGCACTCGCCACATGGCAGTCGACTTCGCATCCTTAAGGCCAGCCCAAGGCAGCCAAGAAAAATTCCATTAAAGGGGCCAAGCTGCTGTCAGGCTTCTGGCGGCTTGCTGTGGTTACAGGCCCAGCTGGATGGGTGCTGGGATGATGCAGCCACTCAACCACTCAACCAACCAACCACCCAACCACCCAACCACCCACTCATTGTCAGTGGCGGCACCAACAATTGACGACACCCAGAATCACAAATCATATAGATAAGAGCACACAAAGGAATTTATTTCTATTTTGGCATTTTTCGGTCTCTCATTTTGCTTGTAAATTTTTTTCTTCTTCGCTGCTTGATGTTGTTGTCGTTGTTGGTGTTGTTGTTGCTGCTGCTGCTGTTGTCCTACTCCATCGATATTTTCGGCTATTTTCACCCCAAAGTTATTGCGTTTTAGATTTTTTTCTTCTGAGCTTCCGTCTACAGCCTTGGGCCGCCGCGCCTGCTTCAAGTTGGCGAAACCTCGCCGCGCTACGTGGCAGTCGGTCGGGCGGGGGCTCGGGCACGCACCGGAAGCGCCGATAGCGCCATGTGTCGAGTGCGTGCGTGCGTCCGTTGCCTGCGTGCGTGTCCAGGGACAGGCATTGGCAGAGGGAGAGTCTCTGCGAGTGTGTGTTGTGTGGGTGTGCATGTTAGTGGCGCTGTAGGGTGTTGCCACATCGTATTTCACCAACCCACCAGAAGCGCCCCCCGTCTACACAGCCCCATTCAGTCAGCCATCCAAGTTGTAGGCGTTCCGCTTCTTTCATTTTAATGGCGCACACGCATTTGCTTTCGATACAATAGATACGAATGTATAACATATACAACATATAGTACACAATCTCACACACCCGCAACTATGTGTTTCTACGGCTGGGCGTAGTCATATTTTATTTTCACTCACTTAGTGGCTTTAATATTTTTCATAATCGTATCATTAGTTGCGCCCAATGGGCTTAGTTTTTAAATCACTTGGGATATTTACTTGCCGATAAGATAATAAACAAACAGCCATTAACAGAAACACATTTATGGATATCTACAGGAAAAAGATATTCAATTTAAAAAGACAATATGTAAAACATCATAAAATTGCTCTTAAACATTTTTTAATTTTCTCAGACATATCAAGCTTCTTTGTTTGTTATTGCAAATGTGCAATTTGAAGATTTATTCAATCGACCTTCTTATACCCTGAACACATTGGAAATGCGTGAAAGGGGAACATTGGTTTTGTGCAACTTAATGTATCAGGCAGAAGGCACCATCTCCGACCCCATAAAATACACTGTTGCTCAGCATCAATAGCCGAGTCTATCTAGCCGTCTGTCCGTATTTATAAATGCTTCGATCACCAATAAAACAAACTTGAAATTTTAATCGTAGGTATTCCTAGTGCTCGCAATCGAGCTATCGAGCTTGTCCTATTTCCAAGCAGTCTATATAAATCGATACCGAAATCCTGTTTTTTGAGCAAATCTCATTGGCTAGAGTCACAAATTTGACATTTAGCTTTTGTATAGTATACACAGATAAAGTATTTTTCATTTTATGACAACACCGCGCCACCCTCTACCACGCAAAAACAAATAAGTAAATCAATTGAAATAACACACCAATTTAAGCCGCAATGTTGGTGAGGATGTCTGTTTTGCCAATATACGAATGTTCTATCGCATTCGGATTTGGAAGAAGGAGGCTAAGGGTATCCTCTAGTCAGGCACTCCTGACTAGAGCACTCTTCATTTTGATTTGTTTTTTCAAGACTTTCTTAAAGTATTTACAAAATAATATATCATTATAGTACATTTAAATATTTACAAAAAATATATTTTTTCCACTAGAGAAATTCATCTATGTATCCAATTCTTATCAATTTAAGCTACATTCCAAGCACTCTATACAAAGTGTCACGTCTATATGACGGCTGATGTGATCCATTTGAATGGATATGTGAGATTCGTGTTATTGCAACACATCAGTTGGCATTACGCAAATGTTGTCAACGGCAATTTGTGCTCGCGCTGTCATTGTTTGTCATATAATGTTAGCGAACTTAATCAAAATTGTTGACGTTCGTACCGGGTAACAAATACGCCCTATGCCACGCCCACAGTGTGCAACAGAAGTAAGCAATTGATGTTAGCATTAGCTTGGCTCAAAGACAAATTATGATAAACGACCATTAAAATGTTGTCATATGTACACATATGTCTATCTTCTACTCCTGTTGTTGTTATTGTTGTTGTTGCAGGCCGGCGCTACCGTGAGCCGTCAGTTGGCGCTTTATTTATTGACTCACCTGATCAACTTGACTGATTATTCGTTTGCATGCACGTTTTGTCACAAGAACAACAATACCAACAACAATTCAACTTCAACTTCATTCAGAACAATTGCAAAAGCGAATGTCAAAATGATCTAATCAAGCACATGACAAACCTGAATGCCCTTTGCAAAGGGTCTGCCACAAAGACAGAGGTTGGTGAGAAAAAGAAAATTTTAATATACAAAAACACATTCTGTGACCGATTTTTCGTTGCTATAGCAACTAATATTATATATAGTTGACCAATGCAAATAAGATTGGGTATATATATAGGAGCATAGTAAAATTAACAAATTCCGAGTTTGATTAAGATATCTGGATAAAAAAAAAGTCTTTCATTTCCTACTTTTGGATCGATCCTTCCTATGGTAGTTATATGATATAGTGCTCCGATCAGGTTTTGACATATGAACTGTCTGCAACAGAATGACTGCAAAGATTCTTAGCTGAGGAACTAACTTGCACCGAAACAGACATGACTATTTCGTATCCAGCCGATTGCAGCCGATTGATACTGATAGAGAATATATATATTTTATCGGTTCTTTGATGTCTGCTTGTATGCGTTACTCTCTTACCAACTCATAATAAAATTAGAATATCGTCAACAAGCGTATCAAAACTTTATCTAGAACAAATATTTGATTGATTACAATCATACATCAAAATTAATAAATATGCAATTAAATGAGATTTTCATTAAATAGAAAAATAATAGATTATTTAAAGTATTTATTGATGGCTTATTTTATTAATTTTCTATTATTTTCTTATTCATCTTATTTTTTCTTTTTAATTCAATAAATAATATTATAAATAAGTTAGTTTTAATTAACTTCTTAATTTCGGATTTTTAAAAAGAGAGTCTACCTCTGTTCTTAAAATGTGATTTGTTTACCTCACACGCTTTTAGAAAATTTTACCAATAATTGTTCTTATTCTCATTTTTATTATTTTATTCCCTCTGTTATTTATTTTTTCTCTAATAATATGTAGTTTTTTGACTAATTTATAATTATTTGCTAAGCCAAGAGAAATTTAGGAAATGTATTTTTTTTTGCACTTGAAATTCATCTGAAATGTCAGATATGTTAAGTGCAGATCACAGCTGGAACAGGTTGGTCTAGACTAGGGACGGGGGAAGGCGACGGGCGGCTCCACTCGAAAGCAAAATCGAAGCGACATGCGAAACAATTCAAAGTTTCACGTCGTAAATTTGGCGAGCGACTTCATCGATCACTTTTGGGATGTTGTTGCTGTTTGTGTTGCTGCAGGTTGACTTATTTGCCCGATTGCCGAGCCCGAGCCGAGGATGAGAAAGCCTGGGTCCCAGGTCCCAGGCTCCAGGTCCCGGCTCCAGCGGCTGAACGGCACGCGCGTCTTGTTTTTCTGAATGTCGTTGTTTTGTGCTGTCGTTGTTGTTGTTGTTGTTGTAGTTGTTGCAGCAGTTTGCTGGAGCGGAAATGGTTACCGGGGGCGCCCGATGGCGGCATGTGAAAATATTTTCCAAGGTGAATGCCACAAAAAGTACAAGCCCAGCACAGAACGAGCCACATCCGCGATTCCAGCTGAGCCCCCGCCACAGCACCTTTCCGTTACCGTTGCTGTTGTCCGTGCTCGTCCCCGTGTCCGTGCCTGAGCCCCAATTGAATGATTTAGGGGCGCACAGTTGTCAAAGAGCAGCGATGCGTACGGGTCCACAGACGTGGACCTGTGGGCAACGCTTTGGTCCTGCCAGTTGTGGTTCATAGGTCCGCGTTCACATTCGCCTAGTTGCAACATTGGTGGGGCGCCAAGTACGCTTTTGAAACCGATTCATCCGCTCATTTGATATTTATTGCTGCACATAATTGAGTGTAAAATCCTCCGAAAAAAAACTTAGCAGCTGCCAAGTCCCGGATACCACATTTAAATGGGAAAATGTTTCAAAATCGTCATTTTAAATGTCGCAGAAAATCTTGTCAAACATATAATTTAATTTATATAACAGCAGGTTTTACTATTTCGTATCTTAATCAATATATCAGTTACCCAAGAAATTAAACACCATGAATAACAAGTTTGATAGAAGGAATAAATATTTTTTTTAGAAATTTTCGTTTTGTCGTTTCTAAGGGTTTATTTTGCTTGAATAAAAGTATTAAATTTTTTTTGCTAAGGCATTGTATAATAAGCCCAATTTTTTTATAAACCATTATCATATTGACTTGATTCCGACAATATAAAAAAAGTACTGTTACTTAGCTTGAACTTTGAGAAATTTTCAAAATGTTTTATTCTGTTTTTAAATTAAATTTATTAATAACTAATGTACCATCGATGCGATGTTTTCATTGCGATCCCTTTTCAATATATAAAAAAAAAAACAAAAGTAACAGCGTTTTAGCCGCTGTCTTGCTCCACATGCATAGCAGACAGCAGAAGGCCAAATGATTCTCCACTCAAAGAGAAGCCGTCGGGCCAGGTCCATATTTGCTGCCTCTGCCTCTGCCTCTGCCCACGTTGGCAGCAACGTCAACGTCGACGCGGTCTACTCTGTCGGTTCGGTTTGTAGGTCCGTGCGCGACTGCTGCGTAAATTTATGTGAGAAATACCATTGAAAAGAGCAACGCGGCGGCCGCTCACGACACAATAAAGCAAAATAATGGCACATTCGTCACACTTAACGCGGCCGCATGCTGCCGTCCTTGTTGCTCGTGCTCGTGCGGCTCTCGTGCGCGCTCGCTCGCACACAGACATCGTCAGCGGCGTCATCCATCTTGGCGGCGAGCGCTGGTATTGCTCTCCGGCAGGCGGTCGAGCAGGCGACAGGCGAGAATGCTTTATGAGCGCGCGCTGCAGCGGCTCCTCCCTGTTTACGACGCGTTGCCAATTGGTGACGGCGACGCTGGCCGAGGCAGAGGCAAAGGCAGAGGCAGCGCAACGTTGGCATGGCCTTAGGAGCGGGGGGAGTACCCTTTTTTATTCCAGCAGCATGTTGCGCGTGGTGCGTGGTGTTGTAGCCACACAGCAGCTACTTCTCTTCTACTTCTTCTGCCTCTGCTGATCTCATGCTCATGCTCACGTTCTGTGCGGCCGCCAACAGCTGTGGGCAACACAAGAGAGCAGCAGCAGCCACAGCAAAGATGCGAGCAGAGAGCGAGAAAGAGAGAAAGATGCTGAACCATTTCCCTCACTTAGGGTGGTTCTGCGTTGCGTACGTGTTTTTGTGCGTGTGTGTGTGTGAGTGCGTGTTGTTTCTGTTTTGTTGAGATTGTACGCCATGATTGTTGTGCCGTCGGCAAATAAAGATTCCATACATCCGGCAGCCATAATTCTCCATAGATAATTGCTCAAATTTGGTTATGTACTTTAAGCAAAACTAGTTTATATTCTAATATTGAGCTAAATATTTATAAATACTTGACCTAAAGTCTAAAATTAAAATTAAATACGTACTCGTTTATTAGAATATTTATTTTCCAACACAATTCTCGCAGAATAATTATTTTAAAATTAAAACAAGTAAAATTTACAAATTGTTTTGAATTTTATATTGAGCAATATAACTAATTTTTTTTTTAATATTTGAAGTCATTGCAAAAACAACATTAAATCTGAATATTACAAATAAATCCGTTAAAGTCTATCTTAATATGATAAAGTCTTAAACATTTTACATATAATACCCAATAAAATACGTATTTCAAGTAAAGATTCTTTTAGCTTAAAGCCAATAATAATAATAATAATAATAATAATAATAATAATAATAATAATAATAATAATAATAATAATAATAATAATAATAATAATAATAATAATAATAATAATAATAATAATAATAATAATAATAGTTTTGAAAAATAAATATTCTTTTTGTTATAAATTAAGGATATATCTTGAATAATATACAACTCAATGTCGTATACAAGGGAAATCAATAGTAACTAATTAAAAAGTATTTATTACAATATTTGATTATGGGGTCTTCTGTGGATTTTAATTTTCGAAATTGTTCCTGAAGTTTCCTTGCATCTACTATTATTTATTAAAAGATACTTACAAATCATTAATATTTAAAAAAATTCTGATTGTCATAGACACACAGATATATTAATGAAAGAAATAAATATAACGCACCAAAGTAAAATTTGAAAAATGATTCAGAAATGCGCATTGCCAGTGTGAAAACCCCGATGGGGCCCAGCTTAGCCCAGCTAAGAGGCAAGCTTGATGCACGAGGCCGCCGCAATTCAGACTAGCAAAAGCCGCAAGTGGCCGCTATGCGAATGTGAGATACAAACACAACTGGCAGCGGGCAACTGGAGTTGCCACCAACTGTGGAAGCTCTCGCAAACGTAAATTTCGCACTCATTCACTCATTCGCTCAGACGCTCAACTCTGGAACTCTGGAGCTCTGGCAACGAGCGCCAAATGCGAGCAAAAGATACATTTGTTGTTGTTGCGCTTTTCGTTTCGTACTGACTGCAGATACTTTATGGCCGACGCTGACGCCGATGCCAGCGTAAGCGCCGACGCTGACGCTGGCGTTGGCGCTGGCGGCAACGTCGACAACAGTTGGCATACATAAATAACGTTGGCTGCGCCTCGGCTGCGGTTCTCTCTCACGAGCTCTGCCGCCGTCCGCTGTCGGCGCGTGAGTTTCTTATAAGATTATTTATATACTGTTTGGGGGCAGTGCGACTCTGCCGGCGTTGGCTGCGCAGCGGCAGCGGCTGGCGCGTCGCTTCTGGATTAATAAGGAGTTCTCGCTTGGATTTTCACATGTATATGCTTTGAATTGAATGCTTTATGGGTTTAGTTTGATAGAAGTCGTAAAGAAATCAACATCACACAACACAAATCGCACCCGTGTGCAGTGTAGCCCGTGTATTCCACACGTTGCCCGTCGTCGTCGTCGTCGTCGCTGTTGTTCTCGTTGTCATAGTTGTTATTGTTGTTGTTGTGTGTTATTATTGCTGTCGGCGTTGGGGGCACCATCAGAGCAGCAGCAGCAGCAGCTAAAGCAGCGGCATCTTTTGGGTCTGTTTGCCCAAACTATTCGGTCGTTTACGGTCGCCGTGGTCAGCTCGTCGCAACGCCAGCCAGACCGCCCGCCCGCCACGCTGCGGCCAATTGACAGCTCGTAAAAATCATAAAAATCATAAAAATAATCATAACAATAATCGTAAAAAATTAGGACTTGCACATTGGCCACAGTCGGACGCAGACATTTTCAAAGCGACATAAATCGCAAGCTGAAGAAACGCGCGCGTTATTTCCTCTCTCTATCTCCCTGTTATTCTCCTTTTTATGATGTTGACCCACGTAGAAACATAAGAGCCCATAAACACCTACCGTTCCAACGTCTGGCAGGTGTCTAACTCGGCAATCAAATTGTGCAATAAGTGAATTAGTGTAAAGTTACACTTGCTACACTGTCCAACCAAAACAAGAAGTAAAGTGTTTCACGTTAGATATTCGGCTTGATTTGGCTATAGCCGAAGCGAGTGAACGAGCAAAGTTCTTAACATTTCTAGTCCAAAAGCAAGCAATATTTACACAAACCCAGCAGACAGCCAAAAAGAGAAAAGAAACAAAACGAAAAGAAAGTTCAGATAAAAACATATAACAAAAAAAAGAAAGCAAAGGAAAAAGAAAATTATCAAATAAAGTTTTTGGTGAAAAGTTTCGGCACACGTGCACAACCGCTAGTTGAATTCTTAAACCACACAAGGATCAAGGATTTGCGCAGTCAAATTGGATTTAGACGGTGAGTTGCAACACGCTTTGAAGTTGCCGCTTTTTGTGGCACCAAGTCAACACTTCATAACTCAAAAGTTACGTCCAGTACAAGGACATCATTCAACTGCAAACTGTTGACAGGCTTATTAGACATTTGCATACATTTTTGGGGGCTAGTGGCAGAGAGAGCCGAGTTCAGAGTCGGGCAACGAAATAGATTCAGGAGTCTGAACCAGAGCTGCAGCTGGAGTTGGCCACGAGTAATGGCCGCTTTGAACTTGGAATCGTTTTGAATTATTGCACATATCCTGGGCAACATAGTTTCACTTCCGCATGCGGCAGCCATTGCGGAGTGTGAGTACACACACAAGCACACACAAGCACACACACACACACATAGACAAACTGGCTGTGCATAGAAAATTTATGCGGCCATTGTTGCGGCGCATTGTCCTTGTTGTTATTGTTGTTGTTGTTGTTGCAATTGTCCTAGTTGTCTGCCGCCTGCATATTTGTCGCATTCTCTGTCTGCTCTGTTGCTCTCTCATTTGCCCTCTATCCCTTTGTCTCCCTCTCTCTCTCTCTCTCTCTCTCTCTCCCACGACCGTTGCAATTGCTCTCAGATTTATTGCATTTGAAAGTTCAGTTATTGTTTTTATTTTATAAGTATAATGAATATTTGTTGATTCGTTGTTGATGTGTTCAAAATGCTTTAATTAACATTGCCACACGCAACAACGCGGCCTTTTCTCTATGTGCTGTTCACGCATTTGTACTGTACAAACAGACAGTCCATTTTATTTTACCAATTTTTGCCATCAGATGTTATTATATTCTCATAATTTATCGATTTAATCAGCTGGAAATGTTTCACAGCTGACAAAATCATAAACTCGGTTTCTGTTGCTCTTTCTCTTTCTGCTTTTTGTTTGCATTGCAAAAAGTGCATGATTTATGACTGAGACAGGACACTGGACAGTGGGTGTCACATGGTCCGTTGATGCTCTACCAATTGCCACTAGTTTTATTCAAGATCAGAGATATTCTCAAATCTCCTATAGAAATCTTAAATCTGAATATTTAAATTTATCTATAAATATAACAAATTTCATCTATCTATATATCTATCCCTATTTACTGCATTCAGAAACGTCTATAGATCTAATCTCATGTGGTATATCCTCCAGGATCTTTTAAATTAATTTAAATGAAATGTAGAAAACTTAGCAAATATTTTCTCGTATCTGAATTTAAATTATTTATTTGATAATAAGCTTGATGGACTATTCCAAAATGATTGATCAAGTGTTCTTAACGCTTTGTTCACACACAACTGCCGCTTGTATGCATTCAAATTTTTTGATTTTTAAGTTTTAAAATTTGTTTAAATTATTATCGACATTATTGCATATACTTGGAATGACTTGCTTAAATAATGGCGATATCTTCATTTAACAATACCCAATTCTTGAATGAGTAAATAAGTAACAGTCTCCCTTTCGCTTGCCGCAACCGTGGGCTCCACAATAATGTGTTCATATTTTTAATCAAATTCACACATTTAGACATGATTTATGTATTAAATAATCCCGCATAAAAATGGCGACAACTGTTTTGTAAAAACATTAATCAACGAACGAGAAGAAAACCAAACCAAGCTAAGCTACAACAAAAACAAATGAATCCGAAAAATATATTCACAAGTCTCCCGAAACAAAGAGCTCTGAGTAAACAATAAAGCAAAACTTGTTTAGTTAAAACAGATGCCGTGCATTTGAAATTGAAATTATTTCCAAAATCATTGATAAATGACGACACGAAACGGCTAATTAATCAAATGCAAATACCCAAACAAATTAAGAAAAAGAAAAAATATCAAATTTGAATACTGAAAACAAAATAAAAAATTTCACACAAATTCAAATTAAATACAAATACAAAAGTTAAGTCTTCTAGCTGTAGTTTTTCGATAAAATCCTAAATTTGTATTGTTTTCCTCTCTTTTAAAATCATAAATCCAATCCCAGTCAGCGCGCGGAATAGTCGTATACATATTTCGCTTTTTTTTACAGTCAAAGAGGAGGTTCACATAAAAAAAAAATCCGAATAGAAGTGCGCCTTAAAAGCTCTGGCAATTTGTTCACATGGAGCTTTTCATGTGCATTAAACTAGTAATAAACCAAAGGCTTCCGTCTGTAAGATTGTGCTGACCTGAGTTTTAGATACATTTTAAAGCCAAATAATCAGCGAATAGAATTGCACCTTAAAAACTCTGTTTAAGAGTATAGTTTAGTAATAAACAAATAAGATTGTTTGACATTTCTTATAAACACGTATACTGCTTCTCGTATCCTGCTCCTTGCCACAGTTTCTTAAGAGGTTTGAGCACTCTGACAAGAACTATTTAAGCTAGCGAATTTTCAGTGTTGGATTCTATTTTGTTGTTTAACTTTTTTTGCCACTTGTTGTGGTCTTTTTGCTGTGCTATTTAATTTCTGTGCAGATATTGATGTAGCTGCAGTAAAAGAAGGACTAAACAGCCCCCAGTTGTTCAGCATTGGGTGGCAATTTGCTGTGGCTGCAGTTTGTTTGGCATTTCGCTGCAACTGTGTGCTTGTATGTGTGTGTGTTTGTATTGGGTGTGTTGAGGGGGTTTTGCGTTTTTGGAACAAGCAGTCAGCGCCTTTTGCTAGCGCACTCGAACTGTATTTTTTGTGGCCCCAGCACGGACTGAGAGTTGCTGTTGGAGTCGGAATCGGAGCCAGAGTCGAGGTCTGAGCCGCCCAGCGGGGCGCTCTCGCAGTGACATTGCGCCGAGCGGGTGACAATGATTTATGGCAAAGAGATACGCGACAACGAACGCAAAAAGCCAGAAAGTTAAAAAAATATGCAGACGGAGAACCAGAGAAATATAGAGATGAAGAGAGCGAAGGAGAGAGCTGAGAGCGAGAAAGGAGAGAAAGTGGGATGTGTACGCGCTCAGGCCAGGCCAAAAGTTTGGCAACTGGAAAATGCAACCTACCTGATCTAATAGTTAATTCTTGCACACCATTTAAGACTGCAAAAATTCTCTTTTTTTATTCGGAAAATGTCCTTGAAATTACAACAGCAAAAATCAGCAGGAATGAAAGTGAAAACCTGCTGGGTGCTTGCCATTTTTTGTCACTTGCAGTTTTTCCCCTGCACATGTCATAAAGCCATAAAGAATTTCCCAAAATATCATTAGCCATTGGGAAGTCACCTGGCCGAAGGCCGCACAGTTCGCAGTGCTCTCAGCTCTCAGATCTCTCAGGTTATGCAATAGTCATTCTCAACGGCCATAAAAATTAATATGCGTCCTTCGCAGTGGCAATTTGGGTGCGAGTATCTCAGCAAATGCATCTTCGGGCCACAGTATTTGACTTTGAACCGTTGTTGTGCGGACTGCCCCTTGCCGGGCAGCGGACATGACTTTTGGCTTGACTTCGTCTTCATCTCAGTCGCCGTCCTGGGTCCGCAACCATTGTGTTTGAAGGTTACCTGTTTTTACAGTTGGCCCTGCTGCTCTTCTTCTCAATTTATATACATCTTTTTTTTAGTTTTTCATTCTCGGCGCGAGGCACAGCCTGAAATTATTATTTATGAGTTCGCATTGTTGTCGCCGTTTTGAAAGTGATCTGAATCGCCCGGTCCGGATCGTACACTTAGTTATCTTCTGGTTATCTTCGGGTATCTGCAGTTTCCTTTGCCCAACAACAAGATCAGCCCGTGAGCGTTGCATTTGTGTTTTTACTTTCAGTTGAAAACGAAAATTTACAATAAATCAATTCATTTGTATGCAGTTCAATGTGTCATATGCACATAAATCAATTGATGCTGTTTAGAATCCCGTGCCTCTTGTATTGTGCAAAGGATTAAAAAACAAGTTGGAAAAACTGGTACGAATACATCATGTGCATTCTTTGAGACAGACTAGAATAGCTCAAACTAATTTCAAATTTATTTATTTTTTTAAATTTATTTATTTAAAGTGCACTGCGGCTGTTATTTTTTTTAAATATAAATTGAAGTAGCTCTCGAGGAACGCTTTTAGACGTCTTTTAAGCTTTTGGGAATTCATTTTTAGTAAGAAAGTGCCCTTATCTTCAATAGAGTCTTCAATTATTATAAAACTTTCACTTTGTAGACAAATAATTATCTTTACATTCCACCTCAAACATTGAATATAGAATAGTATGATATGATTTTTTTAAAAATTCAAAATATGGGAGCTTGCTTAAAATTTCTTAAAATTAAAATTCTGCTTTTTTCGTTTCTAAATTTATTTAACTGTTTTGGCTGCCACAAATGGTCTTGTCTTTTGTTCCTTCTTTTTAACGTTTAGTCGGGATTTCAATTACAGCTCCATGAGAATTGTACTGCATGTGTGTGTGATTGTGTGTGGGCGAGTGTATGTGAATGTGTGTTGGACTCGCAGTCATGCCATAAATCACATTCACTTCTAATATTTTCACAAACACATCACAATGGAGAAAATTTGTGATTTATCTGTGTGAAGAAGTCAATAACTCATAAAAAATCCACATAAATCTCCGTTTGCGCTCTGCAAGCCGCTGCAAGAGGCAACAGAACAGATCCCTCCAGCAACTGCTCTGAACTGTTCTGAACGGCATCGCAATTGTCTCAATTGCAAGCGGCGGAACCCTGAGGCATTCGCAGGATGACATCGACCTGATGACGACATATGTTGCATAATATTTGCATACAGCGGGAGTTCCTGGAAGCCGCGGGCGTTCTGCCGACGGTAGCTGAAGACGTCCAAACAATGACAAATATGAATATCAATATGGAAATATTCTGGAATTTTTTGTATTTTTTTTTTTGGCAATTAGCTATGCTCTACATTTGAGTACATTTTGGTGACATTCGGTTTGGGTTTGCCAGATTTGCATATTGTAGTAAGGCTAGTTATCTGCTAGCTGCGTTCGACGAATTTCAAACGCATACGCCGCACAACGGCAACAACAACAACTCATTGTTCAAACAGCACGAGCTGAAAGAAAAAATTGGAAAAAAGTGAGTCCACGCAAAAAGCAAGCGCAGGAACTGCGAAACATTGTCTAAAGTTGGGCGGCAAATTTGCAAAATAAAAAGGAAAAACAACAACAAAAACAACAAAAATAACAACAAGCAAAGGCCAAGCGGCGAAGTTTCATGTGTGTACATCAGTATATACTACATATGTAGATGCCGACATATCTGTAGCTGTATCTGTATCTGTATCCGTATCTCTATATGTATCTGTATCTAACTTACTAGCCATGGGCAAGTTGGGCAGTTGGCGCTTTTTTGTTGCTTTTGTGTGAGTTTCGCATACAAAAACATGAAATAATTCGTTTTGTTGCCGTTGCTCTAAGCCAGAGTCGCGCCAGTCAGACAAACTACACGAAAATGTCGCTGGCAAAACTCAAGCAGAAACAGCGAAAAAAATACCAAAAAAAACAATGTCACACATGTCAAAGTTGTCACAGAATGACACAAATGCGGCTCTCGGATTGCTCACTAACCCGCAACCCGCAACTGGCCCGGCACCGGCACCGACCCTGGCCCCGGGACGCGAATCGAACCCGTGCGGCAAGCGTACTTGGACCTGAACCTATAGAGCTCTGCCGGCGACGTCGCCATCATCATCAGCTCTTCCTCTGCCCGCCTGGCGGAATCGTGTCAACCCCAAAAACACGAACCAGGTCCAAAATTCAAAGCTCGCGATGCGCATTTCGTGGAAATTTCACAATTAAAAAGGCACAAAAATCTTAGGAAAGAGTTAACCGGAATATGAGAAATCGTGTCAACGTCAAACTCAACCACCGCAACGAGTTCAGTTCGTGAACTGATTTTTCTTTGCCAAATCCCAAAACGAAAGTGGGCAAGTGGAAAAGGGCAACAAGATTTAGCCACACATATTGCTTTTACTCCGTCACTCGAAAGACTGATTTTTGATTTCTTGTTGAACTCTATATTCTGAATAATGATTGAACAGGAAGTTAGAGAGAAACTGAATTAACTATAACGGTATGGTATTTTATAAATTTATGGCATACTTTTCCGTAATCATCAATTAATTTAATTGTTTCCAAATAAGAGACTTTTCTCATAATGTGATATCAATAAAATATTTTATGAGTCATACAGCCCTGCTCCCTTCTAGTAGTTGGTATGTAAGCACGGCATAATAAAATAATAATAATAAATAGTAATAATAATAATAAAATAATAAAAAGGTTTCTATTCCGAAAAAAGTCCTTATTCTTATATATTCAAGTAGTTATCGTATTATGTTATTTGATCTTAATTACACTAGGTAACAGATAATTCGTATCTATTAATAATAATAGTTATTTTTGTTATTAAATCATTTTTATCTACAAAATGCGATGTCTGATATCTGTGCAAGCACAATATAAATATTGTATTTATATTGATATTTAACATGTGGATATGTGATTCATAAATAAAAATTAAGCTGTACTCAAGATTTCTGTTGTCGGGAATTAATTGTAAGATTATATAATTTCAAAAAACCGTAAAAAATACTTCATAATTGCTCGCGAGCGGAATAACCATGTGCAACGTATTTTATTGAAAGCACTTAACTAATATTTTTAGTAATTTTTAATTCATATGGGTATCATATTTTTAGTGTTACTTTTAATGAGAGACTTATAGTACATTTTGCACCAATCTGAATGCATTACAGTATGACTAAGACTATCTTATTGCTAAATAAATTAGAATAAGATTTTTGAAACGAGGAAGAGGAAACTCGAAGTAGAATGCTGAGTACCCGGAAGGATCAAGGTATAGTTGGTCTTACAAATATATTTAACACTAGCTGATCTATCATTTAGTCCTTGAAAAAATAATTAATCAAGTGATAAACTGGAGGATGGCACAATCTGTACGAGAGAAAGAGACAGAGACAGAGACAGAGAGAGAGAGAGAGAGAGAGAGAAAGAGAGATAGAGAGAGAGAGAGAGAGAGAGAGGGCGGTAGAAGAATAGATGATTAGGCATAGAAAAGATGGTTGAACACCAAAAAAAAAAAAAAAAAGATAAAAAAAGTGGACTTAAATGATGCATTAACCTTTGGAAAGAATTTCGTTAGATCGAAACTTGCGGGTGAGACCAAGAAACCCAATACGAATACCCTGAGATTCCACACATATGACCAGTGCAGGGGCACACACACATAAACACACACACACAGCAAGAAAGAAGCAGCGGCAGCAATGTCTACTTCGACGACGAACAAAAATTAAGGCCCATTAATCATTTTGACTTATTTCTTTCCTTTTTTCGTCTAAAATTAATCTTGATGCCAAGCGTTGCCAGGCAACGCGGCAACCCGGCCCCGACCAACACTCAGCGAGAGAGGAAGAGACAGAGCGAGCACCCGAGAGCGACAGAGATGGCACGAGTGCTGTGTTGTTGTGCGGATTAAAAGGGCAGCGGCACTGAGAAAAAAAAAAAAACAAACAAAAAAAATATGAAAGCCAAAAAGATGCGGATGCATAAAGGCAGCCCAACTGGGAATCAACTTTGAATTCGCAACCAAAATATTCGAGTTGCGCCCCCTTCACACACACCCGCTCTCCCTTCCCCTTTGGCCCATCTAGTTAAAGCAGCGCGCGTCCAGATTAGCGAGCCACAGCGACGTCGACATCTCTGCTTCTCTTGCCCATTGTTTGGGCTCTGCAAATTCCCAAAAATAATTTAAAACAGATTAAACCGTTACGGCTGCCATTTGCACCACATTGCGTACACACACACTCACACATACACACTCACGCCCCTTTCAGCTGTGACTAGGCTGGAACCGGAAACTGGCTGGAGGGGAGTGGGCTAAGGGTCTGGCACACATGCCAGGGCAGTGACATTGCGGCCCCCGCAAATGAATTTGAATTTGACCAAATGTCTTGCGAAACTGTCGCCCTGTCCTTTCGTTTTCGTCCTGTCCGCCTGCCCTCGCTTTGTGCGCCCCCCTCTTTTTGTGCATATGCTGCAAATTTGCCACTGTCTGGTTAGGGGTCGGGGTACCGCTGTCGAGTGCCCTGGGCTAGCGGGGGTAGTGCGCCGAGTGGCATACTTAAGGGCGCGTCCGCAGCAACGAGAGAGTGAAAACAACAGGGCGGCCATAAAACCGTTTAAATCAAACGGCTGAACAAATTGGTTTCCTTCGAGCCGAAAGCTTTATGCGCCAGACAAACGAATCCAAAGGATGGTGGATGAGGTGGAGACAGTGGCTGTTGGGGGGTGGACTTCAGTTTAGGGGTTGGCTAAGTCGTGTCGATGTGCTACTTCATGATGTGCTAAAGAGGTGTGCAGAATGCGAATTGAACTTAAGAAATATTAATCCATGAATGGGTCTATCTCCAGTAAAGAACTTATTAAAGGACTTAAAAAGATTAAAAGACGTGTACAAATTGTTCATTTTAAATGAAAAAGAAATAAGGATAATATAATTTATTAAAAGCAATCTAATAGAGCAGAATACAATAGCTTGCAATTAGTCTCAGTTCGTCGATTTTTTAAAACTATTAAAAATAATATCTCTTAAATAGATATTACATTATTACAGAGTTTCATGCATTTTTTGACTTCAGCAAAAGCTGGCAAGATTATAAAAAATAATAACTATAAAATATTTTACTTCATAAATTTCCGTTAGGCTAGATAAATATTATATTGTGAATCCGACTTAAAGCTCTCAGGTGCTTTGAAAGCTCTTTCCCCAGTTATTCAAGAGAGTGTTAAAGTATTAATCAATGTGGAACTGAAATTATAAATGCATTTACTTATACTTTGATAGCTGTTTGTTAAATATATAATTCCTCACGTTGCTTGTAATTCCCCCCGAGAGAATACATTTTTAAACTAGCTGCTAACAAAACCCACTCAGTACGCACCACTCTGATTTGCATGTAAATTGTCCAAGGAAGTGATAAACGATGGTCAGCGAACTCTGCGGACGCGAAGTCTATAAGCTGGGGTCCGACATTTCTATGAAAATCTAATAAAAATTATGTTCTTATGGCTAGCGACACACACACACACATACAAGTGCACACACACATAGAATACACACTCCCATTTTGTGACATGACAGAGAAGATGACAAATTGTCGGACAGGCTGACTGACAGGCGCGACAGCAACAGCGACAGCTGCAACAACAACTTCTAGACACTTCAAGCCAAGTGGACTGCAATTAGTCAAAGTGGCCCAAGGTACGACTACTACTAACAACAACAGCAACAACAACAGCAACATCAACAAAAACAACAACAAACAGCAGCAAGCGTTTTTGGCTGCAGACCAATAAAAAAGTTATAAAATTATGAGGAGCCACCGCAGCAATAAAAGTGTGATAAAATTTTGCTTCCAAGTACAAACAAACAAAGACGTATGGTTGATCCGCCGATGTTGATGAAGGTGGCAAACGGCTGAGCAATGCTCGCCGGTGGCACGTAGCTCCACGTTCAGC
This sequence comes from Drosophila novamexicana, assembly GCF_003285875.2. Classification (NCBI taxonomy): domain Eukaryota; kingdom Metazoa; phylum Arthropoda; class Insecta; order Diptera; family Drosophilidae; genus Drosophila; species Drosophila novamexicana. The sequence continues at coordinate 909,148 of NW_020824835.1, forward strand.
GCTCCACGTGCGACGTGCGTCAACTTGCGGCAATTATGAAGTCCGTGTCCACAACGTGAGGCACTTGCAACGCCGCCGGCGCTCAACCAGACCCAGACACAAAAATACATTGGCACCCAAACGTCAGTTCAGGCGAAGAAAACATGCCCAGTCCCAGTCGCTGTCTCAGTAACAGACCCGATCCGAAACCCAGACCCCATTCCCGAGCCCCTACCATTTGCGGCAGGTGTTGTGGCGGCCGCTGTCTGCGCTGGTACCGGGATCGGGTGCAGAACTGTAACCCGGCTGTCGTTTGAATCAATAAAGCCTGATTAGACGCCGACAAGGGCTCTGGATAGAATGGCCCACAGACTTATCGACCGCTGCAAATCGTCTGCCAAATGCATCCGCAATAAAAAACCGTTTGCTCCTGCGCATTCCAACTAGCCAGCTAGCCAACTAGTCGACCACAATTATGCAATCGCCGATTGCCAATTGCCAATTGCCATTGGTCAAATGTGTCGCCGCTACGTCACGTCTCGTTGCATCGCCGATTTGAAGGCGGCTACAGTGCGTGGGGGTCAGGGAGCCGGACACTGGGCGGCACTACAAATCGCTGGCCACCGTCCAGAGATTATCAATGGTAATAAGGCAATAAAATGTGAATATACAGACGGCTCGGACTGGCTCTGGCTGAGTTCCACTCTTGGCTGCCTACTCAGAAACTCGTATCTTCAATCATCTAAATCATCTATGAAATGCAAAGATAACTAAATACTTGTTTGCTCTTATTAAGTTTGGGGCTAACAGAGCGTGAGCGAATGAAAAAAATAGAAAATCAGGAAGGGAAACTTGCGGAAAAAAAAATTGATTTAAAAATAGCCAATTTACAAGCTACAAAATTATTTTTATAAAATAATAGTTTGAGAATAACAGAAATTTTTTAAGATTTGCCGAAGCTTGAATATTTAAGTAGTATACATTCAAAATATATATAATACCACTCTAGCAACAGACAATTCAATAGCGAATGAAAATAATTGATGCTTTCCATGAAATATTACGAATCTTGAATTGCATTTAAACTTCCTTCAGAAATATGTTTCGGATTCAAGTATACGGTAAACTGTATATTGGAAATTGGATTTTTTTAAATTTGATCTTTTTCTAAAAGTACTATTAATTATACTTTTATTATATCATAAACAAATTTTTTAATATTATGAGAATAATTTCTATTATTACATTTATTTATATAATAATAATTTAATAATAATAAAAATAATAATAATAATAATAGTAATAATAATAAAAATAATAAAAATAATAATTATTATTTTTAATTTATTCAACATTTTGAGGCTTAGCGTCTTAAGTATTCAGGTCTGAAAATTTCCCAACCAAAATTACACATGAATACCTACTACGTGAGAAACTATAAATGCGATGTTGAAATGAGCTACAAATATTTCAAATTCAATCAAGTGACAAACGGTAAATTTTGCGTGAGTGGGAGATGACAATAAAAATGAGTGAAAGGGTTGCCAGGGGGCGGGTTGGGAGCGGGTGGAGAGCGGATTGTAGTGAGTGTTTCAGGTTGGGCCACGCGCAAGAGACATTTCGTCCAAATGAGATATGCGATATTTTGGTTTGTCGCACTTGTCTCACCTGTTTCGCTCGGTTTCTCTCCCTCTCTTTATTCCCCTCTCTATCGCACTCTATCTGAGGGCTCTGCTCTTACGATTATTCGTATGTTTCGCTAGCAAGCGGCAATAAATCTTGTAATCATAATAATTTGTTTCAATGTTAATGCCTTCAAAATATCTGAAAACTCAATAAATAACAAAACTACATGTTCGTGTGTGCTGTTAATGTCATACCATGAGATACTTCATATATCATTCCACTGCTGCCGCTGCTGCATTGGCTGGGCAAAACCTGATGCCAGCCCTCTGCCAGGTAGGTGACTTGTGCCTTGAATGTTTCTTTTTCATTCTTTTTTATTTTGTACTTTTTTTTGAGTGGTGTTTTGTATTCTGTTCTCTTTGAGAGGCACCTTTTGTGACGCAACAGCCCAGAAATGCTGGGGTCCAAAACTGCAACGCGCCGAGGCATAGGGGCTGGGGATTGCGATTGGGGATTTACTTGACTGCAGAACAAATTAATCCAAAATCAGCAAGAGACAAGCGAGAAATGAAGCAAAGGACGACGACAACATGGGGCATGGCCTGCCGCATGCATGGTGCGTGCAGTGCAGTGCGGGAGGGGGGAGGGGGGGGGGGGTGTCTGACTTTGTCGTCGTCGTCGCTTTGAGGCGCGTCCTGGGGCAGATGAAGCTCAAGTGTGAGGCCGGATGACAACGCTTGAGGTTCGATATCGATATCGACTTCCCAGCAACACCCAATAACAACAGCGACGACAAGCTCCCACATGTATATACACATGCACACACACACACAGTCATACGCACACTCACACATGCATAGTATAAGCGCTGCATCCAATGCTGAATAACTCAATTAATTTCTGTCACCTGATTTATCACCTTTCGTGTATTTTCGGTGTACGCGTCGCAAACAACTTTTAATTTCAATTTTATTTATTTGCATTTTCATGATCTCACACTCAATAAGTGCACGGGGTATGCACAACTACACGAGTAGGTGGCCAACAGCCAATGCATTTGCAATTGAGACATTGCCAAGTACGTGAAAGGCCGGAACACACTTTACCCATCCCCAGTCCCATCCCAAACTCAAACCCAAACCCGTTTGCGGCCTGCGTCGCACTTGAAAATTAAAATGTTTTATCTCTCGGATATGCTGAGGAACATGTTATTAGCGCAGCCTCTTGTAATTTGCATAAAAAAGGAGAACCCAGTGTGCCTTGCGCTGGGATGGCTATTAAAACATTCCGCTTAACACTTCCTGCGACAAGAGCGCAGCAGACCTTACGAATCAATTGCACAATGGTTGGACAGGGCAAAAGTCTACACTTAAAATTCCTTACTCTGTGGCATTTCAGATAACCCAAGCTGAGGCGTAGAAACTGGAGCCTTTATCGGAGCTCTTAAGAGTTTTTCAACATGATTTATAATTCTCTGGAGAGTTTCAGCTTTTGCTTTATTTATATATGGTTAGTTTTGAAAATTACAAAGTATTTAAATTAAGGAATGCATTTAATATTTTATTTATATGTTGCTTAAATGGGTTTAAAAAAGTATTCAAATTAAAATATAATTATAAGACATACTCTGGCTGCTTCTGATCTTAGAATATCTCTGCCAATGCTCTGAAAGAGGAGTGCCAGTTCCCTATTTTGATAAATAGAAAACATTTTCCGAAAAGCTTTCATTTTTCGTCTTTTTATGAATTGAAGTGTTTTTTTCCTTGAAATGATATACATAAAAGAAAAAATGAATTCATTTATATTTATTAAAAAGATATGCAGTTAAAAATATATGCCTTGCATATAAATACAAACAAATTTAGAAAAAAATATTTTATTGGCTTTAAAATGTATTTACTTACTTTGCTTATAGTACTTGTTATGTAGCCCACTGTGCAGCCTGTGAGGACTGTGGACGGCAAGTTTGCATCTTCAGCGAGGTGAAACTAGTTTCTCAATTAAGCAGTTGGGCACAGGCACAACAGATTGGCGCACACACTTACACACTCACGCAAGTCTCTAAGTGTGTGCGAGTGTGCCTGTAGTCATCAACGACGGACGCACTGCATCCGTCCAATTCGTCAAGGAACAGTTGCAGCACGCCCAGTTTGGGGCGTTGGACGTGCGATTGGCTGCGTAGCCACAGACGCAGATGCAGACGCAGATGCAGATGTCGGTTGTCTCGTAGAAAGCATATTTATGGCTGTGGCATGTTATGAATACACCCAAGAGACATTTTTCTTCTTCTCACTAGCGCGACGCCGCCGCAGTTGCAGCTTCAAGAGGACAAGTTGGAAATAAGACACACAATTTTGTAACGACTGCAATGGCCAGATATGTGGCGTGGTTGGGTGTGTGCGGGAAGGGCGGGTGCATTGCACTGGGCGCTTGAAAACGAAAAGAAAATCTAAAAATAAGCAAATACAAAAACAAAATTCAAGGCAAGCCAAGCAGCCCGAAATAAAAACTCGTGCAACGTACGGGAAATTCTTGATCAACCATAAATCTCGGCACCAGAGCCATCCATCTATCTCGCTTGGCGCGTTCCGTTCAGCGCCAAAGTTGTTTTCTATGTTGCAGTACCCCACTTTTTCTTAACCCCCACCCCCTCGCTCTGCTGGCACTGGCAGCATCTTGTGTTGTTTTTATACAAATTTAATTTTCAAAAATAAAACATTTCTCTTCGTCTGGTTTTGGTTTTGGCCATGCTTTTTCTATGCTGTTGACATTATTGTTGTTGTTGTCGTTGAGGTTTTTAAATACAAACACAGGCACGTGTGTGTTTAATTTTGTACCTAATACCAAGCGGTTTTAATTAAAAGGCAATGGACTTTAATACATTTGAGCTATTTTCCTTAAAAATCTCAAGTCGGAGCTAAGTAAACATTTAAAAGAACGAAATAAATAATAGACTCTTTCTGAAAAATAGTTTTGTGTAAAACGAGACAAATATGTGTCCGATTTATTTTAAATTTGAAAAAGTTTCTAGTTTTCAATATATATAATATTTATAAAACAATAAATTTAATTTCCCAAAATTTGTCTGGTTTCGAATTTTTTGCCATTTATTTTGTTGTCTTTGAGGTTTGCTTAATGTTTTCATTTAAAAGCTTTATTTCATTAAAGTTAATTTTCTTTAAAATCTTCAGGAAAGCATTAAACAAATAAATATAAAATTATCTATCGATGAAAAATGTTTGCTTTGCTTAAATGAAACAAAAAATATTTGTTCTGATGCATTTATGTATTATGTAGAACACGCCATAAAAATAAAAAAAGGAATAAAACCGTGATTTTAATAGAATAATACTCTACGATTACATTTAAGATCCCTTCATTATTAAATATCGTTGAACTTAAAAATTTCCGAACAGTTTTCGGATATTTTAATTTTGTTAACTACGTTTTTCTCCATTTTAATGAATAGAAGTAATAAACTTTTTTGAAATCTTCTAAAAACTTTAATCTCAAACTATCTCAAGACCAAATACTTTTAACATGTTGAGTATAGGCAGCCAGAAAAATGTTGGAATTGAGCTTTAAGGTCGAAATTAAGAACTCAAGTTCGTTTCATGTTTTGGCTCGTAATTAATAAATCAGGCGGCAGTGCGGGGCGGAATTAAATGTGTCAAATGCAAACACGCAGACCCCCAGCACCAGCACCAGCTCCAGTTCCAAACCCCAGCCCCCCACAGGCGGGAAGAGCCAAAGCCTGGCCAGGAAATGTCAAAAACGAACACGAAAACAAAACGCAGCCAAAAAGTAGGCATTTTCTTGTTTAGCCGCAACTGAAGGCATTCCAAAGAGTCACAATAGGGTTGTGGCAGGAACGGAGTCCGTACTGGGCTCGGTAGCTAGAAATGCCATTCAGTTGGGGGTGTGGCTTGTTGCCGCCTCGCACGCACCTCGCCCAAAAAAAAAAAAAAAAATCGCAGCTGACGCCGAAAGTTTTAATAAATTAAATTAAAGCTGCGTGAAAATTGCCTTACATAATATACCTGAGTAAATATAATAAACCTGCAGAAAGTATATGATATGTGTGTATATATAGATACACACAACACGCATACACACGCACACACACATACTTACTTGCGAAACTAAAAAGAAACGGGCAGAGAGCAAGCGAGATGGCAAATATGTGCGAGTGTTTGGCAAAGGAAATGATAAATGGCGTGGTAATATAAAAAATGGGGAAAAACAGCGGGCGGCAGCTAAAAAAAAATAAAAATAAAAAACAAAAGAAACAACGAAACAGCAACAAAAACAAACAAACGCGTCGCTTGCTGTGCAGACAAAAACAACAGCAACAAAACAAAAAAGAAAAAAAAGAAAACCAAAGTTGATTTTTCCAACTTTTCTGGTCAGCACAGCAAGAAAAAAAAAAGAAGAAAAACACACAAAAAATGGGCGCCGCATTCAAAACGAAAATGGTGGAAGAAAAAAAACAACCGAAAAGCATAAAATTTTCTACATTTTCGTCTAGTTATTTTCATCGTTGTCTATTGCCACGGCCAGAAATCGCCTGTTTCTTTGCCTCTGTGTGTTAGCGGGTTTTTGTGTTACGCAATGCCGAATCACCAAGCCCCCAGCCCGAACCCGAACCCGAACCCGAACCCGAACCCTTGAAACCCAAAAACAAACACACCCAGTGACCCTAATTTTGGTCCTCAGAGAGAAATGTCGTGGCCATTGGGCCCACACACTCTTTTATTTTAATTTCATTTATGGCTTCCGCTTGCCCGTTTTCCCTGACTTATTTTGCCAGCTCTCCTGGATACTCCTGGCTCCTGTCACATAGCTCAAGTGTACTAGCCCAGTTTTCGCCTTTTGTGTGATTTTCGGCATTTATTCAAATGCGCCAAAAGTTAAGAACTCTATTAATTTCATCAAGAACATTTGCGTTTTAGATTAAATAAAGGCTGATGTGAAGTCGATGAATATATAACTATTTGTTTTAAAATGCGCCATACGCCATAATATATAACTAAATAATATGTAAAGAGCTATAATAATTAATTAATAAGAGCTCGAGCACAAATTGTTTAGAACTCAAAGTCGTTTCGCCAACTTAAATCAGGCTTAGAAAATGTATATAACATTTTATTGTTATTAACCGATTTTAAACTTTTTTTTAACTCTAACTGAAACAATACCTCGAATTAATTTAAGAAAAATTAATTACTCTCTTGCCATTTTGGGGAAAACTAAAATAATGTCTTTCATATGTTATATAGTGGCATCTTTAATTAATTGGAAAATATATACACATCCTTTTCTAACGCTGCCAATGAAAAAAGCACCCTACTGCATACTCCATGCCCGGGCTTAGCTCCGACAAAGTCATCAGACAAGAGGCACGAGTCTAATAAATAAGCTGAGCGGTCGGCCGGCTTGGTTTGGCCAGCGGGTTGTTTAGGGGCGCCTCTGAATCAGATATTCGACATTGGGCCACATCCTCGGGGCTAACTTATCTGTTCCGTTCTATCGGAGCGAATGCGAATGTGCAACGCATGAATGAATAAATGCCAAATGGAACTTGTGTATCGACAGGACTCAAACTTGCAAGGCGGCCAGGCTGGCGCTGTTTTGGCCGTGCCCCCTTGCTCCCTTGATCCTTTGCTCCTTGCGATTGTTGTTACTGTTGACGAGCGTTCGTCTGGCACATTTAAATTGCCTGCCGCCGTCTTTGCCTTGCAGCTGATAAGACCCGCCGCATTTACTGATAAGGCCAAGGCCTTGCCAGCGAATATACGGAGAGAGACACAAAGAGGCACATACACATACTTCCTGCCAATGCCGAGGGGCAAGCAACCGACGCGCAACTGCCACGCGTTTCGCATAGTTTTGCATTGAAACTAGTCGGTCGCAGAGGCAATGGCTTGGGCGACCTACACAGCGCCCTTTGGCTGTAGCCCGCTCGAGAAGGATGTCTGCGATATCTCATTTTTATAATTAAAACACTTGGCAGGACATGTGCTGCATGGCAGCATTCCACCAAACATACCAGCAGTGCGCCCAACCATTCATTCCCGTTGCCGTCTGCCGCCATTGCCCTTGCTGCTCCTCGGCTCTCCATGGCCGGCGGCTGAGGGTGATGTTTATCAGCTACAATGTGCGCCTCAGAGTCCGCGCTACTGTCGCAATGCTAACCCGTATCCGTATCCTGGCCAACAATCTAACCAACTGACTTCAGGGTAGTTGAACCGTCTAACTGAGCGTAAGGGCTGCAAAGTAAAGACAACGGACGAATCCTTAGCTCTAAAATAAGTTTACTAAATGTGGACTCATTCACAAAACTGAATCATTGAATATAATTCAATTTTTTTCAAACCAATTCTTAGAAAATTATCCTTATATTAAGTGCAAGCTGCTTGTTTAATCCATTTAATAATATTTGTATTGTTGAATTGAAGCGTACTCTAAATCTATAAAAATCTTTCCGTGTTCATTTTTAATATTCCGTCTCACTCGAACTTCTAAAACCTATTTTCCAACATAATTTCAAAACATAAAAGCCACTTTCAGCTCGTGACATTTGAAAGTATATAATCGCTTTCTGCTGCAGAAATGCCAAATACATTTATTCACCAACTCTAACTTCAGTTCAATTAGTATTATTTATTGTTTTTTTTTTTTTTTTGTTTTTTAATATACAAATAATTAATTTATTTTCTCTATCATTACAGGTAAGTGCTGGCACAACTAACTGCAATTAATGAAATATTGAGAGAGCCATAAAATCTGCTAAAACAATGCCGTAAAATTCATTTGGACTTTGATATCGAAAGCAGCCAAAAAGCATTTTTTAAAGTTGGTGCGACAAAATATATAAAAAACACGAACTTTGTAGACCATAAAAAAGTGCAGCACGTCAAAAAGTTTGAGCAAAATTTATGAGTGCAGTTAACGGGTAAGTTTGAGCGCTCCGGGAGCGTAGCCCCGCGGCCGGTGAGGCCCAAGTCCAAGTCCAAGCCCCTACGGCGACGGGGCGAGTTTATTAATTTAAAAAGGAAATTCTCATTTAGTCACCTTTTGATTTAAGTCCGTTACTAGACGCTTCACTGCTTGGATCCTAAGGGTGGCACGGCGAGGGCTAGAAATGGGTTTGCAAAGGGCAAAGGGCAAAGCGCAAAGGCAAAGAATAAAGTGTATTTGTTAGCTTGGTTAGTAGGTTGCACAGTTGGTCAAACGCTCGTTTGGGGCAGTGAAATTAAAGTCCAAACAGGCGCTCGTTGAGAATTTACTGGCAGTGGCAAATGTGCACAAAAGACTTGCACAGTGGGGCAAATAATAAACAATTATGAAATAAACATTTGTTTAAAAGCTAGGTTAAAAGTCAAGTAAAATAAAGTACAAGTACGCAATATTTAAAAAATGGATAAGGAAAAAAAATAGAAAAATATATAGAAAAATTATATGAACTACATATGTTCTGTTAATATGTGACAAGTGATTTTTATAATTTCGAATACTACTTATAAGCGGTACCTATATTAAAATACGTAATGTACTCGTATTGATTTAAGACTTTCTAAATAAGCCATCTCTTTGGTAGAGGAATATTTCATAAACCTTGCGTACTTACGATTCTGTTAAGATCTACATGATCAAGGGAGTGCGGAGAATGCACTTATAAATGCCATATTCATTCTAATATAATTTCTTAAAATTTGATTTACATCTTACTTGTGTTCATAAATTTCATTTTTACCCACTGTGCTTGTGTTAGGATGTCTGAGTACTCACGTACTCACGTACTCGCACAATCGTATATTGCATTTGAATTGTTCATTTGTTTCACATTTTGGTGGTCTTTTTCTTTTACTGTCGCGTTGAAATGCATTCGCTTGTCGCCGCTGAATGGTCAGCGGGGTTGTGCGGAGTGGAGGGGTGGGTGCTCGGGCAGCTTTTGAATTTTGGTCATGGTGAGTTCATTCAAACTCATTCACTCACTCGCGCAGTTTGCAGGCAACGTTTAAATATGCAAAAGTTTGCGCTGCCGTCGCAGTGAGTGCAGCAGAATCAAAAAACTCCCGCCAGCCCGTATCCCCAGCGCGGCCCGTTCTGGCAGGGGGGTGAGCGGGGTCAGGGGCTGACAATGGCGATGGGGGCGTTGCACTGCGTCGCTGTCTGCGCAGCGCAGTCAGCGTAATGGTTAAGGGGGTGGTTTCGACTGGAGGGTGGCGCTGCTTGCGTTAGTTGCACCCCCGCAGATTGCATGCAAATTGGTTAAAGTGTGAATTTATGTGAGAAATATTGTTTGGTCTTGTTATGCGCGTACACTCACTCGCACTCACACTCGGCCTCACACTCAGTTGAACAGTCAGAGGCTCGACAAAATGATTTAAGCTTGTATGCAAATTGTTGCCGACTTTGACTGACATTTGCCGCGTTCGCATTTGAATTGCAATTGAAGTGCTTTTCCTCAGATTTTATGTTGGGGGATAGTCCGGCGTTTTATATTGTATAATTATTTGTGGCATGCAACTTTTGCATATGCAATTTGGCTGCTGCACATAAATCTTGCGCACATTTAATGTGCTTTCACATTTATTCGCATTATTTTCATATTCATATTTATATTCTCATTCGCATTCAGTTTTGGGGGCGCCGGCGTTGCGCTCCGTGAGCCCAGTCGCAATAAACACTCAATTAACGATTTCAAAATTAATTTTTCATAAATTCGTGTGCATTTCCTCATATGCTGCGTATTTTTACCCGATCCCGGTTCGCGTTTGCGCATGGCCTGGTCAAATTAACAGAAATAAAATTAAATATATGGACACTCGGGCCGGGTCACGGGGGATGTGCCGGCAGCTACTGTCTCCGCGGCCCAACGCCCCATCCTAGACTGTGGCTGGGCACACGGAAAATGCGTTTAATTTATGGCCCTGGCCCGCATTTGCCTGGTCCTGGCTCTGATTCTGCATCTGCTTCTGTTTGTATTTTTTTTTTCTTTTTTGAGAGTGCGTGCCCGAAACATCGACAGTCCGAGTCCATATACCATAGCAACTGGCGCCAATGCAAATGCACTTCATTCTGCAGATGAGACACGCATATAGAGTGGGCATAAGGAAAAAGAGAGACAGAGAGAGGGGGAGCGGAAAAGACAGAGAAAGAGTGGAAGAGAAACTGAGAGAGGGAGAGGGAGAGAAAGAGAGAGAAAGAGGGTTACCTTTTGTATGTTTGCTCAGATATCGCACAGGTTCAAACAATTAATTAGATAAATATTATAAGCATTACAATTCTTTTTTAGGTATTAAAAAAGGTTAGGCTTTTGTTCAAAATAGCTTTCCTTCTAAGTTTTTGTTTTATGAATATATTCTACTGAAAATATTGCACTTTTCATTACATTTTATGATTTTCTTCATCCAACACATACATTTTATTAGCTAAAACTTATTCAAGCTCAACGGCTCCTTGATAGCTGAAAATTATTGGATTATATTATATACGAAATATTGAATGTATTATGTATTACCAAAAATTAGTCAAGATTAACACCTTTAAATTTCTTTAGTTAAATATAATTTGTAATTACCTTCAAAATCTCTCTAAAAAATATCAATAAGCAACAAAGTACAATTTGATATAGAAAAAGATTTTGTGCTGCTAGATATATACAAATATTTTTAATTTTTTCTTCTCATCTCAAATGCATTTGCATAATTGTCAGTATCTCTGTGCTTAGCTTTACTTTAAAAACTTTATTTGACAGTCGGATTTCATAAATTGCCTCAGCAATTCAATTCTATGATATTTTCATCCCTTAATGATATTATAGTCAACACTTCCGAAACTTTCTAACGTAAATTAAGTCATTTGTGCAGCATCGATTTAAAGAGAAACTATATAAATTTATCCACACAGACGGAGGGTAAACGTAAACATTTCAACACTTAACGGCCAACTTGAACTTCACGAAACATATTTTCCATTCAGCAGGCCCAGACACGAGTCGAAGCCAGGTCCCTGCTCGGGCGCCACAAATTAAAAATGCAACACAAATTGTATTTGGCACCTGTGTAGTGCCCCCTCCCACGTCCCTCCAGTTACAGCTGCAGTAAACTAAGCGGAAGTTGCTACCCACACACACACACACACACAGTCGCACACACACACTGGCGAATGAAAAGGTGTTGATAAATGAGGCAAGACAGAAGGCAACAGCGACGGCGATTGTTTGGTTTTTTGTGTTGGCCACGTTGAGCTTGGACTATGGCTGGCGCTCACAATTGAATTGGACAGCCAAAATATGCAAAGCTCGCTGGGATCAACAAAAGACTTGCAACAAACGGGCTGTTTGCCGCTGATTTCAATGTGCCGCAAGACATGCAACTGCCTCCAGTTGCTGCTGGCGTGTTGCCGCCTGCATTTTTAATTAGCACATGGCAACACTTTTACTCTAACAGGTGTTAAATAGTTGAGCCCACCGTTGCCAACACGCAATTCAAGTTGTAATTGAAGTTGCTCGGATAATGCTTTCTGTGGGGGTGGCAGCCCTTATTGACAAACTGGCCAGCGCAGCAGGGGTTGTCAACTGAACTGGACAAGTCCAGCTGACTATTCCGCTGGGAAATGTAAAACATTCCAGCAACAACAACTACAAATCGAAGAAAATTTATCGACAAGCACATACCCTCAAATTATGGCTAGTTTTTCCTTATTAATGAATATTTAATTTACTGATTCAAAAAAATTAGTATTTGAATGTCTGATGCCATTTGATAAACATGTACTTAATTGTTTCTGCCCAGCTACACACTTGCACATGCATGCCCCATCTGTCAACCAAAGTACTGGGTATAACTCACAACATCCGCGCGTGTATTCAGCAATTTTCCACTTGAAGTTGCAACCGCCGCCGTCGCTGCTGTTGCTGCTGTTGAAAAAAGCAAAGCAAAAGCTCAGCGGAAAAACAGAAATGCGAAATATAAAAACAACAACAATGCCAACAATTCAACAACAATAACAGCAACAAGAGCAGCAGTAACAACAATGCAGCCACCGGCCAAGGCACAGTATTCGAATTCCCGCTGCTGGGGCAGGCAGCTGCAGAGACGACGCGTCGCTGCTCTCGTGTTGACACAGCGAATGCGGACGCTTGGCCTGGGGGTTAAGTGGCACACACAGTCACCCACACTTGGCACACACTCAGGCGCACACAGACATCCACCCACAGCAGCAGCAGCAGCAGCGGCAGCAGCTGCTGTTGTTGTTGCCCCATGCCGCATGCCCCTTGACACACCTCCACAGACACTCGCTGGCCATTGCCATGCGCATAATAAATAATTGCAACGGCGGCAAACATTTCGCGTTGCACTTTCTGCAACCAAAGCGAAAAACAGCAACAACAAGCGAGTCGGGTCCTGGTCCCGTGGCAAGCAAAATGAAGAGATTTTTATCGGCGATTCTCACTGATTTCATGGCAAATAAATCGCTCATTTTCGCTTAATTGGAAAATTATGGCTTTTTGGCCACGAACAAGCGCGTGAAAGACAGAGTCAGAGTGAGGGATAACGAAAGAGAGTTCCTATATATATATATATATATATATATATACATATATGTAATGTATATACATATGAGAGTGTGTGGCATGCCTACGCACACATACACACATTCTGCCTGAATATACATAATTGCATTTGCATATGCATTTGTATCTGAATGAACTTTGTAGCTGTTGATACATTTAGATTCCAAATTTGGAAAAATTTTACAATGTTTCTAATTTATGAGAAAAACAACATTTAATTATCAGTGAGATTTTAATAGAATAAATAAATAAACATAGCACGAGTAAGAAATATCTGCCATTATGATAAATATTCAGACAGAGTTTGCAAGTTGGAGAAATAATTCCTAAATGGCAGATCAAATAGTCATTTAAATAAATTATTTTCTTTCACAAATTAGCATAATATAATTATATATTTTTTGAAGTATTTATTTAATTTTGTATTATTTACTTTGAGTGATAGCGTAGAGATTAGCGTTTTACAATCTGTAATTTCACTCTAGATTGTATAGCCCATTTAGATTCTACAACACAAGAAAACTTTTTCTAAAAGGTACACATATATATAAAATATTCGTTGAAAGAAGCTTTATATAAATAATTTTTGAAATACCTATTTCATTTTCATATGTTTATTATTTATTATTATTGTTTATTACTTATGGTTAAAATAACCGATTTATAATCTGAAAATTATGGATGATATACTAGACTCAACTAAATCTATACAGAACAAATAAATTTGTCCGAAAGAATCATAAATAAGCCTTATATTACAATTTTAATTTTTTGTGTTTATTACTGACGGTAAAAATGGTTGATTTCCAATTCGTCAACTTTTTATATATTCTATAGCCCAGTTAAGTCTGACGTTAAGGATACTTAAGCCCAAGCAAACTCTTTCAAATAGACTTAAGCTATTTTTTTCACATTCCATATAACAACAAACGAGAGAAGAGAGCTAAAACTTTCTTTTATTTTATTTTTAATTTTTCGAAATATCAATTTAAATAGTTAAATTTTTGGCTCATATATGATGATGTACTATTGCTGCATGGGGATCTAGAGCCAAGTTAATTAAAAAACTGAGAGTGTTATCGAAATCTGCACTAATACCACTAGATCTAGTTATAAAACAATACACGCATTGTCATATAACAATATATGTATAAGATATACTATATACAAGTATTATTTTTTTCTTCTCGCTCGTTCTATTTATGTATGGGAAAAGTTCCAATTTAACATGGTGTCGTCTCAGCGATGATTTATGAGCGAGCCAAAAAGCTGAAACACTCCAACACTGCCGGTTGTGCCCCTCACTCCTCGTAACCCCTCCGCAACACTCGCATGTGCTCTCTCCTTCCACACTCATGTATGTGTGTGTGTGTGTGTGTGTTCTCTGCTTTGCCTTGTTTAGGGCATCGCCGTTTGCTTCTCATTTTCCACCACCGCCGTTGCCGTCGCTGCAGCCGTTGCCATTGTATGTCCTGCTCTGCTCTGCTGTGCTCTGCTTTATCCTCCCCTTGCCGTTGCTCACATAACCACATCTGTTGGACGCTATCACCGAGCGGCACTAAGCGTTGGTATCATGGCCGCCAACCTTATCGCCGCCAGCAACCCCGCTGCAGGGGCAAATGGCCGCCCGGCCACGTGTTGTTGTCTCTTTGCCAAGGATTCAAATTTGGATTTGGTCTTCCTTCGGTTTTGGGCTACCAACGTTTGCTGCGGTATCGTATTTCAATATGGGACTGACTGCCCACATGTGTGTGTGTGCACGTGTGTGCGTGTCTCGGAGCACTTGACTCCTGCCGCAATCAGCAGCGGGCACAAAGGACCTGCCAGCTGGATGGTCCGCCAATTCATCAGCTGGAGCCTATGAGGATCTATAATATTCCCAGCTTTCAGGCCAATGCCGACATTCGTAATATCATAAAAATGCAGTTAACCTTTAAACAAGTTGACTCGCACCTTGGGCACAGCGATAAAGTGTGCGAGAAAGAGAGAGAGAGAGAGCTAGAGATGGAGTGTGTCCTGTGTATCCTTCGTCTGTGTAATGTCCGCATTGCCTGTTCGAGCTGCGTGTGTGTGTGTGTGTGCGTGCATGTGCGACTATGATTAATTACTTTTGCATACATTTACATATAAATTTGTTGCCACATTGTCTGCCTCGGGCGCTGTCCGAAGCCAACGCCTGCCACCATCCCTCACCCCCTACACACTCCTTTGGTCTACCCCTCTTTGGGGTTATTTTTTACACATGCTGCCACGGGGTGGGCTGAAAATCCAGCCAGCAGGGTTAATTTCATATGAAATTTTTCATTTTGTGCAACCAGAACGGAAGGAAGTTGATTTGACAAAAGTTTTTTCTGGCCTCTCGTCGTTGTTATAGTTGTTGTTGTTGGTGTCGCTTCTGATTTTAATGCCTCGGCTCTGTTAATTGCATTTAAATATTTTATAAAATTTGCGTAAAACCAAAATAAGAACGAACAGCAGTGCGCCGGGATAATTGGTTATATGCAAACTTGATTCTGAATTGGGAACGGTTTTCAGATAAGCACAAATAAATTTAGAATAGTTAGAGTAGAATTTTGGACTGCACCCGTTGGTTCGGTTCACAGTTTAAAGTAACTTCATGCTTTTAGTTTCGGATCTTGGTTTGTCATTTAACTTTAATATTTCTATGATGTAACTCAGTTTTAAACTTACAAACTTGTCTTTATATGCATCTTATTTGAGAGTTTAAAATAAGTTGAAACTTTGTAAAAAGTGTTTCCTTAAAACTTAAATAAATAAAAAAATGATTCTACTTTACATTAATCTTAAGCTTGGCCATTGTATAAGCTTATAACAAAGAACATTTTCTTAAAGTTTTTATATATTGAATGCATTATTCATTAACTTCTAAGACATACCCCCAAGGACCTTGCAATTGTCGCTGTTGCAGCACACATACCAAAATATGATTCATATTGCAGTCAACCCCCATATACCCCCATATATCTGATGTATACCCATAGATGTAATGCTCAGACCAAAGCAAAGGGGCAGCAAAAGAAATACAGGAAACGCAAAAGCGGAAAAACTAATTTCAGTAATTATAAACTCATATAAATGGCTACATCAAAAATCTCTGTTCTTGCTGCCTTTAAATTAACACGATTTTTCCACTCTGCTGCCCTGCGGCTCTCGAGTCCGGTGCACAGGATACACAGAACCACACGTGTCGCTGGCTGAAAAGGGTTCAGGTTCAGTTCCAAGGACTACAACGGCTGTGCGCACGAGTGTGCTGGGTACGGGCATGATGCCTGTGGCTGTGGCCAGGTCCTTGCAACGACTCGTAACTCCTGTGCAGCAGTTTCCAGCTTGTCTCCAGCTCCATCGTTGTTGTTGTTGCTGTTGTTTTATATAATAAATGAGTTGGTGGGTTAAAGGCGTATTTCTGTCTAGTAAATTAGCAAAATACACGCAGAGGCGACACACACACACACATAGGTATACACACATACACCCCTGGAGCGTTGAGTCTCTAATGGGCTGCCGTGTTCTGATTGAGTACAGCAAATTGGGAGCAGAGCAGCTTGAAACAAGCCTCATTCACTCATTCAACTGTGGCAACCCCTTAGCCCGTACATAACTCCAGCACACTCACACACACGCACATACATATGTATGTTCGTATATTGCATGTATGTGTGTGTGTACCAGGGGTTCCCAGTTGTCGGCTTGTTAAGTTTAAATAATGCTTTTTGCCATTTCCTCTATGCCAAGGTCATTCAAAATTCAAACCAAGTGCGCTCACAATTACATGCAAATTTACACATACACACACACATGCACTTGTTCGACTTTGTTGTTGTTGTTGTTGCCTTTGTTGCTGCCCCCGAGTTCAACTGTGGCATATTTCGAAAGTCTGTCAGACATTGTCTGCAAATTTCTGGCGCGTCATAAGTTGAAGTTAAATGAACTAACTTCATTCAGCAGTTTGAACTGAAGTCCAATTCCAACACCTACACCATACCAAACACACACATACAAACGCCTACACACACACACACGAGCGGGCACACATACCAAGAGCAACACACAGACACGTCGACATTTGCACAGATGTCGCACATGCAATTTATGGCAATTCCAAGTCTCAATTGGAGCTGAGTAGAAACGAACAATGGTCGAGCTGAGCGCAGCCTATAAATAAATTTAAGATTATTTCGAATGAAAAGCTTAAAGCTTTAAATGCTAGTTACATTTTTTACATAGATAAATTTAAGATAAGATTGAGATTAAGATCAAGATAATAACAATATTAATATATTTGTGAGCTAAAATATTTATTTGAATTACGGTGTATACAAATTAATCCACATGTAACTAGAGAAGATTTTAATCAAACTAAATGTCAATATATGATTAATATAAATAAGATCCAAGATTTATCGGGCTGTCAAGCCAGTTAAGACAGCTTAAAGGATCACAGCTTAAAAAGGTTCTAAAATGAATTTTTGCTATTTGCAAAGTTTTCAAATGTATTTCGATATATATATTTTGCCATTTTGTTGGCTTGATATCTAAGAGCTCATAACTTTGGTAGTGTAATAGTGACAACTATTTTTTCCATTATTGTCAAACACTGCATGATCAAGGGTAAGCTTAAGGTCAATGAATACCCCGAACCTCTTCGGCATACTGTCACACAAAATGATGCATAAATCAAGATGGTCACACTTTGATGGCTCATCCGTCAGCTGTTGCCAGCCCACGCTGTGGTCTGGGCCAGCCGCATAACGGCAATCACTCACGCACGCATTCGCTGAATTGCCGCCATTGTCTTGTACGTCGACTTATGAATTTAGATTAGATGAGAGGCAAGATAATCCCCCCTACTCAGCTTGGAGCGGATCGGTCCGAGTCCATTGCAAGTGTCAAGTACACGGCTGGCCCTGGCACACGGCGCTTGTGAATGTCCATTGTAAACAGTGTTGGCCATGTAAAGCAATCACTTACAGATACAACCGGACTCGGTATCAGCCACAGCGTTTAGCCAATATTTCGTTGGCAACGAGCAGACGAGCAAAGCTTTTCATCTCAGCCGCTGCGTATGGAGCGCTAATTCTTATCGCGATCACACGCCGTGGCTGGACACGATGCGATTCATGGCATGGCATGGCTTTGTTCGCTTCGAGCTCATAGTCACATCATGTCCGACAAGCTAGAAAAAATTGAAGTCAAGTTTGACGTGTGATGTGTGATGCCCGCTGCTCTAAGTTTGACTTTGGGTTTGCCCAGGGGGAAGGGTTGGGGCAACAACAAAAGCTGTGACCGCGGCGGCGACCTGCCCGACACAACATTCATTTTAATTTGTACAATAACTCAGTTTGGCAGCCAAAGGCGAAGCTACAAAAATGTATATTTTTTGGGTTTTATTTTTAGTTGTTTTTTGTTTTTTGTACGTTTTTTATTTTTTTGCAAAAATGACAAAAATAATTACTGCGCTGCAAACCCGCAAGCAGGAGGTTAATTTTAAAATTCAAGTCACACAATTCACAGCTGAAAAGTACACAAGTTGCCACACCCCTACCCCACGCCCACAGTCATTTCAGATAGTGTCACTAAAATGACTTACAGGTAGCTCCGTGTCCGAGGCAAACATCTTTCGGCTACCCGCCTGCAATCCATCAAAATGCAAATCTCGTTGGACAACTCTTTGGACTCCGACATCCAGCTGTAAGCTAAATCAAATAAAGCAACCGGTACGCGATGCGTAGCACTTGGTTGCCACTCCGAGTGCCCCCCCTCCCCCTTCCCCTCACTCATCACCTCGGTTCCCCTAGCCCGTACACTGCCAATGGCTGCCTCTGTTGATGATGATGATGATGATTATTGTTTATTAAGTGTCGGCGCGACCATAAAATTAAAGGGAAGTTCATTTTTATTGCCTTACATTTTGTGCTGGTTTCTGTTTTCATTGTCTCACTCCACACATTTGGCATTACTTGTGTTTATTTTTTATATTTTAGTTTATCGTTGATGTCTCTGTGTGGTCCTCGTACAACAGCAAACACTTATATTTTGTTCGTTTTATCATCTAGAAAATTATTCGCTTGCATGTTGATATATTTAGAAGATATGCGATTCATTGAAGCGGCGATTGCTTGAGTTGTGTTATTCTCAGATTTTTGGCATTGTTTTTCATTTTTAAGTTTAAAATTCAATTTGTCAAATCTAAAACATTTTTCTAAAGTTTTTTGACAAATTGTTGTGAGCAGTTGTAAGCTTTGCCAGCCTTTGGTTAGTTAAAATTCTCAATGAGTTATTACTTCGAAATCGGGACAAGGACTTTCATACTATGAAGTTCTTGAATCAGCTGTGTGGATAACCATATTACTTATAATATTTATACCTTCTTATTGTTTGGTTTTATTACAAGCCAAATAAAAAATAGTAAATTAATTTTCTTAAAATTTAGAGTTTTTGTTAAATTGATATTTTTTTAGCTTTGAAAATTTTATTATTATTTATTTATATTATGTTGTTTATTTAGATAAACACAATTTCCAAATTTACAATATACCTCTTACAAGAACTAAATTCGCAATATACATATATTCTGAGCTCTAGATCAGTCTCTGAATCAGTCTTTTCTAATATTTAAATAAATAAATATTTAAAAATATATTCTTAGAAAGAAAAAATTAATTTGACGATATTCAAAATTGTACATGACACAATATTTTTAAGTATATTACAGGGCGTTTCACTTCAGTGCTCATCCTGTTCATGCCATATAGAACTTTTGGAAGACAATTTCCCAAAAGGACATTCTTTGTACACATACGTGTACCTTAAGTGCCACAGTTTGGCGATTCCATGATGTACCAACGGTCATTCTCCGAACTAAATACTAATATCCTTTTTCAACTGAGCTTTAGTGTCCCTCGAAAATATCCTAGAAAGCTCTTTAGCCTAGACACGCACCAGACCAAAAATCCTTCAGCTTTACAGTGCAGCGTAAAGCTTTCACAGGATAATACGAGACTACTCTAGCTGCCGCCAGATGGCTGTACACCAAACGCCATCTAGCGTTCAGTCGCGCCACTATGCCAGCGACTCTCAAACTGTGCTCGCATATCGCAATGCGTCGAACCCGAATCAAAAATGCAAATAAAATAACGAATATTTACGAAAAGTTAGCTTGATCGATTCGCTATTTTTATACACTGCAAAAAATAAAAAAAGTACTTGCGAGCTGCGACTGCGCATGCAAATTGCTTCTGATTAGGGAGTTGGCCGCGTTGTGCATAAATCAAAAAGCGACTCGCAGAGAGGCCACCCAGAAGTTAGAGTGCCAATTAATTAGATATTTTGGGCACAGAGCGTGAGTTAAGCGCCCAAAAACTATTTTCGCCTTTAATTTTACGACGCTGCGCCGCAAATACGAAGCTTTTTACGGGTTTTTTACGACTCAGGTGCCATAAATTCGCCAGGGGGCCAGCGAAAACGACAAAATATTTATGGATGTTTTGATGGTGGGCGTGAGCTGCTTCAAAATCTGTCAACGCCAATCCATCAGCCCCTCAGTTAGCAATCTATCCGAGACATTAGACTCCCAGAGCCCGTCGCTCAATTACGCAGCAGGGCAAATATTTTCGCGCATTCAACAAGCTGGCGAATAAGCATATGATTTTGGATACTATTGCGCCTAGGTGGCCAACAACACACCCACACAACGACACCCCTCAAAGCCCGCCGTAATCCACCAACTCCAAGGGTATTCGTATTCGCCGAATACGTGCCCTGGAGCATGTCTGACGCTGAGCGCGCATGGATTTCTAATGGGCATCGATAAGTATTCATGATCGCGATGGATTCACTTTCTTTTTCGGATATGTTTAATGCCTGAGCAGCTTATTTGCATGTCGGTCTTTAGAGCAAGTCCTCTAACCGGTTTAAAGCCGAGATTCCAATAATATGTTGTGCACCCAGAAACATTTTTCTGTTTTAAATTGTTTGTTTCAAAAGAAGAACTTCTGAGGGAGAGCCCCAAAGCAGGGTCAGTCTGATTTTGAATTTATATATTCATTCTTAATTTCGACAATATATCAAATTAACCGCACATCTTTCATCAATATAACTAAATTATGTGTGACAAGCCAAGGTTTCAATCAAAGCCTGGAATAATGCCGCACAAAGCCGGGCTTACGCATCGAACCAGGGGAGAGAGGCAGGGCGCGAGTTCGAACTGTTCCCAGCGGCGTTTTAAAGTGCTTGAGTATTCATTAAAAATGAATAACTATAATGAAAATTTAAGAGATAGTAGTAGGACCATTTCCTTAAATTAACTAACCTTTTTCATATGGAAAACTATACAGCATCCAGTAAAAGTAAATACATCTTATCGCATATATCTTGTAACTTTGGCACTTCTTTCCTTTTTCGGTTCTTTTGGAACTAAATTTACATAAAATTAATAAAATGTACATACATGTTTTTATTGGTAATTAATGAATTATCCTTATTTAATGTCCAAAGCTTAAATGCATCGTACCACACCATTTTTTGTATTGACATGGTTCAACTAATATTTGGGCTCGGCTGATCTTCATTCAACTTATACGTTTTGTGGGAATGCAAAGGTTACTTTTGATTAGTTTACAAATGTGATCCTGTGAAAGATCTGTATCAACATCTTTGGCCTCCCACATGCTCTGTGGCAATGCCGCAAAGAAACAACAGCAATTCGCGGATCCGTTGTTATCTGTGCAATTATTTCGATATCCATTTAAAGACCACCTCAAAAAAAAGGCAGAGAAACACCAAAAACTGTTTCCTGGGAGCTGCTGACATTTTCCCACCTTTTAATGTCAGTGCCCAGTTCGCATATGGAGCCCAGCCACACGACCCGGTGGCTCCAAAAGCTGCCCGCTGCCAATGCCAATATCCGACTGGGACATTGCCACTGCGACTGTCAGGTTGGCCGCTGTCATATCCTTTTGTGGCAGAAGCAACCGCGCGGCTCGCCTGGCAGAAAATTTGAGCGCGCTTCTCATTCATTTGCGCCAAATGTCATTATTGTTGCTCGTTTGTTGTTGGCTCTGGCTCCAGTGGCTTCTCCTGCTGCTGCTGCTGCAGGCGGCATCTTTCGCCACTTTGCTGCATGTGGCAGGCAAAGCCACTGGCTGTGGGTCTTTTGTAAGACTCCCTCGTTAAACAGATTATTTTCACACCCGTGTCGCGTCGCCGAGCTGCTGCCAATTTGGTGAAGCCCCGAGCTCTGCAGGCGTTAATAATGCGATTTCAATGCAATCGCTGGCCAAATTCAAAGGTTTTCCTTTGCCTTGAAAGTGCGAAGTGCTTGCCACAGCGTCGCGTATCGAGGAATATGAAAGCGACAGCCGCTGCCGTCGAGTGACACATGTATGCACTTGGTTTAGACACAGAACTCGAACTTATGCCCTAACAATGGCCTCCGGCTGCCAGGCACAATCATTGCCATCGCTTTTGGGGGCTGTTAATTGCAAATGATCGTGAATGCTTTAGCCCCGAATGAGATACGCGAAATAGCTGTTAACAAAAACAATATCCAAAATAGAAATTGCCTGCATGAGCTGGGCCTGTTTCTTAAACAGACCTAAAGAAATTTCAATTTATTTGTACTATTTGTAGCAAATTATTTAGTTTAATTTTCGTACTTTTTATGCTTTTCGATGAGTTATTGGTTATTGCAGTTGCAGAAGATATTATATAACTGAAACGTGTATATTATTATAATTATTTTCATTATTCTGAATATTAGTATGAAAAACAGTCAAAATTTAACAGCAATTTTTTAATATAAGACCATAGTACTAGTATAACTAGTTTTATTCCAAGTATAACACACTAAAGACCAAATAACTGGCCCAAATCTTAAGATAAAGCAAATCATAAATCAATTGTTGATATTGTTGTTTTAACGGCACCTTCATCACATAATGTAACTCCAGTCAGTAACAATCAGTCAGTCAATCAGTCAGTCAATATATATAGATTGTATTCCAGTCCATCAAACTGATTACGCATAAGAAACAAGCACAGCTAGCAAAAAATGTAACTCACAGCTGCACAGTTGCTGCCCGCTGCCGCTAGAGGGACATTTGATTTTGTTGGTGCATGCGCAAGATTATTGGTTCGGTTCTTAGTTAGGGAAATTCAAATTTACACTACAAATAGTAAGAAATCACATTTGTTTTTGGACTCGTTGCAGCTGAATTTTTGGATTATCTATCACTAGCAAATTGGATTAGCTGCTTGAACGGAATTTATGGATTACCAAGAGCATCACAAAAGGTAAGCAAATTGATCAAATTGCCGTCGATAATTCGGTTTCGGCAACACATGTTTAACCCATGCCCCGCCAACACGTGAGACTGCTTAACCACTTGGCCGCACCACAGAGCGAGCAGCCATTTGCTTATTGGCACACAGAGCGGCCTATTAATCCTAAGTGCTTCCTGTGATTTTATGCAAATTGAACATATCGCCGGGCAGCACAACAGTGCCCCCAGCTGCCCCAACCTGCCCTCCCTCTCCGCTGCTCATGCTTGGAGCCACGCTATGTGGCTTGCGGAACGAGCCGCGCTTTCAATGTACAAATGACAGTTGACTGTGACATAAAACAGCGGCTTAAAGCGCTGGCCTGGCCGAAAGAAGACGTTAAGAGTTGTTGCAGTTGCATGTCAGCAGCAACAACAGCAGCAGCAACAACAGCACGACAATTTTCCCTCGACAAAAGACATTTTCATTTATTCATTGATAATGTTTTAGGCCCTTAAACAACAACGTTGCGAGCGGGACGACGACGACGACGACGACAAAGCGCGGCCAAAAGGCAATGAGAAGCGAAAAACATGCGACAAAACAACATAATTTAAATTTTGCGCATGCATCAGTCGCGGCCTTTGCAACATGTTGCTGCAACACGCCAACCGCAAGCCCAGCGCTGCCACAGCAGTTGCTGCCTCGTAATCCGGTAGCCAACTTGCGTTTGAGTCCATTCGATTTGCTTTGAATGAAAATGAAATTATCGCATTATTAACTATGAGCCCAGCGACTGAGGCTGCACACTGGCCAACATTGCGGCTGGGGGCATGTGGCATGGGGCAGGAGGCACAGATGCAAATGCAGACAAGCCTTGTTAGCCTGGCCAAAGCGCACTTGGTACTTAGAACCGCCTGCTTCAGTCTGAGCCCGGGCATATTTAACAATAAAATGAATTGTTAATTCTGTTGCACTTTTTCCTCATCTTGTTGTTGCAGTTGTTGTTGTTTTTGTTCTTATTGTTGTTGTTTTAGTTGTAGTTGTAGTTGTCTGGTCCGGCTGGTTAGCTGCTGGATGTGAACGTGGATGCGGCCGCTCTGCTCGAGCAGTTGTAATGCGCAAGTGCCTTTATCTGTGGCACAATCGCGCGCTCAGCTGCGAGGCACTGCGAAACGGTGCAGCACAGAATTGCGCACAGTGGTCAACATTGCAATAATTGCTGTCAAATGTTTAATCTACCTCCAGAAAAATAGATTTTCCAAAAAGTCTGATAGTTGCCCAAAATTTTGGGTAATTATGTTCAAATTCAGCATTAGCTAATTATTTCAGCTAATTATCATTGAGCTAGGTTTTAAGAGCTTCATAAACTAACATAGGGCAATATTTTATATTAATCTTAATTTGCCTAAATAAATGTAAAGCAAATTATATATACACTCCACTCAAAAGATGTTTATATAAATTTCAATTTGAATTACCATTTTTTTAATTTTTAAATAGTATCAAGAGCTGCATTTGGGTTTAAAGGTAAAATGATTTATTTTTGTAAGATTATCATGTTCGTTTCTAGGGTATGCTGGGAAACTTCTTAATTGTTTGTCATTCTTAAAATATATTTTTTTAGCACCTAATTATCATTACGGGTCCACTGTGCACCTACAAAGATTGTCTGGGCCACTTCTGGCGGCGATTTCAAGCAAAATGCCGAACTTGTTTTGGGCCAAAAAAACGAATGGCCAGAACAATTGTTAACGCGTCCGCTAAGTCGGCGAGTTGTCCATTCACAATACCCGTCTGGGGCTCCGACTGGGACTGGGACTGGGGCTAAGACTGGGACTGGGACTGGGCCAGAATCTGTTGTGGTCACATTAACGCAGGCCTTTTGGGCCTCTGGGCCGCGTGTTGCGCTTGTCTGGCTGGGCTGCCGGTCTGCGGAGCTGGCGGTGCGCAAATGTCTTGTTCCATAGAATTTGAAACGGAAACATTGAACACTTTGTTTTGGTTCTTGTATCACATTTTACTTTTTTTACTGCTGCTGCTGCTGCTGCTGTTGCTAAAGTTGTTGTTGCTGTTGTTGTTGTTTTTGTTGGTCGTTTTGCTTGAGCTTTGCGTTTGTAAGCGCGCGCATGCGTAGCACTCGCATTTGGCCAGTCACGCAACGTGGCTTGGCATTGGGCTTGGAGCTGGGATTGGAAGCTAGCGGGGATTGGCGCTTATCCAGTGCACGTTAGCCAGCGGACTTTAGTCAAAATTAACAAGGCTCAAAACACAGTTTCGAGTGCATGCAAATTCGTTGTCAAAATAAAACAAAAATAATATCAAATAAAAGAAAAGAAAAAGCAGAACCCGAAACCAACAGCCCAAAGGCAACTGATTCGCCAGCCCGAGCCCAGAGGCTGCCTGCTCGACTCGCAGCTAAGCGATAAATGAGTTACTGACGTCTGTGCATGTGCATGTCCAGACGCAAGATCCGATGCCCAACAATAACGCTCCAGGCTGGCAGCGCAGGCAGGTGCACGGCCAGTTAAGGTTTCAGGTCGCAGGTCTCAGTTCTCAGTTCTCTCTGGTGCCTGCGCAGGTTGCACAGCAGCATTTCAACAGCCTTCAATATCATTTCAAGACATGCTCATATGTAAATTTATGCACTCTCCAGCGTCTGGCGGGGGTGGGCACTA
This sequence comes from Drosophila novamexicana, assembly GCF_003285875.2. Taxonomy (NCBI): domain Eukaryota; kingdom Metazoa; phylum Arthropoda; class Insecta; order Diptera; family Drosophilidae; genus Drosophila; species Drosophila novamexicana. The sequence goes on from NW_020824835.1 coordinate 935,293, forward strand.
GATGGGCGGGCGGCGGGGCTTTGCCAGCGGCTGCAAAAGATGAAATATGCGTTGGGTTGCATAAATCTACTAATTGATCAGCGGCTAACAAGATTTTTATCTTTTGAGAACTTAATTATTTTCTGTTCTCCATGTTCCAAAGTGCGACTGTCGACTTCCAATTGGAATCGATACGTGCTCCGACCAACTGACAGGAACAACGCACCAGAGCCCCGGGGCCCGATGTGAAGGAATGCGAAGGTTGTTCGCTCGTTTGCCCAACAGTTTGGCTCATGAGACTTAGCTCAACTGATTGTATCCATAGAGAGTTTTTAGCTAATTAATTGTGGTCTTATATCACAGAATATGTACTTAATTGATTGAATATTATTTGAAGAAACGCAGTTAAAGTTGGCTTAAACAGAGTGTCTAACGGCACTAAGCAGATGGAAATGGAGTGTTAAGTATAGACAAGTAAATACATTTAAAATGTGTTGAAAACATTTCGTAAGCAATTAAACCTTCAGTATTTGTTACTTAATAAAAGTGCGTAGATGTCGTACTTCGAAACGTTTATTATGTAAACGAACTAAACAAAATTACAATACTGAATACTACATTTATTTACAAGTCAAAGTAGCTTATTTTAATATTTAATATTTCAATTGCTAGTATGGCTTTCCAGTTCCCAATATCAAAAAGTAAAAATGTAGTTAAGCTTTAAAAACTAAAAAAAATATATATATTTTAAAATTTTCAATTTAAAAACAAAATAAACAAGTAAGAGCTCCCGACTAGGGGTTACCGTGAAACCTATTCTTCCAACATCAAATACATGTATAAATTCTATTTTAGAATGTTTGGCTCTTATTATTTACCAAAATTGCCCAAAAAACAGGATATAGATATCGATTTTTATCGATTGCTTGGAAACGGAGTAAGTTATCGATTATCGAAAACAAACTCGATCTGCACGGGCACTAGGAGCACCTACATCAAGTCTCTAGCTCTTGTAGGTTCTGAGATCCTTGCGTTCATACATACGGACGGACGGACAGACGGACGGACAGCCGGACGGGCAGACGGACATGGCTAGATCGACTCGGCTATTGATGCTGATCAAGAATATATATAATTTATGGGGTCGGAGATGCTTCCTTCTGCCTGATACATACATTTGGATTTTGCACAAATACAATATACCCTTATACCCATTTTTAATGGGTTCAGGGTATAAAAAGTAGCCAATTATTATTAGTAAAATTTTTAGTATTTTCTTTTCAATATCTTCAGCTTCTAATTTGAAAGGAAAAATATTTTTTTAATTCGAATTTCTTAATAATAATATTTCCTCTCACTGAAAACCATTTAAAATTATAAAGCTAATAATAATAATAACAATTAATAATAATTTCTTTAACTCTTTAACTCAAAAGTTCTTCATTATTTGAGCTGTTAACACCAATATAAACTCGCTTGTAGCTCAATAATTTATAATATCTAAAATGTTTTTAAGCTCGCGCTGCAATATATTTTATTAAAAATACTAAAAAGAAAAGAAAAATTTAATCGGAATATTTCACACAGTGTTTCAAAAGAATTGGGCCCCACGTGATCAGTTAATTCGGCACTCAAAGTGTTTGGCAAAAAGTCATTAGCTCCAAAAGGGTCAGACGTGCAAATAGCCAAAGATATTTGATTCTTAGCCAAAGCTATGCTACATACATACATATATAGATCTATGTGTGTTTGTTTGGGTAGTTGGCCGATTGCCTTTGACGATCGAAAGTTGTACTTCGCGCCGTTTTCGGAAGCGGCAGCAAATTTATGTTAATGTAATTGAACTATAAATAGCCGCAATCCGAACTTAATATTCAGTTCAGGCACGTTCAATTTTGTTTTGCAAAAATATCCGCAAATTTGACAATGACATAAAATATTTGAGAAAAACAAATGCAAATTACAAAATTAGAATTTGAATTCGAATTCTTTCATCAAACAAACGCAATTCCTTGTGTTTGTCTTAAGGCACCGCCAACTTTTTTCGCTTTCCAGTGCAAAACACAGAGAGAGATATAAAGATATATTTCCAGTGAGAGCAGCATGGCACACCAAACAAAAATTGGCGGGAAGCCATGCAGCTGTTGCGTGGGAGCGAGATGGCTGGCGTGCAAAGAGCGCCTGGAACGGTTAAACAGGATAAGAGCGTGCCTGTGCGCTCTCTTTGCTGTTGCTCAAATACTCTTCGGTCTGCGCAGCTGTTGTGTGCGCGCTTTCGCTCTCAATGGCGCTCTCTTTGGGGTTGCTGAGTGCATCCGAAAGATGCCATCTGTTTTGCTCTGGCCATGGCTGCTGAAAGTATCTTCAAGATACTTATTCGTTGGTGGATGATGACGAGCATTTAGCATTCGCCACTCAAAGTCTTCGCATGGCAGCCCGTTGCCAGGCCGACGCTCTTCAATGGCTGAAATGGAACACAAATTGCCGGCGGCAAATCATGGCCGCTGTTCCTTCAATTTGCGCTCTCTTTCTACGCGTTTCTATTGTTCTTGCTGTTATGATGTGTGAGTGTGTGTGTGTCTGTGTCGGTTTATGGGTTGATCAATGCAAATTGACGTGCTATATGGAAGAGGCCATTGCTCGTTTCTCCCTTTTCAAATAATAAGCAAAGCTGCCAAAAAGACGAGCTGAACTTTCAGCCCAAAATCCCACAAAAAAAAAAACGGCTGGCGATGTCCTTGAAAATGTCTGCGATAGTGCTTGATATATTGTACCTTAAATATATTTGATTTGTTTTCACAAATGTTGTGCAAAAGCCGACGGAAAATGTGTGTTGAGTTAGTTTGCTTATGTAAGGTTTTTTATTCACCGATATATTACATTTATTTATTGAAAATTGCATTTACTTAAAAGGTTGTCAAACAACGCGCATTTTTTAAATGAAAAATTATTAAGAAAGCTTAAATGATATATAAATACATTTTATATATTTCGTATTTATAAGCAAATTTATGTTAGGAGTGCGCAGATTTCTTAAAGATTTCAACTTCCTTTTCCTGGACTTAAAATTGTATATTCTATTTATCTTCTCCATATTATAAAGTACTGGAGTAAATAATTTGATTTATTCCATACTTCGCCGTCTCATTTGATGAGTTTACTTTGAGATAGGCGCATGTTTAGGATCAGTTCCACTTTATACTTATTATCTTATGTTAATTCAGAAATCAGCACTTTGCAGTTATCTTCAAATTGTTTTTTGTGGCGTCTTTTAACTTGATGTCAAATCGATTTTTGTATTTATTTCCCGAAGAGTTTTTTTTGGCTTCCCCTATTAAATACAAGGTTCGTGTGCTCATCTTCTTTACTTTTTTTCGATTCTTATTCAACTTTTGTTGGTTTTTCTTCTGCTTTTAGTTTTTTTTTTTATTTTTGTTTTTGGAGGAATTGGCACTTAAGTTACTCAAGTGGAAAAAAGTTTTTGTTTTTCGTTTACTCGATATAACTACATATATACATATACATATATATATATATATATATATATATATATATGAAAAACAACAACACGCAGTCACACACACACACACACTGATACTAACATCATGCCACATTCTGTTCAAGTTTTGCTGGGGTTGTGCGCGAAGGGGGAAACTGCTGGGATGAACGGGGCCCGGCCTGTCAGCTGGATTTCTTCATGGGCGAATTCTTGGATCTCTGTGCGTTATTTCTGTTATTTTCGTTATTTTTGTTTTTTATTTTTTATTTGTTTGTTTTTCTTGCTTTCGGCTTGACTGCTGCCCGCACCACTTTTGTCGCTGTTTTGTTTTTCCGATTCAATTGAAGGCTGACAGCCGCAAAATTTTCATTATGAAATTGGATATTTGTCAATTTATCGAGAGACGTCGCGTTGCCCATTTTACTACGGCTCTTTAAATGTTTATTAGATGCAGGCAGACGGCCTCTAAATTGCTGACACCTGTTGTGCATTTTTTTGCCCGCCCTTTTTTACGGCGTTTATTGTTTACCTGTCTGCTGCAGGGCTGCCTTTTTAGATTTTCACTAACATTAACATTTGCCGCTACAAATCGCTGCTCACCTTGAGCTGTAGTCGCTGCTGGGCGGCATTCGCTGACCGTTAAGTGAAAACCAGCGGAGAGATTCCAATGCTATGCAGTCGAGTGCGCGCCTCAGTGGCCACCCGGCTCCAAAGAGCGCCCCTTCCCCTTTCCTTCTCGCCCATTCCATCCATACTCAGTTCCACTTGCAGCAGTTCATAAATTAAAGTCAAAGCCGCCGCCTCCGTCTGCAGCTCGGACTCCAACTCCGACTTAAATCCGCCCTGTCCCGTCCCCGTCTGCGTCTCCAGGTCCAGCTCCTATTCCGTTTGCCGTTTGCGAGTGATGTGATAATTGCGGCTTGGCTTATTTTGTTCGCCATTTAATTGTTGTAATTTGTGCGTTTGCCGCTGTGGCTATGTCTGCGGCTGCTACTGCTATTATTTTCTTGTACTAGTTGCTTTTTTATGCTCAGTTTTCCCTTTTCTTTTTCAAGCCAATTTATTCGAGTTTTCGCCTCGAGTTTAGCGAAATTGTTCAACAAATTCTCGCTGGCACGCATTGCTGCATGCAGATACTTAGACACACATACACACACACTCACACACACACGCATACGAGTCGCTGTAGATACGGATACCCTTTTGGCCATTGTTGTTGGCCGTTGGCTGCTGGCAATTGCAATGAATGTTGTTACTTTAGCCTCACTTGCACCTTTACGCTTCGTGGTTTGTGTCTAAGCTTTGACGTGCACTTCCTTTTCATGTTCACGGAAGCGTGACAAAAAATAAAAGCCGGCAAAAAAATATACAAAAACTATATAGCTACAAAAAGCAGAATATATACAATGTGTAGTAGACAGAAAAAAATGTGTACAAATTGTGTATTAAAGGCCAAGGCAAATTATTAGATTCCAAAATTATTGCTGAAATAATTGACATACTTGTAGATAACAGCATTTTTATTTATTTCGATCGAAGTAAGAGGATTCACAATAAGCTTTAAGCTGAATATTTACTGAAAGCTTTATCGTTAGATTCAAAAAGGATTCCCATTTATTTTAGTTATCACCTGTATTTTGTATTAATACTTATTTTTCTATAATTATTCAAATAATTATTATCAACTTTGAAGAGACGTCATGTAGAGCTTTAAGATGAACTGTATATATTTATCACACAGAAAGCTTTAGCTTTAAGTCTAACTATATCGGCTGAATTTTTCTCGTTTTTTACTAGTTTTACCGTTGTAGTTTCTATACGGTCAACTGTAATTGTTGATTTTAGAGAAATTCCACTAATTAAACTTCTCATTTCCTGTATCTACCAAAACCTCAAAAGCCTTCACCTGCCCTTTCCACAGGCTCTGGGAAGCTTAGACCCGGGCATAAACATCACAACAAAATGTTTTCGTAATATGCACTGAAAAAAACGTAAAAACACAAGACGAAAGCAAAGCTCAAGACTAAAGACGACATCGAAAAAATAAAACATATACGAAATACAAAAAACAAATTCCACACAATTCTCGTGTGCTAAATTCCCTAGCGAAGGTTCCAAGAAATAACAAAAAAAAATTAAATATTATATATATATATATATATATATATATATATATTTGTTACCGAGAACATTTAAAGAACCTCGGAGACCGCAAGGGAACTTTGACATTTTCCTCTTTGTGATCAACGTCTCCACATCCGCAGCCGCTGCCCCTTCCACACCTCTCTTCTGTCATTGTGCTGAACGTTTTCATGTTTTTGAGCACAGAAGTTTTTGGGATTATTTTTGTGCGACTTTTCGGGCATGTGAAGCCAAAGCTAAAGCTGAAGCTGAAACTCTGAAGTTGAAGCCAAAGTTGAGGTTGACTTTTTGACTCTTTCGTAGAATAACATGGACTTTTGTTTCATCTTTTATTCTGTTCCTGGTTCTGTTTCTGGTTCTGCGGTTGCTGTTGCTAGCTGCCGAGCTGTCACCTCCGGTTTGGCATGTCACCGGCTGAAGACCCCAATAACTGGCCATTGTATTTCTGGGGCATTTGCCGCCGCCTACCCTCAAACAGCTGCCATAATCGCGCTAACAAAGCTGACCTTCGAAGGGTGTGTGTGTGTATGTGAGCCACGCCTACTTCACTTGCAGGACATTGAGGCTCTTGACATTGGCTTCTTATGCCTGCATTTGTGTTTGATTGTGTCCCCAACGAGGCGCTCGACAATAAATCAAAGTCGCCAAACTACAGCAAAGTGTCGGATGTCGGAGTTTTGCAAATTACTTGGAAGTGTGCCCCATGGCCATCGTCATTGCCCCGCGTCAGCCCTGGGAATCATCCAACTCTCTCTCTCTCTCTCTCTCTCTCTCTCTCTCTCTCTCTCTCTCTCTCTCTCTCTCTTACACACACACATGAATACACTACTACTTGCCAGTACGCTCAGCTAAGTGGATCAACATATGTGGGTGTTGCTCTTAAGTTGAGATGTGTTCGTGAGAAAAATAGGATTTGTTTTCTTACTCACAGTTTCACTTAAAATTATTTTTGTCTTAGTCAAGTGAAATACAAGCAGTCAAATACATATTTATATTATTTTTGCATAAGGAACAGACCAAGAATCATTTTGAATATTTTTTTTTAGAAACTTATCTGCGTCTTCGTCTAAAAATATTTCATTAATTCCAACAGAGTCAGTCAAAGTAGTTAATATTATCTAAGATTATATATACATAGATAGCATTTATAAATAAATAATGTGTATTCATATATGTGGAGAAATATTTTGTTACATTAAAAAATATTCAGAAAAAATTAAATTTATAATTTTATTACAGACTGTAATCATTTCGCTCCCGAGTTCAAACGCAATAATTGCGCCTTACTGATATGTACATACATTGCATATATGTATACATAACTATATATATATACTTACATTCAGTAGTGCGTAGTAAATGGCAATTGTTAATTATGGTTAGGAAGTTCCATTTTATGCGCACTGAACTTTTATTTATTAGTTTTTGTTTTGTTTTGCTGCATACAAGGTTTAAAAAATAGACGCAGCAATACAGTAAAGCGTGCCTTTGGAGGAAAAAGCAAAAGAAAATAAAGTAATAAACTTTGATATTGATATCGGAGGCAGGGCCACCATCCGGAAAATTAAGCTAATCAGTTGCTCAGCTGGCGATTATTAGGTAGGCGCCACAAGTAACACAATAAAACAAGAGTCAACAATAAATAAATAAATCAAATAAATCAACATAAGCAACAACAAGTATTGAGAACAAAAACTTCGTCGCAAGCCAAGTGATTTGGATAAGTTAAAAGCTGAAAACGGAAGCGTGGGCTGGCCAAATTTAGAGGGTGTTGGCTCTACAACTGCCCGGCGAATATTTGACATTTCTCCAACAGCCATAAATCAGTCAGCGAGCGTGACATGATTTCTGTGCGCCTTTGTGCTCATAATTAGAAAATTAGTTGGAAGCCGAAACGGATTCAAAATTGCAAAACTCAACTTGTTTCTGGGGCTCGCCTTGAAGTGGGTTTGAGTGGAGCCGAGAAGTTGGGATCGCTGCTAAGTGCTAAGTAGCTCGAGCAGGCAGCTGACAGTGGGAGCTGCAGCTGGAGCTGACTGACAACGATACCGGCGGCGGCGCTGGCGGAGCTGGCAGCCACTTTGACAGACTATTATACGGGAAAAGGTTTCTTTCACTTTCATGGGGGCTCTGTGGAGGGACGCTACCAACTGCAAAGATGTTCGGCGCTCGCTGCGGAACTGTCATTTCCGTTTTACTTGTAAAATGAACATGGAAGTATTTGAGGCAGCCGACAAAGTGGCGTACATGCGGACAGACCAAACCAGACCAGACCAGCGCAGAGCAAAGCGGAGCAGAGCAGACCTGGCAGGAGCACGAATGCGAGCAGGAGCAGCAGCTGACGCTGACTTGTTATATACTAAACTGCTGCCTGAGACTCTGACTGAGACTGAGACAGGCAAACGGAAGGATGAACCAAACAGGCAGACGGGCAGACAGACAGACGAACGGACAAAAAGACACAGAGGGGCGGGCGGACTGAATGGTGGATCTGGAACTGAAACCGAAACCGAGAATGGGACGGACAGCATTGCGTTTAACGTATTTCGCAAAAGTTTCGGTTTCGTGTGTTTTCGCAGCTCGTCTAAAGGAAATTGCCAGCAAAAGCATTGACTCTCCAGCTGAACGATGAGGTAGAATGGGATGGGAAGGGGAAGGGGGTGGGTTTGGCAATAAGGGGCGGCAACGCAGCCAAGCATTGCACGCTACTCTCCGGGCTGAAGGTAACAACGCAAGAAAATGCCAGGCAGCAAGACAGGCAGAACTGACGTAAAAAGATTTCTGTATGCTGCTCCGGGGGCTGGCATCCCGGCAAGCCAGCCAGCAGTCCGGGGAGCTGGTTTTACTCCCTCTCTGTTGGGGGTGTCTGCCCCCGCCCTGGTCTCCTCGTCCTGCCTTGGTAATCATCATGAAGTGTTTGCGCATTTTCAAAATAATAAATGTATCTTTAAACGTTGCGTTGAATTCGACGCTTTGTTTATTTACTACCTGGCGCAGGTTGTGCAATCAAAACGAAATGAAAATGAAATTGAAATTGAAATGAACTGGGCATTTCATACAAAACGTGCTTCAATGCCGCAGAGAAGAAAGCAACACTAGGAATCAAGTTAATGTATTTTACTTTTCAAATTAATATAATTTGGATGCCAAAATCCGTCTATAAAATTGATGGTAAATTCAAAATAAATATACTAAAAGATATATATGTTGGTTGTCGATTTTTCTAAAAAAATACTTTTCAAAAAAATATGTAAGTAGGGATATTTTCGTCATGCCGATGATTTAATACCCAAGCAGACATTATTATAAATTATATTATTCCACCGATCTTTCCATGTAGGTAGCACAGTTGAACTTATAAATGCCGAGTTTGGTTAAGATATCTTGATAAAAAAAAAGTTGTTAATACAAGAACCTACTTTTGGCCCGATCGTTCTTATAGCAGCTATATGATATATGTGTCCGATTCGGCCGTCTCCGACATGTATACTGCCTGCAACAAAAATACAGAGCTATGCAAAGTTTCAAGACGACAGATTTAAGACTGAGAGACTAGTTCGCATTGAAACAGACAGACATGGCTATATCTATTCGACTGTTGATGCTGATCTAGAATATATATACTTTATGGGATCGGAGAGTATAATGGATTGAGTTTTTATGCAGCTATTGAAGTAATTGCTTGGTCGCATTACTAAGCGCTCAGAAACTTAATCAATCAGCATGATTAATGCTTCCCTCTTACATTGTAATGCTAACAAATATCTAATAATATTTGCGCATTGCATTTGTTTTTTATTTTATACACATACACACAACACATAATTTAAATATGGGCATTTGAGTTGCATTCCAGCATGTTAAATAATTTGATATTAATAGGCACCCGCATATTTGAAGCAGATTTGTGAAGCAGGCACAGTAAGCACAAAAAAACACTACCAATTCATTTCCATGAATTACTTTGGCAGCTTATCGAAAGCTTTTAAATGTGAAAAGATAATATGTTCAACTATTAGGAAGTATATAATAATGCGTATAAATTCCTATGACTTTAGTATTAAATTGTATTTCTAATTGGGCAAACGGAAATTCTTTAGTTATGTGCCGTATTTAAGGCTTTTGCATCCTGAGTTATAATTCTTGGTCTGCATTTGACACATATCCGAAAAGCTGAAGTTTTTCACTTGCGATGCACAATTTTGCATTTTACTTTTTGGTTTCTATATGAAACAACAACTATTAAAATTTGTAAATTTTAATGAAAAATCTAGCAGAATGCAAAAGCCACTTCAAAAGGCTGGTAGACGTTGCCTCCCCTCAACCCCTCAACCACTATGCCCTGGCCCGCTGCTTGCAGCCAGCGCCGGTGACATGAATGCTGACAACGTGTCTTAGTTTGCACAAAACGAGCTCCAGAGATGTACGCAAACACACAAGTACACACACACATAGACATAGTCGGTGTCAGTAGCAGTCCAGGATATGGATACGAAGCACGGACACGGATGCTGCCATAAGCGCACACACATTGAAGTTTTAAGGCAGCGGGTGCCAGTTGTTGACTCCTTTGCTTGTGTGTGTGCGGGCGTGTGTGTGCGTCGACACTTTTGCCGGGCATGTCATGTAACAGGAATTTTAATTTAATTACACTTTCCAGAGGCTGCCATGTGGCAACGAGCAGCATCACCGAGATTGAGGCGCCCCAAAGCACCGTAGTCTGGGCAGCCGCCCTGGCAAAAGTAGGTATGCACATTAATAGATTAGCTGAGTATGCAGCCAACTGATAAGAAATCAATAAAAATCAGCCTGGCATAAATCATGCGCCCATTTGCGCCCTGTCTGGCGATGCTTATCGCGCTGTAGACCCCAAAAGCAGTCAAAATGTCGCCCCTGCCCGCTCAACGCTTTACCAAGTGCAAATTCAATATTCATAATTTGACTTGAAAGAATTTTGGCCAACGGCGTCGCGACGACACAAAAATCAATAAGCCAAATTCTTTACGAAGCTCGAAAACTTTTTACAGGTAATTTCGCGGCGCCTTTTATTTGCCATTTGCTGCTTTGTCATATCAATAGACTTGCTCCTGGCTGGTCCTTGAATACATAGCCCCCATCACCCCCTCTATCTCCACAGCGTGCTGTCTCCTGCTCCTATTCTCGCTTTCTCTGAGCCTCTGGCACAAGGCCGCAATGAGTTCGTGCCAAAAAATAATTTCCGACTCGCAGACGCGCGGCGACTTTGCTGCACTTATTGTTGTTATCAACGCCTGAAATATGGCATTTTAATTTTATTAGCTGCCTTGCCAGCACACACACAAACACTGCGCTGCGATGGCGTTGACAAGGTTGGGCAATTTTGCACAGTGGAATGAAGAGTGTGAAAATTTGGTTAGAAATTAATATGTTTGATTGCGACTTCGTATATGACTATATATATATATATATATATAAATATATATATGTATGTATGCATATATATACTTCTATACCTTATAATAAAGCATATCATTGAATCCAGCATTAAATTGTTTTAATCGATTTTATACATTTTGTATTTTGCTTTGTTAATTTTTTGCGAACTGAATTATTGCGATAGTTAAAAATTACATTAAAGTGCAATAAAAATAAAAGCTTCAAATAAGAAATAAAAATATATACACTTAATGCTTTATAAGCAATAAATATTTGAACATAAGCTAATTATATATTGCAAAATATTAACCAACAATAATAGTAATATTAAGAATGAAAAAAAAATATAAATAATAATAATAAGATTAATAAAAATAATAATAATAATAATAATAATAATAATAATAATAATAATAATAATAATAATAATAATAATAATAATAATAATAAGATTAAAAATAATAATAACAATAATAATAATAATAAAAATACTAATAATAATAATAATAATAATAAGAATAACAATAATAATAATTATAATGAATAATAATATTCATTAAGGCTCATAATCATAATAATTATGAAGTAAACATATTATAAATATTGATCTTTATTGTATAGTAATATGTTTCTTCTAAAATATATTTAGTTTCTGAGCTGCAAGTGGAGTTTGGCTAGTCATTATTAAAAATAAATAGCCGAATAATAGAAAACATGCAACATTATGATATAAAATGTTACAAAATAATCAATTATATTAAACTAAACCTCAGACCATCCTCTTCCATTGGCACCCATTGTACGATTGTTTTCCATATTGTTGTTATTGAATTGTTCTTGCAACAGCCTGTGGCTGTGGCCGCCAGCTGAGAGCCGCTGTGGCAACTGCGCATGCCGCAGCATGCCTGCCTGCGTTGGAGTTAAGAGAATATTCTTTATGGGCGCCCATCGAAGAGCCATCAAGGAACAGTTTAGCATCTAAAATTAAGTCGTTCGCTGGGGCCAGGTCGAAACTTATTGCCACTTAAAGTTGCGTTATTATGTTGCAGCTCTCAGCTGGCCCCCCAAAATGCTCTTAAGCCAGCCGCATCAGGTCAATAATTTATGCCTTAGTCTGCTCTTTCAGTTTTGGCCTGGTTTACGCTTTGCTTCTGTTGTCATTTGGATGCGCCTTTGCCTGCCTTTTGTTAAGTATTTCTTTTGAGCGTTTTTATTCTCAACGTCGCTCGTGAAGCGTTTTTTGGCTGGCTCCTCTGGCGGCTACCGACGCGGAGGCGGCTAGTTGGCAAATTGGTGGCGCTGCGTGCGGGGCAGTCAAGAGCTTCAAGCGCAATTCTCGTGCCGTTATTAAAAAGAAAACAAAACCAGCAAAGAAAATACAAATTTTCCAGTGTTTAGTGTCATGGCAATTGCCTCTAGCCACAAATTGCCGCCGGCAAAATTGCGCTGAAAAAAGAATCCGCCCGGTGCTGTGCTAAGTAAATGTGTGTGTCTGAGTTGTTGTTGCTCTTGCTCCGTGGGTGTCGCTTGGCGATCGCGGTGATGAGCTGGCGCCGATGCTGAAGCTGCCACAGCAAGACAGCCACCGCTCCTGCCACCGCGAGGCCATAGAAAGCGATCATGTGCCCCATAACGCAAATGGAATTGTTGTGCACAATTATACTGGAAAAACGAAAACTGCGCCTCCGAACGAAGCGAAAAAAGTTCCACACTTAACAAGCGGCAGCCCTCACACAAGATTCGTCTTCTAATTTCGGTTTCAGCTCTGACAGTAGAAAGACAACCACGTTCGAGGCGGCACTTTCGGGAGACTCAGGTGAATAGTAGATCCATAAATATGATAGATTTCTGTAATAATAACTGCAAGTCAGAGTTGTATTTTGTTTTCAATCTACTAGTTTTGTTTCGACTTCATTAAAGTTTGCCAACTTTGAACTTTGCTGTGCTTTGTGCGGCTGCAGCAGCTGCTCACAATATTTTGAACTACTTTACAAGTTTGTTGCACTTGGCCAACTGTGAAAGCCAATGACAAACTGTCGAAATGTTTTGTTGCCTCCTTAACAATATATAAATCCCATTTTTTGACTAGTACTCGTACTCGTACTGTAGATCTGGTCGAGTGCATTGTCAAAACTTTTATGATGTCCGTGGGAAAAGAAATATTTGTTCAAAAAAATGCTATAGTAGCTTACATATATATACTCTTTTTGTAGTTACAAAACTGTTGTTTTGACTTGTACATAAGTTTTTATTAAAAAAATAACCATAGTTCTTAGTAAGGTACAACAGAAGTTTCGCTAAATCTTTTTACAGTTTTCTATGCATAAATATAATAATTATTGAATTTTACGTAAATTCGCTTTTGATCCAGTTATATCATCCTTATATCATCTTATAGATATCAGAGACTATAACAGCTTGTTATAGTAAATTTTAAATATTAGTTCATATATTTCCTAAGCATGTAATTTAATTGTGAAATGTCATCATATATAATCAAAATGTCCTCATATATAATTAAAATGACATAGCTATCATAATCAAAGTCATATGAGCCTTACATTCGGCACTCTAGAGCCTCTTCTGTCTGCTTTCAATTAAAGTGAAATCCTACATTTTCCCCTCATCATTCTATACGATTTCTTCAAGATTAAATGCGCTCAACTCTCGTGGCAAGATCATGTTTGTGTGTTTAGTCAAAATTTGAGGCAATCGGCCCGCAGTTTGGCCAATGTTCAGATTCCGGTATGGCATCTGGAATCTGTTTCATGTGTCGCATTTTATTTTTACCTGCCCGTGCCCACATGAGAGAAGTTCCATTGCACGGCAATGCTCGCCTGGCGCCCGCATGTCACAAAATTTAATGCATTTCATTGCCGCAAGGAAACAACAACAACAACAGCAATAAAATGTGTAACGCATGAGATGAAAAGCAGCGCAGGACAAAAAAACACAAAAACAAGCATTGAAAATCAAAAAAAAAAAAAAAAAAAGGAAACAGCAGCAAGGCAAAAATTTTAAACATGGCGCGAACATAATGTCCTGTGTCCTTGCCCGGTACCGTCAACCCCGCAGTCTGCCCTTCCGCCCGTTCATCTGTCCGGGAGCTCGTTTCGTTTGCAGCTTTTTCTTTTTTTTTTGCAGCGTTGCTTTGCGAATTTCCCTTCTGCTGTTGTTGTGAAAATCGAACATTGATTTATGGCGTGTGTGTGGCGAGGAAAAAAGTGTGGCCCCTGGCAGGAGGAGGAGGAGAAGGTGAAGCGGAGGCAGAGGCAAGCAAAGGTTCTACACAGCCGCGGGCCGAGCCTGATGACGATGATGCTGATGAGCTGGAATTGTTTTTGATATGTTGCGCACATATGCAGGTCGCAGATACCCTTGCTCCCTATCCTCGCACACTTTCAGTTGCGATTATTATTTGTGACACACTCGTACACACACACCGACACGCACACACACACACACGCGCATACGCAAAGGATGCAGCCATTCGCCTGCGTCGTCCCTCATTTTGCATTGAATGGAAATGCATTTACAACAACGGCGGGGGAAATAAAAAAATTGTAAATGCAATTCGTAGGGCATAAATTTAAAAAACGCGTGTCACATGTCGATTCTCGATTGTTCGCAAATTAATATATAAAATACGCGCTGCGAACTGCAAACTGCAAAAATTGCGGCTGCTGTTTGCGGTTTTTGTATTGTTCAATTTTTCTTTTGCGGTTTTTAGTTGAAATGCGAAATGTTAAGCATCGATTTGTACCTGGAATTTATTCGGATTTGTGCCAAAATGAGCTCGATCGGTGTCGCTTAACAACAATTAAATGCAACGCTTCAGTTTATGATTTATGCCCGAAAAGTGCAAAAATTTAAACCATGCAAAAGAAGGAAAAGAATCGAACCGTTTTGATTTAGCTTGTGAACCAATGTTGTTGCACTCGATCCAATATAAGATATACATAAATATTCGACTATTATTGTTTTTAGTATGTTCCCTCCACGTAGTAAATATCAAAATCAGTTTCTATTTCTTCTTTTAAAATGAAGTGCGGATAACTATAATATATGCTAGATTTCATCTAAATAGAAACACTGTAAACGGCAGGTGAGCCAGTTAGTTTTTATATACATTTTGAAATATTTCAAGAACTGCTTTTTACAAATATCAAAAAGGATTTTATTTTGTATAAAATGAGCTGCCCAGAACAGTAGCGGGCTTGGTATTGAGAGATATTAACCCAGATCAGTTACAAAGGGGTTGTTGTATTATATATTATTGATTAGAAATGCATGAAGATATATTATATTTCATTTTTTGAATGCCTCTCCCATTCACCTTAAAACTATAAAATTATAACTATGGGTATCTGGTCCAGCTGACGCCTATTGCTGATATTCACTTATCATCTAGTTTTAACTATTTGATTGGTTTATTTAAATAAATGAAAAAAATTACTTTGGGTATATATAGAATCTTTGGTAAGCCCTGAAATTTGTATAATAATCGGTTTATAATTGAGAATGCATATTCCACACATAATATGGGGTAAAGTGAAAATAAGCCGTGCATAGAATGTTTTAACCGGCAGCTGGGCGCGGAGCTCAGGGCATATCCTAGTCGGGCCCTCCTGGCAGAAGCTCTCGTACTTGGATTGGTCTTAGAATACTTTGGTAAATAGCTAACAAATAAGAAAAACATGTACTTAAGCAAAAAAATGGAAGTGGACACGAAAATTTCCTATTCTAAACTTAAATATGAAAATTAAATCGGTAAAATAATATTTAGCTTTCAGAAATATTCATCCTTAACAAGCTGTTGACTATATATATTCTCATAATTTATTTATTGCTAACGACAACCGTTTACAGCTGCCGCAGACCTAGGAAAACAGTTCAATTAGAAGGCTGCGCTTAGGCTCGGGTGTAGAGCTGGAGTTAAAGGAGGCCCCCTGGGCCTGGGTCTCATGAAAGGCATTTGGCAAATGAATTCATTTATTTCATATTGCGATGAATCAGCTGCGACTTGCAATTGCCATTCCATTGTGATGGGGGCGGGTCGACGCTCAGGGGGCGTGCTGTGGCTGCGACTGCGGCGGCTAAGCAAAATGAGAATTGCAGAAGACGCCACAAAATCGACAAACGATGCGCTGCGCCCTCGAACTGCGAACCGGCTGCGGATTAAGTTGTGAATCGTGATGCTGACTGCGACTGTGACTGCGACTGCAAGTGGACGAGCTTGGAGTCTGAAGAGTACGGTCTGTGTTGCGGTTCGGTTCTGCCCTGCCCGCGGTGATTAATCCATGAACTCTGGGCTCAGCAGATTTGCAACGGCAGATACTTGGAGTGCTTGCAACAGATGCAGACGCGCCTTCCACCTGGTCCGAGTTGAAGACGCAGCCGCAGACGCAGTCAGAGGCCTTGTGGCCCCTGCTCGGAGACGGGGAGCAGGCGATATTTAACCCATGATTACAATGTTTGTAAATTTTGGTGTGTCTTTACCCTTCAGACGGCCCGTCTCCTGCCGCCTGCCATCTTGTTTTCACCTTGCGGCCAATTTGTTCGAGAAACTGTTCGGACTCCGCGACTCGACAGGCCGCAAAATGCACCTAAATTGGCCCTGGCCACTGCAGCTGCTGCCACAGAAAGAGTGAGAGAGATAGGCAGAGAGAGGGATGCGGAAGTTGGGGCTGCGGATGTTTGGGGGCATCATTTGGGTCCTCGATTGGCTGGGCTGCCGCACGCCTGGTAGTTGAGCAATTTATTATTGCCGCAAATTGATTTTTATCTACGCTTAATCGATTGCTGCGCACGTATGTTCCTAGGCCATTCACATGTGCCAATGGATAGGGGGAGGCTCGGCATGGGATGTGGGGAGTGTGCTGGGGAGTGCAGTGGATTAAGGAAATTATTTATGTTAGTTCACACGTTGTTTTACACGTTATTTATTAACAGCGTTTTCTAGCGCAAACGATGCGACCTTGGGGCAAATGGGCATCGATTATGCCGCCGTGTTAGAAATTGTCGGCTTCGACGTCGCAATCGCAATCGACGTCGCAGTCGGCGCAGCAGTCTGTCTGTCGGGTGTGAAGGTGATTTACAATGGGTAGGTGTACATGCATGATTTGGTCATTTTTCAGCTCGCCTAAGATATTTATGACAGAGAAATGAGCGCCAATTGCCGCAATTACCGGCGCGTGTTTAGCCAGCGGTGATTTTTAGGATCGGCCAATACTGATTCGAGCTAAAATGTGTTAGCCAGAGGATATGAATTGTATAGAGCTGGATTTATTCCATTCCTTTTTATTGCACTTGTTAGCACACCTTTTTCTATGATGTTACAGATGTTTAGATTGCACTCAAACTATTCTGTTATTATAAATTATTATTCTAAAAAATGTTTGAAAATTGTATTTTTATTGCATTGGTATTGGTATTGGTATAGGTATTAAATCAAATACAATTTCAACCAATCTTAATACATAAAACTGCTTGTCCTGACTGATTGGTGGCCAAGGCACAGTATGTCCCAGATAGGAAGCTGAAATTTTCACTGTGGTTACATTTTATCATGTATGAAGAAACGAAAAAAATGAATGCATGAAACTTTTTTTGCCCACCGCTCGGCCTCAAACTCATTTGTAAATATCTTTGTTGAAATTCATTTGAGGGGTGTTTCACGCTTTTCGAAAAATGAATTCCTTCTTGGTGGAAATGGGGGTTCATTTCAATATATATCAAAGGTGCTATATGAGAAATCATTTTAGAACTGTTTTACATTTTTTGCAATATCAAAGCTCAGTAGGAAGTGCGATTCAAAGATTCAAAGATCAAAAGGGGCATGAGAACCGTGAGATTAGGCCCACTTTAATGTCTATCCCTATGTATGAGCCTATAAGAACTAGAGAATTGAAAAATAGAATATACCTCCTTCTATTGCCCTCGCAGATTAAGCTTTAATTAACATTTAAAACACTTTAGCATGAAATCGATAAAAATCTATCTCGAAATACTGTTTTTAGGGCATAACTAAATAAACTCTCGTATAATATACGCAGATCCAAAAAAACCTGCCCCGCAGAGCATAAAATACTAAATAACGCATTCTTATAGTATAATATTGGGACTTGGAAGTTACACACATTTTTATATCATATTCGTACGCCATGCATGCGTCTATGTGTTCTTGTGTATGTGTGTGTAGCAGTAAGCTATAATAATTGTAAAGGCAGCTCTCTGCTGGGTGCAGGGTATCTGCTAGCCGGTCAATCCCGACAGTAGCGCTCTTACTTGTTTATCGTCATTCTTAACGTACATTTCCTGATCTACTCTTCAATTCCTAAGTGATACGATATTGATACGATGATATTGTCACCATGCTCTTATACAAGTAATCCCATATCCACCTTAAATTGTTAAAGCTAAAACCCGGAGAATACTTCTGTTATATTACGAAAATCGACGGACAGCAACGGCGGCCGCAACAATATAAAAATATAAATAAAAACAAGAGGAAAAAGACGACATGCACTTTTATCAGAGGGTAATAATTCATTACACACTTTTATGCGGCCCCTCCCCCGGTTGCTGCCATGCCCCTCGCTGATGGTGCTGCTGTTGTTTTACGCCTTAAGCCATCAGCAGAGCAGCAGCAGCATCGGATGTGCTGCATTTACCGCATTCGACATGACCCTGCCCCGCTGTCGGCTGTCCATAGCCCTCTTCTATATGCTCTATGTGGCGTTTACTTGGAAACAGGCAACGGGCAACGATAACGGGATGGGAGTGGGACGGGAAACGGGACCGGTAACTGGAATGGTCAGTTGATTGTTTCTTGTAGCTTGCGTGATGGTTACGTGCGCAGAGGGCGGGCCTGTGGGGTAGACGGCGGCAGAGGGTGAAAGATGTGTTCATCAGCGTTAACATAAGACTGGCAGCTTTTAACGGTTCCACGAGTAACTGTTTGTGATAAGGCCAGAACGCGTCAGTGCTGGCCCACGGCACGCACCTATGTGTGAGTAGGGCGGTCAAGCACCTGGGCAGGCACGGCGGCGGATAAGCCACTCGCTTGGCCAGAGCTCAATTAACTAATTGTACACAAAGGACTGCAATCAAGTTTGTTGCCACAGCCCAGCGGAATTGTGTGAATAATATACATTAATTGCGTACCAGTTAACACACACACACACACAGACGCACACACAAAAAAAGGCGCTGCCCGAAAAGGGGGTTGGGCCAACATCATCATGTCGCTTGATGGATAAGATTTCAGGCGGCTGAAACTGGTCTCTAAAAAGGACTAGGAACAGCGCCCGGAACAAGGACCAAGCACTCGGGCAGGCTGGCAGGCTGGCAGGCAGGCAGGCAGCAGGCAAGCCGAGCGCCATAAATCAATGTAACTGTCAACGTCATCGGCATCAGCAGAGCGTCAATATTAGCAGCAGCAGCAACAACAAGAACAACAAGAACGGCAACGACACAACGACGAACAACCCCCGAAGTATGCAGCAGTAATCAGAGCTCTGGCCTAGCCACGCCCATTAACTCATGCGCCCATCGGCCATGACTGTGAGTGTGTTGGAAAGAAAGAGAGAGAGAGAGCGAGAGAGAGAGTGCGATGGGAGCTTGTTTAGTTTGGGTTTCATTTTGCATAGGCAACACTTTTTCTAGCGATGACGTCAGCAAACATGCAATAAGTAAATTGTTTCAAACTGTCAACCCACACACACACATCCACATACATGCATACGCATACACACGCATTTTAGCTGCATATGTATAAGTGATTTCCTCGTTTATAACGCACAGCAGACAGACAGGATATTACAAGCTGCCTGTGGGGGAAATTAGATCTTCCAACTGCGTCTTAACAAACAAGACAACATCTCAGAATCCGAACCAGACTCAATCTCAACACACACACACACACACACACACACACACACACACTCCCTGGTTAGCTGAATAAGTGGGAAAGTCAAAGTCCATGTCCCCGGAGGCGTTTGGCGCCAGCAAATACATGTTGCACTTAATTGGAACGATTCCGTCTGTGAAATATGATTTTAGTTCACATTTTTGTTGAGAGCGGGGCATGGAATGCTCCATATGACATATAGAAATACTTGAGATTTTGGGCAGGCATGATATATTAAAAATTTAATTCGCTTAAGTTTACAAAAATAAATAAAATCGATTCTTTAATACTTTTTATTTGATTCGTTCTTTGTTTATGAAACAAATAATACAAATGAAAACTTTTTTTACTAGCAGCACAATTATTCAAAATTATTTATATTTTATTTCTAGACTGTCCATCTATTTTATATTTAAATAAAAAATAAACACTCATATAATTTAGCAGAAACAAGTTTAAAAATTGTTTATTAAATTTGTTCATTTAAAAGTCGTAGGTGGAAATGTCTATCTTAACTTTTATATTATTCTACTTCCTAACTCTTAAGTAAATTAAATAATTCGTTTATTTTTATTTCTGATCCTTTTTTATTTCAAATTAGAAATATTATCTTCACCATCTTCCCATATAAACCTAATGCATCTTCCAATATTAATATTAATTTGTCAACCAAGCCTGTCTGGCAAATTAACTAATTCCCGATCCTTCTGCTCTTTTCATTGCAGGTAAGCACGCAAATGGTTTCGCACACCTGTAGTTGAGGCAGGCATTCATGCAGCTTCAGCTGAGTTGGGCAAGTTGGCCGCTTGGTTCTAGATACATTTCAAATGCCTTAAATGCGCATGCAGCATTCCTGCAGTCGCCTCTATCTGATTTCTGTCAACATTAAAATTGCAGACTTGACAATGCACAGAAACAAAAGCAGCGAAAACAACAACAGCAACAACAACAAGAACATCAGCAACAGCAGCAACTAACTAAGTAACCCACAGATACTCACAGCGACTGACAGACAGGGTGCAGGAGCGGAGGGAGCAACACTAAGACTAAGAGTAAAAGATGCTGTTGTTGTTGTTGTTATTGTTGCTTTGTTAGTGCATGTATCTCAAAGTGTATTCCTAGCGATAACACAAAAGGCTAAAACGCCTCAAACTAGCTGACAGTGGGACGGGGGTAGTGCAGCAGTTGCAAGAGCGAGAGCCAGAGCCAGTGAGTGGCAACAGAGATTATAAATTGAAATTGAGTTCATAAAACACGAATCAGCAAAACGTTTAACATCTTTATTTCTGCGAAATGGCAGAGACGGCAACATCAACCTCACAACCGGCAACCGCAAGAGTCGGCATCGGTCGTGGCATTGGTCCTCGATGCAACCACAGCGACGGCAACGTCGACGGCAACGGCGACGGCAACTGCGACTGCGACTGCATCTGTGGGAGCAGTTGAAGCCCAAGGTGCGAGTTCGAATGCAATCAAACAAGCGTAAGTCAATTGCACAACTATGCTGGCTGCTGGCTGTTGGCTGGTGGATGGTCCGTATGCTGCATGCCCGTTGCTGGTGAGGCACGCTGCCAAACAGCACAGCTCCACCAAGCCCAACCCAGCCCAATTCAACTAGCTCAACCAACGGCCCAGCAAATAGACAGACAGATGTACGCGAGTTGCAAGCTGCCAAACAGGCGATGCGTCGCGATGCCCAACGACGCGTCGGTTCACCATACAATGGGGAAAGAATATTAATGCTTTGCCAAACAGAAATTTATCGGTTAGAAAACAAATTTTTTATCATATCTTCATTCAAGCAAAATTAGAACCTATAAAAACATTTTCTTAAATCTTCGTCTTAAATCTATAAACACTACAACAATATTTAAATTTGTATCAGTTATGGGTAAATAATTTTAAAATCTGATCCAATGAATCCCCCCGTCTAGATGTCATAATACTCCTCTTGCTCTCTCTCCTTCTCTGTCTATCTCACACTTCGTCTCCATATCACCATAATGTTTGTTAATTCAAATCGAATCACAACTCTAGACAATTATAATTTTTGTCTAAAATTTAACCACTTAGTGCCACTGTTCAATGCTGAGATGCTGTGTGCACACAGAATGTGGAATGTGCACGCGTTGAATTTCTTGTAGACGTGCGATAAAAATTTGCGACATTGCAACAGTTTGGCGAACGTGCGAGGTGGAGGTGCCTCTGCCTCTGCCTCTGCCTCTGCCTGCCACAGCACCTCCTCCTTTGTGGAGCGTTGCCAGCTGGCGTGTTGCGAGGCACTCAATGCCCGAGCTCTTAGCCATAAGCCGCAGCGCACAAAGCAGATGACATGCCGATACTGTTAATCTGCGTGAATAAAAATGTAAATGAATTGAAGATTGCGCCGCCATCGAAGTCGAAGTCGAAGTCAAAGTCGGAGTCAGTGTCAGGGGCATCATGGAGCGGCAGCATTATGAGCTATGGCCGTGGCTGGCCACTTAGGTGCCTACAAAACTGCCCGGACATGTGACAAGCGAGATTAGACTGAGGCTATCAGCCAGGCAGCCGTGGACAACGTTTAATAAGCCATGACGTGCAGGTGAGCATCAGGCACTGGTTCAGCTTCATTTACACACCCAGGCTACAGTTGATGCTCAGCCTGCACTGACTCCAACACAAATGGTTGATCGAACCTTTTGGCCAATGGCAGCGGCTGCGAGTGTGTGTCAGTCGTAATAAAGTGTGGACACGTTTAGCACCAAATGATGGCCAGATCGAGTCCCCAAGACGATGCAAGCTTCCAGATGGCGGACATAGACGGCAATCAAACTCGAAGTCCACTTTAGCCACGTACCGACAATATACTCACTCGTACTACATAAGCAGCCTGAGAAAGCTAACGGCCAAGTTGTTGTTAAGTGTTGTTTGCTTGTTGTTGTTGCTGTGGATGTTCGCAAACATGTTTCAAGTCCGAGTCCACCACACGAAAACCAAAAACACAATCAGCAAAAGGCCAGCTGCGGTCAGTGGTGTAGTTGAGCGTGTTGCGACAGAGAAAGGGGTTAAGCTAGTTTAGATTTTAATGGGTGTTAAAAAAGGTGAACCCTATTAAAATCCATAGAAACACACATATTAAACGCTGAATAATACATGAAAAATAATATTTGATTATAAAAAAAAAATTTAGAAAAATGGAACCGGTAAGTTTTACTTGTTACATGTTATATATGCGAATTGAATTGGGAATTTTCATAGAATATAGTTGCAATTAATCTATTCCCTTAATACTTGCCCCTACGGCACTGGCCATAAACCAATCCAGTGCCTCGATTTCCCATATAGTGATTGCTCCTTGTGAGTAAAGTGTTTGTCGATAAAACGTAGCAAATGTGAGGGATGGTTGCGGCTCTGGCTGAGGATAGGGATGTGGATGTGGTTGTGGTCTGAGGGGCGGGAGATGGGAGATGGCGAACGTGTGCGATTGACCGAAGGCGCATATAATAAAAATTAAATCGCACAAAATAAAAATGTTTAAGAGGCGAATCGGAGGCACGAAACCGACAGCCAACCAGGAAAAATGAAGATGAAGCTGAGAAAGAGCAAGAAGAATATGTAGAAGAAGAAGAAGAAGGGAAGCGGGAAAAATCGAGTCACGAACATTGAAATATGTGTCCACAGCTGATGAGGAGGACATGGACATGGCGCATTGGCAGACACCGACACCGACACCGGCTGATAAATGCGTGGAAAATGCAACAGCTGCCAGTGCTGGATAACAGCAGGCAGCGGCAGAGGTACTGAAAGCAGCGAGAGGAGAGTGGTGAGCGGAGAGTGGAGAAAGGCACTGTTGGTAAACAAATCATTTGAAAGGATTTTCACACACAATCTATCTTCGTTGGCTTGGCTCAAGCTGACTGCCTGCCTCCGTCGCAGAGAAGCTGCCAAACGGCGACTTAAGAAATTTGTCAGTGCGCTGCGGGGTAATGGGAAATGGGAACAGAACTGGGCAGAGGAACGGGTATAGGAACCTGTTTGCATGCCAAATACAAAACAAGAAACAAAAAACGAAGAAGGACTGTCAAAGCCTTTACAGCCTAAAGCGAAAGTGTCAGGCAGCAGGATATGCGGCAGGACAATGGGCGTGAGGATTAGTCCAGGCACCGGCTGCGATTTCGTGCTGCTGTCGAAAGAGAAAGTTGCATTGTTGTGCGGTGCAGTGGGCGAATTTGTTTTTATAATGCACACATTTGAATAACCAAAACATTGGACCCGAGTCCTTTGTCAGGTCAGGTCAGGTCAGTTGAACTTATGTAACCGAAACGTAGAACAATCGACATTAGTTACAGCTACACTTGAGCAGCGGCAAGGACACACGCAGCCCATTTGCATGGCCTCGCCATCGCCTAAGCAGCAGGCGGATCAGGATCGGCATCGTTCAAGGCGAACACATAATATGATGCAATGTCTCTCTTCCTGGCCAAGTCAGGGTCAGCAGAAAGTGCAAGCGACTGTTTTAATGACCTCCAGACAGTTCGCATTAAGATTCCCTTTCCGATTCCGAATCAACGTGCGGTTGGCAAATTGTAGCAAGGTCAACGTCAACGTATTTAAATGCCAGTTTTCCATTTTCTAAGTACCTATCTATATGGTTATTATCCCAATAATTAGTTTTATGACTCAACGCGGCGCTGTGACAATTTTTGAATACAATCAAATTCGTGATGCAATTTATTTTCAATTTTCTCTGGGCTCCCATTTGGTGCGCATGTGTCGCCGGATCTAGGTTATTTTTTGCTAACAACTATTGGTTTATTCCATATTCCATATTGTAAGATGTATTTCATATGCTTCAATGTGTCTAGCTTGCGACTTTTGTAAAGACTGGAAGGTGACGTATTTAATAATTCGTGTTAATTATTAAAATCAATATTTATTCATGAGTCAGCATTTTACTACAAATTTAAGAGATTAGTGAACAAAGGTTTTTATGCTTATAAGCTCTACATTTTGATTTGTATAACATTAAATATTAATTTTTATCCGCTCAAGAGAAGCGTGCACCTAATGCGTGCGTCGTGATTTGTAAATTGTATATGCAATGAAAAATTTTCTAAGTCCACATTCCTTTAAAGCAGATAACCCTCTTTAGCGGATAGCTCGGCACACCATTAAAAAACAGACAACACCAATTCTCATTCTATTTGAGGGACACTTCACTTTCACGAAGGTGAATATCCGCAAAGAGAGATTTTACTGCTTAAAAAATGTCCGGCCAAGAAAGGTGTCCACTTAATATGGGTGTTCTTTGGGAGATTTCTAACTTTATTTGCTTGTAGAGTATTTTAAATAATTATATTATATTTTTATTCAGTTTCTACGTGACAAATATTACCATTGAATACAAAAAGCAAATGAAAAAAATATAAGAAAAACCAAATTACGAAATTGTTCCAAACAATCAATATTGGAACTACCTAAAACTCGAAATATTTCGTTGTCTGCAATGTATGTTTGCTTGTTGTCAGCCAAATTAAAATAACAACGCTGATAATTTGAATAAATTCCTAAAGCCCAAAAACTCGAGAACTTTTCGATGACTGACGCTGGCCCAGACTCAACTATTTAAAGTTGTGAGCGGGGGCATGAGAACCTTTTTTTTAATGGATATGCCAGTTCGCCTTGTAATTTACACAAAATTAAATTCAAACTGTCCTCGTTGCGTCCGCTTCTTGCGAAAGACAACAGCAAGAGTCCTTCGAGTCCTGCCAGCAAATGAAAAATTCCAATGCATCGTTTGAAGTTTATTGGCCCATAAATAAGAGATGGTCGCAACGAAGGGCGCTCAACGGGCGACAGCGATTGACAATTTGATTAAAAAAGCGAACCGGCCAACGAGTTGCATGCATCGTGAACAACACAGCCAAGGATGCGTTTCGCATTAAAGTGAAAGTGTGTACACAATTTAATGCCACAATGCAAATTGCCAGCCATCCGCTCTGAGTAATTGTTGCTAATGAAAACGAGCCGAGCAAGCACCCGGCGGAGTGGAGGAGAAGGCAGCTCTGAAACCTGGTGGTGGCGCATTTAAGTGGCTAATTTCGCTCGGGCCAATTGTCAACGCAATGGTCAGGAATGCGCACTATGCCCGCAGCCCGAAGGCTGGCTGTGGGTGGGTTTGGGGGTGTGGCACTAGAGCGTCGAGCGGTTGACAAATGAAATTGCAGGCGATGCACAAAATGCAAATGAAATGTGCAATCGTCCAGGGATGCAGGACAATGCGAATGTGTGAACATCCTGCAACGTTCCCAGTGAATGTGCATATATGTGTGTGTGTGTGTGTGTTCTGCGTGTAGTACATGAGTGAAATGTCCTGCGTGTGTGCGTTGTCCTGCCCGATGTACAATGTCCTGTGCGGACTGCTTTACAAATTTCGCATTTATTGCCAGTGACAAAATATGATACGAAAATTAATATTATTGATTAAATAATTGAAATTGGCGTGCCAGCGACGCACAATGAATTATTATCCACCCACAAAGTTAAATTGCAACAACAACAACAACAACAACTGTCAAATGACATTTGTAATGCATTTGCATGTGCGGGTGTAAATGTGTGTAGGTGGGTTTGTGCGTGTGTGTGCCTGTGCGCTTTGTGTGTATTTGAATGCGTTGACACTTTGAGCTTTGTCAAATAGATTCAAATTAATTTAAAAGCATTCGCATTATGTTTTGTTGAATATTAAATATATTTATATACATATATGCTCAAAATACCTAATTTTCAACCGATCGCTTCTATGTAATCTACATGATATAGCCTTCTGATACTTAAAGACCTTAGTTGTTCCTACTTGGTGCTATGGGATCCAAGTGGGGAGCACTTTATCTAGAAACTTACGTAAAGGGTTTCGGGTCGTCCAGTCAACAGCAGCGAGAACAATACTAAGACTTGCCTAGAAACATATCAGCCGTATACTCGGTACACCAATGAACTAGTTTTATAAACAAAAAAAAATCAAAATCTCAGAAAATGTAATTAATTTTACAAAATGTTTCTAATTTTCAGAAACAATGAGAATAATGTCAGAAAATATTTTCTAAAATTATAAAGTCTGACGACCCAACCAGGTTTGGAAAAATATCACCTAAGCCATCTTTGTTGCAATAAAAATGTATGCTATTTTTGATTCAATACAATAAGAATTTATAAAAAAAAAATAAAAAAATAAAAATACAAAAAGTCATAGGCGCGTTTTGGCACTTTTCTATAAAATTATTATATATATTGACAATTTATTATATTAAAAAAGATAAAGGCAGCTCTGAATGCTTAAAACCATATATTTATATAAATATATTTATTATTTTCCCCTTCATTCGAATAGTTGCAATCAACAGTGAACAAACTGTTTCTTTGGTGCCCAACACTTAAAGGCCCTTTCTCTGGCTTACTCCCTGCCCCCCGCCTTCTGAACAACCCCATTGTCCTGCGTCTCGTGTCATTTTCCCTCAGTTTTAATAAAATATTTCATAATTCCTGCACAGTTTTGCTATTGACACTTTCTGATGGCATCCTTCGCTGTGTCCTGCCCCCACTCACCGACGCTCTGGTCCTCCCGCTGTGCGGGCAAACGAGTAGGTGAAAGTTCGCTTCTTTGGTGATGGGTTGCACCAGGGCACAATAGCAACAGCCATGCCCCATCCCATTCGCAACGAAACCCATCAACAACGCCAGCAGCAGACCCTGTTGTGTTGGTCCTGCAGGTGTTGGGGGTAGGGGTGCGCCTGTTAGGGGTAGGTGGGTGGGGTTGCAGGCGTCGGTGGTTGAATTGATTTTAACGTTGATGGCGTTGACACAAAAAGCTTTTACGGCGCCCTCTGCGGTCGCGTACCGTTGACCACCTACGGTGCTTCCGCATCCTGTGGCTGCTCCTGTGGCTCCTGCTGTTATTATTGTTGTTGTTGTTGTTATGGTGCTGCCGGGGAAGCTGCTCGAATGATTTACATACAAAGTGAACATGCCCAAGCCTGAAGCTCTATGTCTGAGTGTGAGTCTGAGTGCGAGTATGTGTGCATTTTGCTGGTGCTTCTTTTTGCTGTCCTGCCTCGCATGGAGGAAGTCCTGCGGCGGCCGGCTCCAAAGGGCGGAAATTAAAGTTGTGACACGTTTAACCAAACTCTTTTCGGAGTGTGAGCCTTCACATTTTTGGTAATTCCCTCAATTTTTCTGCATGCAAAGTGTTAAAGTTCCCAGTTTTGTTTTTGTTTTGTTCGCCACTCAGCGAAATTGCAACCACCGAATTGTTGTTGTTGTTGCTGCTGTTGCTGCTACCTTTCGCTCGAGTGCACAAAGGATATGGCTGGTCCTCTGGTCCTGTTTGTTGCTGCCCTCCAGCTGCGTCAGTATTTCCTTTTTAACCAGCCGCCAGTTGCCAGTTGCGAGTCGCCAGTTGCCAGTCGCTGGCTGCCATTGCCACCAGCACCAACTGATTGCGATGATTTGGTAGTTGTATCAGCGTCCCCCCCCCCCGCTGTCCCTCTCTTCCACGTCGCCTCTTTTTTGCCGCCCTTGTCCAGTTAATTTGGCCTCGAAACCATTTACGCCTCTCTGCGCCGGCTCTGGGCAGCGCAGCATGTCTTCTTCTTTGGCAACAGCCATGACAAAAAATATCCGCCCGTGTCTGCATCCAATTCAAGCGTCGTTTTATTATTATCATTATTTTTTTAAGCTTCTTCTTCTTTTTTCGCTCCTCTTAGCACGCTTGACTTTTGCTCATGTTTAATTTTTCCTGCAGCCTCTCTCGAAATGTGATATTGATAATAATGAGGAGGGCGGATAAAAAATATTCATAGGTTCGCTTTTTTTTTGTTGCCAAATTGTACAGTTTTTTATATCGTAATTCGAATATAATATAGAAAAACATAGTTTTCGTCTTCACGAATTTACTTTTTACTAACAACTTGATTATTTCTTACTAAATGATATTTCAGAGCCAAAGAAGGAACATTTCCAGTAGTATTTGTAATCATTTAGATATCCCTTTTATGGAGTCAAACAGACATAACACATATTTAATTCATCTCTTTTAAATTAATTTTCAAGCACTTCATTATCTTCAGCTGTTACCGCCAAATAAAATTCGAATTCTCTTCAATTAAGCATGAGGATATTAAAGGAAAATTTATGCTATTTTGTGCTGATTGCATATGCTTTGCGCGCAGCGCTGACCTAACCCAAGCTCGTAAAATTCAACCCAGCCAAAACCAAATGCACTTAATAATATTCCCATAAAATATAAAAGGCGTTAAATAATTATTTACTTAGCCAGTTGGTGGCATTAAAGAATTTGGCACACTTTTTATTGGCCGTTTAGCACATGGCAACGTTGGTTAAGTCGTGGCTGGGTCGCGTTCATCCCATAAATATTTCCCATAAAAGTAACACTCCACATGAGCAGGAGACTGAGATAGAGAGTGAAAGAGGGCAAATCCGAGACAGTTGGAGAGAACCGAGACACACTCTCGGAACCGAGATACACTCAGAGAAGGAGAGAGATAAATGTCGACAAAGCGATTTGTATCTAATTTTATGAGGCCATAAAAAGCAATCATTTTGCCATTTGGCCCCAGACCCAAATACAAATCCAAAGCCAGAACCAGACCAGACCGCAGCTGGCAGCCATGCCCATAAAATGTGGCCCAGCCCAGCCGGAGCTGAGAGTCGGCAGTTGAAAGGTTCTAATGCGGCAGTTAAACGGATTTTATGAGCTCTGTGAGCTTGGTTAAGTGAATTACATGAATTGGCTGCTTATTGGCTTTTAATTGCTGTCTTGAGTCGCCCGGCCAGAGGGCGTGGCCCTGGGGTTTAAGCCGGGGCGGAAGCGGGCAGCTTTTCATTTCCGCAGGTCACTGGCAAACGATCAAAAAATGTGCTGCAGATAAGCGTGTCACATAATTAATTGGACACAATGAAAATTTCAACTAATTAGCACACAAAAAAACAAAAACGAAAAACAAAAAACAGAACACGAGTGCGGGGGAGGAAACGCACAAAGCACGATGGTTCAGCTGAGTCTGAGCTCCGAGTCTGGGCGGGTTGGGGTTGTCTTTGGGAACGTGCACGAAATAAAAATGCGCAGTAACATTTAATTTAATGAGTTCATAAAATAATAAACACAAAGCCAAAGCTAAAAAACCAAAAACATTTCAAGGTTCTGTGCACAGCAAAGGGCAAACATGGGTTAAGAGCAGCAGCCCACAAACACCGCAGACCAAGCGTTCTAATATTAAAGGAAGGAAGCAAATATTTTCAGCTGAAATCAATTTTGATAATTATTAAAAATTAGATACATATGTTGCGGCGCTAACGCAGCTGTGCAGACGCAGCAAGGGGGCAAGGTGGAAGGATTCTTCATGAATGAAAATCCATGTTGCAGCACGCCCCAAGCAGATGCCGCTGCCTGTGCACCTTTCCATGGATAACAAAAGCAACAACTTTCGACTGCCAGCGGTATCCGGGTTCGAATTCGGGTCCAGCGCCTCAATTTGGGCCCATAAATCAATCGATGCGTTGCCCGCGCTCCAAACTTATTCAACAAAATCTGCATGAGTGTGTGTGTGTGTTGTTGGTATTATATTTTAGTTTCGGAAATGTCGAAAAATAATCAACAACAAAATAAATATATGCAGCGACTCATAAAATTGTTGCGAAACACTCTAAATATACTTTTATACATATATTGAGAGTAGGCATCACTTTTCACATTTCCCAACATTTCTTTTGAGCTTTCCCGCACTTGTGACACTTTTTGGGTGTTAAAACTGTCAAGTTTCCTGTCTTGTCATAATTAAAAAGGAAATTTTTTCAACAAATTTTTTGGCCATAAATAATTGTCGCCCTCTTTAGTCCAGGGGGCGGGAAATCCATTTGGCAGAAGGCGTTGACGGCTGATTTGGCAGACCACAGAAAGTACATAAATTTTAAAGCTTCTCTTCCACAAGCAAGACAATAAACAATAACAAAAAACAGACTCTGACAAATAATATGTTTGGTTAATTTATGTAGACTTTTTACTAAATATTATCTTAAGGATTATTTTAACATTTTTTGGTTTTGTTTTACCAAATTAAAATTGACAGCTAAATGTGTTAACAAAGCGTTTTTAAAATAGAAAATAGGTTAAGAACAATTGTGAATTATACTACTTTTGACTCTTTAAAGATTAACATTGTTTTATAAAAAAATATGGATAATGCTCATTTATTGGACTGATGCCCTTTAGCCTTACGATCTATGGAAAATAATGTGTGTTTCGTATTGTTAAAATGTATTCAAGTGTTTTAAATGTATATCATTTAAATAGGCATAAATGTGTTATGAAACTTGTTCCAAATAAGAGACTGCCGCGTACATCCGAGTGTGACTGCAGACCTGCCATCAGCTCCATAATTAAAACATTTATATATGAGTATTAAGCTCCATTAAAGAATTTCTAGTTAGGCATAGCTTCAATTCTTGCTTTACGATGGACCCAAAGGCTATGCAATTTAACAATTTCCCAAAAATTCCGACACGCATTGCCATATAGTGTTATTTATACCAGGAATTACAACACACACATAAAGTTGAGTAATCCTCAAGTAATTTCCCACTCCGGAATTATGAATGGTTCGTGTAATTAGTGCAAAGCGCACTACATGATTCTTATCTCGGCCAACAATAAAACTCGATTTGAGGCTGAATAGTGAGCAGCTTGCTCCTCCGCCCCTTGTTAGGGGGGTGTTCCTGGTGTTGTTTATTTTAATTACGAATATATTTTTAAATGCTAACATGGCATACGACGAAATGGAAATGAGAAATGTTTGCACGCACATGTCATGTCAACTACAAACGCATAAAATTTATGCTGAACACGCAAATCCAACAAAGAAATCAACACGAGCCGAGCCAAAAATTAAACACAAGCTGTCCAAAAATATTATAAAAACAACAAAATAAGAACCAAAAAATGAAAAACACGAATTGAAGCGCCGTCGAGATCTATTTGAAAATTGTGCACCATTATGTTTCTCGGTTCGCGGAGTGCAAGTGATTGCCAGTTATTATTAGATGGACGGCCCAGACGGACGGGGCGCCAATCTGTACCCCCAAATCAAAGTTCCCGAAAAGCCGAGCCGAGCGCTCGACTTGAATGAAAGGTGCAATTTTTATGATTTATCGCCGTTATTATTATGAAAGCCGCAAGAGGTGGGAACGAAAGCAAACCGAGAGCCAAAAGAATTTCACAGCGCTAAATTATTCAAAAACGAAATAGGAACGTGGGTCGCCGTCTCCGCCCTCTCCGTCGTCTCCGTCGTCTCCTTCGTCGTCGTCGTCGCCGCCATCATAAGGTAGCACTCTGTAATTTTCTAAGCTAATGCCATCCCGCTTCAGCTGCCTTATCGTCCATCCCGCTCTGGCATGGGTATGTACCCAGGGCCTGGCGTAGGGTCTTCAGGCAGTCGTTTACAAACGGCAAAAACAAAGGAAATTAAAGCGACTGCAGACCAAGTGGAAGTGGAAGATGGCGCGCCAAACATTAACATATGCAGCAGTTCACACGATATATTCACCCACACACACATACACTCATACTCTCGTGCACTGACAGGTGCCAAGGCATTGAACATTGACTGGCAGCACGAGGAGCACTTGGCCCGGGATCAGGCATTCACCCACATACAACTCTCGGCTTCGCCTTCAATCAATAAGCGTTTACGCCAACTAACTGTAATTGGTGTGTGCCTATCGCAAATCTATCGATAATTTAGCCACAATTTGCGCCTTGCTGTTATCGCCGCAAATTTGAATGGCGCACAGGCACCCCCCAAGGTACCCCACTTCGTTGTCGGGTCGATAAGCCAATTTAGTTGCATGGCCAACGATCAAAACTGACCGGTCCACGTTCACGTCCACATAATCCGCTCCTGCCCCACTCACACAGCTGCAGAGCGACAGGCAACGGCAACTTCAAATTGCAACGCCGGTGGTGCTGCCAAACGAGAAAACAACTCGAAAGGCAACGTATTCACCATGGGCCAGCTAATGTGAATAGCTTGGCAAAACATTAAAATAACTTATTTGATTATTTAATTTACTAAATAAATTAATTTTTTAAAATTCTTTAAATTTTTAAAATAGTATTTTGGAATTTAGGCTCGCATCTCTGGTTAGGGTATCAATATTGTAATTCACATTAGACTGGGGTATTTACCGTTGAAAGCATTTAGCTTTATAGCTAGTTAGCTATTTTAGTTCGCTTTTTTACCTAACTATACTAAAAATATTCATTTAAAACTTTTAAATATATATAAAATAAAATATATATTTGTAATAAGTATCTACACATATTTATTTTTTATAAATACTGTGAAAACTCTCTTAGGCGAAAAGCGACCTTCGGGTAATTGATGTCCGCTGAAGGGAGTGTTCTCCTAAATGAAGAGGAATGGGTTTGCGGGACTTAAGTTGATTTGAAACGAAATGTACCCCCTAGAGGGGTGTCCGCCCCGTATGAGAGTTTTCATTGCAGCTTATACATTTTTATATGAGCTCTTAGGAAAATAATATTTATAGATCTTTTTTTTTAAGATTTTCAGAAGATTTTAACAAATTTTGAGATTTTACGAATTTGATAAATGTTTGGAAAAACTGTAGATATTGGGATTGGTAAATTGATTCTACTAGATAAAAATAGAGACGTATAAATACGAACTGTCGAGCCTGCAAAATTCAGTATTAACGATTGAAACACAAAAAAGCAAGTTCAAGGTTTCGTTGCAAATGCACGCCCTTTGCCCCACTGTGCATGCTCGCCATTAGATGGATGCATGACGCATGACGGAGACTGGCTAAAGCCTCGGCCAGACACCAACACACATATGAATAGAAGCACGCAGCGCATTTGACTGACATCCACTGTGAATGAGTTAGTGAGCTATATGTGCGTGTGCTGTGTGTGTATAGGTATGTGTGTGGATATGGTAATGTGTGCGAGTGTGAGTATCTAACTTGGAGCACTTCGGACAGGTTGAGACACACGCGTAAAAACTACACAAATTGACGGGGCAGCCGCCGCGACTGGAGGCTTGGCGGGGGCGCTGCACAACAGAGAGCCGAAGCTGGAGCGGGAATCGAAGTTTGAATTGGAGTTGGAGCTGGAGTTAGAGCTGTAGGCCGCTAATCGCTTCGACTGCAGCCCAGGGCAGCCAGTCAGACGAGCGACTGAACAAAACTGACCAACTGCACAGATCATAGACGGCAGATAGCAGGGCAAGCTGTGGCCAAGAGCAGGAGACGTCGATGCAGGGGCAAATGTACATGTCCATCCGGCGGTGCGGACTGGCTGGCCGGCCACGTTCGGCCAATTCCAGGCAATTCTGCAGTCAAAGCGTTCGTATTTTGATTGATTTTAAATGATTATGGTTGACATTGATTTATGTGCGCCTCATGCATATATTGGGCCACAAGATGGCGATGGCGCGAGCACCAGAGACGCAGACGTGGCAGGAACAGTTGTTGTTGGTGTTGGTGTTGGGGCCAGCAGGCGACTTTCAGCGCATGTGAAAGGTGGCCGAGGCCGGTTCAACTGATTCGCACGCACTCTGGACAGACCGAACCGGGCCAGCCCGGACCAGCCCGACCGGACGGGACGGGACAGGACAGGACAACAACGATTCCGATTTGGCTTAGAGCAGCCTTAGAATGAGTCTCCTCCAGTTAAAGCTGAAACGGCAGACTATTCAAAGCACGTTCCTGACCTAATATAAGTAAAAACGCCCACCAAATTACCACAAGCTGCGAACTTTTTTTCTTCATGTTTGTGCCTTGATTATGGGTTTCAGATGGCACAGAAATGTTTCTGTGTGTTTGGACGTGTGTATGTGTGTGAGTGTGTGAGTGTGTGTTTCGGTCATCTTGCTGCAGACGGTCAGCTTTCTTCCCTTTCATATTATTTTTTTTTATTATTATTTTTTTTTTTAGCATTTTGGCAATCTTTTTTGGGCCTGTGCCACCTTATTGGCATTGGCAGCTTTTCGCCCTCGTTTCAGTTTGCCTTTTGGATTTGATTTTAATGAATCGATCTGAACTGTGCGCTCATAAGTTCCGGGAAGCGTCCAAATTGGATTACCATGTTGGGTCTGGCATAGGGACTGAGATTGGAAATTGGGTTTTAGCATGCAATTCATAAAGGCTGAACCGAAACTCATTGACGAACGAAATATTTGACACATGTGGGGTTTATGCGAGCGCAGAGGCAAATAAATAATCACATGTTTACAGTGAACAACATGGTACGGTTGAAGAACTTCGAATTGAATAGAAAATGGGCAGTATATATTTGATATTATATTGGTACGCATTCTTTTAATTTGTAGAAATATCATTTGAAGCCCTTTCCTAACTTTCTTAACCCATTTTTAAAATGACTCACGCAGCTGTTCCTGCCAATCTTCAAGTTTGCCCGACGTCAAGTAGTCCGATCAAATATGAAAGCGAAAATTGCAAGCCTTGGACAATTGAGTCTGCGAATTGCGTCATTTCATGTCAGATTCGTGTCACAATCAAATCAAATCGCAGCGAATTCAATCGCGAAAAACTGTAACAACTTCATTCGCAACGAGAACGGCAGATAATTTTGACTTGAAGGTGCGTGGCTTACAAGAAAATGTCATAAGCAGCGTACTAAACCGGTCCGCCAGCTAACAATGAGCAAAAAACAAACAAAAGACGAGCAAAAAGCCGACAACAACGCAACAGGTTACCAGAGCCAGAGTCCGACTCGCACTTGGACTTAGAGAGGGGGTGCATCTAGCTGTGGTATATATATCATAAATACGCATAACTCGTGCGCAAAAACGTCAGACGAATAAGGCAAAAAATGCCACGCAACAATGCGCGGGCCAAAGCCGAAAGCCAAAAGCTGCATTAAATTCATTAGCCAGCCCCGGACACAGTCCGAGCCAGAGTCCAAGACTCTGTGGAGGAGCTGTCCCACTGTCCGCAGCGAGTACTCGACTCGCACTCACAGTCACACTCGCACTCACACTCGCAGTCGCATTCGCACTCGTCGCAACGAATGAGCGACACACGCTTGCACGACAATGATGTCAGGCGCACGAACATGCATCAGCCTGAATCTGGGGGGGGGATTGTCGGGTGCACTGCACAACAATGGGTAACTTGGGAGCAATTGCGCGGCGGTGGCGGCATGGAATTTGGATCAGCGATTGAGTTATAAACCAGGCTTGGGCCCAGGCACACAGCCGCTGTCCAATCTTGGTTACTCGGACATGGGACATTGTTGTAAGCGCCCCAGATCGGATCACAGCCGCTGCACCAATTCCAACTTCGATTCCAATAGCAATTCCACCTGATGAAGATGTCGAGATCAATGATCGCGGCGAGTTCATAAATTTGTTTTATGAAGTGCGAGCGACATTTGTAACGAATGCGCGATGTGTGCCCGATTACAGGGGCACGTTTTCATTTTGTATTCGTGCTTGTATTCATTGTGTTCAGATCAGTTTTATGATGTCAATGAACGACACAGCTTAGTGCTCTCCGATTAAGCACGACCAGGCTCTTTTGATATGCATAGAGAATCTATATATGCAAATTAATAAACATACAAATTCTTTGCAGTTTTAGTTTTGGATGGAAATTCGAATCTTTCGTACGTTATGGGGTGGACGTGCACATTACAACGGGACTTTGGGAAATTGCTCGCGAATGTGTGGAAAAATAACGAAAAACGTGTCTATGAATCTTTTTTGTTTCCCATCCATTAAGTCTCTAACTAATTTGCAAAGATCTTTGTTCAAATTCATTTGAGGGGTGCTTCATACTTTTCGGGAAATCCTATCCTCCTTAAAGGAAATCGGGATCGCGTCGAAGTGAATATCGAATATCGGCTTAAAAATTCACCCAAAGAGACTAAAATGACGAACTAAAAGGGCGAAAATGTTAATTCAAACTGTTGGTTCTTCAATCGATGAACTTTAAATATATTTTCAAATAGACGGGGGTAGTAAGATAGTAAGGACACAATTTAAATTGTTCAGAGGCGGAAACTGGGTAAACAAGTTATATATATAATCAAAAGTACAAAATTTTCCATAGGCAAGCCCGGGGAATACCTGCTAGATATTGTATACTATTTTTTATTCCCCACTACAAAATGAATTTGATTGGGAACGAAAACCCCATCTTATGTTCTCATTCTACATAGTTTCCTTCTATAAGTCGGCGGCTCTCACAATTATTTTTCAAAAACCGTCATTCATTTAATTTGTTTTGTTCAGGCGTCCCCAGCATACATATGTGTAAATACAACATGCATCATACGAGCGGCAACTATGTCAGCAACAGATTTTCAATCGCTGCACACACAATTCATTAGAAATAAACAAAAATAGAAGAAAATCTGGAAAAACATTGCAAATAAACTGAAAAGTCAACAAAAATGTTGCCATTAACTTTCCGCCAGAAATCGAAACTGTTTGCAAACATTTCTCTGCACTTTGCTATTGTATGCTCAAATTTTAGGTTTTCCTTTTTTTTTCGGCGAGACGGCGACGTTGTCCTCGTCCCTATTCTCTTTCCCAGTTTTGGTCCTCAGTCCTGGCAACGGATGCGTCCCACGCCGCCGGCATCGCATCGCACTCCGAGTGAAAATAATCGAATTACTTTCAACAGAATAATTTCTAATTGAAAAATATTGTTACTCATGTATGGGCGAAGGACCGAGCGGCCAAAAAGGACGAGCTACAGACAAATCCTAAGCACCGCCCCCGCAGACCCTTACAAAAGTTGCTTGCAGACTTTCGGCTTTTTGGACTCAATTCAAGGGGGGGCAGACGCATTTGTATGCCGGCGACATTGTTGTCATCTCGCTAAATGTCTTGGGTGGACGCCTCAGACACCGTTTCGGCTACATTTTTGGGCTGATTTCGGGCCTTTCATTTCAAATTATGTTTTTCCTAAAGTACGACGAGCAATCAGTGAATTTAGCACTAATGATCGAGTTGGCAATGGCGGAAATTTGATTCAATTTTCCCGGGGCACGTGTGCGTGTAACGAATTTTTAAGTGCATTTCACTTGTTCACATGAATCCCCCTCAAGGGAGTGCTCAATTTGCCAACCATTTCTAATCAAAGTTTCTCTCTCTCTTTCTCTTTCCTTCCAGGTATGATACAAAAAATAACATAGTATAAATGTGTGCCAAGTGAGTGCTAAATAATTGTTTATAAATTCCAGATTATTCATTTATTATATATTTTATTATGTTATACAATTTTGTATTTTTTAGTAATAGATAGCAGTAAATAGTAGCTGGAACATACCTTCACCAATTTACTTTAAATATAAGTTATGTACATTCTACATTTTCTATATCAATAAATATCATATGTAATAAACCAAGCCTTAGCTTCACATTTGCTGCTGTTTCAATTGGTTTCTTATGACTTATCTTATGCCATCGTGTAAGCCCCACTATTACACCGTATAGCTGTCTTCAATCGTATTCTTAGTCCAAAGAAAACTTCATTAGGCAGTGTATATACATATATATTTAACTGGTCCCAGTGGCTCTCAGGCGTAACCAATTAAACTTTTGTAATACCAACCCAAAAAAAGGCCTACAAATTATTCATGAATAATTTTCGAAAATTTTCGGCATTCGCGCTCTCCCTCTCTCTCTTACCAAATTGTGTTTCAACACATTTCGCTGATCCAAACGAATAAACAAAAGAATTACCTACAAAACGGAAAAACTTTAATACACTCGTCGTATTTCCCATTTCCATTTCGATTGCCGCTGCGTGCGCTTTCGACTTGAGTGCGTCGCGAGGCAACAATTAACATTTTCCATTTTCCGGTTGCCAGGTTTTTTGTTGTAGCTTGCTTTGCTCTCTCTCTCTCTCTCCCTCTCTGTTGGAAGCTTTGTCTGTTGCCAGACACCGCACGCAGGATATTTATGAATATTAATCAAAGTGCATGTCGCGGAAATGAAGGTAAACTTTGCCCCATTTGCATTTGCATGACAGAATTCCCCAGCAACTACAACCCCCGTCTCAAATCGAAAACCTTACCACCCACCCACTCCCGGCAGGCACAACTTCAGCGCTGTCGCCGCAGCCATTTTGTAGTTGCCCATTTTGAAAGCAATCAATCCGAGCGCTCCACCCCTGCCCCGGCCTGAACGCGCGCCATTCTAAAAATCTCTCGCGCTGCGAGTGACAGTTCGTCAGTTGGTTTGCCTAGCTCCGGGCATGATTCTAGACACTCGCCGCGCCGCCATAATGACAGCAACAGCAGCAGTCCGTCATCCGTCATTGTCCGGGGTTGTTTTTTCTGTCCTCGACACACGCACCGAAAGTGTCCAAAAATCTCCCAAAGACAGCTCAAAGCAACTCTGCGCTTGTAGATGTATTTGTGTTTGTATCTGTATCTGCATCTGCATATGTATCCGTATCTGTCCAGCGTGTGTTGTACGCTCAACAATTTTTTTTAGCTGCTCATCTTTTACCCTCCAATCGCTCGTAGAGCATATTGAAAAAAAAAACAAACGGAACACGTTTCTAAAATTGAAATTCTTTTTTCGCAGCGAACTACTACAACAACTAGCAACTGGCAACTGGCAACGTGTAAGTGTAATCATGCCATGTACAGTTTTTGTATCCGTTCGCTGTGTTCGCTTAGATTGGAACATGTGCGTTGCCAACACCAAGGCACAGGACATCGCCTGTCGCCCGTTGTCTGTCGCCTGTTCTTTTCCAGATCCCCTTTGCCTAGCTCGAGCCGAGCCTATCTGCGTGTCCTGTTTTTCCTTCTTGTTGTCGGTCCTTGGGCGCACAAAATGTCGAAATTGATATTCGTTGGAAAGAAAACATTTCAATTTTCACTCGATGTTCGACTTGTTCCACTCGTTGGCTCACGGGGGCGTGCAGCTCGGGCCCAGCCAGGATCAGTTTGTCGGACATTTCTATTGAAAGTTGTGGTGTGACAAATGAGTTCCCTAAATGTCGACAGGTGTTATTTATAATACTCGATAATTATAACATTATAGCAAATACATGAACTGAACAGAAATTAAATTTAATAAAATGGGAAAAACTGAACTGGAGTTGGGTAATCTGTCTACAAATATTCTTATGTACACACATACATTTATTTAACTTCAAACTCCAAACAAAATTTATTGAAACAAATTGTTTAGTCAAAATTGTATTAAAATCATTTCAAACAAAATAAAAATATATACAAATTTGTCTTGCCTAAATAGTTATGACGATCACTGTACATATAGATAACCTTAAGAGATTACATGTTATCTTTTGTAATAACAACCTTTATATGGTTTAAAAAAAAGATTTGCAATAAATCAAATTAGGAGAAAGTCTTTAATGATTTCAAAGTGACTGAAAAGTAGTTAGTTAGTATCCTCTACAAAGGATATACAAAAAGTATCACTAGGAACTAGTAGAACAAACTTTAATTTGATTTTTGATACAAATGAAAAATTAATATTTAAATGAAATTATAATTTTGAATGTGTTCAATTTATTTTATATTTCAGCCAAATTTATAAAATTGTTAAGATAAAATATTGCTTCAGCTGGTAATGATAGTTTGCAGTTTATCTATTTGTAACCTT
Source organism: Drosophila novamexicana (assembly GCF_003285875.2). NCBI lineage: Eukaryota > Metazoa > Arthropoda > Insecta > Diptera > Drosophilidae > Drosophila > Drosophila novamexicana. The sequence goes on from NW_020824835.1 coordinate 975,923, forward strand.
CGCTAGAAATGCTTAAACTACCCATACATGGTTGCTGGCAACAGAGTTCGAACCACTGCTTTTACTCTTACTAGGAGCTTGCTCTTCAACTGGTTCACTTTTTAACATTTGTGGTTGTCCCTGAGCTGGTTCCCTGTTTAAAAATACTTTAATAATGCCCTATAAAAATCATAAAGAAGAAGAAGAAGAGAATATCCCTAGAGTGAGTTGATGCAACGTTTACAACTCATCCCAATGGGCCGTGCGTCAATGCAGTAGGAATCTTGTTGAAAGCCATCATTCATCTCCCACTCGAATGGAGTTCAATGTTTTTGCTCACAACAATTCTATTAGCGTTAATTAATATTCAGTCACTCGCTGGCGGCGGCCACCGCAGCAACAGCAGCAGGAGCTGCCAACGATTGGTTGAGTGAACCACAAAACGGCGACCACGTTGCGCGCAGCGGCCCAGGACTCGGAACACATGACATTCCCAACTCTTTGGCAACACACACCCACACAGCGGCCGGCCCAGCCCCAAACTGACAGGGCGCGGGGGTAAGCTGATGCCTGTCTGTGGCGCGTTCTGTGCCTGCTGCGGGCTTAGGCTGCCTGCCGCCCGCTGCCCACCGCCTGCTGCCTGCTGCCTGCTGCCAGCCGCCTGCTGCTTTGGCCATTGCCTGTTGTCGTTGCTGGTGATGATTACAATGATGGCCGTTGGTTTCCTTTTGCCTTTGCTTATTTTCGGCTGTTGTTGTGAGCTTTTGTTTTGTGTATTGCTGCCGCCTGAGTTTGGATCTGGATGTGGATGTGGATGTGGATGTAGATGCGGCTTTGCCTGACTGCTGCCAGGCGAGGCCTTTTCGCTTTTTGGTTGATAATTTTTGTTTTTGTTGTTCTTTCTCTTCTTTTTTTAGGTTTCGCTTGGGCTTTTGTTTCGTCATGTGTGCATTTCATTTCATTTGATTTCCTATGGCGGCAGCAGCGACTGCGACGGCAACGGCGACAGCGACGCAGTGCGCCCATGTTTGTTCTTTTGACAGGCAGTCAACCCGTCGTCATTTCATTTGTTCAGCAGCGCGCACTCAGCCATGTTCGCCCTGCTACCCACCACCGCCGCACCCGTTAGCTGAGCTCCCTTCGCCCCGACTGAGTCAGAGGCTGAGGCTGTGGCTGTGGCTGCGGCTGAGGCAGCGGCAGAGGCAGAGCAAAACGCCGTTTCCTTTCCCTTTTCAGTTTCATTTCCCGTGTGCCTGCCAGCCAGCCAGCCTGTCAGTCTAACCAACAGTGCGAGCAAGCGGGCTAGGGGGTGAGTGAGAGGGTGAGAGAGAGTGAGAGAGATGGAGGGAAGGAGGGAAGGAGGCAGGCAGGGGGTGTAGAGCAGAGTGCGGCGTCCGCTGGCCCGCTGTCCGGCCATTTTGATTTATGTGCGTTTCATTTCGTCGTTCAATACTCATATGCGGAATGTGGAATGTGTGCGGATATGGGAGTTTGGAATATCTTTCGCCCCTTCAACCCGACCCTGCCCCGCATGCCAAGTGCGAGCTGCGAGCTGTGAGCTGTGAGCTGCGAGTGCGCCCATTAGCTGTGCATGGGAGGTTCTAATTTCGAGTCTAGTGGCTGCTGCCAGGACATGCGCCACGTTACGATTTCTGATTTTCGTCTTTGTCAGCTTTGTGCTCGGACAGCGGACAGGGGACAGGGGACAACTGTGAGCGGACAACGGGACCGGGCACAAGGGACTCTTGAGGGCGGTTGCACTGCCCTCGTTTCGGATTTTTCGGGTGCGTAAGTTGAAATTTCAATTCAACGGATTTGCCGGGAATTGTTTTTGATACGTTCCTCTATGTTGGCCATTGTCTTTTTCGTGATTTTCAACGATGGGGTGGGGAGCCCGCTGCCGATGACGCCCCGCGTCACTGTCAACCAGGAACAGCAGCAGGAGCAGGCGCTGCCGGAAAAGTGTGCAGGTCTACTGCGCCGGGGATGTGAGTGCAATCAAGAGAACTGCCTCGCCTAATGGATGTTAAATGTGCTCGAAACAGATGCCCAAATAAATTAAATTAACAGTACCGCAGCACATTTAATGGAAGAACTCAAAGTTGAGAACAGTTTCTATTTCGCAATGGCTTAAGTGATTTTAAAATCTGTTTTTAGCGGGGGTCAGGTCGAATTCGGTGGCTAATGAATCGATGCAGTTTAGTTACTTAAACTTTTGTAAGGATTGAAGGATTTGCAATAAAATTGCTTTCTTATAGGCAGTCAGTTGTGAAACTTTGGAATCTCTTGATAACCAATTTGGGATGTGGGTATCCATTTAATAACAGATACTATGGAACATACGTCTTAAATATAAAATATACAATTACCATTTTTTAAGTAGCTAATAGCAGATAAATATAAAAAGGTCTTTAAATTGTGTACTTATCTTAGATCATTAACTTAACAATCAATTTCAGCTTTTTGTCTAAATCCTGTAAATAATTATTATCATCATTTTAAAAATATTTTGCTTAAGTGTTCTATCTTGTTGATGTTGTGTGATAAAAATGGCAATAATTATGTATATAAATATATAAGAAAAGAATAACATTTAATATGTGTATGTTTTTTTTACAATATTTTGAAATATTAACACAAATTGTTATTTTTATCGTTTACTCTTCGGCCGCAGCTGCTGTTAATCTTAGAATTAAACTTGAAAATGGTCTCAATCAATTTTTGATGCCATTACGCCAACAACAACAACAACAGCAACAATAACAACAAAATCACCGGCAGCTGAAATTGTTACAACAAAAACTGTTGCTCGGGCGGCGTGGCAAATGCATTAAATAAAGTTATCATCGTCTGCGCTGGGCCTTTTTTTAGGTTTCATTATTTTCTTGGTACGCATAGTCAAATAAAAAGCAGAATTTAAAATTTATGGCTTCACGCAATTAGCGCTTAAATGTATGCAAAGGGATATTGAAATCAGAAATTTTTAAAACAACAGCAACAACAACAACAACCACAACTGGGTAAAGTCGCCCCAGGACCTGAATCAGAGGCAGGACCTTAGCATAATGAAGCCATTCACGTGGCCTGCCCGCAGTCGCCGCCGGCGACTTTGACCGACCGAGCAACAAAAACAACAGCAACAGCAACAACATCGCCGACGACACTCTCGATGACTTCCACGTTTCCACGCTTTTCACTTTCAATTGTAGCTCAACTTTTTACTATTTCATGAGGCGCTATCTCTCTCCCTCTCTCTCTCTCTCTCTGTCTCTGCGTCTCTTTCCAGCGCGCTGTTAACAATTGCGCCGCCAAAAGCAATAAATCTTATTGTAAAAAAAAACAACAAAAAATTTCGTGTTTGTTGCGTGCGCTTTTGGCGACGTCAGCAGCGCCGTTGACGTTGACTTCGACGTCGGCGCTGGCGCTGGCGACGTCGTCGGCATATTTGTATTTCATATGCATGGCGGTAATTTTTGTGATTATGTTGCTGTTGTTGTTGCTGCTCACAACCGAATTTCAAGTTCAGCCAGTTTCCCACCAGAAAAAAAAAAAAAACAGTTGAAAGGGTTTTCGGCTAAACAAACAACAAGCTGCCAGCACAGAGCTGGGCCGCCTTCCCTGCCCAACCCCCTTGGATAGGAGAAGAGTTGAATATTTGTAGAATTATTTTATATTCATGACAGCAATTATCGGCACCAAATCAAAAGGCGCCATGCATTGTCGCTGCCACAATTTTGCATTTTTCTATTATTTATTTATGATTTCCATTTCCATTTCAATTTCAATTTTGAGTTTTGTAAACGCTTATCGATTGCATTCCCAATAAGCTGGCTATCATTTGTATTTATTAGCTTTTAATTTGCCTCTATGTGCAGCTAATTTATGCAGTTTTTTTCTCTTTTTTTTTAATTTTCATTTGCTGTCAGATACTTTAACTGCAATTATTTCGTTATTTCTTCATTTGCGCTTCAGCAACATGCAGCCAACAAGTTTGCAGCGCGCGCGCAACATGCTGACAACATGTTGGCAACATGCCTGAGACCAAATGTTGCGAAGCTACATTGCTAGCCATGGCCAGTAATACAAGTAGAAAACTTATTGCATTTAAAATGATTGTAAATAAAAATGATGGCGAAGTAGTCGATGGAGAAAATATAAATTTAATTCAACAGTTTAAGATTCAACAATTGAGGAATCTAAATGCATATTCACTTTTATTATATAGATAAGTTCATGACTACACAATGTATATTTAACACTTATATCAGGACTAAAAAAGTATTATTCTATTATATTATTTTGTATTAAGCCTATCTTTACTTGAGATATAAGTAATCACGATATAATCTTCATGATATATTTAATATTCGTATCATATTAAATGCTAATTATATAAACATTCTTCAAACATACACCATCATCCCAATTTTTAACTGCCTTCATTCTATATTCCTTATTTTTATATATATTTCTTGCTTGCTTAAAGCCTCTTCGCAAAACTCTCTCACACACTTCTACACTTGTAGCACACACTCCATTTACTAAGGATTACCAATTCGTTTCTATGCATATGCCCGGCACTGTGATTTGAGTTCCGTTGCCCAAAAACAATGCCGCCATTTATCATATTGTGTTGCCGGCTCGCTCATTCGCCAGCTCGATGTCGGTCGTTCGTGGGAACGGGGCAACATGCTTTGCGCGCAACATGTTGCTAAATGTTGCCGTGTATCCGTAAGTTTGTTTGTGAATCCGAAAGATACATGTTTACGAGCGTTTACGGTTAGTTGTGAATGAATGAACGTGCCAAATAGACGTGTTGCCGCCGCCGCTCGGGTACTCGTTCTCGTGAAATTCATTCCAAACTGACGTAAAAATCTCACGAATTGAGAAGAACACCAGAATAATTAATTACGTGATTGTATTTGTGTGATTAAAGGAAGTTTACGAATTCGGTTCCGTATTTTGGATTCTAACAGCCGCAGTGACGTCTTGAACAAACAAACATTTGTGCCACATTTTGGCGCAAAATGACAGAAGGCAACGCGTGGAGCGGCATGAGTAATAAGTGTGCGCGAAAATGACATGGAAAATACGTAGAAAATCGTATGTGGACTGACAAAGCAGCCGCCAAAAACCCAAATATAATTGAATTAAATTGATTTCTCACAAAACTCGGAATTGTTAATTGCACCCAACTTTGCCTTATCAGCAAGAGCAGCAGCCTGAACTGAACACTCGTTTCTGCGGGGGCTGAGATGTCATCGGCACTTGGGCAGACACTGGGACATCGACATCAACTTCATCAGCAGCATCGAATCAAAATCTCTGCCAATTTTTGGCGCTGGCTCAGCAAAGCACGCCGAACCCAAGACTTAGACCCAGACCAAGACCAAGCCCGAACCTGAGCTCTGAATGAGGCTGATAAGCGGCGTATGCTGATAAGCAGGCAGAGCCGCAGTTCCAGACCGAGACCCAGTATTCGACGGCTCTCCGAATTGATTTTGACCGTGCATTATATACGAATATATTTGTTGTTTATGGGTAGAAAACGCAAGTCGACCCGTCAACATCGAAATTATTTGCGTTTGCGTCTTCTCGTCCTTTCGTTTATCGTTCTGATTGCCATCGTTGTGGCGCGAGTTTTGTTCATTTTGCTTTTGTATCGTTTGCAAAATTTCAAGAAATTCAAAAAGTTCATATCCCAATTCGGCAGTAACAATACAACAACAACAACAGCAACATCCAATACGAGATCGAAAAACTCAATAACAAAACATTCGCTACGTTTTATTTGTTGATTTTATATGTACATATGTTGATGTATGTGTGTGCGTGTATATACAAACATAAATTGTGCTTAGCTGTATATTTATAAGTTCACAAACAACAAGATATTGTGATTCTCAATTTTGTAAATAAAACATTATATAAAGAAAAAAATTTCAACGCAACGGAATCGTTTAAACTAAGTGTAAATTTAACAAAACGTCGACGTTTTTAAAAAGAAATTGTGATATTAAATATATATATATATATATTATAAATTAAACATACGCGAGTTTTAAGCAAACAACAACAAAAACACACGTCGATTTGTACATATAAGTAAAGCGTATAAAAAAAAAAAACAACAATAAATATCATCAACATTTAAGCACTAAAACTAGGCTGAGAAAAGTACACAAGAATATATATAAATATATATATATATATACATATATACACACTTATATATTTTGGGCACCGATTTTTACACAATCAAGACAACAAGCAAACAACATAAAGACAAGAATTATATCGCAAAAGACACGAAAACAATCACCAAACTAAGGTAAATAAAATAAACTAAACATTTTTCCTACAAAAATTAAGTAAGGCAAATATAAAATTATGTCAAATAAGAATTTCTTACTAAAAATAAATGCTAAAAACTTTCATGGATGGTATATTGTTATTATTAAAAAAGTAGTCAAAATATGCCAAAAACTTTTCCACAAGTATTTAGTGTAGGAAAAACTACAAATATTCCAATTTTCGAAATTTTTAATTTTTACAGATATAACATATATTCTTTGTTGTACTGAGCACAGATTTTCCATTTATTGACATGCTTCATTTGTTAAAATGTAAAAGACTTCGAGTAATTTAAATAAACATCTTTGAAAAATTATAATTGTTAATAAATTACAATTTAAAAAATTCTTACTGGCATAATATATATTTTGAGTAATATTGAGTGGAGACTTCCCATTTATTGACTCGTTTCATTAGATAACATATAAAGGACTCAGAATACTTTGAATTTTCATAAAATTGAATATATTTAACAAATTAAAATTGTATTATAAATTATAAGAAAATGTTATTGGATTCCTGATGAAGATTATTTATTTTTCATTCTTGGTCTATTTTTGTATGCCCTTTCTCACAAGTAGCTCATCTAAATTTTCCCATAGCTCGTCGCTTCTCACACAAAACAAAGTTGCTTGCAAATCGAGAAATATTTTCCAACATCATCAAATTGAATTTGCATAAACGCGTGTCGATAATTCAAAATAAACACCCACTGGGGCGCACACCACCAATCTCCCCCTGCACCCCTTGAGCAAAGAGTTTTCGCCTCATAATTGATGTCGAAACGAGAAATGACAGCGAGACGAAGTGAAGTGAACCGGCTGACGATATTCATGGCTAGTTGCAATTTAATTAGATCATTAAAACAGTTCATAAATCTTTTCGAAGTTGCCAGCAGTTGCCAGACTGGGAGATCACAAAGCGACAGACAGACAGACAGAGAGACAGACGGAGAGGGCAGACAGTGGGACAGACGAACACGTTTTACAAAACAAATTAGCTGTAATCGCAAATCGCAAATCGCAAATCGCGAATCGCAAAACGCAAATCGCGAATCGTAAGTTGCGGGTTAAACGCTTGCCCGGTTCAATAATCAAACAAGTTGTTCTAAGTAAATGCCAGCAAATGACACAAATGAATAGAACGAATGAGTAGGCAATAGCACATGCGGCTAGCCGAAGGGGACGAACGGAAAGAGACAAACAGTGTGAGAGAAAGCGCAAAAGAGAGAGCAAAGCACTTTACAAGCATATGAAATAATTAGCGCATGCAGATCAAAACGTTTTAAATGTTGAACAGATAAGCGAGAGAGGCCCGCAAATACAAACACACAATACCTCCCCCTCTCCAGCTCTCCGCTCCTCCATCATCTACGGCGTAACCAAACGCACTCACACAATGTTTGCTCTGTTGCTGTTGTAAATGCCATAAATCATTTCTCGCTCATATTTTGTGCATATTTTTAAGTTTCTTTCTGCTGTTGAATCTATTGAGTGCCATTGCACATCTGTGAGTGTATGTGTGTGTGCGTGTGTGTGTGATTGTCTGTCTCTCTCGCTCACTCTGTTTGTGTGCTTGTGTGTGCACAGTAATAATGATGTGCCACGACATGGCGTCAAGTATTTATGCAACGATAACAATTACATTAAACGCAAACTGCATAGCAAATAAACTTGGAAATAATACGAATTTATTTGTTTAACATTGCAAATTAATTTTAAATATATAATTGTCTAAAGAGTTTCGTATTCAGGATTATTCAGACAGCTTGTCGCTGATTATCTTTACAATCTGACATTTTAGTTTGTAATATTTAACTTATTTCTTTTTTAATTGAGGTAGTACTGTTGAAAATGTTGTAATATAATAATAATGATAAATAATTCATTTCAACTAGATAAAACTTATTGCAAAGTGAGTAAAATGCGCCTTGCACATATTCAGTATAATATAGGTTTTCCTACCCATTTCTAATATTTATTTTACTTAACCTCGAATTTTTGCAAATTCTCTAATACTACTACATTAATAGATTAATTTTAGAGATACTCAACTGATACCATAATTTCTTTTTAGATCTGAACATCTTGATCCATCTGAAATAGAAACACGGCATATTAATTTTCACAGCTCTATCGTTTTACATACACTATTTGCACTTTCATTGAGAAAAGCATTGTGCCCGCTGCCAGGGACAATCCGATATTTGTGTTTATATAGTATATATAAAAAGCAAGCGGCAAATATTTCAGAATACAGAAGCTCACCCAAGGCTGGACGGCAACAACAAAACTGCCAACTGTTTGGCAAAACTAAACCAGGCTCACAACCTCCAGACATGTGGTCAGAGGAGGGGGAGGGGGCGAATAGCCTCTGCAGCCCCTGGGCGAACAGACCAGTGGACAGGCGACCCAGTCAGGCAGCCTCTTTTGTTGCTGTCATAGCTGTTGTTGTTGTGTTTGTTGTTGTTGCCAGTTGTTGTTGCTGCCGCTTGTTGTCTATCGGTTTCATAAGTTCTATGAATAAATTTCCATAAATGTGTTTATTTTTTGCCGCCACTGTTTGGCCGCACTCGCAGCTGGTACAGAGCTCTAAGCGCTGAGGTAAAACTCACGCATACACTCATGAGTACTCATATTCATACTCATACCCGTAACTGTGCACTCAGTAGTCCGACGGATGCAACTGCGCGGACCGTGCAAAATCCAATGCAGAAAACAATTTTCAATATAAGCATCAAGTGACTAAAATGGTTGTTTTTGTTGTTGTTGTTGTTGTTGTTGCTGCTGTTGCTGTTGTTGCACTTGTTGTTGTTGCTGCTGTTGCGCGTGTGTTGGAAGCGACAGTTTGACTGACATTTTTCTAGCATATCGTTTACATATATTCGTTAGATTTTCCAGCATCGCCGGCAAGTCGCAGGTTGTTGTTGTTGTTGTCGCTGTTGCTGCCGTTGCTTGTTGCTTGCGTTGTTCAACATGCTGTTATATTGAATAACAGACGCACCTCGGCCCAAGCTGCGCTCCTGAACTGGAGCCAGACACAAGTGCAGCCTGTCTGGCAGTCAAGTGCACTCCTAGGCTCCAGTATCTGTGTGCGTGTGTGTCTGTGCCTGTGTGTGTTTGTGGGTGTCCTGACACCTCATGTGACTCCTGTCACTGGCAGTTTGTCGCAGTGTGCCTGTGTCTTATTAAAAATTAATTTGCCATAGTCTGTAGACGACCATAGACAACACTGTGCCCAGCTGCATGTGCAGGCAACACTCATACACACATACGCACATACACACTAATTGCTTTATAATGAAGCTGTCACTGTCACCTGTCGCCGATAATCTCTAACAAAATATGCCGCACACACAACAAACACACAAACTCATACAACAACTGTGTGCATCACGCGCTGATGATGGCAAAGTTTCTCGTGTTGTTGTTATTGTTTTTGTCATTGCAATTGCCCAAGTTTAGTTCGTAGTTCTCTGCTCGCAATCAAATTATGTGTCTTATTGCCCATTTGCTCTCTCACATTTGCATAAGGCAGCGATCGCGACGGCAGATAAAACCAACGGAGCAACATCCATGAATCCAAGAATCTATTAATATGGGTACATGCGACCGATTCCAATTCCGATTCCGATCAATCGCATCCATTAATTTCAATATGTTTGGAACCGGCAATAGAAATGTCACAGCGCTTAATCAAAGCAGCTTGGGAAGATTTTGCTGCAGAGATTTGTCTGCTTATTTTTATTTTATTTTTTTTTTTTGGCCAACTAGTTCCCATTGTGGCAATGGATTGGCCACGACTCGAACTGTGTCACTTGGTGTTTAGATTTCGCAAAAAAAAAAAAGTAAAAATAAATAAATACGGAAAAAAATGTGAACAACTTTTGTGGAATCATTAATTTGAGACTGATTAACCCAATGCCGACACAATAGATTTGTCAAACTGACTGCGAGTGTGTGTTTTTTTTTATATTATCGGTCTTAGCTTTCGCAAGATCTACAAGTGAAATAGATGTCTTAGTCGGTAAACCTTATAAATTGATGCCAGCGAGCTGAACATAAAACTAACTATCAACAGAATCGGACATAAGACTCAATAATATCGCGTTGTTAAGATATATTTTTACGGCCAATTCGTTCTATTTTTTACCAAATTTGTCTTGTATGAAATCTGAGAGTAAGCTTTGGATGATATCATTAATAAAAGAAAGTTATCGTGAGTTTTTACTGAATGTCTTTTAATTTTCTTGCTCATAAGCCGAAACCCTTTTCCTTTTGAAGCGTAAATAAAATTGAAACAGTTCCGAGTTTGTGCATGCTTTATAATATTTATTGAAAATATTCTCTAAGAGGAATTCTTAAATTAATATTACTTTAATTTAACGATTTAATCTGCTGCTATCAATATTGTAAATTATTCTTAAGATTTTGTACAACCAATATCCCCTTTTTTCTGGCCCATTTTTGTTCTCTTCCTAAGCTGTCGAAATGTAAAAACACTTGAATTATTAGTTGGCAAGTCTTTAGGACACTTGGTTAACTGCAAGTCCAGCTGGTAAAATGGAGCCTGTTGCCTGTTGTTTGGTTTTTGGTTTTTGGGTCAGCAGCAACTGTCGCTGTTGTCGCGGTTGTTGCTGTTGTTGCATTTGTTGTTGCCGCTGGTGTTGCCATTACCATTAATGTGGTCGCTATTGTTGGCTGCGGTCTCATAAGATGCACATGGCCACTGGCCACTGGCCACAGGCGGGCAAGGGTAAGCAAACAGGAATGGCACAGGGAAAGGGTGAAGGAATAGGGCTCGGGTTCGGGTTGGTGTGGGGGTTAAGGGAAGCTGGAACAATGCAAAGGGCCAACAATAGCCAGGAAAGAAACCACGTTAATGATGACACGCGCTGCTGCCGCAATGCGCCCAACTAGACCAGGCCAAAACGGTGCATCAAGAAGGCTAAAGATCCCCAAGCCAACAAATTAACATACAAGCACAAGGCGAACGGCAACTTGCAACTTGCAACTGGCAACTGGCAGCGAGCCGCCAACGCAAAACAAGTGGCTCCACTAAATGTTGTTGTTGTCGGTACAAATAAGGCGACTGCACAATGCAAGTTGTTGTTGCACCTCAACAGATCGTAGGTGAGGGTGGGAGGAGTTGGGGGCAGCTGCAGGCAGCGACTTACCAGAGGATTAACTCAATTGCACTCGAATGTCAACCGTTTGCCGACGGCAACAAGTTGCCAACCAGCAGCAAATAACTTAATTAGCCATGAGTGCTATTGTTGCAGTTGTTGTTGTGCTGTTGTTGTTGTTGTTTGTTATTAATGGGTCATTAGCCAGTGCCAATGAGCAGGCAAGTATTAGGAAGGGAAGGATTGCAATTAACAGTAGATGCTCATATAAAGACGTTGTAAGTTATTTTTTATGATATGCTTTATTTAACATGGTTTCCATCAATATGGCCTAATAGATAAGTCACATTTCAATCCTTCCGAGTCTTTTCTAACAGCAAAACGGTTAACAATAAAATGTATTACCTTAAACAAATCACTTATTCATTCAATATTTTGCTTTAGTTATTCTTTTATTTTTTAGCTTTTTATTGTCATTGATGACAAAATGTTAATTAAGTTAATATTGATCACAACGACCAAAAACAAAACAGGCTATACTCAAAAAAGAGTGAGTTATCTCTATACCTATCGCAAGAATCTCCCAATTTTATCAACAACAGTCTTTGCACCTCTACTAGATTTGCAAGCACTCGTTCCCAGTCCGAAACTACAACTACTTGAGAATTATAAGCAACGAAAACACAACAAGTTTAGCAATACGAAAGTATACTCTTCTATGCTTAAGCTCATTTTATTATTCTAAGCTTAACCCTCATTTTTTAATTTAGTTTAATTATTAAATTGCTTGGCATTTAAAAATATGCCTTATTCATTTCAGCTTTCCCAATTCTATGTTTAAGTACCCTTTCACTATCTGTTTATTCTCCTTTTCCCATCTTTTCTTTGATTTTAGATACTGATTCCTGTCAGACTTATTGCAAGTATATATATTCCTGGGTATGAGTTTATTTACATATTAGGTTACGCTCGAATCAATGTGTGTTTCAATTGTTTTTATACCCTGAACCCATTTAAAATAGGTAAAAAGGGTATTTTATATTTGTGCAAAATGTATATGTATGTAACAGGCAGAAGGAAGCATCTCCGACCCCATAAAGTATATATATTCTTGATCAGCATCAATAACCGAGTCGATCTAGCCATGTCCGTCTGTCTGTCTGTCCGTCCGACCGTCTGTCCGTCTGTCCGTATGTATGAACGCAATGATCCCAGAGCCTTTAAGAGCTAGAGACCTGAAATGTTATGTTATGTTTAGATGTAGGTCCTCCTAGTGCCTGCGCAAATCGAATTTGTTTCCGATAATCGATAACTTGCCCCGTTTCCAAGTAATCGATTAAAATCTATACCGAAATCCTGTTTTTTGGACAATTTGTGTAAATAATAAGAGCTAGAATAAGCAAACTTGACATATAGCTTCTAGAATAGTATATATATATGCATTTGGTGTTGGAAACAGAGGGTTCAGGGTATCCCCTAGTCGGGAGCTCCCGACTGGAACTTCTTACTTGTTTCGAATAAATTTTTTATTTATTCCCTAACCGTATTCCATGCTAACTTTTATTTTGCGCGCAATTTCGGCAATTGCCATTTCAATGGACTTTGTTCAGTTCTTTCGCCAACTTTCTTGTAAATCAGTCCACTTTTATTCGCCATTTTTTTTATAAGATACATCTTAGCCCCCGCTACGCCTCGTGTGTAGGCCTGTTGTTTCAGGGCTTTTGTTTTAATTCGGAATCGGGTTTTTAGTGTCGCATAATTGTGGTTTCCTTTGAACTGCAGCGCCTGCAATTTGCTTATCGTCAGCGATCGCGATTGCCAATGGGGAGCTCGACTTGGAGCCGACTTTGGCTCGTATACTTCGTGTACTTATTGTTGTAGCCGTTGTTATTGTTTATTTTGTTATTGTTGTTGCCGTTGTTGTCGCTGTCTTCTTCGCCATTGCCGTCGCTCTGCCGTGAGGCTCGAGTACATTTCAATTAATTAACATTCAGCTGCACATGCGCAGCGACGCTGGCGACGAAGTCGTCGGTAGCTTCAGCCGATTACTTGTTGCGGCTGAGACTGTGACTCAAAAGCGGATACCGAAAATTGCTGATTGCGCCAGATAAACTCATTTACAGCGGTTAAATGCCACCGGCGGCGCACATTGCCAACACTTTCGGGCGACAGAGAGATAGAGAGAGAGATGGATTGAGAGAGAGAGAGAGAGAGAGAGAGAGATGGATTAAGAGAGAGAGAGACGTCGTTGGACGTGGACCTGGTCGTAGACTTGGAAGAGGCGGCGTCTATTGCGCATTTCAAATGAAGCGGCAGCGGCAGTGCGACGCAACCAAGTCCAAGTGCACTCGTAAATAGTACGAGTATTCATAGTACTCCTATTCATTGTTGCTGCTGCTGCCACATGTTGAAGCTTGTGATTGACAACAGCGACCCGTTGATGCTTATCGCTGGACACGTTTCTTGCCTGTTTGTATGCCCCCCTGCCTGGCCAACTTCTTGAGTCCCATTGGCCTCCGTGTTTCATGGATTCATGTTCGTGTCGTACTCTGCAAATTGTCATGTTGCTTGGATTGAACGCGGGGACTAGGCAGATGCCTATCGTCACGTCATGTTACAAATTTATGCCAAGCGACATTAGAAAAATTATTGTAATTAGCCCGGTAAAGTACGAGCCAAACAAGCCATATAAGCCACACACATGAGCAGCTGACTGCCACGAGGGGGCAGCAAAGTGCTGGCAGTGGGGGCTTTGGCGCTGCGGAGTTACGAGTTGGACTCAGTTGGTCGTGGCTGGCGTTTAATCCTCAGCACAAACAGCCAACGGCGCCAATATCCTGCACACACACGCACACTCACACGCACACGAGGACATATGCCAGCGGCAGATTATGAAAGGCAACCCCATGTAAAGTGTAAAATGTCTTAATGATAAACAAACAGAAAGTTTGTGGTGCCCGTGTCTGGTTAGGATTCGAGCTGAGCACGAGAGTGCGTCGGCGGAGGAAGAGGAGGAGGATTCACATTGATGGAGGGCGTTTGGCAAAAGTTGTTACCCATTGAAATCTCACAAAATCTATGTGCGGCAGCCAAATACAAAGAACAAAAACCTAGAAACTGTTTGAATGCCAGGCGAAGCTTCGATTTTGTACCCGTGGCGTATACGTAATATTTACTGGTGGGCTCACAGTTGAACAATTTTGAATGTCCTACTTTATACTTATAATAAGAACTAATTTAATATTAATTTAAAAGCATTTAATCAAAAGCATTTAAGCTGCAAGCTTTTAGAAAAATGTTTAGCTTTCTTTTCCCTTTTCTAAGATACTTTTATATATGAATTCAAACTTATTTATTTGAATTTAATTTATTATTATTATTTGTAAATTGAGCGCCATTTCAATAGACCTGTTCCACTGTGCGTTGTCATCGCTTGGTTGCTATTTGGAAATTTATTCACAATTCTTTATAGACGAGTGTTTTTTTACCCCCTCTCTCATTCGCCCTCTCTCTTGCTCTCGCCCTCTGTCTCACTCTTTTTGCTGGTTACATTGAAATTGCATGTTGGCACGCAAAGGTTGTTATTATTGTTTTTGTTGTTGCTGTTGTTGCCACTGTTGTTGGTGTAATATCTTCTTATTATGCTGCGACACTGTTGCGGTTTTCCATACGCGAACCTGGCCAACGGGTCTAACGATTGTGGAGGGAGGCGGCTGCTCGTTGGTTATTGGTAAATAAAACGTCTAAGCGCGCAAATTTTGTATAAAAATAAAATATGGTTTCACTATCAGTGGAAGGGATCGTGTATGCGGCTAATGCTAATAACATGCAATTTCCACCAGCAACAGCACGCATGCATGCCACACAGTTTTTCCAAAAAGGAAGCAGGTGAAAAGTATTCCATTTGCATGAACACCAGCCAAGCAACCAGCGCCCACTTTCTTCTCTCCCCCTTGAAAACCGCCCAGCAACCAGCCAGGCAACCAACGGGCGACGTCGCCGGCAACCCGCAGAGGCGCACCAGAGGCGAAGGTGTTGAAAATTAGTAACTGTCTGTGAGCTCAATTCTCTGCCCCGTGGATGATGGCGGTGGCCAGGCGGTGCCAGCTACCATCTAACAGCTGCTGCCGAGAAAGTTGATTGCGATTGCTGGGATTGCTCATACTACACAGAGGGGAATTCTGAATCCTCACATAATAAGACCACACTCGAGAATAGCTCGAGCAAGTAAAATGATTCCAACAAAATCCAAAAAGCTGTTGAGCAAAATCACATGTGGAAAATGAGTGGAAATTAGATTCAGAATTCTTATTCCCCAACTTATATTGCAAAACACGAAAGTCTATTATTTTTAACTAGGCTATTATTTGCCCTTGGACAATAAACAAATTGCTAGAAAATAAAGCAAGATGATAATAAAACTTAACAGGATTGAGCTCCTATCTGTTAAAACTATATATATTACATTATAGGTTGTTTATAAAGCTTAATTTGTGACGATATGTGGAAGATCTAGCACATGTAATCTTTTTAAGAGTCTTGTGTCCCTACTATAAAACACAAAAGGTAGTTTTGAAATATTTAAGCAATGCTCTTATTTTATATTTCAACACACACCATTATAATCAAGTTATTTTTTCTGTACGATCTTTTGATTCCTTTCTATTAATCCACTGATCTATCATATTTGTTTATTTCAAACATGTTAACGCTCACAAGTTTTCCTTCGGTTCAGAAACCAATTTAAAATATGCCAAAAACAATTCGTTTAATCTTCATCTTCAGTCGCAGATCAGCTAAGAACTTGGCGCTGAAATAATTTCATTTCATTTGCGTGCCATGGAGAATATTTCTGTTAAAAGATGGGAAACGGGCGGCTTTGTGTGACGACAACTTTACAATGTGAGCAAAACGAAACAGATACAACAACAACAGCAACAACAAAGAGAACAACTTTGGTCGGACGGAGACAGAGGCAAACATGAATAAAATTTGCTTAAAAGTGGACACAACGAGCAAATAAGCAAGAACGATTGCAACAGCGGGGCAGGCAACGAGAGGGAGCGAAATGGAACAGTACAGAACGAGTGCAGGAGCGAGAGAGAGACATTTGAGTTGGAGACAACGCTTGGACTTTGGGATGTTTGTAAATGTAGACGTGAATGTGGATGTGAATGTGAATGTGGATGCTTAATAAAATAATGCGACAGAAGGAACGACAACGGCAATGATGATGATGGCAATGATGATGATCGTGTGAGTTGTGTGAGTGTGCTTGTGTGTATGTGTGTGCATGTGTGTGGGTAAATTTGTTTGTGTGTGGCGCGAAGTGAATTAATGGCTTAATTGAAAAATTTGTTCTCACCACAAGAGTTTCTTTGTGCGCCGTCAACGCCGTGGACAAATTGAGCGACTATCTGCAGAGTTGCCACACTGACCCGACGGCAACTCTATTTAAATATCTGTGCATGTGCGAGGCTCCCATCGCTGGCATCCTTGACTTTGACACCTTTTTTGAGCATTTCGAATTATTGAAGCAATCGCAGGCACTCAAAAAGTGCAAATCAGGGAGAGAGACAGGGAGGGAGAGATGAATCTCTGCCAGAAACGAGTTTCCTTGGCAACTGGCAAGGAGCTGTCTACCCAGTCGACATCAACGTGTTCGTCGTCTTCGTCGTCTTCGTTCCACTGGGGCACTAATCAATTTCATATCAATTTGTAAATTTGCAATAATTACGATAATTAGCTGCGAGTATCTGACGATTCCGATGCCGATGCTCCACGTTCTGCGCCCAGACAGACGGGCGCAGAGAGTAGGACTCCGTCTGCATCTGGTACCTGTTTTGTATTCGCCTCCAAATGCATTCAAAGAATGCGTCGAGGTGATAATGAGATTTTCAATTCAATAAAACATCAGCATCCACGACGATTCCACATTCGCATTCGCGTTCGCGTTCTCACTGACCGTTGCCAATTTTGGGCTCGCACATTGTCGCGAAATCTCTGCATGAATATTTCATTCAATTTACACTTGGCTCGGGGCTTTTTTGCTCGCCTGCTCTGTGGCCAAAAGGAGCTGGCCAAGGATCTTGCAGCAGCTAATTAAGTAATTTTTTCTTCTTGCCCCGTATTTGTCTTAGCAACTGTTGTTGATTTTGCGCCTCAGCTGCGACTTGCCCCACCTACCTACCTCTCTGCCTGCCGACCGCCCTCTCGCATTGCCTTTATGGCTGCTTAATCAACACCCTGACCAGCTGCTGCAAACTTGGAATTGGCTAGCGGGTCTGCTGTTGACTTTTTCTTAATTGCTTCTTACAGCCGATTAAGTGCCACATTCACAGCAATTGAGCACTGGAATTGGGTGCAATCGAGCTTGAAATTGTGAAAACTCCATCTTGCAGCAGGCAATTCTACAAATGGCAACATAAACAAGCGGATTCTCCACTTGCTTAAATACTGATTAAATTGATCGAAAACTTGGGCTTGGGCACTTTCGGCAGTATTATTCTAGAAGCAAAATTTCCGATAGCTGTCAGTAACCCGTATTACAGTTAAAATGTGCATATAATAATAGATAGATAGATGCATATAGATAATAGATAAGAATAATAATAGATAAGCATAAGCCTTCGCATAGTTATCGCTTATAATTCTCAACATTTTGAGCTCAATTTTTATTATATTTATAAATGCAAGCTCCAAAGACAAAATTGAAAAAACTTGTAAAACTACAGTTTCTGACCATATATACTCCATATAAATATAATTTGAATTAGTTTAGTTTAATCTTACTTGAATCAATTCGAAAAAGTAGTTCATAACACTTTTTACTAACCTTTCTTTTTAAATTGTTTGTCTCATTGCAGGTAAAACTTCGATCCCATTCGCTTCACCCAACTCAAGTGAGTTTTAGCAAGAATGTAAGAAAATAACAAATACATTTTAATGCAATCCCGAATTGTAATATAACGTAGATTTGTGTAATTAAATGAATGTGCATTTGGCACCCTCCCGCGTCAATTTGAGCCCCGCTCGGAAAATGGAAAAACTTCAATGGCTTGAGATAGCATAACTTGCAGGCCGCTTGGCGTTGCCAACGCACTTGCGAGCGAATAAAAACCACCCCACAAAAAATAAAAGGGAAAAAGTAACACGCACACACACGGGAAAACTTACCCCGTGGACGGGGTTGTTTTTCCGTTTTGCGCCATGCGCTTGTGAAAATGAAAATGAAAATCTACCCGAGCTGTGCGTCGGTCTGCGATTACGTTGTTTTAATGCCATTTTTAGTTTTTCATCCATATGGCCGTGCGTGCCGTGCCAGACTGGCTGGCCAGCTGGAACGGCGTTTCAGCTTATCGGCCAGGCCGGGCGACTGGTCAAGCCGGGCCGGGCCGGGCCAGGCCAGGCCAGGGTTGCCATCAGCTTCTTCTTGGCTGCTGCGGCCTGACTCGCTTGTTGCGTTGGTTATGGTACAGTGCAGATTCCTCGTTACGGACTAATCGCGGCCCGCGCGCACACACACACGGCAAAGACTACTCCCGTGGGCATACATCTAAATCTGTGTATCTGTATCTAATGTGGGGACAACTCGGTGGCCATGGCCATCGAGCATATTGTATCTACAAGTAGTCGCTGCCAAAAACCGATAGCCAAATTGCAGTTGAAATGTTTTTATCGATTTAACAGCTGCGTTTCGCATAGGCGGGGGTTACGTTTGGGCTTTGATTGGGTTGGGCTTGATTTTGCTGAACTGGGTGAATGGATGTTTGGAGTCTGTTGATTGCCACGTCAAGACGAAATAGCCAAGCTTAACTGGCTAAAGAAGTAAAGCAGGCTATCAAATTTGGATATTTATTATGGAATAAATACAGATATAAGTTTTACCAAAATAGTTTGAGATCCTATAGTCTCTGCATTTAGACAGAATCAAAAATTTTTTCTTTGAACTGCTCGCAGCACTAAACTTTTTGATTTTGTAGTATTAAAAACAAATCAAAACTAAATTTCAAAGCTCTAGCTTTTGAGATCAACGGGATGTTCTTTATATAAAAGCTCTATCCAAGTCCGAAGCTGATAAAATTTAGGAACTACATTTATTTTGGAAATGTTTTCTGGTAATTATATAAGCTGAGCTTTAAAGTTATTAGTTATTGGTATTGTAAATTTCAAAGCTCTAAATTTTCTAGACATTCTAGACTTCAAAAGGAATGTGCATTTTATAAAACATTTCCACTTATTTATTGTTAAATTCTAAAAGAAAATTCACTAATTTTTCCCACATTGCTGCAACATTTTCCGTTATCCGCATTTAATTTAATTAAATTAATTAGCGAGTGCATTTGGGGTAAATATTTTTTGCATTTGGGTTTTAGTTCTCGGCCATTTGTAATAATTAAACTAAATGGCCAGCTGACTAGGGCACTGGCTAACAAGGGAGAGGTCGGGGGAAGAGGGGGTACTGAAATTTTTTTAATTAGCGTCAACGCCAATGCCAACCGTTGCCAGCCGTCGCCTGTGGCAGCAGCGTCGGCGTCGGCGTTGGCGTCGACGTCGGCGTCGACGTCGGCGTCGACGTCGGCGTCGTTTGTGCGCTGCGGTGTTGCAGCACGTGCACTAAAGCTGAAGCCGAAGGCGTGGTCAGAGGAAGCGGCGCCAGGCCCAAACCCAAGCCGAAACCGAGGTCGAGACTGAGGCTGAGGCTGAGCCGCAGGCCTGTTGGTTAAATCCCCAATGGGATCTCCACGTTTCGGTGTCGGTTTCTGTTTCGGTTTCGGCTTCAGTTGCTGTTTTGTGGCTCTGTGAATTAACCGCGCGCAGCAACAGCGAAAACTACTTTGGCAAGGTGTCAGCTGCGCATTAGGCACACCACCCGCCCACCCTCCACCCCCTCAACAACGTCCCCGGCGACCTACCTATTCCCCGGATCCCGACAAGGCCTGCTAATGGGCGTGTTTGTGCCACAGGGCGGTGACGCTGGCAGCTCGTCATGTTGCCAACTAATTTCATGAAAGTTGACATAGAAGCACATGTGAAATCAGGCAGACGGGGGCGTTGCGGAGGGGTGTCGGTGTAGGGTGTAGGGTAGAGGGTGGCGCGGAGTGAGGCAGCTCCACAACAATGCCCAATGGAATTGTTTCATTTGTTGTTGCTTTGTTGCTTGTGCTGTTTTGTGTGGCGTTGACTAAATTAACATTGACGTGTGCGTTGTTGTTGTTGTTGTTGTTGCCACATGTGGCATTTGGAACGGCTCGTTGCTACGTTTCTGCGTTTTTATGTTGTTGGTAAACCAAATGAAATATTCACACATTTTCCATTTTATATTTTGACTTGTAGTTGTCGCTCCATGTTATGTGCCCCTGCCCAGCCACCCCCCCCGGCTATCCACTGTTTGGCTTCCTGCCGTGCTGAAGTTTTACGGCCGAATATGAATTTAACATTTTATGTGTGCTTTTTGCGGGCACCATATAATTATCATATCATAGAGCAGAGGGCATGGGTTACACAGAGCACAGTCTCGGGAGTGCAATGAGCGCGTCCTTTAAAAGGGATTTGGGGCCCAGGCTCTTCTGGCACATTAGCATAGATAGGAGCTTGTAGCCCTGTAGACGGGATACTCGGGTTCTTTCCGCTGACTTAATGGCAATTAAATGAAACTTGAAAACTATTTCGCTTCAAATAAAGTTTGATTAGACTTAAATACTCTTTGCAAGTTTGTTTAAGCATTTACAGAAAACTTGTTTTATTCTTACTTCCTTAGGATGAAACTGTTTTTGTTTTGTATTGTTCCTGCAAATGCAAATAAATCAGTTAAACTTTACAATATCAAAATATGATTCGGGCTTGCAAAATGTGTCATAAAATCAATTTAACGTCTCAAGTTAATCAACAACTTGACCGCCAGATTGTTGTTGGTACACTTCCATTGTGTCGCCCTCCTCCATTTCTAGGGAGGTGGGCGTGTCAGTCACATTCATCGGCTGTCCATCGAAACGAAATCGCGCCACCTGCATGGAGAGGCCTGCGCGGTTAAAAAAGGCTTTCTTTAGTTTACTTGATCTTGAATTGCACGACCGCTTCGTCCTGGCACAGGACCTTCAAGCTAATGTGCCCGCTTTCAGACTTTCTTCCCTCCGACATTTTCAAGTATTATATCGAGTCCGATTATGTATTTGTAGCATATATGTTATTCAGGAATGAGGCAGCTTGTGAAGTGACAATATTATTGAAAATGAAACTTGAATATATTTATAGTTAAATAGCCAAAAATGAGAAATAGTTGGTTTAAAAAGTGAAAAAAGTATAAAGTTAAGCTAATCCGAACAGACATAATCCCATTTATAAAATGACACGAGAATAGATTTATAGACGAAATTATGGTTTGTGCTGTACATCAAATATTAATATATGTTTTTGCATTTGATTATAAATATAAATAATATAAATACAAATAATAAAATACGCAAATTTATAGAACTCTATTTGATGTGAAGAGCGCATTTCAATTTCCTGCTGGAAGATTTCTCCAAAATATCTGGCATAATTAAATCTATAATTAAATGATATAACTAGAAGTTAGCTTCTCATTGATTATATAAGTATTATTCTTCCATTTATATATTTATTTCGTATACTGATTATATATAATTTCCATATCTATATTTCTATATCTGTCAGCATTTAGCTAGTTCGAATGAAGATTTTCTTTGACCTAAACCAGTTTAGAGTTCTTCCTTTTTTTTGGTGAGTGCAAATGCTATCAATTAAAATCTTATTTGCCGCAGTGCCAGCTAAAAGATACAAAGATACTTTTATGAAATGCTCAGCTCAATTCTGAACTAGGCTACGCATTAGCGCTCGTTTAGTTGCAATTTTTACACACAATTCACTTAAGCGAACACTTCAAGATGCTAAAGACACAGATACAGATGCAGTTGCACTTGCAGATACAGAGACAGACGCAGATACTTTTCGCACCGAGCGGCATTTGTGTGAATTTTTCTTTGCTGCAGCTGATTTCTCAGTCAAGTTCAGTTTGCAATTTGTTTTTGGCGCGCATTTGATTTGCATTGTTGTTGCTGTTGTTGTTGCTGCTGTTGTTGCTGGTGTTGCTGGTGTTGCTCCCGAGGCATTTCACGCTGCGCTGCATTTTCTTTTTGTCGTTGCCAGGCGGCGGCGCCGACGCGGGCGCGCCCGAGACGGAGCCAACGAGCCATTGCCAGACGGAAAGACGAGCTGACAGGCGGAAAGACGAACGTTTCAGGAGCGGGGCGGAATAGGAGGACGAGGGACAGACAAAAGCCAAGTCAACTCAAGTCGTGTCACGGCAGCAGCAGCAGTCGGTGGAGAGAGGAGGAGGTGAAGGGGGGGTCTGCAGCAGGGGCGGTCGCGTTTTCCATTTCGTTGAAGTGGAAAATATTTTGTAAATATTTTTGTGTGTTTTTCTTTCGCTTTTCCTCGCTTATTTTCTTTGACTTTCGTTTTGCTGCTGCTGCCTCCGCAGTTGTTATTTTTGTAAAGCTGTGAGTTTATTTTTTTGTTTTGTGCCCCCCCCCCCCCTTCCGCCACCAGCCCGCACCAGCACCCCCTCGGCAACCGCTTGTTGTGTTTTGTATTTTTACAAATATTTTGTGTAATCTTTAAAGCAGACAATGATGACAGCGACGACGATGGCGGCATTTTGTGTCACATCCTGAAAAGTATTCTCCCATTTTGCTCAGATGTTGTTGTTGTTGCTGTTGTTGCTGCTGGCAAAGTATTTAAGCACGTGCGCACAGTGGAGCCAAAGCTAAGAGCATTTATATGGCCCCGGGGCGGCACGGCCGCCGGCCACATCCCTTTCTCCGAGTGTAGCTAAGTATCTGAGTGTATTGTGTATCTGTAGCTGCTGTGTATCTGTATCTTACACTGAAATGGACTCATATTTCGCGACAGGGCTGTTAGTCAGCAATTCTGTTTGGCCGGGTCCCGAAGTCACTGAGCCTGTCATGACATTCACTGGCTCTGGGCGACTCTTTTGCGTTTTGTTTTAGCATTTCTGCCAGTTGGCTTTGCTTGCCGGGGTTTGCTCATATTCTCTGAATAATGCGACACAGAAACGGAGAACAGAAAAAGAAAAAAAAAAACAATATATAGAACAAAAGTTTTGCTCATGGCCTGTCGCTGTCAGAGAAGTGTCAGGCGGCAAGTTGAATAGGACAGGGATAGAGACAGGGCGACAGCGACAGGGCGGCAGTCGACATGCGATGGGAAATGGAAATGAAATGGTTGTGGGTGGGCGGAGGGAGGGGGAGTGGAAATCTCAACGATTTGAATAAGTAAATAAGCATCTATATGGATCGGGGAGTGGAGCACATGGCTGCAGATGACGGTGACATTGTTAATAGGGCTAAAGATGAGCGAAAATATAACTGAATAATCAAATACCCTGCAATCGGTGAGCTACCCTAGCCTATTGTTACACGAAATAAGTTTAACCTGGTGCCTTAATATGAACAATGCCCTGTAATCGGTAAAAGAGTATTTAATTATCTACTGGCATTATTTTCAGCTGCTCCGTTATTATAAACAATAATATACCCTATCATGGGCAAAGGTCTAGTTGTCTACCAACCAAAGTTATAACTGCTGCCTAATAACAAATCAAAATAAATTAGCCTGTAATCGGTGAAAGACTTATTTAATTGCTTACTGGCATTAGTTACAACGGCGGCTTAAATATCATCATTAAAATACCCTTTAATCAGCTATAAGACTTGTTTATTTTCCACTGGCAAATATTTAAATTCCTACATTAATATGAACTACAAAATACCCTGAAATAATTTTCAACTGTTAAACATGAATCGGGCTTGTTTAATTATCACTGACATTAGTTTCAATAGTTGCTTAATTATGAACAATAAAATACCCTGTAATCGGTAAAAGGCTAGTTTTATTATCTAATAAATATGTGCTTTCCATTTCCTCTTCTCTGTGATTCGCCCACACACATTTTCCAATTAACTAATAAGATGTTATTGCTGCAATGACATACAGATCGTTCGATAGTTAGTTAATTGCGTGTGGATTCTATGACAGCTCCTGGCGGAGTCTTACGCTTTGCTCCGATAATCGCAGGCACTTACTGACAATTAGGCAAACATTCGTTTATAAACAGGCCGAAATGAAACTGAATGACCTAACGTGGCTGCTTGGTGAGGCCCTAAAGACGCTCGGCGTCACGTAGGCAAGGTTAATTGCTCTATTTTGGGTTAGCGTTCGTCCATTTTTACGGCCTGTACGCCTTAGGTATTCTATTCGCACCTGTGGGCCACAGAGTTTGAGGCCTTGATTGTGTCTTACGCAATTTTATCTGCTGTTTTTCGGGAAAACTATATACAATTGCATATTTCGGCTTTGGTTCTTATGCAATCCCAACTTTCACCTCGTATCCCGCTGATTTGGTGCGCTCCGTGGGAGTCCAAACGTTGTCCAAGGCAGGTTTCTAACTGTTCAACCTTTTTCTCATCTGGCAATTTTTTCAAGAAAATCATCGTTGAAATTAAACAAGATTTTGTTCTATCAATAGTTTTGGTTATATTCACGAAAGCGTAACAATTTTTAGTTAAGAAAAATATATTGATTATATCTTTCACTCTATCTTAGTCATGAGCATCTAGGACACGGCGAATGAATATATGATATAAGATATTATCTATTTGTTGTGCTCCAAATGTTTTTATTATTTTGAACCGAATTCTGTTTCAAATGTTTTTACTATTTGAATAGAATTCTGTTTGCAAATAATAAAAACATTTGAAGCACAACAAATAGATAATATCAAGAATTTTGTTTTATAATAAGCTTTAGGTAGAGATCTTCTGCAGAGATAGAAGGTAGAATTTAATATGTCAGCAGCTTTTCTACCGCGTTTCTTTTATATAGACTAAGCAACATTTTTTTAGTATTCTTCAAGTTTTTCGTTATTAAAAATATAATTTTCGTCTGAAAAAGTGAAAATTAATAATGTCTTCCCCACGAGCTGTATTTAATTTCAAATATTTTGCAAATAATCACCTTTTGACCTTTTGCATAACTCGAATTTCTAACGGCAAATTAGTTGACTGGTTCGCTCGGTAATTCCAGCACAATTTCCGAGCTGCTCATTAATTTGTTTCGTCTGCCATAAAATGGGTTATTTATGGTCCGAGCCTTCAATTTAATGTTCAACATTAGCTATAAGGCAGGCGAAATAAAGCAAAACCAACAGCAACAACAACAAACTAACGAAATAATAAAAAATTATGTTCACTTTCGTTTGGGCAATAAAATGAAATTTAATTAACACTTAAAAGTTGAACAAGCGAAACCGAAAACCCAAGCGAAAAACTCGCTTGCAAATTGTTGACAACATTTGAAGTAAAGTCGCTTTGTCGTTGGTCAATGGTCAAGCGGTGTTTCGGTGGTTCAGTGGTTCGCTGGTTCAGTGGTGCGCACTTGAAAACTGCACACGAAATTATAATTTTCACACGCAATCGCAACTGGGAACTGGCTAAATGGACAGCTGGACAACTGGACAACTGGAGTTGGGGCTGCTTGGAATGGTGTTTCTTGTAGCGACTGCTGTTGTTTCTGTTTCTTTTTATTTTTCTTTATTTTTTGTTGGGCCCGCACTTAACAATTCAATTGTGGAACAATGTTACGAGTGAGGCAAGTTGGGGAGACACTTAAGCTTGCTCTCTCATTAAAAGACAACAAAAACTAAACAGACGACAAGCGTTCGCATTTGCACTTAACAAGAGCAGCAACAGCAACAATACGGCCAGTGACAAAACTCGATAAAGCTGCAACAGATCTTTGCTTATATAGTATAGTACCAGCTACCAGCTGCCCCTTCCCTTGCCCATCCGCCCGCTACCAGTCGCCATTGCGTGCGTGAGCAGGCTGGTGCGTGCGTGCGTGAGTGCGTGAGTGCGTGTTGTGTCTGGCCCTGGCTCCAACTGTGGCACCGTCTCTGGTTTTGGCCATGCGCATGCGTGCGTTGCGTTTACGCATTGCTTGGCTTGTAATGAAGGCATTCCTCATTACAACACTGATGGAGGACAACAACACAGCGCTGGCCATGTTGTTGCCAATCAATTTCCAATAGGCAACGGCGCAGCATTTTTCCTCCTCCTGCCAATCAACGGCAACAGATGAAGTCCAGTGTGGACAGTACAGACAGCGCACAGTCACCAACGGATCACATGGAGCCCAGCCAGCCAGCCAGCCATCCACTTGACTTGTTCGTCGTATTGGCAAGCTACCTGGTGCCCTGGCGCGTTATCACAACGGGGGCAGCAGGGCCAGCGAAAGATTGATCGATCGCTCGATCGACGGGCCGTGCCATGTTGCGATGGATGATTCGATATGATCGCAAATTTATGTATTGTGTACATTGTCAACATTTTAGGCATAATTACGAGCAATGGCAACAATCGTTGTCTGACTGATCGATGGCCTGCCCCCCGAAGGTCCCGCCAACTGCCACCCGACAGTCCCCCCCTCCGACTACTATTAGTAATGCAGCTCACTTTTAATTGCACGCACTCACATATTATTGGCCGGCTTGGATGGGCTTTGGAGTCATGTCAATTGTCCTGGGACTGCAGTAGCCAACCGGCGCAAATGTGTCAATTAGATTTATTATCAGTTCTTGTTCTTCAAGTTTCTGCCACATCGTCTACATGCTCATATTCCCAACTGGGCTGCAACGGTTGGACTCTGCGCAGGTGCTGCACACTGGGCTCATGTCCATTAGTGAATGCTAAATAGCGCCAATTAAATGTAAGAAATGCGTCTCCTGCCCGCTTAATTTAGCCAAGTGCACAGCCACATACCCTTTGCCTCTTCTGCCTTGACTTAACGTCTGAACCAGCGTCGCCCGCGCCCTCTTCTCCTTCCTACGCTTCCTCTGCTTCCGCTGCTTCGCCCTTTTCCAATTCCCAATTTCCAATTCAAATGCAAAACTTTATTTATGAACCGGCAATCGTCAAGCGGCTGACATTTTTATTATCAGCGGGCAGAGCGCGCGCGCCCAAAACCCGAGCCAGCTGTTGGCCACTTTAGCCCTTGTTGGCCAACACAGCAGACGTTCCCCTAGCCTCGCCTCCATCGATAGCCGGACTAGCCAAGCGTCGCGGACGGCCGCGTTGACAAGCTCAATTTCCAATCGCAATAAAACGCAGCACTCGAAAAAAGATAAATGTGAGAAAAATGCAGAGGCCTCGCTGCGTCCAGTTCTCAACTCCCCCTTGCCCCTGCCCAGCTTGAGCCCTGCCACTTCCGTCTTGATCGCCGTTTGCCTCTTACGTTCGTTCGTCTTTATGCAACACCGTCGCTAAATCGCGTGGGCTTATCCTCAGCACCAGACGAAACCAGACCAGACCAGGCCAGGAGAGGAACCTGCCGACGCGTCTGCTGCGTCTGCGTTTGGTCCGCTTCAAGTGCTGAAATTTATAGTGGTAATAAAATTTTATTTGCTCCTTTAGCTGATGGCACAATAAACTCTTCTGGCATTCGGCCTGAGCACGTGCTTCAAATTGCCAGTTTCTGTTTTTTATGTCCTCTTATTTAACTACTTACAAGTTGTTTGTCTCTGCTAACATTTGGGCAATATTTCAAGGACATTTGCTTAGCGTTTATTGATAGTTAAGATAAATGTTGGGTCAACCCTAAAGATGTGTTAATTTTAAAGGAAATCAGCACTGAAATGTATTGTGAATATTTTTTAAAGCGAAAAATATGTTTATTATGATTGTAACATTTTTTACGTGTAAATAGAAAGAAGGATGGCAAATAAATTGTTTGTACATCTGACTTTGAAACTATTTTTTCTGCTTGTGAGCAGAGCGCCTTCTTTGCGATTTTCATATATGTTTTTGAAGCACATGTATGTATATTTATCTTTAAAATGTAGTTCTGTTGTTTTGTAATAACTGATATACCGGTAACACAATAGTTCGCACTATTTGTCGCTTCTACTCATTTTTCATGATTTTACCTGCCTGTTCTACCTATGTCTTAATTTATGTCACAGTTTGGACTTGTCTGTTTCTTCTTCATTCTCAAGAAATTTGCCCTGGCTATTTTGTGAATATCTTACATCCCTTTATTAATAACAAATAAATGTAATTATTTCATAATAAAACATTGAAAGATTTTAGTAAATATATATATGCATTAATTCACATTAATATTATTATTATATTATTATGTTATTATTTTAAAAAAACCCTTTCCATTCAGATTCGAGATACCCCTGCCTATCTGCCCATACATCTGCTCAACAGA
The DNA here is from genome assembly GCF_003285875.2 of Drosophila novamexicana. Classification (NCBI taxonomy): domain Eukaryota; kingdom Metazoa; phylum Arthropoda; class Insecta; order Diptera; family Drosophilidae; genus Drosophila; species Drosophila novamexicana. The sequence continues at coordinate 1,004,694 of NW_020824835.1, forward strand.
GAGTTAACGTTCTAATCCGTAATCGTGGAGGATCTTTTCCAAAGCTCTGCATTAGTTAGTCAAGCCAATTAGTTATTATTTAAATAAAATGCTAAATAGTTACTTAAGCAACTAGCGCAGCCGAGCAGAACGCATTCAGTTTGGCTTAATTGAGAGACCTCCGGGTACGTCTCATCTCCCCTTTCTCCTATACTCGTTGCTGGCTTCATTTTCCTTGGGTAACTCTCACTAACTACCTTTTGTGAGTTAACCGTTACCTTGAATCATGGCAGCCCTCTCTCTCTGTCTCTCTCTATCTCTCTGAAGATGCCGACAACAACAACAACAACAACAACAACAGCAGCGAATAACAAAGGCTAACGTTGACGGGCGACGCCTTCGCATGGCCGCTATGCAAAACTATGAAGAAGAGGCAGCGACGGCGACGCCGACGGCGACACCGACGGCGACGGCGACACCGACACCGACGCAATCGTAAATCAAAATGGCTGCAGCTGATGGCTGAAGAATGAAATCATTCATTTTCATTCCATTCCATCATGCGAAAGCGCATGCGTGTGAGTGAATCGGTTTCGGCATCGTGTTGATGCCTGTGTCTGCACGTGCTTACATGCGTGTGTGTGTGTGCTGATTAACTGCATTGCTGAGCTCTTGTTATTGTTGTTGTTTGTCGCCTTTGATGGATTGGTCGCCATATGTGTGCTGCGTTACGCTGCTGCTGTTCTTGTTGTTGCCGTTGTTGTTCGTTTGTTCAGGTCTCAAATCAGCTGTAGGGGGGCTACCGTTGTCGTTGACAACTTAAACAGGTAACGGGACTGCCCATATGTCATGCGCAATCACGTTTACTTGTGTGAGTGGGTTTATGTGTGCGAAAGTGGGCTGGGCTTGAAACTATGGTTGCTGTCTTGGCTAATTGCATGAGCGATTGCACAGTGGTTAGCAGCTTGTAAAAACTGCTGATAACTTTTGAACGGATTAGTAAGATATTATGAAATACAAATAAACCAAGCAAAAAGCCAGACATATTGGTCCACGCTGTGTGTATTTAACATAGGTTCATTTCATTTGCTCTTCGCACTTTGGAAAAGTATCTCATAAATAACTTCTGTATAAAGTCTACTATACATTTGTATATGCTTTATTGAATTTCTTAATGTAACGTTTTGGCGATCGCGAAGTAAACAGTAAAAGTTCCTTTTCATCTAATTTTTGTGTTAATATTGCAAGGCTTATATAGTATTCTTCTTGAATATGCAATGAAATTTCTCACTCAGATTGCAGTGAAAAAAAACGTTGTCACTATTTGAAATAATGGACTGACAATATTAATTCTTAAATTAATTTAATTAAACAAACATGTGTTGGCATCCTCTTCTTTCGCTCCATTAACATCGCACTCAGCTGACTGTCACCCGCCACATTTCATTCATTATATGAAAGAGGGCGCCACATGTCAGTCAACTAAAAGCGACATCTGTCAATGTTGGCCTAAGCAGCTACAACGTTCGACCGCTAGAGGGCAGAAAAGAACATGCCCAAGAGTATGCAATAAAAAATGCACACACGAACCGCATTTGTGTTGCCTATGCAAAAGGCTCAATATGTAATAAAGAATTTATTTTTATATGAAATAAATTGGAAAATGAGTTCAATTGAATTTTAATACAATAATTTATTTCAATCCAAATTCAAAATCAAGAAACAATTACAGTATTCCTGGGTATTTTTATTCTCTGTTGCAAATCTTTTATTGCAAATCAAATTTTAACATTTGTTTGCTTGAATAAATTACATCAGACAAACATAAATCATAAAGTAAACACACACACACAGACACACACACTCACTCCCACTTGCGGAATAACAATAAGTGGCATAGTACAACAACAACAACAACAATCTCCACACAAAACACACATCAGACATTATTATCATCTCGCTTGTGCTTGACTGAGTTTCTTCGCCCCAAGCCCCAGGCCCTCGCGTCCATCGCGTCCAACCGTCACGGCCAAGGCTGCCGTCTCCCTCCTCCTGCTCCCCATCCTCCCGAATCACATGTCTGATAACCACCTACATATCGTATACTCGCTTATGGGCAGCTCTATAGGCAGAGCGAGCCACCGATTTGGCCGTATCCGTTCGTAGTTGGGTGGCTGTTTGCCCTTTGCGCCCTGCGCAGCTTCCTTCCGCCTGGCATTGTCCTCGCGCGCCGAGCGCGTCCTCCTCGGCCACCGTCAGCGGGAAATGTGTAATTGAAAGGGAAGCTTTGGCTTTGGCGGCTGCGGCGCAAGAAATTATTTCGTTAACAAAAGCGAAACAGCGGAGAATGGGCGAATGGCAGAATGAAAGGGAAGCAGAAGGAGCAACAGAAGCAGACAATACAAATACATTCGCCGGGGAATGCCGTTACACAAGCGAGGGGGGAAGGGAGGCAGAAATATGCAAGCATCGCTTGTCGCTGAAATATTTTAAAGTTTTACCGTTTTCTCTCCCGTTTTGCGTTTCGGCCATTTCGCAAAGTTGCAAAAGTTTCATTTCCGACAACAAGTTACCGTTAGTTAGTTTTTCGGCAGGGCTGTCACCACCATCAGCATAAGAGGGAGAGCGAGTGGGAAAGAGAGTGAGAGAGAGACAGAGAGAGAGCTAGCTGCATGCATATATGCATGGCATGTAACGTGTGTCTCTATCTATCTGTCTGCCTGCCTGTGTATATGTGTGCGTGTGTGTGTGTGTGTGTGTGTGTCTGTCTCTGTCTGTCTGCATTGTTCGAGTTTTGATTTATGAGGTCAGAGACTCGTGATAATGAGCCAGGAAATTAAATCACTTTGACCGGAAGGATGTCAGGTCAAAGGGGGGATAACACAATTGATTTCATATTCATAAATTCAACGAATGTTGCCAGCTTGTCAGCCAGCCAATGAATGACATTACAGTTAGACTGCCGAAAGAATCTCAATAGCTCTAAAAAACTTATTAGCACGAATACCAAAAACTAGTAACTGTTTTTTTTTTACTCTTTTTCCTTTGCCTTAAATTAAAGTTCTTTTAAGTGATCAATTTTTTTTTTTAAAAACCTTTTTAATTTATAATCAACACTGATATGAAAGCGCTTCCCAACACTCAGTAAGATTGTTGACTGTCACAACTTTTTTTTTAATTTAACAGTTTTCAGTCAGAAAAAATAAGTTGGTTTTAGGATCTAAACTCAACTGTATTTTTGATTTATGTTTAGAATAAATTATATATATATATGTATATTTATAGGTATAAACTACATAAAAGTTGTTTAATAATAAAATGTCGTAATAATACCGATATTCAAATAACGTTAATGTGCGCATTGAATTTTGTCTCGACCATCTCTCACTTTCAGTCTCTTTACCTCCTTACTCTCTTGCTTTGTCTCGCCCTGGACCAGCTTTCGCTCCAACTCTATTTATCTCTTTTGATGTCCCGCTCTTACTCAATTCTGATAACTCCGATCTTTTTCAAGAGCTCGCCAAAGCGTGGCATAAACAATTTATCAGAGGGCAGAGCCCAATGAGCGCATAGCACATGTTGTTCCAAGCTCAAAGCACATGTTTCTGACAAATTTCGAGCGGCACTTTGAATAGAAACTTTGTGCGAAGAACAACGAGTAAATCGAACACTAAAACAACAATTCTTTCATTTGTTTATTTGCAGAGTTTCAAAATCAAAATTGAAAATACCAACTAGAGGTTAAGGCTACTTAAGGATTTAGGCAACAGCAACTACAACACCAACGGATTTTCTACCAAATTAAGAGGAGGCAAGAGGAGCCTGCACAGCAAACAGAGGAACAGCAGAACGCAAATCAAGTTATACCTCACACAAAAAGCGCACCCCTTACACACACACACACCCATACACAACTAGACAACTAAGTTTAAGGCGCAACTGTACATTGTACTTAAGTGTTCAAAGGATATTTAGGTGAGTCCTTGGCATAGCTCTGGTTAAAATATTCGACTTATGAATGCCCTTGCAGTTTACTTTGTATATAGGAAAGTAGCTAAAAGCACACGGAGTCGAGTCACAGTCACTAGCAACTAAGTAACCAGGCGCTATCCACAGTAAAATTAACAGTAACGGAAACGGAAACGGAAACGGAAACAGTAGGAGTAACTGCTTAAGTAACAGTTAAAGGAACGGTAACAGTCAGGAGACAAGGAGAAGAACAAAAATGACGATGAGTACAAATAACTGCGAAAGCATGACGTCATATTTCACAAACTCGTATATGGGAGCGGACATGCACCATGGCCACTATCCGGGCAACGGCGTCACCGATCTCGATGCGCAGCAGATGCATCACTATAGCCAGAATCCAAATCAGCAGGGCAACATGCCCTACCCGCGCTTCCCGCCCTATGACCGTATGCCCTACTACAATGGCCAGGGCATGGAACAGCAGCAGCAGCAGCACCAGGGCTACTCGCGCCCCGACAGCCCCTCCAGCCAGGTGGGTGGCGTGATGCCGCAGGCGCAAACAAATGGCCAGCTGGTGTCCGTTGCTCAACAACAGCAGCAGTCACAGCAACAGCAACAGGCGCAAACACAGCAACAGCAGGCGCAGCAGGCGCCGCTACAGCAGCAGCAGCATCCTCAGGTGACGCAACAGGTGACACATCCGCAGCAGCAACAGCCCGTGGTCTATGCCAGCTGCAAGCTGCAGGCGGCCGTTGGCGGCCTGGGCATGGTGCAAGAGGGAGGCTCCCCGCCGCTGGTCGACCAAATGGGCGGGCATCACATGAATGCACAGATGACACTGCCCCATCACATGGGTCATCCGCAGGCACAGGTAAGCTAATGGGCTCCATAGGTATAGAGGGTAATTCGTTCTCACCCCCAAAACATATAACTTCCTAATCTTGGCTCCCGCTTATAACATACTAAACGCTTCTTCTATCTTTCCTGCCTCCGCTCTCCAGCTGGGCTACACTGACGTTGGCGTTCCCGATGTGACAGAGGTAAGAACCGGATGCGGTGTAGTTCTTTATGCTTTTGCTTAGTTATTTCTAATTTTTGGTGCTGACTTCCACTCTTAAGCCAAGCGATACTTATACAGTTTTTGGGCTTATCCATTCGCAGGTGCATCAGAACCATCACAACATGGGCATGTACGGGCAACAGCAGACGGGTGTGCCGCCCGTGGTTGCACCACCGCAAGCGATGATGCATCCGGGTGCTGGACAGGGACCCCCACAGATGCATCAAGGACATCCCGGACAACATACACCGCCATCCCAAAATCCGAGTTCGCAATCCTCAGGGATGCCGTCTCCACTGTATCCCTGGATGCGAAGTCAGTTTGGTAAGTGTCAAGGAAAGTGATCGACAATTCCACGAAACGTATTAAGTGGAATTTTTCTTCTTCTTATAGTAGTGGGTTGCTGTAGTTAGTCATTGAATGTAGTTTAACTAGTCGTAGTAGTTGCATACAACAAAAACAACAACATTTTAAACTATTTTTGATAATTAACAACAAACAATTGAATATATTTCACACTTTACTTAAATGATAAGATTTTAGGAATTTATTTTTCCCCTACCAAAGGCTCTATCATTTGATACACACCAATGACACTGGTCGAAACTGGCGTGCAACATTAAATGACAGTTGCTGTGGCGATCTTTTCGTTAACTCTGACTGTGCGCACTGCTTGCTGAAGAGGTTGTGACTGCTTCAACAAGCAGTGAACAGTGTTTGACATTTCGTTAAACTGCACTGCTTTAACGTTAAATTCAAATGAAAATATCGATAGAAAGTGAGATAAAAATATTCTAAAAAACAGTTAATATGCCTAGGAAATGGCTTAAAACTGTCAGAATATTATTACAAGCATTAATTAAAATTAAAATAGACTTTATCTTAACAAAAGGCAAATTAAATTAAATGCTTGTCTAATTAAATATCGTTGCAGTGTCTGTTTTAACATAGATATATAATTAATTAAATAAAAAAGAAAAAGTAGCCAGAAATTAAAGTAATGATAGCCTACAATATTTAATTTTAAATATATAAAATATTTAAAAATTCAATTTAACGTCCGTTTGCCATCAAATATTTCCATTTGCCTGCAACATTTGCAGGCGAAATCCAAATACCCAAGCATTTGCTGACCTTGACACGTCCGAGTAATTTCACTTTATTGCCTTGGCCAATCGGTCGCATTAGGCGTAATCCATCTGCAATGAGCACAAATACACCGCACCGATACCTGACATTTTGCCAAATTTTGCAAATTTCCGAAAACGAAATCGATGAATGCACTGGCAAAAACGCCAGGATATCGCAAAGGGCTGCTGACAAATGTCACGCAGTGTGAAAGAGGTCGAAAGAGGTACAAACGTGGGTCAGAGTCCGACTTCGACTCATCACAGAAGGCGGTCTGTTAAATAATGCAAATTGACAATAGTTTTGAAAACGAAAGCGAAATGTTGCAAAATCGGAGCGTAACTAATCCACAGACAATTTCCGTAAAAGGCTCATCCCATGTGAGTCCGGGACAGAATTGAAAACAGAAATAGGGATCGGCCCGGGCTGGATAGCAGTTGCCCGCGTTGCATAAGTGGGCGAGGTACATTTATAGCCAGCTGGACCTGCCAAGAAGTTTCATTTCATTTTCAAGCGGGTGAAAGTGAAGAGAGAGCTCAAGTGCTGCTCGGCTCCAAGCACTTCCCTTTATCCTGGCCTCGTCGTTGGTCATTACTAAATCGCCGCCGAGTTGTTGTTTGCCCACATCGGGGCTCAGGCTCAGCTTTTTTCTTTCCTGTCGCTTGTGTTCTTTTATTTTTCTGCCTTAGCCAGATTGAGATGTAAAGCAGAATTGATGAGCGCCATTAGTTACACGTTATGTGCAATGGATGCCATCAATTTATTAATCTCCAGAACACGCCGCGGCCGCTGCGCGCCATGCTCCCCCATGAATGGGTCCGACCTGGGTCCGTCGGACGGCATTGGAGCTGGCCAAACACTTCGTCGTCTTAATCCCGCCGCCTGCACCTACACATCCCCCTTGTGGCGGTGTCAGCGTGCAAAAAAATATTTAAAAAAAGACTGCAAAAAAATTGTGCGCCTACAACAAAAAGCAAAGCCAACCAGCCCGCTGCGGTGACAAGAAGTTTTCTTCTTTTTCATCTTCTTAGTTTTTTTTTTATTAAAAAATGAAGGAGCGACACAGAAACAGAGACAAAGCCAACCGCCGAGTCGAAGCTGAGAACCGAGTCTTGGGCGCGCACAAGAAGCCAGAGTCAGAGCTCGAACGGCATCTCCCGCGGAGGGTGCGGCCCGTGGTTAGAGTAAGACTTGGACCTGGGGACTCGGTGTCGGAGTTGGAGTCGGAGTCGGAGCACTCTGGCTGTGGCACAACATGATCTCGAGCTTAAGTTACGATGATTAAATGCATACGAGTTTATTTTTGCTTAGGCTTTGCATTCAGTTTTTCTTTTTGTGCAAGCAATAAAAATAGTCGCCACAGTGGGTTGAAAATTCAAAAAAAAAAGCTTAGCTCGATTTAAACGATTGACAACTTAATCGAAATTCAGCTATATTAGAAGCAATAACAAAAGTTTTCTAATGACCTGTTGAAAATAAACTAAATAAAAGCCGACCAGCTCGAGGTTTATCCTGGTGATACGGACCAACAAAAGCAGGCAGGCTGTCTTTATAGACAACAGCAGACTTTGCTACCGGCTCCAGATTTACAAGCCCTTGTGCCCATTCCTAAGCTTTAACCACTTGCGAATTATAAGCAACGAAAAATGTAATGTAATAAATAAATTATTGGTTCGGTTAGCAAGTGGGATTACTTGCTCTAAGAATAATATCAATATATCGATAGGCAAATATTCCCATATAAACACTTATCAAAATAAGTCCATCAACTTTATATGCTCATCAATTGTATCGTATCTCGTTCCGCCGTGTCTAAGTGATCGACTCGGCTTAAGGTAACTCAAAGATAAAAGATCCGGATTTGGAAAAGTTTTCAACTCTTTATATAATAGTAATAATCTTTCTCGATTCCCACTATTCCCAGTTGTAGCAAAGCCAACTCCACTGTGGCTGCTTTGTAACTACTTAACGCCTCGTCATATTTCACGCGGGCATTAGGCAAATAACTAAAGAGAGCCGATCGTGACTGGCGTCCTAGAAGAGCTCACAATTCAGAGCTGAGAGCTCCGATTCATGGTCGTCCCTCCAGGCGGGGCAGTGCGAGGCATTGTCGCTGCAACAAAGCGCGATTTCAATTAAGTTGTAACTCATGAGCACAAAAAAGGGAAAACAAGCAGGCAGTCGGAAAAGGCACAGTCAGCAACAGTCCATGCCCCAGACCAGAGTCCAAGTTCAAGTCCAAGTGCAGCGCTTCCCAGGCATTGCTTTTGGCTGGGTATCTGGGTAGTTGGGCAGCTCTCGTGCTGGCTGCGTTAATGTTTTTTTGATGCTCCATATTGGAGAGTTGGCAAAGTTTTAAGTTGGTTTTTGATAATTTGCTCATAAGCAGCACTAACTTGCGGCCTGTGCCTGCCACTTGCCACATGCCCAGCCACATCCAGCACATCCCTTATCCGCCGCTGCCTGCTGCTGCCTTTGTCGCTCGCCGTTGGGTCATAAATTTAAGCGACAGTCAACAAATAGTTGCAACAAGTGGCATTTGGCTAGAACCTGAACCAAGCATCCAAACGGCAAAAGCTGCCATCGCATCCTCTGCTCCGACTGTCTGCTTATGTATTTGAGAAACAAAAGAATTTTATATTTGACCTTGTTGCGCCACGTTGCTTATCTAAATGTGTGTAAATATCCACAGACTCGGGCACTTTGGAGTTGTTTTGTTTTTGGTGCTCACAGATTGCACTGCAGCTGGGCAAGTGATTGGCTACAATATTGAGGGAGATGCCTTCATGTAATGAAAGCAAAAGAGTTTTTCAATTTTGGGCTTATGTAAAGACAAGCCAAGCTTAACGAAATCGACAGAGAATAAAACTGAATTCAATATCGGAATATTCATACAGCTTGAATTAATAACAATAAAGTTAATAATATTCTTAAAATATGTTTAACAAAGATTAAAACGAAAATTAATAACGTAAAATAAACTATTAAGCAACTTTTTATTAAGCATTAACTTTTGCAAAATACAAATAATTAAGAAAGGCTTCCTTCGGCACGCAGAAGATTGAATACTATGCTATGCAGATGTTCGAGTAGACTCTTCAAGTTCGTAATTGCTCAATTTTGAAGATCAGAAAGTTTACTTAAACATAAACTCATTTTTTCGCCCGACTCTTCCTAAAGTGGTATATTTGTGCGATATTATTGGGATTTGTTTAATATTTAAGCAGCATAGTTCATGTCGATAGTGAAAACTCTCCAAATGGACACTATGCGGACACCCTCATTGGGTGGACATTTTCTGTCAAGCTAATATAAATCCGGTAAACCCATTTGCCCTCTCAAGTTTATCTGACGGTCGCTGTCCATACGAGAGGGTTTTCACTGTAAATATTTATATACTACATTTAAGCTCTCCATTATACATCATGCATATCAAATTTCACTCTAGAGAAAATCTCCTTGGTCCAATCGCGCATCTATTTATCGTGTATTTATTTAAGAGAACCAATTGGTATACAAAGAATTTCTGTGGCTCATCTGTATGCCAGCTCGTTTGGCTCGTTTGAGGCGTTCGTGTGGCAAACAACTTTTCAATTCTTTCGAGTATGAAAAGTGCACTTCATTGTGCGCATTATGTGCGACAGCTCCCAATCCCCCATTACCAGCCCCGACACCGCGGCCTTGGAGCCCCGTCAGTGTCAGAGGGCGCAGGCACGATGAAAAGAACTTCTCGCCAAAAAGTTGCACATTGGATGTCGACCCCGCCCCGCGCGCATTGTCTGTAGTCTGTTGCAAAAGTTTTTTACGGTTCTCCATGGCTGCTACGTAAAACGTTGATCCCCGGCCATCATCCGCTGGCAGAGAATGGCCCCCAACCCCCTGCACTTGGCGCTGGCTTTGCAAAGTTTTGCCGCGCTGCTTCCCGGCGACTTTGTTGTCTGTTGGCGCTGCACTTAATGTGCCCGGGCCAAGTCGCGTCGAGTCGAGTCCTGGCCGGAGCCGGAGTTTTGCTAAGTTGAGGATTTGCGCGCAAACTACTTTTCGATGGCAGCGCGAGACATTTGAGACAACAACTACTTAGGCAGGCGATTGCCCTGGCTTATGGCGCTGTCCACTGGCTGGGTGGCATGCGGCATGTGGCATTGTGTTGACGCATTTGCTGCCAATCCACGAGTAGCTGCCACCTTCCGGCGCGCAATTGAAGCGTGCGGATCAAAAGATAATTTTCCAAATGCGTGAAGATTTTTTTAAAAATATAAACCGAAACCACAGCCACGGCTGCCCGGCTGTCCCGGCTGCCCAGCTGCCACCACCGGCAGCTGACACGGGCTGTCAAAATGTAAGCGACAACGACAACTGAGCTCCGAGCGAAGCAAAAAAAAAAATGACAGGAACTTTTGGGATTTCCATGTGCTGCAAAAAGTTTAATAAAGCGCAGCGAATGCGAAAAGGAAATTTCGCTTTTATACGCCGCCCACTGCCGCCCCGCCCCTATGTGTTTCTTGGTCAGCATAGAAGAGCAGTCCAAAAATAATGGCTACAGCTCGCCAAAGGTCCTCAGGGTATTGCCCCGAGGCATCCACGACAACAACAACAACAACAAGACTTGCCCCAACTGTGGGTGTTTTTTTGTAGTTGTTGTTGTTGTTTCTGTTCGCATTCATTCATTTCGCTCAATCGCAGCGCAGTTTTTGGATGCCGCTTCACGTCTCTTTTATTTTTTTTATTTTGGGATTTGGCCAACCTTTTTGACAAATTACGAATATTATTCATGCAGCAATGAAGTGAGGTAGCTCGCTCGTGGTCTGTCCAACAACTTGTCCAGAAACAGATCCAGCATCCGAGTCGCAGCTGTATTCGCTATTCCTCAAGCCATAAACTTTTCAAGCCACTCAGAAATGGCAATACCTTTCATAAGAAATACGTATCTTAACTCGAAATAACTTGGGCAACTATATAAATATATCTACACATACTTTTTGCTTATGTGGTCAAGAATTTTCCAGAATCTACAAAAAATTCTATTTGAAGTATACCTTAAAACACATTCTGTTAAATTTTGAAAAAAGTGGGTAATTTGTTATGAACTATTATTTGCTAACAAATTGCCCAATATACATTTCATATTTTGCAATATAGAAAATATGACTAACTTTTCTTAAATACAAGAAAAATATAAAAAAATTATTCAGCAAATTAAAACAGTTATGCCAGAAACTTTTTTTGTTCCTCGAATTCACACATATAATAAATTGAAGAATATCAAATTTGTTAAAAAACAACTCGTTTTTATTAGTTTTTATAATATACGACTCAAATTAATAACTTGTTAGCTAATATACACATTAAACAGTTTTCAAATGTTTAGTTTCTATTTTTTACCACATTATCTAATTACCTGTCTCGAAATTAGAGTAATATTTACATTTTATATAAATAACAGCGCAGACCAGATGCAGTCTCTAAGTACAGCTTTCAGATAGTTTTGCCCATCTTCAGCTGCTAATTCAATCTGAGCTAAAGCTGCGAGTTGTCGGTTGATCCGCGGCGTCGTCGTCGTCGTCGTCAATGTCAGGCCACATGTTTCATGGTTCCATTGGTTTCAATGGCCGCCAGTCGCGCCTGCCATGATGGAACAGGCGCTCAGCTCGCTGCTCACAGCACGCAGCTCGCTTGACCGACAGCCGCAGAGGGTGGCAGAGTAAACGAGAGAGAAAGGCAGAAAAAGAGAGGTCGCTTGTTTGAATTTTTGGCCTGCCTAGGGATATATGATGCGCTCGTCGCTTGCTTGCCTGGCTGCCTGGCTGCCTTGCCGCCCCCGGCTCTCCTGAGCTGGTGTTCGTTCCCGTCTCGCATAGCATGTTTTAGTCAGCTGTCAAATATTTTGACATGGGTAGCCATGGCCAGCCATGCAGCCAGCGAGTGAGTGAATCCGAATTCGAATACATTCAAAATGGGGAACATAGAAAAAGACTGAGAGCCAAACAAGTATGAATAGCTAAAATGAGGCTGGCTCACTTGGAAATACCCTGTAAAGCATCAGCAGCTGAAACTTACCAAATAAATGTATATCAAATTTAAACTTCAGAAAACAACTCTTAAAATCTTTATAAGAAATATATAGAATATGGAAATGGCAACAGGTCAAAGGTCGCAGTTAATCAATATATATCCCCCGTGTGTATAGGGTATCGTCTTAGAGTGAGTTGAGCCGCCTAGTTGACCTGTTTTGCCTTTGTTTAAGCGCTGACTAAAGTCAAAAGCAGCAGGACCCGCCTCCAACCCTCTCCCCTGCTCCTTTGCACATGTGCTAGCTGCTCTAATGAATGCATTCATAAGGCAGACTCCTTACCATATACCAAGGTTTCTTCCTCTTGCTGTCCTTTATGCACCCACTGTGTGTGTGTGTGTGTGTTGTTTTTGTATTTCTGTCAACTTTTGTCGATTTTTTAACCCTCTTAAGTGCTTAACAAGTCCCAAATTAAAAAGTCGCAGCGTCTCCCGAGATTATGGCCAGCGAAAAGGGAAAATGAAATTAAAAATGTTTATAAATGCGGTGCTGGTCAATGGTAATTTTTAATTGTTGACGTTTACCTCTGCCAAAAGCGCTCTGTATCTTTTGCCTCTTCTTCTTATTTTGAGTTTAATTAAAATAAAGAATCTGTAGCGTGGAAATAAATTAAAAACGGAGAAAAAACCTGTCTGTCCAGTCGTCAAATCGCGCATTCGGCAAACCTCGAACTTCCACTCGGATATTGCCAAGGATTTTCCCAGGAGCCAATGGCGAGTGGCCAGTGGCTCGCAGAAAGTTTTCCTGCAGCAGAAGCAGCAGCTGGAAAATGTCAGAAATGCAGAAATGTAATGAAAAAGTTTTCAGCTTGGGCTTCTATGCAGATATCCACGGGGTTCACGGCAAGGTTGCGCTAATTGGCAACTATGTCAGTGACTGTTTCTCCCACCGCCAGGGGGCGCTGTTTATTTAGCACAAGCTCATCGCCTGACTCGGCAACTTTGGGTGTGCTGGTGACATCACAAGCTCCTCCTCGAATGCCACACACGAGCATTCTTGACTCTCCGCAAAAATTTATCAACTCGCGGGCATAAACAATAATAATTTGCCAGCATTTGTTGTAGCGGCTCGCGCGTTTCTCTGTAATTTCCGCAATTAAAAAAACATTTACTCGCATTTGATGTGTGCTTTTTAGTTTTTTTTTGTAAACCTCGGTGTTTGTTTTTTTTCGGACTTGCTTTTTACTTTTTGCCAAGTGCATTCGCATTTTTTATCAACTACCGCCGCATGACATGCAAGTTTGTCAAGCAACAACAAACGACCACCGACGACGACAACTTTGAAGGTTTCACCGGGACGTTCAGTTAAAGGTTATTTTGATAATTTTTTCTTAACTCTTATAAAAATGCAAGAGGCATATGCAATAAATTAGCTCTTTAGTGGCTCGTTGCAAAGAGCGTTTGATGATTAGAGCGGGGCATCAGGGAATGAGGGCATGTAGGATCGGAGGCAATAATCTTTCAGCCCAAATAGTGTCTTCCTCATTATTCAATAGATCATACATACATAATGAAAATTAAATGCTAAAAGCCTAGTTAGAGAATCACCGAAAAAACTGGCTAAAGTAAAAAGCAGTTTGGCATATATCTTACTAAGTAGTAAGAACTAACGAATAATTGCTAAGAACTGACTTTTCTTCAAATTAAGTTTGTTGGATGCCAAGATTTGAATCTTGCTTAATTAAAAGATACATCAAAACACCAAAACCTAATTTAGATGGATTCATATTTTTTAATTATCTGTTTCAATTGCTGGTAAAAATTCATTTATGGCAAAAACATGCTCATTGAACTCATTTATCCAACAAATTCGCACTGTTTTAGCCTATTTCCTTTTTTTTATTTAAATGCAAACAAAAGCTTTCGATTAAACAATTTACACCCCTTTCTACACAAAGTAGATTCTAACTTTTATATTGTTTTATTTTATTTTTTTGCTTTTAGATAATAATAATTTGTTTGAGACTTCAACGAATTTCATAAAATGTTGTAGTAATTATTTTAATGATTTCCTTTAAACGCTGCGCCGCGCAATCGCTCACACACACACACATGCACACACTCGCACACACAATAATAGTAATGTAATTGTGTACACATGAGGGATCGGAGAGGGAGAGGGAGAAAAAATGGAATAAAATCCATTATGGAGCAAGAAGTAAAATGGTTAAAATGGTGGCCTAATCGCAATTTAATTACAATACGCTTTCATATCAAAAAGCATTAATGCCAGCCAGCCAGCCGACCAACTGGCTGCCCGGTAGTTCGACTGGCCAGCGACTGGTTAGGTGTGCGGGGCGTGGCACGTGAGTTGCGCCACATTCGGCGCCTTGGCCGCAGTCGGAGCTGGAGTCGAGTGCGTATCGCTACTCCTTTTCATATTAATTGTTTCACCTTTATTATATTTCTCGTAGTTGATACGCAGACCGCCCCTCATGCCCCTTTATTGCCTGTTCCTCCATCAAGTGCTGCTTCAAAGCGCCATTAATGCGTTTATAATAATTTTTCAGTACTCAATTTTCGGCTCAGTGTAAAGTGGGCGCCGCACACTATCGAACAAAAACGAGACGAAAATGAAATGAAAAAAAAAATAAAATGTTGCTTTCTTGGCTTTTGAGTGATGGCCGCATGAAATGTGCAAAGGCATCATTAAAAACTAATTTCAGGCAGCCAAGAGGTGAGCGCGCCCGCTCTTAAATTGCCAGCGACCAAACGATATGCCCCCAGCTACCCCCGAGCCCCGCTCACCAATCACCTGCCTCCTTCTCCTACTCTAACCGTTGAAAGTCCTCATCGAGTTGTGAGCCATGAAGGTGTTTTTATCAATTAAAATAATCATTTATTTGCGTTTCATGAGATGGGGGTACGCTGGGTCCTTGGAACCAGGCCTGGGTCTTGGTCTGGGTCTGCCGTGGGGTCTGCTATGGGTTCTGGGCCGTGTGCTGCTAATTAGCTCAGGTTTTTGCATTGCTTCCGTTGGGAGAATTAGTCTTGCGAATGAGAACCTAACATCAAGAGAACTCTACAACTCTTATACAATTAATATGTAATATTTCTAGCTCATTGTGATGGGAACATATGGAAAATCTATATGGGCTTTGATATCTTTGTTAATAATATAGTTTTTCTAAATATGTTCATACGGATTTTCACTTAAAGAAACCACAGATAACTATTTTATGCCTTTATGCATAAAATTAGCTGCTTCCGAAACTAAGCCATATAAGCAAAAGTTGTTCCTCTTGATAGAGGAAAGAACATCTAAGTCAGTTTCTCTTCTTGACCACAATCTTTTGAACTCCTTAAATCCTCATCTAATACGTGGCTCAACTCATTCCCTAAGTATGAACTTCATGCGGCTGCCGATACTGAGGCTTACGAGCAGGCAGAGTCTGGCTAAGAGAAGGGTAAAAAACACGCACGCTTTTTACCACAAATCTCTCAAGTTTTTTATGTTTTTTCCTTTTTTGTTATTTTTTTTTTGCTGCTGCGGCGACTCGTCTAACTGATGATGATTAAATGCGAACGCCTTGGGTTATAGACATGGCATCAGTCGTGTCATTTAAAAGAAGGTAGCTGCATGGACCCTCCCCCTCCGCAGCAGCTGGGGCAGCCCGCGGCCGCCATGGATCTACCCCCCTCGTGCTATGAATCGGATTCGCGCGCATTAATGGCCGCCGCACAAAAAGAGCTTATGATGTAATGACCTCCAGCAAGAGAGATCTAAAACAAAAAACAAAAAAGAAGAAGCATTGAACGAGCGAGTTGAGCAAGACAAATGCTGAAGAGGTTATTAAAAAATAGTTAAGCATGTTGAAAAGAGTCCGGCCGCGACGCCCCCGTTTGTTTGTGTAATGTGCTGCGAGTGTTCTTCAGGTGATTTTCAACTTCCCAGCCATTTTCATTTCCATTGCTATTTCCGCTGACCCTCTCGAGGGTGTAGCTGGCGACATTTCCAAGCGCCAGCTCGGACAACGGACCCACCCAAAGCTCTCACGCTAGCTGACCATTTGCGGGAGGAGTGCGGGCTCAAAGGAGGGCAATTGACAATCATATTAGTTGGTATTATATTTGACATATTTTGTTTTCATGCTTTGCTTTCGTTTTCGGTTTTTTGTGTTTTGTTTTTCTGCTGGTTTTTTGTCATTACCAAAATTATAATTATAGTAAGTGTCATTAGGCGCTGAACTCATTTTTGGGGCGCAGTAATTATTCCAAATTATTTTACAGTTACTCGACCAAGCGGCTCCACTCAGTGGCAGCGGCGGCTACCGTCGAGTGCTTTGCACTGACTCCGCCTCATGATACCCACAGACCTCTTGGTAATTAGTTAAGCTCCCCCTAGGTATAGGACTGCCCCTGGCCCTCTTTCCAGCCCCATAACAGAAACTGCGCTGTCTGTTTGTCCATGAAATCTCTCCAGCCTTAATCCAAAAGAGATGCCGCAGCGCAGCTCGTACCCCTTCGCTGTCCCCTATCGGTGCCTCATGCGGCCCGACCTGGGTCTGTAAGGTTTTTGACAAGTACAAATATCTGAATTCGGTAAGGTCGTCTTTTAATCAGCCTCGGTCTACGCTGCGTGCGTCTCGCTTCATGTGGTATTCAGACACTGCTCAGGGGCCTGAGATTGCGTTTGGGTCTAGAACAAAGCCCGCAGATACGGCCGCAGCTACAGATACATTTACGGATACAGATGTAGATACAAATGTTGATATGTGGCTGCATTTCAGATCACTTTTGAAGATGTTGTTGTTGTTGTTTGCATTATAGTTGTTGTTGTTGTTGGCATTTGTATTATTGTTCACTATGCGTTGATTTTAATTGTGAACTTTTCTCTTTTCTATTTCTATTTCTTTTGATCATCTTGAAACCAACAGAGCGCAAACGTGGCCGCCAGACCTATACACGCTACCAGACGCTGGAACTGGAGAAGGAGTTCCATTTCAATCGCTACTTGACACGCCGGCGACGCATCGAAATCGCGCACGCGCTCTGCCTGACCGAGCGTCAGATCAAGATCTGGTTCCAGAATCGACGCATGAAGTGGAAGAAGGAGAACAAGACGAAGGGCGAGCCCGGCTCCGGCGGCGAGGGCGACGAGATAACACCACCCAACAGTCCCCAGTAGGAGGAGCATTGGCCAGTGCGGGAGGGTGATTATGGTTATGGGGGGAGTAGTCCAAGTCCAAGTCCAAGTCCAAGTCGGAGTCCAAGTCCAAGGCCAAGTAGCGAAGCCAGCGCAAAACTAAATGAAATTTCAAGCTAAATACAATTTACAATTTATGAAAAATTTGTTTTGAACTATCCAAGAGGACGAAATATCTACTGTGTTGCAAAAGTACATAAAAAGAAAGTACACTACACAACACTAAACACTACAACTTAGTTAATTGTTATTATTTTCTTATTATTATTTAATTTTTACAAAATGCAAATGGAGAAAGCGTAATAAGTTAAATAAAAATACAATTAAAGCGTAAAACTCAACAAAACCAACTCATGTGACCTCAGAATTAAATAAGCTATATATATATAGTATATATATATACATAAATATATTATATAAATATATTAAACTAATGCATAACAACTATAATAGTAATAATAACAATAACATAATAATAACTAATAACTATATATGAAACATATATACGAGTAAATACTACATACACAATAACATTAGTTCTACGCGTCCTAACTGTAAAGCATACTTTATAAATAATATATACGATTAATTTATATAGTGTAATACTGTATACACCACATAAACCTATATATACTATAACAACTAAACTAAATTGAATGTTTGTAGGAATTTTAGCGCAAAATAAACTCACAACAGAAACAACAACAACAAAACCAATTGCTAAACTGCAATGCAATATGCCGAATAGTGTGTTTTATGTAGATAGAGCCGAAAGATACGACCACTATATAGAATACAAACAGATAACAGAGAACAAAGAGAACATGCATGCAGTTAAGAGCAGACTAGAAACCTAAACCTAAACTAACAATAAGTGCTAAATGTCGCAGGCTTAGACAAAGAGATACCAAAATACCGTGGAGCATGCTGCTAAATCTAAACAAATAATACAAATATAGGATTAACCAAAAGCAAAATGAACAATATTGGCAAAGTTCAAAAATAAATAACTAAAGGTCGAGAAATGTTTCGGCTAGCCGAATTTACATGGTCTTTCCTGGCTAAAAAAAATATTTTGATACACGTGGAAATATTGTGTGTAACTTCTCGATGTTTTGTTCAAATACGTGAATAATTTCGTGTGCAATTTTTATTTGTTTATATATACATTATTTTTCAATTGAAATTTTGTAATTTTAAAAGGAAAGTTTAAATTACGAAAATTGCAAGCACTTGAATTAGGTCGTAAAGGATATAAAGTATACCGACAAACCAATTGGCAACATTTTATGAAAGAAAAAACATAACAAAAGAAAATTATATATTGTTAAAGAAATGTACACGTTGCTTTCAAAATACTTAAATGTAAACAAAACAATTGAAACAATCCATGTAAAGTAGAAAAATATAAAAAAAAAAGGAAAGTAAAAATAAATTCACTATGCATATATTCAAAATGCATTTCTGAATGCAGGCGGCGCTGGGGCCGCCTACTATTATACCTATAACAACTATATTGAATGTATGTACGTAACTCAACTCAATTTCTACGTTTTTTCAAACACAAACACACACGAGCATGCTGAAAAACGAGAAATGTAGAAATCCATATACCAAAGTTATAAAGAAAATGTAAAACTAAATGATAAAAAAATATAAATAAAAGAGCATCATACTATGTTTATATGTAGATATATATATGTATTTAAACCAACGTAATATTATGCGTGTAACTTGTAGACGAAGTTTCGTTTTGTAAATTTCCCCCTCCCCCCTGAATTCAACTGTAGCAAGGCAATAGCAACAGAAATATACTACGAAATACTACCCAATAGTGACAACATTTGTGATTCCATTAAAAAGCGCAAAGAGAAATGTAGGGCAGACCAACAGCCAAGTGTGGTATTCAAAAAGATTGCACCATAGATTGGCGAGCGAAAATATAACTCAATCCAGATACGTAACTTTCGGCCTCATTCTGTAAGAAACTAAGCAATTAAGTTTCACAAAATAAAATAAAAATCCATCAAAAAAAATATGAAACAAAATTTATTGTAGAAATTCACGAAAAACAAAATTCATATACGTATACATATATATTCAAATAAAAAATATATATATGTATGTACTTAGAAGAGAAAAACGCACTCACGTACATTTCACGGCGAAATTTTTGAATGCAAAATTAAATGAAATGAAAAATGGAAAAATGCTAAATAATGTGTTGTAAATAAACCCTAAAATTAGTGTAAACAAGATGAGAGAAGAGCTGCAAAATGCAAATGCTAAAAACAAAAACTAAAAAAAAAAAGAAACAGAAACAGAAACCAGCAGAAAATGCATAAAATTATAATAAAATTACAAATGAGATTTTGTTTTTATTTGTAATATTTATAATAAAATATAGTATTTAAAAATTTAAGCAACGCTTGTATTTTTTATTTTTGTGGGGGAGCCTACATGATTTTTCTGCTTATATCCATAAATTATAGTTGGAACAAACTCTGGTGCCTATCACTTTTCGCAAAAGGTGCGTATTTTAATAAAACTTATTGTCTGAAGTTAACCTGACTTAATATTGCAGATTTCCATTCGAACTGCCTGCTTAGACTGTGACCACTCTATTTTCTTTAATCTGGTACGTATTTATATAGATATTTGATAAAACCAATTATTTAATTTGAATCTATTTTGCAGCCGTCTATTCCAATAGTTTTTTTGAGGCCGTTTGTGCTGAAGAGAATTCCGTGTCAGAGGTAAGCAAAAGTTGTTGCTTGTCGGATTCATGTGAATAACATGTTTGTCTTTTTTGGACGCTTTGCAGAGACCACAAAACGTGCCATTTGGAAAACGATCTTATTAATCTGACATCATAATAAGCCATTAATCAAGTGGCATTAACAAAACACTGACCAATGGCCACCTGAAACTGAGGCCAGACCCAGACACGACGCTCGGATCAACATTCGCCAGCAGCGATTGCGAATGCCACTGCGACTGCGACTGCGTCTGGAGCACATGAGACCATTGCCAACACACTTGGAGTTGGAGCTGAAGTTGGAGCTGGAGGCGGAGGCGTACTCGATCTCTGGCAGCAGCTTAAACAAATTGAATTCGCATTGTTCACATAATCGCTGGCCATTTGTAAACGGCGTACAGAATGTGCTCACGTTTATGTCACAAAATCAAATTAATAATTTGTGCGGCATTTTTCTCTGAATTGAGACGGCAAGCAAACTGTTCTCAACAAAACTGAACGTCTGGCACTTGCAGCAGGCGCGAGAAAAGGCCTCGAGCACATAAATCGTTTTTCCGCAAATGCTTAGAAATGTCAACATTTGATTGCACCACTTGCCCCACTCCCTCTCCCCACACACCAGCCTGCTGACTGGTTGCGCCTTAATGGCTGCTTGAAGTACATTTCACATGTATCCCAGCATTATGGCGCTGCACGTATTCCGTACTATTTAGAGATCCACTCGAAATAGTTCTTGAGCAGCTGCCAATTTCTCTCCGACCTCCACCAGTTCGGCAGCCAACGCGGATGCGTTCCCTACATCCATTCCCTTTCCTGGGGCGGGTGCTAGATTTTCTGCAAGAGCGCATCAAGTTTGAGATCTTATTTGTTTTTCGGTCTGTTGAAATTAATTAAAAACGTTCTTGTTTGCCCAAATGAAGCACCTCAAATATAATTTTAATTGAATTCGTTACCTAGGCCAAGCAGATTTCATCTTTTGGGTGTGATGTTCAGTTTTTATGCTATATTACTCAGATATATATAAGCATCTAAGAGATAATATTTATCTAATTTCACTAATTGACTGCAAATCGTCCAAAATATGAATATGATGTGACCTCATCTCAAGCCAAATAAGTATTCAAAACTTTAGAAGCAACACTGTTTTTGTATACATTCTTACTGAAATTCGTTAATCAAGAATATATTTTTTTAATATTATATATATAAGTACATTAAATAAAAATTGAGTTAGGCATTTTTCCAACTCAATTTAAAATTCTTTTGTAGTCTAGTTTTTATTTTATATTCCAACCCAGACTCATCAGAAACCTATATCGTACTTTAACAAATATCTCTTAACGTATATTTAAATATTAAATATCACCTAAAATTATGTAAATGTAATGTAAATTTTATATATTGAAGCTATAATTTCTATCCACCTCTATATATGTACATTAATAGTTCAGCTTAACATCAAATATTCAGGACAATCATTTTCTAGCTCAAAAATAAGAAATCTATTCTATAATTTTGTAATGTACAAATAGTATTTTGATTTTTAGTCATATTTAATATTTAAAACTCTGAAACGACTTCAACCAAATTTTTGCAAGCTTCAAATTATTAAACATTGAACTATTATTATTAAGGTAATATATAGATTTAGTAATTGTTTAATTGTGGCATTTGTTGAAAAATCCCTTAAAAAATGTATATTATTGTGAGAATATGTGCTTTTTAATCTTTTAATTGATTTGAATTATTTTTATTTTCTTACTGATAATATGATTATAAATATACTGTAGAAATATTGAAAATAATATAAAATGTAACAGAAATGAGCATGAGAAGCTCAACCAAGCCATATACCATCATATCAATATCCGTAAACGAGAAATAATGAATATTCGAAAGACCGTCGCCATATGGTATTAAGCAATTGGAGAAAAGTCGGGCGACTCATACGTCTATTGCTGCTCAATAAAATGACTTATCAAGAACTTATCCTCAAAGGAAGGATATAAGCATGTGTATAAATGTAATACACGAAAGTTCGGCGCCATTATTGATGGACCAGATCCTCTCTTCGGGTTGCATATATTGGAGTTCTACGCCAGTTGGAGACTGACACACGGAAAGAATCATTAATAATGAGTTCTATGGAATTGAGACAGCACTCGGCGAAACGTGAATAGATCATTAATAACGTACAAATTGAAATAGGCAGAAACATGAACGCCATAACGAAAAACAAAACAAGATGTCAGAAATCCACTCGAGGTACTCGTAATGATGAGGCTTAGACAAGTGCACGCTCATCTCGATGCCTCACTTCCCTCTGTCGCTGCCGGTTCACACAATCCATCAATCGATCGACGATCCATCAAGGTGATATTGAGGCTGGTTACCCGCTGGCCCCCTGGCGCAGCAAAGGCAAATGATAAATTTAAAATGGCCAAGACATAAATCATTGAATACGATAATTAGCAGATGCAGACGAAAAACAAAAAAAACAAATATAAATACATAAAAACACCGAAAAATAACTTAAATTGAGTTGTACAATCTATTAGAAAGAGCGCTAGAAGACAAGGAGTTAGTAGGGTATTTGAATGAATGCCAATGCCAAAGCCAATCGCCGTTCAACTGACCCGGCAGAATGTGAAACGGCAATCGCTGGAAAATTGCACTAGTCATAGCGAGTATCCATAT
This sequence comes from Drosophila novamexicana, assembly GCF_003285875.2. Taxonomy (NCBI): domain Eukaryota; kingdom Metazoa; phylum Arthropoda; class Insecta; order Diptera; family Drosophilidae; genus Drosophila; species Drosophila novamexicana. Next base: position 1,027,503 of record NW_020824835.1, read on the forward strand.
CCTTGATGGCAATCACACAAATGAGCCTCTAATAGAATATTAACTCCCGAAAAGCATCGATGGCAGCCGCAGCCACGACGGCAGCAGGTAAGCCTCAGCTTGAGTTGGACTAGAACCAGTTCTGGGACGGCGGCAGCCTCTCCGAATGCCCGTACGGAAGGTGTGAGAGCATGCTCGAAATCCGGTTTGAGCCAAACTTCGAAAACCCACACACACCTAAGCCAATCGATATCGAAATTCGAAGATCTCGCCGGCACCAATACCAATGCATTTGCCACCAATACACTCTCAATTTGCGAAAGAGCGAGCGCTCGCAGCCCTCGACCTGCAACCATCGTAAGTTTCGAAATTCAGTTAGTTTTCGAACACAGACCGCTGCAGACCATGGCCAGAAATTCCGTAGCACAGCGCACGCGCAATGCGTCCACTCACAAGGGAGATGAAACATTTAACGCATTCGCTTTTACTGTCCTCTCGCTCGCACCCGCATGCGCTCTTGATGGCGCCGCTGACTCCGCCCACCATTTTCGAAATACTTGAATGATTTTCAATATGGCCGCCGTAGCTAGCCCTGTGGTTGTTGTTGTCGTTGCTGCTGTTCGCTTGACTGCCAGATGCGCCATGCGGAGCCACCGGCTACGGGACCCTACACATGTTTCGTTTATGATATCATGCCGGCGGTGGTTCTAATAAATATTTGTGCTTAATTTTAAATTATGGAAAAAATAGTAAAATGCTTTAAGTTTTTATTTGAATTTATATTTTATTTCATTTTATTAAGCGGGCTTTTTTTTATATATTTAAAAAGGTAATTATATTAAATTTATTTCATTTAAAGAACTACTAAGTAAATAAATATGTTTAAATGCAGTTTTATCTATCAGTTAATTGGTTGCCGACCTTTTTAATTCTCCGTTGCTAATTAACTTTGGAAAAACACAAGCTTGTTGTTGATTAGAAAAAATAAAATAAAACTATTTGAGAAAATGTTCAATCGGTGCTTATACGTATTATATATCAATCCAAAATATGAGCATCGTGAATGTAGCGTGCTTCAATGGTATAAATGAGTTCTAGTATACAAGAGACTTTGAATTTGCAATAAAGTCTATGCTTTTATTGTAAGGGATTTCTAGAAAGATCTATACTTTCTGAGAGCAATATAAATTTAATAGTTATATAAGTTTTTTTTAGTATAGAGTGAATGCTTTATAATCCCAACTTACAACATCCCAATCTTGAAATACTCTGTTTGTTGGCCAATTATTCAAATATATGTTCCCTATTTTCGGATGCTATAATAATGGTAATAGCTATCCAAATCCATTTAATTTTATATGTTGTCCATAAATCAAACTAATTTTATTACCGTTTAAAAGTCAAAGAGTTGTCAAAAATCATTTAGTTACTAAACATCTTAAGCTTCTGGGGTGTTATTGCCAGCCATCGAAATTAAGTAATTTGAAGACAAGCGGAAAAATATTGTCACAACATTTCAGTAATTACCCGTAATGCCTAGAGAACACGACGACAACTGCTCAGGGCCGCTAATGATCGAATCATTTCGGATAATGTGCCCAAGCAGCGAGAGGAGCAAGAGTCGCAGTAGCAGTAGCAACAGCAGTAGCAGTAGCTGTAACTGTAGCAGTAAGTGTGACCATAAGCAGACCCAAAGAAAACCAAAAGACCAAAACTCGAGGCAAAAGTCAAACTGAAAATTGAGCTGCAGATGTAAGTAAATCAAATAAAATCACGTGTCATTTGTCTCGGCGGTTCATTGAAAGATAAGATTCTGGCAGCAGCAGCGGCAACTGCAACCGCTCTGATATGAGTGCGACGAGTGTTGGCCATGACTTTGGGGCAGGTTAGTTAGCTTGGGACACATGAGTCTGAGACTGGGCTAAAAATGGGCTGCGTGGCAATCAATCACCAACGCTTTACTAAATTTAATATGCGGTTAAAAGTGCTAATGACGCTGGTCTGGCAATCGTTTAAGCCTGCCCCTCGCTCTCGTCCGCGTGTTCGTCCTGGTCAGGACCAGCTCTCTACGCCCACACAGCGACCGACAGTAACCAACAGGCCGACAGACGAAGCAGTACATAAAGTTTAATGAGAAACCACTTAACACTTTCAGAGCTTTTTACGTTTTGCTGTCATTAGAATGATTTTTGCCACTAACTACGATGCTCGACTGTCGCTCGTCCCAGCCCTCAACCGGCATCAGCCTCTACTCGCTGCCCCTGCGGCCTTTAGCCAGTGCACACATTTCCTTCCGAGTCGTCGTTGTCGTTCAGGCCGCTGCCGTTGTCGTCATTATCCGGCCATGTTCGCAATATTGCACTCTCTGCCCCGCCCACAAGGCAGCAACCTGGCACTGCCACCGCCCGCATGGGGCATGCGGCATGCGGCACGAGAGCCTCGCTTTCAGCTCGAGGGCAGCGCAGCGCAGCGCAGTGTTCCGCATTGGCGAAGGCGTCAAACTCAAAGGAGAGCGAGCGCGTGTATTTCCAAAACAAATCGGCAACAATTTCATTAAATGAGTATCATATTAAATTTAATGATGCAGCCGTATTTCAGTTTTCGTTTCGGTTTTTTGTGCACACCGAAGAGTTTTTGTTTTAGCCCCGACAAGACTGGCAGCGGGTGGGGGTAGCGGGATCGGTCCGGGAGTAGTCAACGGTAGCTGGCAGCAAATCTTCAACTCAACTGGGCAGCAGCCAGAACTTGAGCCTGTGCCCGTGTCCGTGTCCGTGCCTGTGCCCGTGCCCTAAGCACTAAAATTGAAGTGTGATGCACACTTGTCAGCTTGGAATTTCTATTCGAAAAGTTATCCATATTCCACTTTTCCTGCAACCTGGCCCAGGCCCTGGGCTGGCTCGTGTTGTGGAGTGTGCATGATGAAGAGGTCGTTGCAGAAGCAATGTCGAGTGACTGATTGACAGCGAAGCGTTCAGCGATTATGGATTGTAATACATCTTAAAAGTTGTATCCCCAACTGATGTTTATCTTTCGAGCGAGTGTTTCCCTATATTGACTTTTAATTATCCCCTGCCAGGCAATACATCAATTTACTGCTCAAAATAAACACATTAGCTATTGAGATTAGTAATTGGGAAGCGAAACATTGGGCACATATTTCCTGAAGAGACATATCTAAGCATAAATAAAACTGTGGCCCCAGACTGACTGATTGGTGATCAGCGCACAGTCAAACCGTTCCATCCGAATTCTACGCACTAAATATTTTCTTTGTATGTATATAAGTATATGTACGAGTGCTTGTTCTTTTATGCAGTTCAGTTCAGCGTACTACCTGCTGCGCTGCAAAGAAAAGGTAACGTTAAACATTGCCTTACTATGTGATTCTCAAGAATTTAAGTAGCACATAAAAGTTTCTATGCCCTTTTTATAAGTATTAAAAAAAGGTTTGTTGCCAATCAAATAAATTGTATCGTTTCCCATACTTCCACTCTAATTAGCACAGCTACACTCTTTATCTGCCTCTCTCCCACTCTCACTCTTTTATTCTCAGTTCTTCCTCTTTCTTACTTCAAGTTCTCTTACTAATTAAGTATGTATGGAAAAGACGGTCTCCATCTAACTAATATATGGAAATAAAACTGTTGTGTGTGTAAATTTGGTAATATAATATTAATAATAATAACAATACATTAGTGTTATTAATAACAATAATATTATTACCTTTGATTGAAATAATTACAATATTGAAAACAAAAACAACGAAACAAATAACAACGCAATAGAATTTAAGCCCACGAGGTCTTAACACATTTTTGGAATATATATGTTCTTAATGAAGATGACGACCTGCACATATCCCGATATATTAGATAGGATGACAATCAATTTTGTTATATCCATTGAGGGATTATATACAAATTTGCACTTATATGCTGAAGGTGAGAAATTAATATAAACTGTGACTGTAAGCAGCTGTCCAGATCAGTAGCTAATAAATGCAGGCGCATTAGCGGGGTTAATTTTTGCTAAACTTTGTCTAATGACCCGCATTGTACTAAAACAAGGTCATGCAACCATGTAAATGGCAAAAAGCATCTTAAAGTAGAAACATATAATTGCTAGAAAGTGTTAGTCAGGCTCCCTTCAAATAGGCTCATGACAAATACAATATATAAAAGTATTAACAATATGAAGTCTAGTTAACCCAAGTCGTCGCTAATAGAATCAGCAATTGTTGTTCTAATTTGTGTTTGTTTAATTTAATGGGCACTTTCAGCTGAAGACCGAAACAATTTTCTTAAAAAACCATAATGGAGCGGAAGCCAAGAGCGAAAACAGTGTGAGAATTGAGAGGACAAGGAAACTGGAGTAATGCATAAGCTCAGCCAAGTCCATTACCAGAGCCAGGCATCGATTGATGGCTGCACAACAATGGCTGGGGGAAATTAACCAATTTATCTTTGTTTTCTGCACAGAACACAGCACAACACACAGCCAAGAAAGAGCAGAGAAAAACGACAACAAAGAATCTCTCTCCCGAAAGGAAAAAGTTTATAATAAAAAGCAACGCTGAGGCGAACCAAACAACAATCCGCACGACAAAAGCAGCTCCAACGCGTAGGAGACATCAAGCAATGGCGACAATGAAGAAGCCGAAAGGAACCCAAAACAAAAAAAAAAAAAACTAAAAGAAACACCAAGTAAAACAACAGGCGGGGCAGGAGCTGCCCTGAAAGGATTCAGCCATTACATTTGAAAGCATCGTAGTGGATCAGGGGTGCAGGAGATGGGGACGGGGATGGGGATGGGATGGAGTGCGGATGCGGGTGTGGGCGCTTGTCGCCAACGTGTGACACATTTCTGCTTTTAAGGAGGATTGCATTTGTTACGCGTGCGTTGCTCCGTTACGGTTCAGCGGCAATCGATCAAGGGTAAACATTTCGGTTGGCGCTGTTCCCTGCCAGCGAAAGGTCTTCGAATTTAGTCAGTCTGAGTGAGTGCAGCCATATATTACACAAGTGTCTCAAAGCCGTACACTATTCGCTTTTTGCATTTGCCTCTTGCCACATGCGTGTGTGTGTGGCAACTCTTTGGTAATGGGAGGAACACGCATGCAAAATGCAAATGGAGCGATCTCCTGCAGTCTAACGGCACACTTCCCATTCTCTTATATACAATGGATTCCCCTCCTGCTGTTGTGCCACGCAATGTTGCATGAAATTTGCTCGGGTCAGGCTAGGCGCACTTTCACTTTTTCCCAGCAGCTATCCTGTTTAGGTAGCTTCTGCCTCTGCTGGCATTAGTCTAATGCTATTAGGTCGCTCGGTGGTCGCAGGGCCATTCTTCATTTTGTTGCAGATGTGCTGACAGGCTGCCTCGGCCGCAGTTGCTGCCATAACGAGAATGCAACCGGAATATTACGTGTCGCACTTCAAATTTCTCTACCATCCTTTTAGCATGGTTGCATTTGGTATGCGGCTGAGACTGGGTCTGTCTCCTCAGCATATCCCTGTACCGAGAGCTACTGTTGACACACTACACATATGCTAAACAGCGCCACCCACACCCAGATATTCAGCAATATGGGCTACTCTAGTCGGATGCACAAATGGATTCGGCACGGCTCGACGCCTTGCATGGAGCAGGCAACAGCTCAGGAAATTAAAACCCATAAATCTTTCGTCGCTCATAAGTTCATGTCCTGAGGGCGCGCCCGGCCGCGAACTTTACTATCTGGTTGAATTGTATCTCAGCTGGCAAAACACAAACATAGCTAAGCCTGGGCTGTGTGTGCTTTTTAATATCATAAGTGAGGCTGCCAAGCAACAGGTGTTGGAACTTTAGATGAGATCGGAAATGCGTGCAAGTAACAGGAAATAGTTTGAAGGTCTTTAAAATAGGGGAAGCCAATCGGACGAAACTTAACATATTACTCATAAAACCTTTGAGTCCTACTTTCTTTTGAAGAGGGTTAGATTTTTCGAGAAGTGTGAAACGAGACTCAAATGAGTTTTCATTAAAAAATTAGGACAGAAAATTCGTCAGATTTATAAATATATTTAGGTGTATCTCTCGGTCCTTAGGGCTAAATCTCTCAAATATATTTTCACAATCATTATTTATATTAATGCATAAACATATTTAAGTTAATGTACATAAAGTTTGTTTACTGTGTTCTTAAGATTGTCTTTAATAACACTATCGTTTGATACGCGTTTGATCTCCCCTGGCACATCGGCACAGACCAAGACTCCAACGCGGCAGCTGCGTCGAAGACGGAGGCCTGATGGAGTCGGCAATGGTGCCAGCAATTTGGTGCCGCTGCCAGCGGCCATCATCATCATTAGAAACTGCGAAAAATCCTCCAAATACCTAACCGGTGGTGGCCTTAAGTTGTTTTTGATGTACGTCGCTAACAGCGCCAGCAAACGCCAAGGCGACCACTCGGACGGAGGCAGAGGCCATCAGCGAGGCAATTGCGACCCACCATATAAGTGAAGTAGAGGGAAACGGGGGCACAACTGCGGCTATGGCGAAATCAACAATAATAACAACAACAACAACGGATCTGGTGAATGCATGGAATGGTACTAGGCATTTGTTATCCACGCACTTTTGCGGCACCATTCGATGATCTGCAGGTGCCGATTAAGGCACCGACTGCAACTCCGAACCGTACTCGAATCGGGCTCCGTCTCCGGTTGAGTCTGTGTCTCTGGCAGGTAATGCAACTTTAATTGCTGATCAGTTGTTAATTGTGGCAAATTATAAAAGAAATTGCACAACAGACACCAAAGCTACGAAAAAGGCAGCTCTTAATTGGTCTAATTAATGGCAACGCTTTTGCGGGCCAAATATGGACCGTACACACATCTCGACTAATCATCTTGTACTAAATAATTGAAGAACAAAAACTTAAGTCGTGCTCAAAGTAGTTGATATGGAATTTGTATGTAGCACATAATTATTAAAAACATAATATAATTGCATTTTGACTGACCTGACGTTACCTTAAACTCTTTAAGAAATTCATATTTATCATTAAGCTGCTAAATCCAATAGCACATAGTATATATAATATTTGCAGAAAAGCAGACAAACATCTTTGTTAGAAACAGAAGAATCTATCTTTGTATAAGCTAGATGCGAGAATATATATTAAATTATCCGTGAAATTTAATAGCACATATAATTGTAAATATGCTATGATAAACAAAAGTAACCGACCCGCAAGGATATCTGTTATATAGATTCGAGTTCCTTACAGAATTTTCGTTAGACATGAACGTATCTATATAGATTATATACCGCATGAGTAAATGAGGGTTTCCCTTGTATCTGTGACATACAATCTCATATTTATAGAGATACAGACGGCTCGGTTAGGTATTAAAGTATTTATAAATATATAGATAAAAAATCGTAATCAAAATATCTTTTAGGAAACAATTAGCACTGAGATCCACTTATATCTGCGAGATACAATTGAGTTTGTGTGTGAGCAAATATCTGTAACATTCCATAAATTTAGGAGTTGAAGAGTATAGATACTAAGGAAGTAACTTTGGGTTCCACTTGTATCTTGGAGATACAATCTGATATTGGGTGATATCGAAGTTGCGGTTAGATACAAAGGATCTATAAATATTTAATAAAATATCATAATAAAAAGATCTATTAGATAGATAGACTCACTTGTATCTATTGATACCGACGTTTCGGTTAGATATAAAGGGTCTATAATTAAAGAATCTGTTAGATACAACAAAATATTTTTGAAATACATTTGTATCCGAGCAAACCATCGAACTGCGATCAAATATCCGCAAGACTTCGAAAAATTTATTGATTTTCAAATATAGTTATGAATCTTTGAAATAAGCTTATGTTTAATATTTATAATACATATAAATAGATATAGGCAACAGAACCTGAAAGATGATAGGAAAGATAAAAAACTGAACATATGGAAATATATAAAAATTAGAGTGCTCTACCAGAATCCCCTTAATGAAACACAATTTTCAGCAATCGGTTTTGTTTGATGTTCGGTTATCGAATTAATTTGCTCTTTTTGATTAAACTGCAATTTAATGCTCCTGATATCATAACTGTTTCGCATATCCCATGACCATGGCACACCTGTGCCTGGAAAGAGAGAGCCGCAAAGCCAAATGCGGACTCCAGCTTCGACTGGGCGTTTGTCCGGCACGCTGAATTTTAAAAGTCCATTAATATTTCAACGCGTACTTAGATGAGTGGAAAATTGCAACTGTGCTGTGTGTGTGAGTGTGTGGTTGGGTATGATTAACAAGAATGGTGGCAATTACAGGAAATTGTTTCCTTGCACCTTCCTTCCGCTCATGCGTGTGTGTGTGTTTTATTATGGCATGAAAAATGCGGCTGCACTTTTTACTTAATCACAAATTTGATGCATACAAAATGAAGACATTGCCGCAATCAGCTATCCCTCCCCGCTGCTTCTGCCGTTGCCCTGCCATACTAACCATAGGTGGAGAGTACCGCTCATTTTGCAATCACTTTAAAAGCCATAATAAGGGTGAAACTTTAATGACTTCATTATGGGGTTTTTGCGAGAGTCCGAGTCAGTACTAGAGACTGAGAAGGCGCGGAGGTTGTAGCCGTTGCGGCTGCCCTTTGCTGTTGACATTGCCATTAGCCATTGCCCGTTGCCTGGGCCGCTCCCGAAGCCCGTTTAGTGCGTGTTGGGCTTAATTCGCATGGACCGTCTCATGTTTTACAATATAATTATAAGAATTTTCTTTTAAGTGGTTCACAATTTTCGTGCCGCAGTCGCCTTGGCTGTGGCAAGTGGCAAGTGCATTAACCTATTTCCAGCCATGTGTCCAGTGCGCAGCGCCATTTTGAAATGCATCCGCAGTCGGGATTGGAACGGGAACGGTCGCATAATCAAAGAAAAATGCCTGTTTATCTTGGGTGCCATTAAGGTAGCCTCATCAATTGACAGGTAGAAAATTTATCGACTGCATTCTGGTGTGGGTCAATGCGGTGCGAGGCGCAGGGGATCAGAGGTCAAAACTGGTTCTCAGCTGCTCACCCACTGTGAGGTCAATGGCTGATTTGGGTTTTTTGTTTTCGGTCGAATTTAATTACAGCGCTTTACTGAAATCTGCATGATTTGAATAAAAGGTGTGCTTAATTTGTGTAACCTATAGAAAAATATTCAAATTTCAGTTTGTAGTAGGTACAAAAGTGTTGGCCCAATGTTGAATATGAAAATAATGTCCAAAATTCTAAAAGAGACAAGATCTTTTTGTATCTAAGATATTGCTATCATTATACGCCCGATATATATTTTTTGTATATACCAAACTACTTCTATATTCTATTACATATAAAACATATTCATGTTCTTTTCATCTATGATGAATTCTTACATCTCTGACGGTTTATTTTCTGGTAGACACCCATACATTTACATATAATAAACAAACATTAAATTATTTAAATGGGGTATGTTATTATGCGTTGTTGTACATATTTATAAAAATTAAAACCCTATTTTTATATACTGTTATAAATATTTTTGAAACACCAAATGACAGTTGTAATAAAAATATACGAGTAAAAGTCCACTAACTTAAAAATGCATTATATTTTGTCTCCCGAGAGTGTCAGGTGAATTGTAAAATTTAAATATAATTCGTTTTAAAACATTCTACGAAACAAAAAAAATATAAGCTAAAAAACATGCAATAAACTTTTCGCGAATACTGTACATACGGTTATTAAAATGTTCCCGAACTAATTGAGAGTAATTATTATGCTCATAATTAAAAGCAAATTAAATTTAAGCACAAGACTCACACTAATGAATATTTATTGATAATTACTATCATTATGCAAATGTGCAACATTTTCACGCAACGCGTCGCGATTCAACTCACAGCCACCCATCCCCCTCGCTCACATTAGTAATAATTGGCCTTTGGTTTTGGGGTGCCGTCTCGAAGCGAAAAACAAAGTGAATGCACTTGATTGACTGAATGACTGTCCAAATGACTTCCCATCGAAACTTCTACTGGCAAACTGTAAGACTTAACAATCTGAAAGGGCAGACAAATTTAATTGCAAAACTGTTCAGACCTTGAGGCGATTTGCATACAAGTATTCTGTATATACTTATATATATTGCTTAATATACCTACCTTAACCAACTGACTCTTCAGGTGGTTAATTTGCTGCATATAAGTCCCTTCTTAAATCAGCTGAAGCACAAACATTTAACGTTTGCTCAATACTTTAAGGTCCACTCTAACATTTGCTTTCCATTCTATTTGTTTTGCTTGCTGTGTCCTTGACATTTTCCGGGTGCGTAACGCTCTCGCATATGCAAATATTTGCACTACAATTGTTCGGCAATCCTTTGTAATCCTTGCCGTAGGTAGTCCGCGTCCGGGCTAGTCAATCGTCATCGATGACCGTCATAAAACTTCGCCTCTCGCTGTGTGGGTGTCTGTTTGTTTTGTGTTTTGACTTGTGACTTTTGACCATTTATCCTTTGTCTGGCGGCTCAGTTAACGTCTCTTGATTTATGACATCCGACTTTGGCGGCCAGTTAAGTCCATGTGCCATGTGTATTGGATTTGCTCTGCATCAGTTTCAGTTTCGATTTCCATCTTGACACAATCAGTTCATCATCTTCTACACACAGTCTGCACCAAATTTGCTGTGGCTTGAAATTTGAAAAATATTGCTGGAGCATAGACGGAAAAATGTGAGTAGCGTTGGCAACATTCTGAATACTCTAGAATTTAATTGAGTCTAGTCAAAATATGTCCAAGTATTACAAAAAAAGATATAGATTACGATATTTATAACAATTTCATTGTACATGAAAATTTCTCTTTAAGTATTTAAAATATTGTAACATTTCTGTTAACAAATTGGGTCCTGAGATGCTCCCTTTTAATGATAAAAAACATATTGAATTCCGTATTTCGAAAGAAATTCAATTAATTGAATATTATTAATTGAATTTGGCGTTGCGTGAGGCCATAGCTGAAACCGATTCCATTTCAATATAATACGCCTCAAATGGAACACAAGCGCCCAAAAACAATCAACTACGACACCACATTGAGCCGCATACTGCATTATATTTAATTATTTTTTCATATCCATAAACGAATTCTGTTAATGGAAGTTTTGCTCAGTTTAATTGACTTTGGGCCGCGCGTGACGATGATCGATTTGCGGCAAAATGCTGGCCAGGAGCAGCAGCAGCCACTGACAGGATGATCGTGTTGCGAATGGATCGAGCTTAGGCCAGAGTAGAGCCAATGCAACCACCGGCACCACACCTGTTTGCTACACATATTGCGGTGACTGCCTCTCGTTCCAATGGATTATTAATGGCTGGCGATCGATCGTGAGGCGATCGAGCGAATGCGCTTACAAAAATAGCCACAGATATTTTGTCTGGTAGCCGGCACGAGGCGAGGCGAGGCGTTTAGCGTTAACGTTAACTCAATCGACCTGTCATTTGCGTTTCAGTTGGCTCCTCGCATAATTGCCACCGTCACTTGAAGCTGTTCCCTGGCACATCATTTGTCAAGCGGTGCCCAGCAGCCACAGCGACGCGGCTCCGACTACTATTTATACGCCTGCTTTTTTTTAGTGGAGTAGAAGTCTTAAACTCCCAGTGCATAAGTTCGTGCTCGTGTTAGAGATGGTTGAGTGTTTGAGATATTTTATCATGCCACGATACGGTCACGATGCAGGCGTCGAAAAAAATGAGGTGTCTTTGGTGCAATAGAAACTTACAACTAGCTGTCGTCTTAGGGATGCCCGCGTGTTGGATTTGGAATATGCAATGCACTGCCACGAGCACGAATAGAAGTTTAAAGCTCTAAACTTTGGCTTCAATAAATGTCTGGTATGGAATGAGATATTGCAGATATTTATATATTTAAAAGTGTTTATTTTCGAATGAAAGTTCAAAGGCTTACTAACACGAAAAGTAAGTCGTAAAATTTGCCAACATGCACGACATCACTCATGTATATGATATACACACTATATATATCATTATGTTGAATATTTGTTATGCTGTTAGGGTTTTGTGAGCTCGTCAAGTGTTGAGTGCCATTGGACTTAAGGTGCGTCGTGTTGGGTCGTGTTTGCTCGTGTCTAAATTTAACACAAGTCCCATTCGAATACTAAAAAGTAAAGACTGAAAACTAAATTTGCATTGACTGTCGTTGTGGCAGCGTATTGAAAATCATTTATCAACATTTAATAGAAATTAATTACCACTCGGTCGGGTCTGTCTTTAATTCGATTTGTATGCGATATCTTTGGGTGTGAAACCACGTTTGGAATCGATTAATCATGCGCGCAGCTCCAACGAAAATGGATCAAACAATCGCAACGTGTATCCACAGCCACTCGTAGTGTCGACACGAAGTCTACTAGTCCCGATGCAGGATACGCTGTGTCTCTGCCAGTGCAGACAGTGCGGTTCCAGATCCAATAACAAAAACTGCCTTTGGAAATGGGTGGCCCCGCCCTTCGCCTGCCCCCGCTACTGGGCCAATTCGCTGCTCTGTCATCGGCACACTTTTCAATTGTTTATGCGTTTTGCCTTTGTTTTGGTTTACGGCTTTCTGTTTTCGGTTCTTGGGTTTGTTTTTAATTTGGGCATGCGTTTCAACAAAACTTCATTAATTTTCCCTATAACATGCAGGACAGCAGCACAAAAGTCCAATGCCCGGTGCACGGTGTCCATTCCCAGAGCCTGTTTCTGGGCTGGACGCGCGTTTAGCACATCTTCGAAGGCGTTATGCCTGCTCCCGCTTCTCCCTCTCTCTCTTGCTCTCTTCTTTTCTCTGGGCCAAAACGTGGCATTCATTAATTCAATTCCCGCAATTCCGTCTCCTCGTATTTTGTTATTAATGATGTTCAACAAAACGGCGGCTTGTTGCTGGGTTCATGTTGGGTTTCATTTGTGGCCATCGATGACACTCGGCCCACTGTTGATTTGCGGGTGGTTCCTGCTTATTTTGCCTTGTAGCTCATGATCATTGTACGTCTGAGCTGTTAGCTGTTACTTGGAACCCCTTACACGTTCCGCTCTTCATATTTTATAACAGTTCCCATTCGCAAGGGCTCGGAACTTGGCTCAGTGCTTATCATTACCGAATGTTGAATGATGTCGAGTGTTTGTTTTGACAACGAATGTTCTTAGGTGCTCGTTATTAAACATTTAAACGTTTGATTAATGGCTTTCCAATATGCGATGTTTATGCTCTTAACCTGTGGTCTGACAGAGGGCAGTTGTTGATGAGGATTAAGGATAATAGTTGTGCGCGTTTTGTGTACGTTGAATTTGCCGTGATTATCTTAAAAGAGTCATTAAGAAGTACAAATTGTTAGCTGGAAAATTTTTCTAGGCCCTTGTTCATTTCAAAATGATGAGAAAATATAATATAAATGATTAAAAGAATTTAGAAGCGGACTGTCTGAGGCGATCGAAACATATTGGTAGAAGTAAAAGTGATTGCGTTTGCACAAGAAACCGACCTTGAGCCAGCTGAAAACCCAGCTACATAATAAAAAACAATCAACAATTGAAATTACTCTTTAATTATTTTCTAAATATTATTGATGAAATATTTTCACGGATCTTTTGGCAAAAAAATATATAGAAAAATCCTATTTTAATATGCACTCTGTAAATACATTAATATTCATTATATTATTCTTGTTCTTATTCTTATTATTAATATTTTAAAGCATTTCAAAATTAATAGTGGACTAACCCGTTAACTGACTTGTCATATTTTCTGCACTTTCTGGATTGCATTTTTCTTGTAATTCGTGGCTTAAAAAAATACCATATTTCTAATTATTTATTTATAAATGTGTGAGAAAATAATTTATAACAATTGCCTAACTGTTTTTTTATAGACTGGCTGCAATTAATTTTTGCCAACTTGCTTTAATGAAAGAATGCCAAATCTAATCAAAATAGCCATGCCATTTCCAGATCAGTGCATCCACATCACTCAGTTAGTTAATATAGAAAAGCCAAGCCAATAAACGCCGCCCCTTTAGACAACACTCAGCTAATGGAGGGGCTTGACATGAATGCAAATATTTGTGAATCGAAAACACTTAACGCAAACACATTTAGTGATTCCCTTCAAACCTATTCGCATACAATACCCAAATGTGGGCAGAGGGGGAAAGCAGCAGAGGGTGCGGGTAATTTTGGTAGTAGCCACCCCAGCAGCGAGCAAGTGCCCCAAGGGGAACGGGGACGGACGCGCCCAAAAGCCAATTCTAATTCCGAGAAAATGCTTTTTATAAAAAAATGAGGAAAACAACGAAAATATTTGACATCAAATTCGTCAAACTCATGCGTTGGCCGCCTTCCGTGTCTTGTGGCACAGCCTGGAGCTGGCGACTGTGTGTGTAGGGGGAGGGTGCGGGGGGCAGTGGGCTGGTCGGCGCTAGAATTGTGGGCGTTTGCTGGCGAGGGCTGACTTTTTGGGCAAGTGACTTTAAGGGCAGCGCCAGGACTCGCTGTTCCTTTGCCCGGCACAGACAGGCGGCGCGCTCTCGCGCACTCGCTCCTGCCCTTTGAGGCTGAAATGGAAAACGAAAATGTCTGACATTGACAAATGTCATCCGTCATTGCGAACACAAGATTGATATAGATTGGAATGTGACACAAAAATACGCACAACTTCCACCACCACCACCACCATAACCATCAGCACCACCACCACCGCCAGCCCCTGTAGCAACCACTGCTGGGACAGGCAGCGGCGGCTCAAGCCAAAGACACAATGGCGGCAAGGGCCGTTTTTGTTTCCCGTAGCCATACGCGTCTGTATTCCCCCTCCACATCTCTGTCACAACGTTCCCATACGACGCACAATTGTGCGTAGCTGACGATGGCACAAGATGACGAGCGTTGATGAAAAACGTCGTCAGCGTCAGCTCCGTCGACGTCTGTCCGTCAAGTCACCCTCGTTTCGCTTGCTTCGCAAAAAAAAAAGAAAAAAGGAGCACAAAAACCAACAATGGATTCCTTTTTTGGGGATGAAAAGCTGCATTTTTTCACGCTTGTCTTTTAGGGCTGCTCAAAGCGTTTCCACTATTTTGAAATTCTTGTGGTTTCTGAGATAATTTTTTTAAATATGGAATCATTAGAGTGGAAAAGCTGTAATATTTAGAGAGTAACTAATTTACTTCTTCCAAAAACCTATACAATAATATGTATTAAAAATATAATAATTAACACATCAACATAATATGTATTCGGTTAAATAAAGATATTTCCAAAATGAATTGGTAAAATAAGTAAATATAATTTTAAGTCAATATATTTTTGGGCACGTTTACTACTAGTGAAAAATAAAAAACAAAAGCTGTTTGTATTTTTAATATATTTATATTATCTTCTATTATATTCAAATATTTAAAATATTATTATGGGATTATTCATTTTATCATTATTAATTTTATCAAATCGTATTCAAAGAAAACTTAAACTATAAATTGTTTTTTTTTTTTTTTTCTTTTTTTCTTATATTTTATAAATATATCTAAAAAATCTGAAAAGTTAGTATACCTGGATAGATCAACCCAGTTTCAAAGCCTTAAAAATGTTGATCAATTTTCGTATAATATCGTATAAACTTTTTAAACTTCCCCATGGCAGAGCAATATTTGTGTGTGTGTACATGTGCATGAGTGTGTGTGTTTTCTTTTGTAGCCCAAAGTTTTATGTGCGTGGCACATAATAATGGTGGATTTTCTTTGTTTGACGTTAATTTTTTATTCTTGTTGCTTTTGTCTCAGCTTCTGGCGCAGCGCCCTCCATTGCCCTCCACTGCCCGGCAGTGCCAACAACGCCCGGCAAGCTGCACTTAAGTTTATTAGAAGAAACAATGACGAACAGGACCGTGCGGAACGGGCTAGGCATCCCGCCAAGAACGTTAAAATTTGATTAATATATGTTTGCATTAATCTTGCGCTGCAACTATGTTAACAATTTGCATCCAGAACGTTCGTTATGCGGCTCCCTATGAGAGCAAGTCCCTCTCTGCGCCTCCTTTGGCTGCTGCTGAGAACGAGAAGGACCAAATCTGTTTTTAGATTGCAACGGAATAGTTGAGAAATTAAACCAATGTGTCCCCGGTTGCAACTTAAGCGAGTCAAGAAAGTTTCGGCCAAAGTTTTCCGTCCGTGCTGAGCGCTCCCCGAATAATAATCAAGTGTTAATTATTTTATGGTTTTCAAAAGTTAAAGTTTCGTCAAGCTCGCACCGCAAATCATCATTCGAGATACGCATCGATTTCAAGCTGCCTGGCAAGTGGGGGAGACTGTGTAAACTCTGAAGCGTGGGCAACTCCTCATTTCCTTCTGGCAACTGTAATGAAACTTCCGCTCCCAGTCTCCTCCTTACCCGTGTGCCCGTCCAGCAGCTGGCAAACTAATGCGCTGCCATCAGTTGACGATGGCATTCAGATTAAGCTGCTGGCAATGAATGAACTCGATGCGGTGATAAAAACATTTATCAAACAAAAAGACGAATAATCATTCGTGCCAAGCCACGCGGCACGAGCTGCTGCTGCTGCTGACTGCTGCTGGCGAAAACCCTTCCTAAGATGGAGCTCAATTCTGCGCTGAGCCAGCAGGCAGAAGGCAGGAAGCGGGGCACATCCTGTAAGTAGAGGCTCGACTGTGCCTGGGTCTAGCATGGCTACGTTCACAAGATTATGTAATTTGTACGGCACTTAAAAATCAATTAAAATATCTTCGAAAGGCTCCCATTACAAATAGTTAAATACACATAAGCAACAATATGGAAATTGAATTTGTAAAGCTAATCCGCTTGGAAATCTTACATTATTGCACACATTGCACTAAGCCCGTTCTAGATTTACAATAAAGATCACGTCTCTAACATCAGGGAGGACATAAATAGAATTGTAACTTGGGGATTGTATTTTTTAACAATAATAAAGCTGCGTCCTACTCCAGCAGACTGCTTCTTCTCAACCTTCCGTCGTTAACCAACCGTAGGACAATTCTCGGTGTTGTCCTTCTACATAAGTTGATTATTGGCGACATAGATTCTCCTTTTCTGCTAGGGCGTCTTCAATTCTCTATTCCGGCTAGACCAACCAGAAATTATCGCCCCTTTTTACTATCTACGTGCACAACAGACTACGCTATGCACAATCCTTTTCGCGTGCTATGTAAAAATTATAATAGTTTGCATCACGTTTTCTCTACCGAACTGTCTCTACCCCTAATAAAATCGTTGCTTTCAGGATACCTTCGGGAAGTCGCCGACCATTCCCAGCTATGAGCAGGGACATAGCTTGCCGGACAGGCTGAAAAATTGTCCACCACCGGTTCGGTGATTTCCCATTACTTTTCTCTTTGTCCTATCTACTTAACACTCTTTATCTAACTTACATTGCTTTACTTTATTAACAATCTTCTTACTTTCATTTTTCCTATTTATTGTATTTTCTTTATTAATATAGCAAATTAAGATTATTTTAATGTTACTTGAGAACACTTTTTTCCTACTTACAACCTTCTGCTTAGATGTAGGCTCTAATAGTGTCACTGACAAAATTAGCTGTGAAAAGGGGCACAGCTGGCCGGACTGGCAAATAAAACACCTCCATCGGTCGGTGATGCTATTTAGAAAATTGTATCCTTTAACTAGGCTTTTAGCATATAATTCTATTGTATAATCTATTGAATAATGAGGAAGACACTCGTTTTGTCGACCATTAATAAATAAATAAAATAAATAAAAACACAGTTAGGTATATTAGAAAGTATACAAATGTAAAGATGAGTGAATATTGAGGACCATGTATAACAGCCCACATAATTAAAATAAATTTAAAAATGTTAATGTGTTCATTAAAAAAAATATATATATAATATAATTATAATATATTCTTTTTTAACCATGTGCACAGGTTATTTTTATTTAAAAATTTGTATTAATATTTATTTTATTCAAAACACATGCAGCTAATCCCTACAAGACTCAGCTCCATCCTATACCAAAAACAAACTAACTTAACTCAAAGCAATACAAAAAAATCTTCCAAAATAAAAGAAAGACAAAGCATAAAATTGTATATTATAAATGCTTTGTCTAGAGGATTATAAGTTTAAAAGTTTACAAATCGGGTTGTCTCCAAACATGGACCGCTCATGGGCTCATATAGCGATGAGCAACAACAAAAAGATCAGACGCAGCCAAAACTAAAACCGAAACCGAAACTGAAACCTTTTGAAGAAAAAGACAAAATACATAATTCGGAACAAGATCTTCGCTTTAGCTTGTCATCGGAGACGGGGGTTAGCTGGGAAGCGGCTGTGATGGGCATTCGGTACCCGGTGCCCGGGAATTCTCGAGTCGAATGCCGCGTCCCACTGACAACGGTTATTAATCAGTTTCCGATAATGCAGCTGAGCGAGACAAGAGTTTTGAATAAAAACACTCGCGGACACCTTGCCGCGCCCCCGCAACGCCATCTCGCAGACGTCTCGCCATTGTCGATGATCTCAGAGAGGTGTTCGAAACAAAAGTGTATATGGGTATAAGTGCGAGCATGAGTACGACTTCCATCTGAGTGTCTGTTTCGCCGGGTATGTGTCATAGTCACACTTTTGTTGTTAATTAAACGTGGCAACTGCACGCCTGTGCATCTGGCGCAGGTCCATGTCGCGGTGGTTGGATCCCGCTAATGCCGGGATCTCATGATAAGTGGATTCATGTGTGAGTCTGAGAGCGCTCGTCGAACTATTCATAGCGACGTTGCCATTGGACCTTGCCATCGTTGCCAGCTCTTCCGGCAATTGATTAATTGCCGCGAGCGACGCACTTTTGACGCCTAAGTGGCAGGAACTTGAACTATCTGGTTGCACATTGCAGCCAGAGCCAGCAGAGGTGAGAGAAGTCCCAAATCCAATTCCAAACGCGGCTCAGTGGCTGTGGCTGAGGCTGTGGTAACAGTAATCGCTCTTGGCCATGCTCAGGAACAAATAAGCCAGAAGCCGGAAAGCAAAAACCCAGAGCGACGAGGGAAACAATGTAAAGAGAGATTCACAAAACTGTTAGCTGGCTGCTTCTGCTGAATTTTCGGTTGGTCGTCATGTCCATCGAGTGATTTGATGAATTGCTGTCATTAATCTATGACGTACGCAACTACCAAAGGAAATGCCATCATCATCAAAAGCAGCCCAGGCAGCAGCCGGGCTGAGGGCTCACGGCTGAGGGTTCAGTTCACAGAGCTCGGGGCTCGGGCTCAGATCTGGGCACAGGCAGCAGTGGCCCGCAGGGAGCCGGAGTCAGATACTGGGCAGAGGGGGCTGCACCAGGGCATTGGGAAATGCGTAGCAAGCCAATCCGATCCAGGGGCTTTCGCTGGCGCTGCTCGAGTGGTGAGCAAAATATAACATTTGGGAATTTCAGAAGGTTTCGCTTTCATTTTGCAATTTAAAGCTTTGCCCTCTGCCGGATACTTTAATAAAAAACTGGATGCAATAAGTTTCAGCCTTTCTTTAAATTACGATAATATGTGGAAGGCAGAAGATTCATATTTAATGTATATTTTTTCCATTTTCAGATTGTGATTCCAACAAATATTGCCAAATCGAATTTCCCAAAACAATTTGAAAAAATGTTATTACTATTGTTATTAATCTAATAATAACTCCTATTATTTTTATTAATGTACTCTTGATAGACTTCTATATGCATAGAAGCATATGTATACATAA
Source organism: Drosophila novamexicana (assembly GCF_003285875.2). Classification (NCBI taxonomy): domain Eukaryota; kingdom Metazoa; phylum Arthropoda; class Insecta; order Diptera; family Drosophilidae; genus Drosophila; species Drosophila novamexicana. The sequence continues at coordinate 1,047,300 of NW_020824835.1, forward strand.
ATATGTATGTATATACGATATCTTTAAGAAAATTCGGTAAATCTCTATATGGAATATATCGTAGCTAGTATGGGAATGTTTGGTTTAAACTAGGGTGCTTCTATGGAACATTTTTGATCTTTCAAGATAACCTGAATCAAATCGGCATTTTCGATTTTCTTTTTTAGCTACTGCCATCATAATTATTTTCCTAACATATCGAAAATAATGCTTTAATATTATAGTATTTCTATATTTGATCATAAATACAAAATGTTTCTTCATGAAAATAGCTCTTATTGCAACTACAATATTGTTAATAAATTTACTATATTGAAGTTATTATATTAATAAATATTAAATCGTAGCTGCTTTCAATCTTATCTCTGATTAATCGCTGTGCAATTTTAATCTATTCATTCGTGACATTTTTTCATGCAATTCAAATGATTCCTACAACTGAATCACGCCCAGCCAATAATTTTCTAGTGCATTTTTCCACGGCGGCCGACCGGGTGCGGGGTTGGTTGCGCATATATTTTTACATTTCAACATAAATGCATTTCATGTTTACATTTTTCCAGTGACAAGTGTCTGAATCACACTGCAACGGGATGACATATTGAGGCAGGGGAAGCCAGCGACACTCAGCCGACAATCGATTAATCAGCGAAAAATAATAAGAAACATCTCCCAGGCAACTGGCACTGCTACGGGGGAAATGCTTGGAGGATGGAGAACTGGGATGCTGAACCGAGCCAACTTGAATGCGGAACTGACTCTGGAAAAATGAGCGACTTCAGCGTCTTGGCAGCCAAATAAATACGAAACATCAGACGACAGACAGAATTTCATATGTTTAGACGTTCAACTAAATTACAAAAATGAATAATAAAAAAAAAGAATATATATATATATATATTGTATTCGCTCTCCTTCCCACTGTATTTTTTATTTTCATTTATATTTCAAAAACCAATTCGAATTCGGTAAGTAACACAATCCCAGATACAAGGGAAGTCGTTTGCACTCGGAGAGAAAAAAAGTGTATAACAAAATTATTCGGAACGACCCTCGGAATAAAGACAACAATGAAATGTCAAAGCCAAATGACTGACCAAAACTCATTACAACAAAACTCAAAATTGCCCAAATTAATCTAATTTTCAGTTGATTGTTGTTATTGCTGTTGTTCTTGTCTTTATTCAATGTCAATGAGTTGCGCGCGTTGTCAGTTGTTTCATTCAAATCATTTCTTTTTGTTTATGTTTTTTTCGTCGATGTTTCTCGTTGTTGTTTCTCACACAATTCTCACATAATAGAAAATTGTGTATGCCATTTGTTAGCCTGTTCCTTTCAATCAAAGAACTCGAAATGAAAGCGTAAGAAATGCCGAAACTTAAGGCCATCAGTCAAAACCAACTTGATTTTTAGCGGCAAATATGTTAATTGTGCAGCTGATTCAATTGGACTTATAGATTAATTAGAAAGGGGTGCCACATTGGGGGAAACAAACTATATTTATAACTAAATGGTTAAACAGTTAGAATCCAATTAACAGTTGTAGATTAAACTGAGTGGTTTTATAAAATCATACGTTTTTTCTAATAAATAAATATGTTCATTTCTATATTTTTCTTTACGTTTTCAAGAAGCGTTTTTCTAAAAAGTTTATTTAAAATTTATATTAGATTATAAATATATTTATTAATAAATATTAATATTAATTAGACCCCAACAGTTTCTCATTTTAATTCCTTTTGCTCAACACTTTCTAAATATTAAATACCTAATTATTTCTGATTTGATTGAAGTTAACATAATTTGATTTCTCAGATTTCTTTTTGACATCTTATGACGAATCAAAATGGTCGAGCCCTGCAAATGTCGCGCCTTGGCCCGCAGAGTCAGTCAAATGAGGAGAGCGCAGTCAGTGCATTTTTTTGCTTGCCTCCCTTTGATCTGTGCAGCTGGAAATACGCGAGCATCTATGTATCTGTGTATCTTTGAGTTTGTATCTGCTGCAGAACTATGGCTGCGTCGCGTTGTCGACATTATTAATTTGCGCCTGCTTGCATTGCATTTCACATGGTGAATTTTTATACGCCTTTTGGTTTGGGCATATGGCGCGGTTTCATGGCGCTGCCACGGAGACGCGTCCCCCCTGTTGCGATCCCCACCCCATGTCGTTTCATTTTTATTTTTATTTTGGCATCACGTGCGCCTGCTGCTGCCACTGCTGCTGCTCCTGCTGCTGCTGCTGTTATATTTGACATATTGCCGACATTGATAGCATGAGACGTTGCAATGAAATTTGTTGTGCTCGTCAACGAGACTCGCGGCCATCACTCAAAAGGCTCAACAACGTTGCGTATTCGTTTACGCAGGGCTCTTTCTTAGGTGCTATAAAAGTGTTGCCAACCCGAAATAAGTAATTAAAGGTCCACTCTTAATACGCTGAAATTGCATTCGTTAGTGATTAAGAGAACAATATTTTCTTACCAAAGCTAAAAAATGTTCTAAAGCCCCCATCTGCTCTTGTACTCATTAGTTCAGTTGCTATATATATATATATATATATATATATATATATGTAGAAATTCTATTTTATATTACCAAGCCCAGTATTAACATTCACTTTGTAACATGTGCCCAATGAGCACAATTATTTGGGCGAACGTGGGTCGCATTTTCACTTTTCGATATACAAATAAGTGCGTAATTTCCTTATTGAAGCAGCCGGGCATAAAATGCAATTTTTCACTTTCCCTTTTTCACAGCGGCAACTTCACACACGCACACACAGAGAAAGATGGCAAGGGGGTGTTGGCTCATCGAACACTAATTACAAAGCAACATCAAAATAATTATGGCCACTTCGGGCATAATAACTAAAGAATTTATACCTGCCAGTGGCGGGCAGTTTGACTAGAGATTTGCTCAAATTGCTTTCACATTAAAAACACTCACACATTTCACCCACCAGCAGTAGCTGGTCACCACTGACACCACTGCCACCCTTGGCACCACCAACCTGTGCTGTTCTCTGTGTGGCTATTCCATTTCTCTAAGGCTGATCGGCCTACCTGGCTGCCGGCATTGGCAATTAATACCTTTCACTCTGGCGTCCCGTTTGATGTGCCCTGTCCAGCCTATGTCCAACTCCTAACGCCAGCTCTTGGCTCGACTCTGACTCCGCTCCTGGTCTGCCATTGACCGGCGGTCATTTGTTTATGTCAACGCTTGTGCGCTTGATGCTGCACGGATTAGAAAGTAATCAGTGCCGATAAGAAGCGTCGAGAGTCTCTGGAGACTGTGTGGGTGGCTCTGGTTCTGGAGGTGGCTGTCAGGGACATGCTCAAAACTGCGTGGACGCTCGCAATTTAAATTACAGTGGTGAGGCGGCTGCGACTGACCACCGCCCAGTCCCAGCGCCATTGCTAGCCACTCCTGGATCCCGGGCCAGGCATTGGGCATTTTGCAGTTCGGTTACAAATGTCCATTGGGACTTTGCTAATCTGTCATTCGCCATGATGTGTTCCCGAAGGCGGCCTTTCGTTTGGGGTTGTATAGTGCCGTTGCCCCGTCATACACATGTGCACATACACATACACATACAGCCCGTACACCCACACACCCACTAAGCAAGAGAGACACCAACTGGCAATGAAAAAGGACGAGTGTTCATATAAATGACCAAAATGCCACGCATTGACCCACGCAGAGCCGGAAAACCTCACTCATCCATGCCTTGTTCCCCACATCCTCGCCCGTGGCATCGACGACATGGCAGATAAAATGTTTCAATGTCCAATCGAGTTATTTGTCAAAATACTCGCACCGGATGGACATGGACATCCGCCTGGGCAGGGACACGAGCATTTTGATTTTGCTGCCAGGATGAAATGTTTTTAGCTTTTTGTTTTTGTTGCTGTCGTTGCATATACTATCTGTATGTACTCTGATCAGATTCGATCATATTCGACACAACGCACTATTTAGATTGGATAATAATTTCAATTAAAATTTCTGATTTTCAATCTAAAATATTGATGATAGTTTAATTACAATTTATATCGAAACAAAATGAAGAAAGAGAAAAGAAAGATTTTAGATACTTACTTTTTCATAGCTTAACTCATTTCCATATCTTCTGCAACGAGTTTTTAAAATTAAGTTATTTTTTATTATTATTTACTTAATATTAATTTATCCTAGTTATACTCAAATAATTACATCAAAATTAAATCGAAAATGCTATTTTATATACTCAACGATTTTGATTATTTATTTTTGATTTTCGAAGATTTTTATTTACTCTCATAATCGGTAAATTCTAATGGGAGTATCCCTAATGCTTGGATCTGCACACAAAATAGCTCTTATTTATTGGAATAGAATATGCACCAAGAAAAATATTTACAATATAAAATATAAAAATTTACGAAATTATAGCTTTATATAAATATTTTCTACAATTTATATATAATTTTAGTGATAATTAAATTGGAAATTTCTCAATAAAGCGCTTATTTTCGTCAAAGTTGTGTTAAAACGGGAATAAAAAAAATGTAATTCTTCTATAACTTATAGCTTTAATATAATATATATATAATTTGATCACGATTCGAATGAAGAACATGAATTTGAATTATAACCTTCTAGTGCTGAAAATGCTTTACTATTTCATATATTAATACATTTTAATTACACGCTTCGGTTGATGGGCTAGGCAAATTGCGGGGATATTTTAGATTTGTTCCACGCATCGCTACGTGTATAAAATATAATGAAAGTTTCAACGCCAATGATGACTAACGTCGGTCTGACAGCACTGACGGAATGCTGTCAGACGGTCCGACAGTCTCACTGTCAGTGCGACAGTGTGACAGTCGGATAGATAGAAAGATGGCTGTGAAGGGAGCAGGGCAGCAGGCGCAGCTTGACTGGCGGTCTGTCGGGCCGTCAGCCTGTTGGCCAGGCTGCCTGCAGCGTGCACACTCTGAGTATCCTTTTCGCTTGTTCCAGAGCCTCCCTTATGGGCGTACATGATAAATGGCGACGAATTCGTCAATGTCAAAATCAGACTGTTACAAACAGCGACGGCGACGGCGATGGCGATGGCAGCGCCAGTGCGCAATGTTGCGTAGAGGTAGAGCCCTGGAACTGGCTCTCAATGGGTCTGGGACCAGGACGCGCATCCAGGAATGTATTCAGAAACAGCACAATAACAACAGTTAGATTCATATATGAATACAAACGAACCGTCTGCTCTGTTCTGCTCCTCACGCGTTCCAATGACAATATTTCCTCCGATGCCAATGTCCTGAAGCTGCACGAATTGAAGTCACAGCGTTTTAATATTAATGCAAATTTCTTGTTCTAGTTTTTGCACATTTCGCAGTTTTCACTTATGCAAATTCGCATATTTGGCGTACAAATTTATCTCGCCCCCATTTGGCATTATGGAATATTATTGAGTGCAAATCTCGTTGACTAATTGTTCGACATTTGCCAACAGATCCAGGACGACACATATTAAGCATGCTAAAATTTGATTGATTTGCTTAGAACATTAAATAGTTATGCCAGATCGTTGATCTGATTGATCTTTGAGGCAACTTGCAACTTGTTTACTTATATTTAAAATCATTTTTTGAGTCTCCTGGTGGTCGTATATCAATATCACAAGATGTTCACATGTAAAGTTAAATTAAAATATGAATCCGGAAGATAACGAAGATTTACATTTTATGGTAAGCGCTTAATTTAATTTTGAAACAATTTAAATATAGTAGATAACCTATTAACCAAAATATTTAATTTATTTTTATGTCTACTTAAAAGCAAAGTCACCCGTTTTTTGTATATAAAATAATTGCAATGGAATCTGACCCTTGTCAGCGGATTCCTGAATGACAAAACTTAGAGTTTTTCCTCGAAATGAGGAACCAGTAAAACCTGTTAGCTCTTAGGGACTTTCTTGCAACTTAGGACATGCAAACGAGCCAAATATTAATTAGCTTGTCAACTTTAATTTTTCCCTTTCATTTCGTGGAGACTTACATTTAACAGCTCAATTAATTTGGAGCCAACGTCGCACATGTGAGCGGGACCCAAAGACCGGGCCCAGACTCTGATTTGAGTTATGCGATCCATTGACATTATCTGCGCCGCGCTCGCATGTGACAAGCGGCAACTGATTCATTCTGCGATCGAAGCTGGAGCTATAGCTGCGACTGGGCCAAGGAGGAGACTATCGGTTTCGGAGCCGATAAAGATCTCAAAAGGATCTTGCTGACTGTTTTGTTTTGTCGGCAACAAATGGGCGCCATTACAGCGCGACAACTTTTAGTTGTGGTGAAAACGACTTTAAGTCAGTTTTAAACTGAATAATATTAATTTGCCTGATACAGCGGGTGATCGCAGCCATTAATCAATTAATTAGTTTACCTCTTATACAAAAGGCGACTGTCTCTTTGTCGCCATTGCAATAAAGTGAGACAGTACTACAGAGAAAAAGAAAGATATAGAGAAGCCGAGTAACTGAAATATAATTGTCTTAGGAAGGGCGTAAACGTAAAATGCAAGCACAAACAAAAAAACACAGCAAAACAAATGTAATTAACGATATAAAAAAAAGGTAGGAAACGTTGCTTTGCGGCACTTTTATTAAATTTTTTTTTGTTTTGCTTTTTAATGGCCAGAGAACAAATAAAAGAAAAATGTCGTTCTGATTGACGAATTGCGTGCGTATAATTGTATCTTCCAGATACTTTGTTTACTTGCGCCATATTCGTACAGCGTTCAGTGTGTGGCTTTCGTTTGGTCTCCTCCGCTGGCTCACACTTTAATTGAGCCACAACTGTAGATACGCTCGCACACGAGTGCCACAAACTTTGCGGCTCACGCGACCCACAACAAAATGTCGGATATCTTTGAAGCTATACACAATGGTAAATATAAACTAACTATATATATATATAGATATATAGATACATTTATATTCATATCTATGAGTGTAATTATGCTTTGTATTGCGTGTAGCTGCGAAAACCCATTCATGCGTTGTAATTGAGAGCAAGACGAAAATGAATAAAGAGTGTAGAGATGACTTGTACTTGATTTGGAAAAATCTGCCTGAATCATTAAATTAATGTGTTTCTTGCAAAAAAAATATTATAACCACATCAAACAAACCTTAAGGTTAAAATATTTTTACTTCTGAGCAACCTTCAAGTCCCTTCTCTGGCTCATTTTATTACAGAGCATCATTTATTCTAAACGTAAAGCTATCAAAACTCCCCTATTTAGAAGGAAACATCTTTTGAAACACGGATGATTTTAATTTATAAAAAACTTTGAGCTTTTATATATTTAAACTATTTATAAATCGAATTATAAATTAAGGCACAATTTAAACATATAAAAACTAACATGTTCGGATAATGTTTACTTAACAAATACAAATACACCTACAACAACAGGAATATATAATTCCAATTTATTTAATCGATTTGTCTAAGACATACATTGTTTTGAACATTCATCCGAAAAATAATTTACTATTAAAAACAAATTTTCATTTGCAACGTATTTCATTACCGCCTTAAGCAGTGCACGGGGATATTAAGCAGTGTTCCCAAAAGGTTGCACTGCTTGCTGCCCAGGAAAGTTCTTTATCCGCTGTGGTTTCTGTCTCGGCTGAATGGGTACATAACTGCAAAATGGAATCATGTAAAAGCCGGAAAACGCGAGTTCCAATGGGAATATCTACCCAATTTGCAAAAAATATGCATTGAATGATTTTGATGCTTACCAAATTGGACGCCAGCTGGCGTTTGGTGTACCTATTTGCATGCATATATAAATTTCACATTTCTATATCCCAAATATTATGCCAAACCGAAATAACATCATGCAACGTAACGCTCAGTGCCCGGCATATGTTTTTGGCGGCCTCTTTGACGAGCTCTGTTGCCGCGTTGTGGCCTGTGGAAGATGGTCCGCTCTTGGTTCTGGCTGTGCCCTTAAATCATTTTATGCTGCGCTGATTTTATGTACATATGTTTGATTAAAAATTAAAATTATCATTTACGGCCCATTTAAACTAAACCGACCAGAGATTTTTCGCATGTCGTTCTCATTTTTGAACTAACCAAATATTCTGTGGCAACAGCATGAAACCAAAGCTAGAGGATGCCATATTGTTGTTGTTGCTGCGTGGACTACCTATTGTAAGAATTATTTCAAATGTGTGCTACTAGAAGTTTTATTAATAAACACAATAAGCATATGTATATTTAATAAGTATAACCTCTAAATTGGCCATGTGAATATGAATGAACGCTCTGTGCTTTAAGATAATATGTATTTTCTCATTCAAATGATATAAGGCTTTCTTCAAGTTGGTTTAAAATTGAAATAAGTTTGTTTTGTTTTATATTCATGGATTTCAATTAGCTTACAATTATCGTAGATCGTTCATATCTTCGTGTTTTTCTAATCGCATTTCATTACACACCAGGATTTAAGTCTGCCTTTGTTCCTTAATTTTACCAAATGTTGTCAAGTTATCTACGCCGCTGGACCTCCTATCCTCCTTGTCTTCGGGGAAACAGCGGAATAGTACCAAAAAAAAAAATAATAAGAAAACAAACAAAAATATTGTGACAGTTTTTGAATTCTAGGTCCAGACCTTGACTATCATAAAGTCAGTTTCTACAAAAATCCCTGTAAAAATACTGCTCAGCCCAGATCTGGAACAAACAAAAAATAAAGCACACAAAAAAATGTTTCAGTTCTAGTTTAATTTTGAGAAAACCTCTGTGACCGGAAAAACAAAAAAATGGTAACAGTAATATGCTTGTAGTATAATAAAAAAGATATGCAATAAAAATGTTTTAGAGCGAATTCGCTTTGTGTCGCGCATTTTTGCCATTGTTAAAAAATTGAGCATTTTTTTCGCCGGCGACCTCATTTTTTTCCTCTCATTTTCCATCTAAAATGCAGGGCAGACAAATGTTTTTACGGATTTATGAGTTTATCGCTTTACGACTACGTCTTAGGCCCAATAAAAGTTTATTGAGCTGCCTGACGGTCGCGGCTCGAGTGCTCGAGTTTCCGACCGTAGACCTTATTTGGTAGCCGCGAAAACTGTAGCAGGGCCATGGCCCACATTCCAGCCTCAGTGTGTGCACACAGGACTTGATCCTGATCCTTGGCCGTGCAGAACTCAGTGCGAATCTGTGAATACTCCGACTCAAGGACGTGCCCGGTTATGCAAGTCTATGCAACGGATGGGCTTGCATAATAAATGCAAATATTGGTTTTAAGCCGCCCGCCGAACCCAAATTGCTCTACTTCACATTGTTCAATTGTTTACATAGTTTACAATCAGCAACGCCCACGAGCCGAGTCAATAGAGCGCAGGTCCTTGCACTTCTCTTACACAATATTTCACAATATGCGCCTAAATCCGGGGATTAGTTGGCTGTCTTCCGCCAACAATGATGCCTGTCTGTCGACAGTCGATGCTCTAATTTAAATTACCAGGTCACACTCTCTCTCATCGTCTCTCTATCTCTTTTTCTCTATAGCTCCGAGTGTGCCCGTTCTATGGCTGCTTAAACATTTCCTAAAAACTTACCCAGTTTTTGCCGCAGACTTTTGTTTTGCTAGTTTCGTGCTCGAGTTTAGATATTTATGACACAGCTGAAAGTTCTGCGAATTTTTATTATCATTTAGTTTGCTGTGAATACCTATAGTTATTTTTGTTAAAGATTTGCCAAACCTACCCATGCAAAATAAATAAAAATGAACACCGCAGAGTTCTGGAAATCATCAAAAAGCGTGGCCTACTTCTAACAAAGGCTTTTCGATTCTGGGAATGATAATGTTAACGGGATTATTTTCTCAATCGGGTTGGTTTAATGGAAAATAACAGCAATAATACCTAACAAGAAAGACAAATCCTGACGGGTTTTCAAATATATATGGAGCTTAGTGAAGAAAACATGAAATTTTGTCATGCTAAATCCAATTTTTCGACCTATTCTTTCTATATAATATGCTTCATATGTATATAAACAAGATTTGATGAAGTTATCTCAAAACACAAACGAATTATTTATACAAGAACTTCCCTTTCAACTGATCGTTCTTATGACAGCTATATGATATAGTAGTCTGATCTGGCCCATCAGCAGACTACGACAAGTTTGCATAAAAACAGACAGAAGGACGATCCCATAAGGGAAATATATATTCTTGATCATGAAGAAGAGTTGATCTAGTCATGTTCATCTTTCCGTCTGTCGGTCTATCTCCATCTCGGAAACTACAAATCGTACAGACTTGAAAGTAAACGAGAAAGAAAGGCTATCTTCGGCACGCCGAAGATCTAATACCCTTGCAGACACAACCTTTTCATAATGCTTATAGTGCTTTGCCCGTATCTAAGAAGCACAGTGAAAATAGTTAATGCCGAGTTTAGGCAAGATATCTTGATAAGCAAAATGTCTTTTCATACAACAACTTAATTTTCGACCGATCGTTCCTATGGCAGCTATATGATATAGTGGTCCGATCCAGCTGGTTTTCGCATATGTGCTGCGTGCAACAGAAATAGAGACTTCTGCAAAAATTTCATTAAGATAGCTTTAAAACTGAGAGACTAGTTCGCATAGAAACAGACAGACGGACAGACGGACTTGGCTCTATCGACTGTTGATGCTGATCAAGAATATATATACTTTATGGGGTCGGAGATGTCTCCATCTATGCGTTACACATTTCACGACAAAATTAAAATACCCTCTGCAAGGGTATAATAAAACATATATTATCGTTAAACTTATTATTTATTTCCGCTCGGGTTTTTAAGCATAATTCGAAAGTTTTAAGAGCTAGACGCGTCAAACTTGGTATATAGGCTCTCGTGTAGTACATAGTATAGACATAAAATATTTATCATTATGCATACATATGTCTCCCATTCACTCCTAAATTGAAAAAACTCAACTTCATTTTGGTGTATGCACACTTTTTAATATATTTTATTTAAGCCCTTCAAATTGCATATCACGAACGTATTTATGCATCTGCATTATTTCAAAATTATATTTGTAATTATAATAGTTATAAAACGCAAAGAAACAGTCAGACCTAAAAAAAAATTGTTATATATGAATGAATTGTGGAGTAACTTCTTCTTCAAATACAAATATAATTTTCAATATTACATATTGAGGAGTATATTTAAGGTGAATTTCCTTTTTAGATAAGCTTTACCGGTAATATAAAAAGTATATTCTTTTTTTAGGTTAAACGGCTAAAAATGTGTACTATATTTATATCTTAAGCATTTAACATAGCGTTAGCGGGCGTAAAATGTGTATAGAGTATAAACAGAATCCGTTCGTCTTCGCCTGGTCCGACTGGTCAATCAAGGACTACCTGAGAGACGCGTGTGTCTCGTATTAAAATGATGTCTTGTTGACGGACCTCGAAGGACGAGGCTCGCGCGACTCGACTCGTCTGTTTATGGAATGTAAATGTACCGTGTCATGGGTCCTTAAACATCTTAATTGCGCACGTATCCTTCGCCAGCGACGCGCAATTGGTTTCCAAGGCGGAAATATTATTGCCACGTCGTAAAACTATAAAACTGTCCGCAGGGGGCGAGACGCAGTCCAAACTCAGATGCCCAGTAGAGTCTTCTAGGACACCGAGCCAGCTCTTCTGCAAATGGAACTTGCGATCACCATCAACGAATTCGCTGAATTCAGTCAACGCGCGCGACTCTTATTCCCGGGCGTACGACTCGTCGACGAAATTGCATTGATAACTTACAACGAACTCGTAGGTGGCTCATTGTATTCCATGGCACATTTTAAATAAAAACAATCCTTATTAGCTGTCGCTAGGTGCTGCGATACAAAACTCACACTACGTATTTCCCATTTTAGGCACATTTTAACTAAGGGAAATATTGAAAAATTACAGCCAGATATCAGCATTCTGCAATCTGATAAAAATGTCTGTAATCCTTTATAATTAAAAAAGAATTTTGTAGTTAGTTTAATTTTTCATATATTTTTGAGCGTTCCTCATATTTGTACCCTGAACCCATTAAAAATGCGTATAAGGGTATATTGTATTTGTGCAAAAGCCAAATGTATGTAACAGGCGGAAGGAAGCATCTCCGACCCCATAAAGTATATATATTCTTGATCAGCACCAATAGCCGAGTCGATCTAGCCATGTCCGTCTGTCTGTCCGTCCGTCCGTCCGTCCGTATGTATGAACGCAAGGATCTCAGAACCTATAAGAGCTAAAGACTTGAAATTTTAGATGTAGATGCTCCTAGTTCCCGCCCAGATCGAGTTTGTTAATCGATAACTTACTCCGTTTCCAAGCAATCGATAATCGATGTCGATATCGATATCCTGTTTTTTTTTTAGCAAAAAATAATAATAGATAAATGAAATTGTATAGTATTAATCGATACCTTCCGTGGTTGCTATATGACAACATTATCCAATACTGCGGAAGCATATGCATCTAGAAACGAGAAAAAAGAGCTATCTTTGGCACGCCGTAGATTTAATACCCTTGCAGAGCGAACCATTTCATTATGCTCATTATGTTTTGCTTATATCTAAGAAGCACAGGGAAAATAGTTAATGGCGACAATAGTTATGTTATCTAGAAAAGAAAAAAGTTTTCCATACAATAAAGTTTTTCAAAATTATAACACTCTTTCTATTTAAAGTTTCTTCGAGAGACAACGGACAGTTCATTCTAATCATGAAGGTCGAAAAAGTCCTCTTTCTATAAGCATTTTTATAATTCCAGGCAGGCAGTAGGGTAAAAACCCATCGAATTACATCTGCACTGACAGTATTTAAGTACACTTCACAAGAGTACGCCAATAATAATAAGTAATAAATATTATAAAGTAATTTAAAACTATAAATCTGTAATTTTTGCGCATATCAAGATGTTGCCATTACCACACAGAAGGTGTTATCACTGTCGATTGATTGTCACACAATTTATTTAGGGTCATAAAAAAGTACAAAGCGAGAGCTCACTGTAAATGCATAATTCATTCCATTGCAGCTACTTTACGAGGACCTCATTACGATGAGAGCGAAACAATGCGAATAAGTGTGACAGAAGCAATTAATGCGCTAAGGAAATGTCAACACGGAGGATGACATTGCAGGCAGGATGACATTGAGCGCAAATATCCTAACGACAGCCAAATAAAGAGAACAGAAGCCGGCGACGACGACGACGACGACAGCAACGATGAGCCAAGGACGCAAGCGACGCGTGACGCATTGAGAGAATGTTTGTACACACAGCATAATAAGGAGAACAGCCGAGAGGTCCTTGGCAGTTGCCTTGACTTTGATTGGTGCCGTGCTCCGATCGTGATTATCCAAGGCCAGCACACCCACGCTGGCTTTTCCTATTCGCTCATTCAGCATCGAAGCGAGTGACCTTGACAGGACTTTGGATCAAGGCCAGTGAAATTGTCCTGAAGCCGAATGAGGCATGCCAAATGTGGCAGCAGCCCAGGCAAACGAGTAGCCAAAGCTGAAAATTACTTCATCTGGCCAGGGAGCGTTGCTGGCCAACACCTGCAGCGCCTGGGCCTGGATATAAATGAATATTCACAACCCAAATCGAGACGTGTGCATCTTAATTGCTAAATCAAACAAATTTTAGGAAAACAATAATTTTGCCTCTCTTTTTACAAATTAGCCGTCGATTGAGGCAATCAAATTGATGGCATTTCAACGGGTTGGGATTGGTCCAAGTTTTTCGATTGGGGTTCGATTCGTTATACGGCGAAAAGCTCACGCTGTGCTCAGATTAGACGCTCTGACGCTTATACTATATATAAATCTGACTCCTAAAGTGTACAACACCTCAATATGCATGTACTTTAATACCCTTACATAGGGTATTTTCATAATATCACAAACTATCTAACGCTTTAAAGACAGCATCGGAGTAGCAGCAGTCTATACATAAATTTGTTATATTTAAAATACTTATTAAGTTAAACTTTGCACAGATCCTTCCTTTTGATGTTGGCAGTATCTATGCGGCCGAATTGGATATCTATATCATATAGTCCTAGGACTCCAGTCTGTAAAAAACATTTTTTATTATAGTGTATGTTGTTGATGAAATCTTAATTAAACTTTGCAATAAGAAATCGTGCTATTCCCAACTTTACATCTGTATACTAATTATGAGAATATCATAAAGCTCCCATAGAAGCAATCTGTTGAATACAAAGTTGTATGAAGAAATACTACATAGACAATCCATGCAGGCCTAAGTTCTAAATGATACGTCTGTAAGGGTATTACAGCTTCGGTAGCACGAAGATAGCTTTTTCTTCGTGTTGTTTGTTTTGTTGTTGCTGCTGATAATTTTTCTCAGCTATTTTCGTTTTATACGCAGCTTGACGCCGCATGTTTCGGTCTGATAATGAGTGGCGATGTTGTCGATTGTTGTAGTTGTTATTGTTGTTGTTATTGTTGCCGCACAATTAGCATTTGGGGACGGCGTAATGAGCACTGAACTATCTACGACTCCCAGAGGAGGGCCAAGCAGCAAAATTCAACTTCAAAGCCACAGCATGTGACCCTCGGCCGAGTAAACGAAGCCAGACAAATAAACAAACAAACAATCGCACGATTTGGAGTATCTTAAGCGATACTTATGTAATGCTCCAACAGAGAGGGGCGCAAACAGATTTCCAATTTGTAATATTATGTGAAATCCTTTGAAGTTTTTTTTTTCTAGAATTTGTGTGAACTTTTTATCGGAATTGTACACCTAAGAGCTAGATATATCTTCATTATCTGCAGTATTATATGATAATTATTAAAATATCCCTTGGCGCAGCTGATGATATTAACAGCTCATCGCTGGGTATTAACACATTCGCCTACTTCAGGCGCGTGCCTGTTTTACCTTTCCTTTACGTGTATATATACATTCAATGTCCAGATTATATGCCGCATCTCGACTGAGCTAACCCTCATGAAAGTGCAAGGAAAGGGGATGTGCCGTTGGACTGCAGCGGGCAGCGTTCAGGATGGGGTACATACACACACACACAATGGGATGGTCCCGATTCCACTGTCAAGGTAATTTATTAATTCGGCAATAAAAACGCGCGAAACGCTCGTCCCCTGGCTACGGGGTGTGTTGCGGTTGAAACACTCGCATGTGGGCCTTACAACTCAATTATTGTTGCCAAAAGTTGACTTCGGCTCGCAATCGGATTTAGCAGCATTTCGTTGCGTTATTCCAAGTATTTCATTGCGATTATCTAATCAGTTGTGTGATAAAAGTCAATCGCCCAGAAACGAAACGTTGAGTGTCTGCGGTGGCTACAAATTTAAACTGCACCTGATACGAAAATCCGATAAAATATGGGAAACGAACGAAGATTTGGTCAAGTCATTTGACAAACTGACGAATTGCTCAAAGAGATTTACTAAGCCCATATGTAAAGCTGGCAGATGGGCAAACTAAACTATGCAAAATCTTTTATATTTTACACACAGTTAATTTTAAATAAATTTTGATGATGCGAGCGCTTAAATTTAGGTTTTTATGTAAACTATATTAATTATATAGGTGATGAGATGAAGTATTTATAAATCAGAAAACGGTTATTAATCTGTCATCTTACTGTCACAGAATTATTTCCTGAGATAAATTTGAAAATTATATTACGCTTTAAAAAATATTTTACAAATATATAAACCATATTCACACTCTTTTTATACCCTGAACCCATCAAAAATGGGTATAAGGGTATTTTGTATTTGTGCAAAAGCCAAATGTATGTAATAGGCAGAAGGAAGCATCTCCGACCCCATTAGGTATATATATTCTTGATCAGTATTAATAGCCGAGTCGATCTAGCCATGTCCGTCTGTCCGTCCGTCCGTCCGTATGTATGAACGCAAGGATCTCAGAACCTTTAAGATCTAGAGACTTGAAATTAGATATAGATGCTCCTAGTTTCCGCGCAGATCGAGTTTGTTTCCGATAATCGATAACTTACTCCGTTTCCAAGCAATCGATAAAAATCAATATCGATATCCTGTTTTTTGGGCAATTTTGGTAAATAATTAGAGCTAGAGTCACCAAACTTGACATATAGCTTTTAAAATATTTAAAATAGAATATTATATGCATTTGATGTTGGAAGAAGAGGGTTCAGGGTATTCCCTAATCGGGAGCTCCCGTCTAGAACCTCTTACTTACTTTTACATTGTTTTTAAAAAAAAATCTTCAAAAAAATTTAATAATATATTTTATTAATTTACTTCCCTCAGATGAGAAGACTAGCTCAGGGATTCAAAACAGATCTTTTATTATTATTACCATGGCATAATAGTAAATTTCTTAGTTCGCTATTCAAGTTATCTTAAAAAGGTAAAAAAAGCTTTGTTTTTGACCAACAGTTTCTTTGAAATAGAAATTTGTTCCACACGACACCTACATTTGAGTATACCGCCTGAAGCAAAATATAGATTACGTCAAGTTTAATTAGATATAGATCAAATTTCTTAATCATCTTTCTGAAACGCTATCTAAAAAATGTAGTTGAAGATAAATGTAAGAAAATCAACATGGCTGATATATTCTTTACCAATGTCCTTTCGCAACACACATGAATACCGCGCGATTTATTCGAGTATTTGTTGCAAACATCGATGCCCTATCTATAGAGCCGAAAGTGTTTATAGCAGGGTCCTGTACGCTAGAAAGTGGGTTGTCGTGGGTCGTGGGTCGCGCTCGCCCGAGCAGCGGCCTGTCAAACTGAAAAACGCCATAAATTTTGGCCCGGCTGTCACCGAACGTGCGCTCTGCAGCAACAATAACAAAAGGAGAGGTAAAGCAAATGTCGAAGGCGAGCGGAGCGGAGCGTAGCTTGGGCAGGGACATGGGCAGGGGCCGGGGGTAGCCGCACAATTCGCACATGCACAAACTGCACACATATGCCATTCAATTTATAGATATCGGCTGATAAGGGTGCGGAGGGTGGGCCTTAGATCAGAGTCGGGGGTGGCTGTAGCTGCTCCGGCCACTGCCTGTGCTGATTGCACTGTTGCTGGCTAAGCGGATAACAAAGTCGAGTAAACTCGCCTTTTGGCCAGTCAATTTAGCTGAGCGGCTTACGGGTCAGCTATGCAAATATGCGCAAGAGTCCTCGAGGACACTTGCCTAGGCCGCAAGGAAACCCTCGCGAGCAAACAAAAAGCGCAACACGCGACGCAACAAAGGATCACTGAAGATGGCAACGGGCTGTCAGAATGGGATTGGAAATGGGTACGGAGCACGCGCAATATTATCCTTTCGCAGCCTTCCCGCCCTTGCCTTGATACACGCAACCAGTTCCAACTCTAAGGCTTCTATCAATCCATGCTATCCGCGCTGAAGCGAATACCTTGACGATTCCTAGAACGAATGGCAGCAGCTACGATACAGGCCGGAGAAATTTTTACGAATTTGCTGCTGCCGCGCGGCGACAATAAACGGGCCACAAGGAAAAGCCTTTTGTGCCAACCGTTTTAGCAAACGTTTACAGTTTACAGTTCTGTTTATGTCTTTATGATTATTGCAATTAGAGGAAAGCAGCAAAACATCACCCATCCCGCTCACCCACCTACCCGAGGCTCGACTTAATTATGCGCCCGTGGGACGTCCTGCGCACGTCTCAAGGCAACTCAAGGACACGGTCCGCGTAGGGGAAACGCTAGAGCGCGGATAACTTGCTGCAACTCGCGATGATAATGGGCGCGATGGGTAGGTAATAAGCTGCGCAGCAGGTAGGCCGGCCATGAGAATTCGCTACTCGGTCGGATAAAACGTTGCCCGGCCGGATAAGCGCTGCCCTACCCCTGCCAGCAATAAATCTGGCTAGGTCCTGGTCGGAGGGGTAGTGCACGCAGCATGTGTCAAAGTGTCATGCGCAGGGATATTTATGCGCTATGACGAGGAGCGCGTGTGCCGTCCGCAGTCCGCAGTTCCACGACTCTGGCTATATTAAGGCAGGATCAGAGCAGAGCAGCTCATTCGCAAACGCAGCAGCGCCGCGCACACATCGTTCATTCTGCTCAGAGGACATAAGACACAAACGCAATGGCAGCCACCAATACGCACAGCCACAGCTACTATGCCGATAGCATGTACAACATGTATCATCACGCCCTGCCACCCACATACTACAATAACACCAGCAGCGGTAGCAGCAGCTACTACCAGAGCAACTCCATGGCTGCCACAGCTAGCTGGCAGCCGGCGAGCTACCAGGCAGGCAGCTACGCACAGTACGGCCCGGAGAGCTACAGCGAGAGCTGCTACTACGCCAACTACCAGCAGACTGCCCTGCCACAGCCCGAACCCGCTGCAGTGCCTCATTACCAGCCGACAGCAGTCGCTGAGCCCTTAACCAAAGCCAACTCGCCCGCGCCTGTTAAGAGCCGCAAGCGCAAGGCAGAGGAATCCGCTGCCGATATCATTGCCGCCGTGGAGGAGCGTCCCAGCACACTGCGCGCCCTGCTCACCAATCCCGTGAAGAAACTGAAGTACACGCCCGATTATTTCTACACGACAATCGAGCCCGTTAAGAAGCCCAGCAAGAGCATCTCCGCCGGTGAGCTGTCGCCCTGCTATGAGCAGGACTATGCCGTACCCACGCCCTCCACACAGCAGACGCACATGTCGCCGCAGCGCAGCACCAGCGAGGATGTAGACTATCTGGACGTCTACTCGCCGCACAAGCAGGCCAAGCATGGCGACTTTGTTGCAACGCCGCCGGCTGCCACCACGCCCGCGACGCCCGCCTCCCTGGTCGATGGCATTGGCATCAGCACGCCACCCCAGTCGCCGGCCGAGAAGTCAAATGAAATCAATCATCGCATTGTGACAGCTGCCACGGGCAACAACGAATTTAATTGGTCGCACATTGAGGAGACTCTCGCATCAGGTAGGCATCGCACTCCCACCACCCTCTCTCTCTCTCTCTCAATCACTCTCTCAGTCACACACTCTCCCTCATTTACAACTCTCGTACTTACTTTCTGCTTTTTATCTCGGACTTTTTGCAGATTGTAAAGACTCTAAACGCACTAGGCAAACCTACTCCCGCTACCAGACGCTGGAGCTGGAGAAGGAGTTTCACTTCAATCGATATATCACACGCCGCCGCCGCATGGACATTGCACATGCGCTCAACCTGAGCGAGCGCCAGATCAAGATCTGGTTCCAGAATCGACGCATGAAATCCAAAAAGGATCGCACTCTGGAAGCCTCACCCGAGCACTGCACCAACGCCGGCTACGGTTCGCTGTTGCCGCCACTGGATGTTACCACTGTGCCGCCACAGCCACAGCCACAGTCGCATCCACAGGCTGCTGCCATGCCCTATGCCGCCTATCCCGCTTACTTGCCCGCCACACAGCAGAGCTATGATTACCCGCAGCAGTCGCCGCCGCTGCCACTACCGCCGCACTTTGGCCAACAGTACGACGCGCAGTACACACCGCAATATCATCAACAGACGCAGCAGCAGTGCAGCTACCAACAACAACAGCAACAGCAGGAGCTGAGCACCTCCAACCAGGCGCTGTATCATCTGCCGTTGCCCTAAGTTAGCCCGCACACACACACTGAAACACACACACTGAGACACACACACACAACCGGAACAAACGCGCCACAAATTCTCGACCATTTGCCGGTGACACGCAAATGTGTAACGAGATGCTGCGCAGTCGCAGTCGCTGCACCGCGCACTCCCTACGGTGCCCAGAACACAAGGATAGGACGAGTGCGCATGTGCATAGGCCGAGGCCGAAACCGAGACCGAGACCGAGGCCGAAGCAACTCCTCGATAACCTCTGATACCTCAAAACCCAGTGGCTGGCCATGGGTTACCCGTTGTCTGTTGCCTGGAGCGCTCGATTATCATCGAGCCCAGGGACTGTGGCCGGGCATCGATAATGCAACACATCCTCAACTTGGAGACTGATTAAAGTTTTGTTTCTATTGTACAGCTAATATATATAAATCGATTACATTAGTCATATTTATTAAAATATATATTCAAAGTACTTGTACTTGATCGAATTTATCAAAAAGACTGCGCGTTTTTCTTACGAGTTCTTTGATTCAAAATACTCAAATAGATGAATTAAGATTAAATAAATAATTAATTATTTGTCTTCAGAAAATATATGGAGATTATTTAATTATATTTCATTTATATAATTATATCTCATACCATTTGTGAAGCAAAAGGAAAAGATAAATTATGATTTAATAAATAATAGTTGATTTATTTAATTTTCATTTGTGTCTAAAGTGTGTAGGATTCAAATCCAAATTATATAGGAAATAAATAAAGATTATTTCAAAATAAATAAAATGTATTAAAAAAACGTTAGTTGTTAATATTTAATCTTACACTGTCCTTTATATCTAATATATTTTCGAAAGTTCCTAAAATTATTATTACCTGTTATATTCATTTTCTCAATTTCCGAAAATTCGTTAATACACAATTTAAAATTCGAAAAAATTGTATGCATACACTCGATTTTTAGGTATTTTGATTAAGCACCGATTTTTGTCGCTGGCTCCATTAATTGTTAGACAAATTTCTTTTTTGGAATTTTGGATCATTAAGAACCCTCCACAACCACCCAAAATTGTCACGCTTAAGCCAGTAGACAAACGTTTTTGATATCAACTCTAAATTTGAGCAGCTGCAATTTGATGCTCCCCTCGCCCTTTCGTTGACGACTTTTCTATAAAATGCACTATTTTCGCAATGGAAAAATGTCACATTTTGGTCGGTTTGGGTGTTTTTCAGTCAGGAATTGGCTGCCAACCACCACCGCCAGCAAGAGGAAGCGCCTTTCGCTGTTTGCTCATCTATTGAAGTGAGACATTGACTGGTCATTTTTCATTGCTCTCCTTGACAGTTATCGGTAACGCAACCGAGGAACCATGTGCCGTCGCAGTTGCCGGGCGGCATTTATACGACTCATTAGATGAAAGTGGACAGTGGATAGCAGCAACTATGGGTAGCTGGCAAGTTAGCCAGGGATAACTTTCCACAAGCGTTCAGATGTAGAATCGATCTACCAAAAACTGAACGAAAACGTTTTCCTCATTTACATCGGCTCAGCTGACAAAGGAGTTAGGAGCCTAAGCAAAATATTCAATATGAACTACAAATCCAGGTTTTTATCGGTTCGACATTAACGTTTATTTCATATATATGAAGTGAGAAGAAATGTTGCTCATATTGCATTAACTTTAGGCAGATAATTTCCTTGGCAGCTGAATAATTTGATGTAACATAGTATTCGAAGTACAAAAGCTTGGCAAAAGTGTTATTAGATGTGTTATTGAAGGTTGTGATTAGTGAGTTTACGTTGATTATACTTGAATTGAAATTTTAGTTTTTTAGAATGTTAGAACAACTAATTTTAGAAATCAATTCATGAAACAATATAAAATAAAAAATGCCCAAACTACCAACTTCATTTCTATGACAGTTGGACTATAGGTACTATAATAGGCTAATGTTAATAAGTTTTGGCAAAAGTGTTTTGATTTATCATACTTGAACTCGAATTTGTAGTTTTTGGCACTCTTATGTCGATGAGATTTTGCCTTTAAAGTTGATAAGAAATGGTAAATTTCTCTAAAACTGGGAATTAATTCCTCAAAAGAAACAAAAATAGTTAAAATAAATTAAAATCAATTTGGCTTTTTTAAGAATCTGTAGTGATCATAATACTCTCTTTAGGCACTTGAAATATAATTAGATATTAAATTCCCTTAGCATAACAAATCTTAAGCTAATTCCCTAGGATAGTTTATGCATCTTCTTAATTTCCATTTATGTTTTGCAAAACAGTTCTACGAGTTACTAAAAAAATTAAATATTTATTTAAATTCCTGTCTAAAATGAACAAAAAAAACATTTCCTAGATTCTTGTCTAACATTAAGTCTGAAGCTATTGTCTTAAAATTTTGTAGAAATTTGCCAAGAGTCAGTTTTGTGGATTGTTCAGATTTTTACAACTTCTTGGTGAGTGGTAAAAGGTTTACGTGCAAGTTGCGAAAGAGTTACGTTAACTCTTCGACGTCCTTCGGGGAAGTAGAGCCGTTTCATTTGCTTTTCGTTTTATTGAAAACCCAAAGGTCGCTTTTAACTCATTCGCGAACCATAAAACCCGCAGTCGGACGAATTGGCAAGGCGACCTAGGCAAGTATCTGAAGATTCGCGGAAAACTTCATTGTGGGCGTTAGCGTCTGACGATGCAGACGAGACTGCAGTCAAGGCTGCAAAGTCAATCCTTTAGCGTAATCCTTTAAATAGTCAAAATAAAGCCCGCCTTTGTCAAAACAATTGTGCAGAACTGGTCACTCCTTTGGCCATCGTCGGATTTGCAGTGCGAATAGGCGTTCTATTGTGTCCACTTAGCCGGACACGGTACCTGCCTCTGCGCGAATAACGATCGTAAAATTATCCTTTCGCAAGCACGAGCAAGCGCAGCCGCCTTAGGACGACCGTCTACTGGGCGAAGGAGTTACAAAGTCATAAAAACAAAACACCTTTGTCGCAGCATTGTCGGTTGGCGAATTATCCCTTCTGCGCCGCTGCCGTATCCTTAATCCGCATCCACCGTACGCTTGCAGCCAATCCGCAGACAGATTCGCAAATGACTGACGTACGGAGTAGAAGAGGTGCTGACCTCTTAGCTGGAAGGGATTAAATTACATTATCCTTATGTTTAAGATAAACACAAACAGCAGAACTCTCTGATCTCGGATGTGGCATGGCTTAAATTAACGTTCGCCATGACGATAAATTGGCCTGTTATAAAGTCAATGTTAATGGTCCCAAATCTGTGTCTGTTTACTAAACTACCTAATCGTATGTTTTCATTAAATTTTATGATTTACCTTAGAATTAAGTTAAGTTAAGGAGATTAGAAGTTACTTGTAGGCAAAGCTAACCTTCATTGGGCTTTCGAGGATTGGGCCCGCTAATCCATCTTAGGAGCTTAAAAAGTGCTGAAGCTTAAAATTGTGTAAAATTGTTGTATAAATTTGTGACGAAAGAAGGAAATACATTTATATAATATATCATGAAAGTTAGCTGCTCTTGTAAAAATTGTGGAATAAAAATAGTATTAATAGTATAAAGTCGTTTTCCTATTTACATAAATAATGAGAAAGTAAGGTTATCTTCGGCACGCCGAATATATTTCCCTTGTGCAGATATGCGAGAACAGTCATAAATGGTGAGCTAAATGAAAATATCTTGGAAAATTGAATAAGTTGCCTTACAAGACATTACTTGCTTAGCGATCGTTGCTATGACAGCTATATGATATAGTGACCAGACGGCTCCGACATATGTAATGCCCGCAACTGAATGCAAAGAAGGACCTAAGAAAAGTTTCATTACAAACAGACGGATGGATGATGCTATCGAAGTTCTTGTAGGGTCGAAGATGTCTTCTTCTAAACGTAACAAATTGCATGACAATTGTATAATAGCCTCTACAAGGGTATTAAAACGAGAAAATAAATATAATATTGTTGTTATTAAGTACAAACGAGTCTAGCCTGGGGCTCGAGCCTGAGCTCGAACTATCGAGAATAGTGAAAACTATCTTGGTCGGACAGCGTCCGTCGGTTGAATAATATAGTTTTATTAAAATTTCAGATTTTAAGCTTTTAAACGCATTTTTGTCTGCTCAAGAGGGGTGTCTGCTCGTTAAAGGGACAATGGTTGTTAAAGAAAATGATTTGTCCCCCAATAGGTGTATCTAATGGTAATGTTTCACTGTATTCTATATTTCAATAGACCAAAAATACAGTTCCTGAACAGTTATGCTTAGTTCCTGAGCTCTTGTACATGCGAAATGAATTTTACATTCCCACAGTCTATGTCAACATTTGCTACAGCAACAGGTTTCCTTAAGCCAAACACCGAGGCGATATGATAATTATCCGCACACCCGCTTGAATTAAGCGTGTGCCCGTGGGGAGGTCACAGCTGCGGCTGTGCCCTTTGTTGTGATTACCACGTTCGACGCTATATTTATGGCGCTCGAGAGCCAATTAATTGTGACCCAAATCAACAGTTTTTCGAATGGTTGGCAACACCAGTGCGCCAGCTCTCGGCCAGCTCTAATGGCCCGGCAAATGTGGCCGATCGCCATCAGGGCAAAGCGCAGAGCGTGTGAGCTGTTCAGGCACACAGGCGATGGCGCTGACTGCTCGAGCTACACATGAGTTATGGCCAAAGCGGACAAATGTCGCTTTAAATGCTCCATTGGCATGCATAAATTTCGATTTACAAGCCCCGTCGCGATGCGTTGTTCCACAGAATACCCGGCTCATCCCCCAGTGCCAGATGAAATCAGCGCCAAAAGCCTCCGATCTACGAGTAAGCGGTTCGGCGATTCAGCGATTCAAAGGTTCAACGAGTGGCCAACGCGTTGGCGGCTAGATCAGTACCCCAAAGCCGCCAACTACCGAGCCGATCCACCAACTAGCCAAAACATTAATATGTTAATGCGCGGATCGGGCCACGGCCGGGCGGCGGCGGGACGGTGGCTAACAACGACAACGACAACCGCCACCGTCCGTGGGGATTTATGGGTTCAACAAATGCTTTATGGCGTGTCGCTTTGACTAATTTATCTGAGGACTGTGGAGCGGGCGACTGTGTTGGCCACAAATTTATTCTTAATTTATGATTAAGCCGATTGTGCTCGAAATGGTTTCTGGACTCGTTTTCTGTTTTCTTTTTTATATACTTCTTTGCTATCCTTTCATAGACATTGCAATAAAAGTCGGCAACATCATTTGGTCATCTTCTTGTTTGCGTTGCAATAATCTCTATTCTTAATTCCAACTACTTTTCAAAATTATTAATAAATAATTTACCAAAACAGGTCGTTAAGATTAAAGATGTTTTTTTCAAAGATTAGCCTTAAAACATATTTTTTACAAAAACAAATTAATATTAATAAATGCGATACAAAACGACGATGCTTGAGAAACTTAACATTAATGAATAGCTTTGTCAAAGTACAGTTTGACAAAAATTAACAGTTAATAATTTCAAATATTAATATTAGAGGAATTTATATTTTAGAATATTTTGTGTTACATTTTATTTTCTTAGTAATATTTACTTATTTTTTATAATTTATATAATATTTGCGCTTGGTAACATTCGTTAATAGATTTCTTGTCGAGTCTTAAATGTTATCAACAAAAATTATATGAGGCTGTATTTTCCCACTACACATATCCAATCTCATAAAGTATTCACATACATTTATGTATATAGTCATTATCAGCACTAAGAGACAATCTAAAACAATCTACCCATTGATCTCATGTAGTCTAAGAGCTGGAGATAAATAATATGGTAAGTGGATTATTGAACACACAAACAGCTAGTCTATCGAATATATCAATCTCACTTTTTAGTCACTATACGTTATACAAATTACAATTAAAATTATATTTGTTGGTTTTTAGTTTGCAAAACTGGACTGTACATAAACCCCATATCTGATCCTATTCTATCTATCTGTACCTCTAACCACCCATCCGGCTGTTGCCCCATTTGATAGAACGTTTTGGTATATGGGCTGTTGTATACCCTGAGCAAGTCCAATTCATTTAAGATTGACTGGTCTTGAAGTCTGATATACCATTCAATTAAGTATATCTAACTACTTCATACAATCGGTTCTCCTGGCAACTATTTATTCCATAGTTTTGCATATTAGGTTGGGTTTTTGTTTTTAGAATTTCAACAGCCGCGTGCAATATGCGTTTTGCTTGGTGCTACAAAATTTTGAGCCACGATGTCGTTTATTAAAAGGCATAATTGAATTTCTTGCAAACAGTTGTTTGTTTGTGAAAGATGTGGCCCAAACATGCAAAAAAAGCCGACCCCAGCTCCGCAGTAGGGGTATCCGGCTGGCGCTGAAATTTCGAAAGTATGAAAAAAGCAATTAAAACTGAAATAATGAATTCTTTCTTTGCAGTTTGCCATGTTGCTGTCTGTTGTCTAAAGGCCTGGGCCTGCGGCTTTCATTTGGAGCGTGCGCTGCTTGGCTGCCATTGGGTGAAGGGATCGGTAATGGTATCGACCTCGGAGCTGGCGCTGGTAGCTGGTAGCTGCTTGGGCTGATTAGCATGAGGCGTAACAGTTTTTAATTGAAGCCACATTTGACGGCGCGTCGCAATATGCCAAAAAACAGCACTTATCTTGCCATCAGAAAGTTGAAAAACTTTTACCCCCCTATACAAACAATTTTTTTTAATAACAATCATAAAAGTTGTTGCACAAATGTTATCCATTTTGTTTGTCGCTCGGTGATTAGCTGAAAAAAGAGCAAAAAGAGAGATAACAAATTTGTGGTTTTGACAAGTTTGAGTTTGGGCTCGTAGGGCTTTTTACTAAATACTCTCATAGTAGTAAGTAAAATATATCTAAAAAAGGTATTTGAAGGCGTTCGGAGAATTAAGTACTTTTGAATATATAAAAAAAAAATTGTTACAGTTTTATTTATTAAGCCAGAAAACAAAATAAGCTAAGTTTAAATTGTTTTGCTTTCGGTTATTTATTTATTTCATTTATTTTTTGATTTGTTCTTGGTATAGATCCACATTGTTCTTCAAATATCTTTTTATATATATTAAGTATGTAAACAAAAATACATTTTAATTTATGCTACGTATAGCATATAGAAAATAGCACTCCTATTTGTTATTGCTTGCATTTGACCTATTTCCCGGCAGAATTCTTAGTCAATTATGCACACATATATATACATTTTTATGTGCATATGGCTTTGGGCCTCGACATAGGTGTGTGTGAGCGCCGGGTCATTAATTTTGATCATGCCCAAATATGTGTCAGTCAGCAGTCAGCCAGTCAGTCAGTTCGTCGGGCAAGTTGCCACCCAGCCAGTCCGTCGCCAGTCCACGTCAAAATTTCCATTTACATTCAACCCGGCCTACACACACACACACACACACACACTCGCACACATAGAATCTCGCACGCCTTTCTGGGTGCATACTATATTCAAATTAGGCAAGCCGCCAACCCCAACCCTAAACAGTCGTTTCCAACCCCATAGCCCTTGCCTCTTGCTCACCCGGAAGCAGAACTCACTTGCCGCAGCTGCTACGTTTGGGGCTGCACATGTGCCGAAGTGTGTGGCGGAATTTTCTAATTTATTTTTTAGCAAATGGTTCAAGGCCCTTCACGTTCTGGGGGCGACGTTTCAAGTTCGAGTTTGCCGGCGCCAAACAAATTGGTAATGGAAATTCACGCGTTTCGAATTATTGATTTTTGCTGCTGAGAAAAACTTACACTCCTCTCGACACACAATTGACATTTGAATTGTACAAATTTGACGTGAATGAGACGATGACGATTAATGGCCAAGGTCGCTGTTAGCTTTGACAGCTCATTGTGGGAATGTACGGAAATGTTGCTTAAATTTAGTTATTTTTGGGTCCACATTTAAACTCATTTAAATTGACTTGAAGGACTTCAAGGATTTCTTCTTTAAGGAGTACAGCAGCGACCTCTGGAAGGATCCGTTAGCGAACAAAATCAGATTGCCATCAGGCTTCCAGTTGGAGTTTTCTTGCAGAATTTGGCTAATTTTCCGATTAGCTGCAAATGCAACTGGAAAGTGCACTTTTCTCTGGACACAAACCAGAACGAATGCATTTTGCCTAGCTGGTTGGTAATGCAGTGCAACATGCACTGCTTGTTAATTTGGACAAAATGCACTGCTTGTCAAATTTGTGCTCCAGCTGCACTGACTAAAGTCTAAAAAGAATTTTAAAAAATTAAATAATTTATATTTTTTTGTCAATATCAAATTTTAAGACGACTAAGTGTCAGAATTTTTTGGTAAGCAATTAAAAATCAGGCAAATTTCAATGTTATTTGATATATGTAAATGTTCACTTAGCCCAGTGCTATAATGTTGAATACTATAATTAAAACTAAGTAGTATACACTAATTAATATATAAGTAACCAGTTTTAGCAATGGGAATGAGGCGCTCGCAAAATAATTATCTATGAGATCTAAAGGTCTTCAAAATATATTTAAAGAAATTAAATTTAATTAACGATGTTTTGTACGAACGGCAAATTAACTTTCTAGTTCAAATGTATCCTTAAAAATTAATAAATAAACATTTGCAATTATAATTTATTAAACTTTGGCTATCAGTTATATCCATATTGAGATGTGTTAAGATATTTTACTTAATAACATCGTGTATGAAAGGAAAAAGTGAAAAAATATGTATTTAATTAGGTTGTATACAAATAAATATCAACAAAAATTATGTTTTTTTAAGATACTTGAGAATGGAAAATGTCTCAAACTTAAAGAGCTTCAAAGCCTGCTTACATCTAGTATATTTATAAACGATTGTTCATTTAATACTAAGTTCCATAAAAACTGATCGAAGGCATTTCAGTTGACATAATTGAAGTGAACCTGTTACACACAGTATTTTAGCGACCGTGACTAAAGCATTTCGTGGCAAATTCAAATTCCGACTTTAATCCCAGTTACAATCACAGTCGTTTAATGTGGCCTTCATGAGGTGAACTAATTAAAGCGGCGCAACCAGTGGGAACCAGCCCAACTAGGAAATGTCCGCACAGACACATGCAGAGCTAACCCATATACAAGTGAATGCCACATTGTTCGCACGCATAATGTGGGCTAAAGGATTTGGCGGCGCGCCGCAGGACGATAATGAACACAAATGAGCCGAGCAAAAGGAGTTTTTGCAAGCGCTCACGAAATGGCAAACATTTGCCAAAAACGAAACATATAGAACCATGGGCAATGCCGGCGGACCTGTTGTTCCTCTTGCTGCAGAAGGACACGACCTTGGCGCAGTCTTTCAAGAGCAAAGCCAGTCGACAGTACGTCAGCCAGCCTGCCAGACAGCCAGTCAACCATTTATAGAATTTGGCTGAGTATCTTTTGTTGCAATCTGATTGATTGCTGTCATGCGGATGGGAAAATATATCAAAAGGAACCCCTATATGTGAGAGTTACGGCAGCAGCTGCCAAATGGCTTCCTCAGACTGCACTCGGCGACGCCATTTTAGATCTGCCTATTATAGTCCTGGTTTTTGCTGCAGAATTTAAAACCTTAAAGTGTCCTTTTTGCTGCAGCTTGTAGGTGGAGCCACTTTCCATTTTGCCGCCCTCCCCACCGCCCCACCCACTGGCAAATTAATCATACGGATAAGTACGCAGCTTGTGGCCCAGGACATGCGCAACAGTCGTCGTCCTCTGGCCAGCAGCCAAAGCGAGAGGCAAATAGCAGCAGAGCTTTCCGCAGCGAAAGCTTCGTTATCTGGCTGGCCACACGCTGTCTATATAATGTGTACATAATGGCATAGGGATATGTGTGGAAAGCAAATCAAAATGGCGTCACAGCCAGAATAATTTTTGAATGCCTCTAATGATGGATTCAGTAGCTCGCGTGTCGCTTTAGCTCAGCTGTTGTCCCTGCCGAAGCAGCAGCAGCAACAACAACAACAACAACAAAGAGCACGCCTAATGGCCTCCCAATTTTAGCTACAACTCCAGCTCGTGGGGCGCCATCTTGGCGGCTAAGTAGTTGATCGCCTGACAGCTGAGACGCGTTTATCATAATCAAATGTGGATGGACTCTGTGGCACAGGCAGTGACACTGACACTGACTGCGACTCCGACTTTGACTCTGACTCTGACTGCGTCGTCAACTGCGACAAAAAGGTTGGAAATTAATTTAAATTGCCTTTTGATGTAAATGCATTCCTCAATGCAGTGGCAGCAGCAGCAGCACAGCAGCACCAGCGGCGGAGGCAGCTCATCCTTGGAGTATGTGCTCCAGATTTGTCTGTTTGCAGTTATCATCGTTGGCTCTCTAAGTAGCTGCAACTTTTGCGCTGTGCGTGTGTTTGTCCTAAATGGCGCTTATTTATCAACTGCCAGGAGCAGCTACAACTGCAAACCCCCCCTCCCCTCCGCCTCCCTCACTTCGGTTCCCTACCCTCTGCAGCCTGCTGACCATTCACTAAGCTGGTTTTAGCTGCACTGCGTGAAGAACTCAAATGGCAGGGTATTAACGAATTGTCGTGAGTTGGTCCCCCGCCCTGCCACGCCCCGCTTGTAGCACTCTTGTGGCATTCGTATTGAACATTTTTCTTGGGTCGATGGCACTGTATTTAATTGAAAACTGCTGCAGTTCCGTTGAAGCGTGTTGCACAGTTGCATGTTGCATGTAGCACAGTTGCACAAGTTCTATGCCCACATTTAATTTGAAAATTCCTCTAGTTTTTTGTTGCTATGCAGCAGGCAAAAACAAAACTACAAACGCTGCTGATTGTTTCATATTAAAAGCGTGTGTGTAACAGCAGCAGCAACAACAACAACAACAACAACAACAACAACAACAACAAGAACAACAATATTAACAACATACGAGCGATGATGAAAAATCGCCAGCAACATGTTGGATGCTGCTGGGCAAAGCTGCCAGCCCGTAAGGCTGGGGCTGAGGCTGAGGCTGAGCTGCGGCTATGCGGCTCCCATCTCCGGCTGAACATTTTTACTGCCCGCTGGCAGCTCCGACATCAACTCCAATTACAGAAGTACACGCAGGCGTCTCTCTTATGATTCCTAGTTTTCTTCTCCTTTTTTTTACATTTTTAATATGGTTTCCCTCATGTCGTGCGGGCTAGAAAAGAAGAGTAGAAACCCAAACGAAACGGTTGCATGTCGTTATGGAATTGTTAACCATCTGGAAACCAAGTGCAAGCAATGACAACGCAGCCAATGAATGCAGATACATGTAAAAATTGTTTACTACAAGTAAGAAATTGATAAATAGCAATACAAGAGTAATTTTGATTCAACTCAAAAATGTTTGTTATCGCAATGAAATCTGAATATTATGCATTACATTTTAGTATTAATCAAATTATTTATACAAGTGCGCTTTTCCTTTTAAGTTTTTAATTTTGTGCGCCTATTAATACATTTTTTTAATACATTTATTTTTTTTTTTAAATAAACAATTTTGTCAAACATTAATGTTTCTTTCAGCATGTTTTAAATTGTGTCTAAAGAAACATGTCTTTTAGCGGGCATATACAATTTCTTGAATATATAGACATAGACAAAAATTGTTTTTTTAAGGGTTACTTATTTATTTAAGGTACAAATTCAATCATAACCAAGATTGATAAATTTAAAGACATACTTTATCGGAGTGTATTAAATTGCTTACAAAAATTCCATAATAATACTTGAAAATAATAAAATCATAAAAATACACGTATCTATGCATATTTATTTGATAATGGTCGATAAAAACGAGTGTCTTTCTAAATACTTAAAACATTAAATTATGAAAATAAAATGTTAAATGATAAAGTACTGAATTATACAGTCTTAATTCCGAAGCATGTATATCTGAAGAATTGCTTGAATTTATTCTCGAACATTATCGAAATTTAACAAAAAGAAATTTTATCATAATTTCGACAAAATATTGCTCTAACTTTGTTAAATTCATCTACACAAACAATAGTTGCATATTTATTAACGCAAATATTGATATACCCATTTTGAAAATATGTTAATTTATAACGAATAGAATATGGTCATAATTAGAGTTATGTCAGAAAGTTTCTTGAATATACTTGCATATGGAAGTATTAAGTTTTACTCTTGACATAAACAATTTATCTTAACGAATTCAAATGTAAATCTCAAACAAAAAAAAAAATGAATATATACTCGTTTGTGTATTTCTTGTTTTGCTCTTTTGGAATTTGGTAGCAGGTCCGAAATTGATTTTTAATTAAGGCATTTAACCAAACTTGATGCCAGAGCCAGACCCAGCCCAAAAGCTCGTAACCCGAAACCGAATGAATCATAAGAACCCCAAGACGTCGCCAGACAATGTGGCCAATAAATTTAAATTCCGATTCCAAATCAGATTCAAAACTCGAGTGCAAACGAGCTCATTTTAAAGAGATGCAAACAAACCAAACCTTGAAGCAAGGTAAAAAATAAAAATCTCATTTGTCGCTTGTTTTATTTTATTTTTATTTTTTTTAGTTTTCTGGAACATTTCGGTGGTAGAGGAGCGCTGTAAAATTTTGAACGCAGCCAATAAAAATGGAAATGATGGCGCACAGAACGAAACGTTTATAAAATAATAATGCGAAATAATAATGTGACGGTGATTTAGCGGAACAGCGCCACGATTGAATACAAATAAAGTGCCTGGACGCGCAGGAG
This sequence comes from Drosophila novamexicana, assembly GCF_003285875.2. NCBI lineage: Eukaryota > Metazoa > Arthropoda > Insecta > Diptera > Drosophilidae > Drosophila > Drosophila novamexicana. The sequence goes on from NW_020824835.1 coordinate 1,079,734, forward strand.
GAGCTGGGGGCTAATGGTGGGCATAGGGATGGCAACTTTTGGGGTAGCGGGACGCACTAATCTAGGATGATTTCAGCCTAATCTGGAGCAAAAAACAACAAAGCTGCTGCCGAGCTCAAAGAGAGCGGTCGAATTGAAGAGGCGTGCGCGGGGTAGCTGACGTTAACGTTGACGTTGACGTTGACGTTGAGTGGCAGGCAATCATCTGCGTCGTCCAGCGTCCAACTACCTGTTTCTGTGCCGTTTCTGTTTGCCAGCTGTGGCTGGCGTGGAGCCGCCGCCGTCGCTGCTCCGCCATAGGCCGTTGGTCCAGGCCGTGCGGCACCCCTGAAGCATAAATCAAAGCGAGAGGCGTGGCTTAGCTGAGTGCGAGCGAGCGCGACTGATTTTCGAACATGCGCACACTGTGTGCAGCTCACTCGCACTCGCCGTGTGCAAGCTAAATGATTTACAGTTTTCGAATACTCATACAGTCGCATGCTCACTGGGACTCGGACTCCACTCCGGCATACACCGAAAGGCTCTGTCAAACGTGAATCGAACGTGGCGCACTCAAGTACGCCAGCTGCGCGCTCGGTACCCGGTTAAATTTAATCAAACTTCCATTTACACACTGGAAATATTCGTATTATTAGTCGCGAAGTACTACACGTAGCTTTCAGGCGTCGGCAAAATTGCACAAAACTTATGCTATCAATGGAATATTTCGCTTTAATCACAGTGAATCTAAGGGATAACTAAAAGGAACTCAGGCCTGAGGATATATGCAATACCAGAAATACTAATATTGGAATTTCCGTAGTTCTTATACAAGTGAAAAATTTTAAAATCTTTAAAAATGCCAATAAAATTGGAGAATGTCACGACAATTGCGTAGACTAAACAAGTCAAGTGTTTTAATGTATTCAATACATAAATATTTTTGAGTGTGCTACAAAAAAGCAAATACAATACATACTTTAAGTGAAGTGCTTAATAAAATTAAGTTTTCGAAGCAACAACACTCCCGATTGGATTTCAAAACTATAGGTAAGCAACAGTCCCAATATATAACAACTTGTATGGGGAAAACAATAGCAAGTGGATCAATAGATTGGCTATGTAGAATATGAATTCTGAAATTCATCAAAAATAAGGTATAAAACTGCGGGGGCGTTAGTCAATAAACTTCTTTAGAAAAAATTCATAATAATAACAAAAACAATTCAAGATAAACACGCAAAAAAATATTTATAAACAAACAATTTATTCTGCGAATCTTATCGAGCTGAACTGTTTATGTTTGATTCTCAAAAAAACCCTGAGAAAATATTCAATTTGTCCTTTAGTGCCTTTAAAATACATTTGTTTTGTTTGGCAATTCAACGCTGAAATGAACTTTAACTTTCTCGGCTGTTATCAAACTTTTTCGGCTGCACACACATACACACACTAGCCAGGTTGCCGAATTCGAAGTTCGAATTTCAAGCGATCCCTTCGTGTACGTGAGACACACGTACAGTGTACGTGAGATCAATAAGAATGTTCGTGAGCAAGTCGAAATAGAATGCTTTCGCACTCGAAGAGCGTAAATAAATTCGAACCGGCTCTCTTTCGAACTCACACACACACGCTCTCACTGTTGTTTGCGGCTACACATTTCTGCGTCCGCAAAGGTAACAACAGCAGACCAGCAGCAACGAGTGCGAATGAGACAGCAGCAACCGCATTTAATGCTGTCTGACTGCTCTAGCACGCATGACCCGTTCGAATTTAGTTTTTTTATACGCGACTGTTTAATGAATGCACTCGAATGAATGTGTGTTTGCCACTGCCATGGCATAGCAGTAACTGTGTATGTGTGTGTGTGTGATTGTGTGCGCCTCTACTTGCTCGTACTCGCAGCTACAATTGGCGGCGCTGGCGCTGCGCGTTGCATGAGTTTTTTATTGATGCTCAGATATTTGAATTATGCCCGAGCAGTCAAAGTGAGACATTGGCGCTTCGAGCACGTATTCGCGGATACATTCATCGAAATAGAAACAGAAACAGAAACCGAAAACTTTTGGCCGTGGCTAAACAATCCGTCAATCCGTCAAAGCATTCGCTAGCTCCGCGAATCGTGCGGCTCTCTGCCCAGCAAATACAATAACAAAGACGCGCATCCGTTGGATACAAGAACAGTCGCGGATACAGATACATTGCACGACGCGCAGCGCTGACTTTGAGCGATAATAACGGAAGATGGATGGGCAGCTAAGTGTTTTCAGTGCCAGTGTTTTCATCGATGACGTTTAAAATACATTCGCGCTGATGGATACCATAAATTCGGCGTGAACTACTCGCAGATACACTGCGAATCCTAATGAGATTTAACTACGCTCTTCAACCGGCCGCAGCCCAACTAGAACTGTGACAAATTACGTGCCTGCCCGCTGCGGCTAATTACGGTTTTAAAATCCGCCAAACGTCAAGTGCAAAAATAAACTCACAGAACTAACAGCAGGTAAAAGTAAAACCCCGCCAAACCTCGGTATGCAAACGGATTAACCTGAAACGATGCGGGCTTAATCGGTATTTGGCAATTAGCTAAAGGCCAAAAGTGATCGAACACGGAACTGTTTCCGCCCTTAACTGCAGTCATCGCAAATATTGTTAACAATTTTTCACAATTTGTGAGGTGAATAATATACAAATAAAAATTGCCTACACTTACGCCCCACTAAATGTTTAACGCCGTCGGATAAAAATTGTTGAAGTGAATGCACTTTATGAGACTAAAATTGATTCTACAATTTTAAGAAAGCAAAGGTAAAATTCACTTCCAAGTGTTTGAAAATGAATACTTTAACACATTTTATCAGCAGTTTTTTTTATTATTATTGAAACGAAGTGCAAAAAATGTATTTAGTAATAGTTTTGCCCACTAAGGAATCTGCCGTAAGGTCTGTTTAATAGTTTAACCTAAATATAATATATTTAAATTGATAGCTAAAGCAGAACTCAAAGCAGATATTTATTTTTCACGCAAAAATATAAGAATGTAAAATTCTAACAATTCTTTGAATGGTAGACGCCTATTTATCCAAAAATTGAACACTTAAAATAAAATTAGCCTTGAAAAAATATTAAACAATATAATATGTATATATTTAACATATGCATATTTCTTCGAATTAAAAGAAGGCATGCATATCTTTTTTACCTTAGTGCTTTTCAACTACTTTTAATGTCTGTCTAATAAAATTGGTTAGTTGAATGTAAGAAATAAAATATTATTTATTCCAATATAGTAAGGTGCAAATGCATCCGATTTAAAAAATCCAATGTACCCTATCTATTCCTTATGTAAAGTTTATTGGTTAACAACAAATATATATAGATTCTTCAAAACTTATTGGAATCAACTTTTTCTTCTTCAGAAGAAAACAAAGCACATCATTTGACAAATATCTTTATTGTGTGCGACAATCATTGCATCTGCTAATCTAAATTTATATTTTGCTGAATATTCTTGTGAATTAGAAATTTTACAGTCTATAGCTTTCTTCGGCAGTCATATTTAAATGATATATTTGAAACAAGAATATATATATTTATATATAAATAGCAGCATGTAAATGTGCATTACTATCGAATGGAGTCGCATCTTGTAATAAATTCTTTAATCTTTGAACAATTAGAACTAGTGAAAATATTTTTTTAATATCCCATTCTTGTATGAACTGAATTGAATCTTCAAATCGAATTGATGTATTAAATGGCATACAGTGGCAACCTTCAATTAAATTATGCTGGAAGCCCAAACAGAACTCCTCAGTGCTTGGTCTAATCCAATTTGCTGTTGTTCTGTTCCATTTTTGTTTTGGGTTGCGTGCGCGATATCAACGCAAAGAATTTTCACTTCATTAAAACGAATGCAGCCGTTTTTGAAATAATTAAGAGCTACAAAGGCGAAATGTCACAGCGAATGAAAAATGCCTAACAAGCAGCCACAAACTACCTACTATACCTATCACATATAAATATATATATATAAATATGTAGCTATATAATACATGATGTATATAGCTGTATGTATCTAAAATGTAAATAGTTTTTGGGAAACCACAGACGTTATACATAGGAATTGCGTGCCCAGCCATCACATGGCCGGGAAGTCATGCTGACCAGACCGAAACTCGAATTATGTTAAAATGTGACTCTGAGCTGCGCCCAAGAACACGTCTTCCTCTCACTAGACGCATTGATATGGAACGCTAACAGAGACCCATTGAGGGTGCCCACCGGGCGCCCATGGTGCGCCTAGGCCAATTTCGCTGCATGTGCACTTCTTTTAATCGCTCCGATCCCTGCCCTGATCCCTCACACATGGTAGCGGGCCAGTGAGAGTGGGTGAATCGTATTGCCACTTGATGTAGGTCACTTTCATTTGCATGCGCTCTCCCAGAGGGTGGTCGAGCAGATCTAAGTGCCCTCAATGGGCTGTTGCATAATGTGGACACAACACAAAGCCTGCTGCTGCTTGTGCTGCCCGGCGAGTTAATTGGCTGCCTAGTTGTGCACACACACTCATACTCACACACACACACACTGGGTCCAGGTCCAAGTCTGAATTTGTCTGAAGTTTTTGTTTGGCTTGTCAGCGCTTGAATTTATGCCATCATCATTCGCGTTTGGCCTGCGCCTGGAGCTCACATTCATCATGGTACTGGTCTGCGACTGGGACTGGGACTGGGCCATGACCCAACAGCGGGCTAAAATGTCATGATGATATTACAGCTTTACCTATTTATATTTATAAATCAAAATACCGACAAAAAATAAATGTATGAAACACGCAAACTTTGCCGCGACTACAGCCATAACAACAACAACAACAACACCAACGACAACAACAACGACAACAACAATGCCTGCATAGTTGTTGATGTTGTTGGGGAGTCGTTGATCTATTGGGGCGACGGCAGCCATTTGCTCAACTTTGTATTTGGATGTGTAGGTACAATAAGTGCCGGGACACATTTATTTTCGACGACTCCGGCAAACGGCAGAAGGAGACGTCAACTTTTCATCCTGGCTGATTTCTATGCCGTGCACCTTGATAACAAATTTGTGATTTACTTCTTCTTCTTGTTATGCATTCACAAAGCGATGAAATTTGTTTATCTAATATAAAATGTTGAAGGTATGAAAGCTAGAGTTCAATATAAAGCAACACTTGAAAAGGTAACCTAAGCCTTACCTAGATTACATTAGCTGGCTTACGAATCCAGATTTATATAATGCTTTGTATCGTATACCGATTATATTGAGCTCAAAAATATAACAAGAATGAAGGGAACGCAGATAAAATACCCTTGTAGACATAGTTTTGCAGATAAGTGTAGAGTTTGTTGAACATTTCCTAAAAAATTGATAAGCTTTTGCACGGATACAATAAGTGTAGTGAAACTAGAAAATGCTTTGTTTCGTCAAAAAATCTTGTAAAAAGTTTCATGACTATAGTCTAAAGACTAAAAGAGTATTGTTTTAGAATTGAAATACCTTTTGAATATTCATAGTTCCCACTCTTTAATTTCACGCCACACATTTTTTATTTACGGTATGATCTACATAATATATCAATCACATATATAAGTTTTAGAATATTGCTGCAGCTTTAGTAATCATCTCTCTAAGGTCGCATTGAGATTAAATGTAAGCGAGCAATATAATTAGAAGCTTTAATGAGCTTTCAAAGCTCGCTTTTAAAATAAAAGCTTTTCAAATAAAGTACGAGATTAATTTAAGTGCTAGCCATTTGTTATCCTCTTCTTACAACTCTCACTATTATTGTTCAATCCTGAACACCTAATTCAAATAAGTAATAAGCAGTAGCCAAACCAATTGGGTTGTCCTTGGCTCTCGGATAGAGGTCAATGTTTTGTTTAAGATACAACAATTACATAACCGATCGTAAATGATGTGTATAACGTTGAGTGCAAGGACACAAAAGGCAAACCGCAAACATGGGAGACGACGAGCACTTTTGAGTACGTGTCAAAAGGTCAACAATGGCCGCTTGCAGCGGGGATCGAGGCAGCTCGAAAAACAAATCAAAAACAACTCATAAAAATTATGAGTACCGCAACCGCAAAACAAAACACAGACGAGGGTTGAGGCGAGAAACTGTAACAATAACAACAACAACAGCAGACTGAGAGAAAAAGAGATGGATAGAAGTGAGCGAGAAAAAAACAAATAATAATATTTATGACTACTTTTATGAGGTGCTTACAAATTTTTATGAGTTTTTAATGGGCCCACTTGCATTCGTGTGCGTTTGTCGTTCCTTTTTGGCTCATTGTTATTGCTGTGCCATAGAGAATGAATGAAAGAGAGACAGAAAGAGAGAGACAGAGAGAGAGAGAGAGATAGGCAGACCGAGTTCGAGGCATGCCAATGAGTGTGACTGCGCGTGCGCAAATACCTTTTAGAATTGTGCGACTGCGACTGCGACCTCGTCCCGTCTCGCCTCGCCTCATCTCGTCTCTTGGGTCCCTACTCGGGCGCTGGCCTGTGGCACTTTTTAGAAGCGGCATGTTTACATATACACGAGCTACGCCCATGTTGACAACAAATATTAAAAATTATGATTTATGACCAGACCCGGCCGGGTACCAGAGTACCCCGGCCTACAAACAACAACCAAACAAGGCGCGCTCGAAATCTGTAATGGTGACGACGTTGGGCGACGACAACGGGCGACATTTGTAAAAGAAATAACTGCTTAAGGTTTTGTTCGTTTCATAATTAAGAGATGGCTGGGATATGGCCTGGCCGGGATGATGATGATGATGATGTACTTGCCAACGACTGCAAAGTGCCTAGAAATGGATGACAATCTAATAACTCATATAGAATGGCGTGTAAGAAATGTTAGATTCAAAAGAAAGATGAAGTACGCAACAGACTGGTTTTGACAGCATACAAAAGATTACCTTATTACAATATATATGAAAAAAATGCAAAAAATACTTTATATATTTGAAATAGTATATAGTATAGTGGCATATACTATATATTACGAACTATTCCTATCTTATATGGTATGGTATATATTACGAACTATTCCTATCTTATATGGTACGAACTATTCCATAAATTCCTTTACTAAAGGTGAAATATGCTATGTTAGATTGGTTTCTACTTTTAGCGTGAAATTAAATGCACTCTTCTTTTAATGTATATTTCAAAAAAAGTACTCAAAGGCAATCGTTAAATAGTATATTTTAAATAAAGCGAATCATTCCTTTAAATTAAAGATAAGGTATGATTGTTAGATTTGATTTTACTATGAAAAATTATTGATAAAATATCAAGCTGCAGCATCCTTATAAAATGAAATTAATTTATTTTAATCAATTCTCTCGCCTATACGAGTTAGACGAGTTAAAGTACGGAAAGGGCAATTAGGCAAATGTCAATCAAGTTTAATAAATCCCAAAACTAAAAATGTTCTATACAAAGTGTGAACAGTATCGTTTTATATCTCTCTTTTCTATCTTACACATCGATTATGCAAAAGTTAATCATCTTAATTACAATGGACAGCCCCGATCATAAGATCGGCACCTCGAAACGTCTGCCATTGTCCTGGAGTTTTCACGAAAAGTTCCCAAAACAAGAAACCCTTTTCAGCTGTCGCATTGGGCACAAATTGATTTATGGTGACATAGAGTCGATCTGGGGGAACGTCTAGAGCTGCGCATGTGCAACTCAATTGCTGTTTATTTACTCGTACCTTCCGCTTCTTCTTCTTCGTCTTCTTCTACTTCTGCATGTATGCAGCAGCATTTACCTGTGCCGATGTCGGGCCAACATTTGGAAAGGGAAATTCGTTCTGCGGTTTAAGTATCCGTACAAGAATTTCACTCCCGTTTCGTAGGCATATTAAAAATGTTTATACAAAGGTGGCCCCGGGGCAGGGCATGGGTATAAAGGAAAATGCCCAACCGCGACGCAGACGACGAGACAAAGGAAAGTCGCTCAGTTTTGCCCGGCTTGTTCGCTCCCTCGTCTCAAAAATGTCGCTGCCCGAAAGAATTGCCATAATTTATGGCTTTCTTATGAGGCGACAATCAGCCCAGCGACCGACGAATGAGCCAGACCAGCGCCAATCTATGTATCCACTTTTATATACATATCCATATGTGTGATAATTTTTTTTTTATTTTTGGAAAGCGCGGAGAGAACCCGCAAATTCGGTTTGCGTTTTCATTATTCATGGATTTAATTAACACCAATTGAACCGCTTGTCGCCCGACTCTTTGGAAAATAATTTCCAAACTTGTATAATTTATGGCCTTTATTTATTCGGAATTTTTAATTTGCCGTTAAGTGATCGAAAAAATAAACAACCGGCGCCGCCAGTTGGGTCAACACGCATTCAATTAATTGTAGATTTAAGATGGAACTTCCATTATCCATTATATTGCAGATAGAAGAGGTTCGATTATTCGCAGCCTAATCAACGGTCATTTTAGATTGATTATTTAGGTAACTTGCGATTTAATATGATGAAGATGAAGTGATCTGTGGTTTTCCTCACTTTCTTACTTACAATATTTCCATTTAATTTTTATTTAAGATTATTCATGTAATTCCGACTTTAATGTCTTCGATTTCATAACATTGAATCTTGCCTTCCAGTTCTTGGTTTGATTTGATCTCTAGCCCCATTCCTTGGAGCAACGTCTGCAAGTCGTAGGGTCAAAGAAGTTGCTTATCTAAGCGTATAATTTGGATAATCAAATTGTTTGTATGTCGTTGGGCTAAACAGCTTGTGCTGTTTCCCGAGGGCTAATCGAAAATCGAAACTTAAGCGAAATGCCGTTACAATTGCTTTAAACTCCATAATCTTCAAATACCCAGGGCCGTATGCGAATTTACAACGTTTTCGGGAACGCTGCTCATCAAATAAATCTCTGTCGAGCATTGGCCCAGGCCACCGGTTGCCCAGTTGTGGCCAGTTTTATCTGAGAACCCGCCAGGCCAAGCCGGGCCAGGCCTGGCCTGGGACAGGTATAGGACCGGGGCCAGAGCTCAAGTCGAGGCCCGTACGGCGATTTAATTTAAAGCTTCAACTCCTTTCATTTGGACAACATGCTAAAGGGTTAAATTGCCCACTGAATCAAAATTATTGGTTTCATACGAAGCGCCCAACATGAAGGAGAAGCCGAAGCAGAAGAAGAAGCAGTGTAGAGAATAACAAGAAGAAGATACTGAAGAGAGCAAAATATTTGCTTGCAGAGGTCGTTGCATTGTTTTTGGGCAATGGTTTCTTCATCCTCTTCTTTTTTTCGGCCATGTTCATGCGCTCCGTGCATTGGCATTGGCTTCCTCGTTGCCTGCTGCTGGCCTGGTCCAACACTTGGCCTGGTCTCTGCCATTGCGTTTTGTACTTTTCGGCTTTGGGGCTATTTTGTGCCAAGCTGTTGTTTCGATTTTTGGCCTAAACAAAACGTTGCAATCGTGGCCGCTTTTGTGGCTATCTCCGCTGCAGCGGCCCGAAATACAAGTTTTTCTTCATTCAAACAAACACTCTGCCAGCCAGCCATACAGCCTGGCCAGTCCGCTGTATCAGCGATGGTGTCCAACTCCGAGCGGGCCTTTGTTTGCGCCCAGGCCCGGGCACAAGTGCAGCCGCAAGTTCGCGCAAGTGTCCAAGCAACGAGAGTGGGCGGGTCAGGCATTCCTGGCCTGGGCCGAGCTGTGCCACATCAAAATTGCATGCACGTAATGCCAATGCTTAGGCATATCCGCGCCTGCCCATCGGCTCAAGTGAAATCCAAACAGTTTCGCCCCGCGACTCCCCCACTCCGGAAGCAGGCAGCACCCAGTTGTTTTGGCCAAGGGAAATTGGGTTCTTAGCCGCTTCGAAAATAATTGTAATAATGATGCTCAGTAGGAAATAGCAGCTCCATTGAAATTACGAGCCCTAAGCAGAATACTTATTACAATCTATAAAAGAGATAATCATTTTCGAGTACAAATCTTTATTTCAAATAAAAATCCAAGAAATTATTATGTTTTTTGACTACTTTTTTATTTTAAATAAAAAGTTGAATTAATTTAACTTATGAGTTAATTTAAATTTGAAAAAAGACAGTTAAGAAAACCCAAGCTAAAAATTATATATTTGTGGTAAATCGATGGAGCTCACCTTTCCTTTTCCCAAAAATACACATTTAACCACGGTGCCTGCAAGAAATACACAGTTTGTTAATAAATGCGAAATAAGATTATTTTAACTTTATGCTAGGTCTCAATACTATTCTTATCTGCAACTAATGCAAATATTGAGAAGGCACAGAAGCTCTTTGAGCAGCAAAGCTAATCGGGAAGTGGGATCTGCATTGGGCGGGGTTTAGTAGACTACACCTAAAGCCATTTGCAATCTGTAGTGTGCATCTTGCCGCCCCTGAGCTCGAACTGGCACTGGAACTGTTGCTCTAACCACTGCATTTCATTTCAGATAGAAATCTTAGTGTACCGGCCACAAAATGGATCCCGACTGCTTTGCCATGTCCTCGTACCAGTTTGTCAACTCACTGGCCTCCTGCTATCCGCAGCAGATGAACCCGCAGCAGAGTCATCCGGGCGCCAATGGCAGCACTGGCAACAGCGGAGGCGCGGGCGGTGCGAACGGCGGGCAGGGTAACTCGGGTGCGGCGACGCCGGGGGGCAACGACTACTTCCCAGCAGCAGCCGCCTACACGCCCAACTTGTATCCGAACACACCGCAGGCCCACTATGCGAACCAGGCGGCCTATGGTCTGGGCGGCGGAGGCGGGGCGCCGGGCGGTGGGCAGGCCAATCCCGATATGGTGGACTATACGCAGCTGCAGCCGCAACGGCTGCTGTTGCAGCAGCAGCAACAGCAGCAGCAGCACGCCCATGCGACGGCCGCCGTTGTCGCCCAGCAACAACAACAACAGCAGCAGCAGCAGCAACAGTTGCCGCAACAGCAGCAACAACTCCCGCAACAACAACAGCAACAGCAGGCGAGCATTAGCTGTAAATACGCCAACGATCCGTCGACGCCTGTTGGCAACAACAACAATAACAACAGCGCCAACAGCAACAACAACAACCAGTCGCTGGCCAGTCCGCAGGATCTCTCCACGCGCGACATCTCCCCCAAGCTATCGCCCAGCTCCGTGGTGGAGAGCGTAGCCCGTTCCCTCAACAAAGGCGTGCTCGGCGGCAGCCTGGCCGCCGCCGCCGCCGCCGTGAGTCTTAATAACAACCACAGCAGTGGCAGCGGCGGTGGTGGCGGAGGCGGAGGCGGCGGTGGCGGTGGCCCCGGACCCGTCAATGTGAATGTGAACGTGCCCATGCACAGTCCGGGCGGCGGCGACTCCGACTCGGAGAGCGACAGCGGCAACGAGGCGGGCAGCAGTCAGAACAGCGGCAACGGCAAGAAAAATCCGCCACAGATCTATCCATGGATGAAGCGAGTACATCTCGGACAGAGTAAGTCAAAGAAATTGATTTATTTATTTTTAAATTTTTACTTCCAACAACATATAAAACACAAATATTTCAGTTTTATTTTAAAGAAAGGTTTGTGTTTTGATAGATTTTTTGCAAAACATTTTTCATATATATAAGGTTACACTGATTTTAGGGATAAAAGCTGTAAATGGAAAATTCTCTTTGTGTTGTAACCGAAAAGATTAAAGAGCTTCTTTGAATTATTTATTTATGAATTATATTTATATATAAATATGCTATACATACATCTGTACATAAATATAATTAATATATATAGTCACAATTAAAAAAAACAAGTAAGAGGTTCTAGTCGGGAACTCCCGACTTGGGGATACCCTGAACCCTCTTCTTCCAACAACAAATGGCTATATATATTCTATTTTAGAAGAAATATGTCAAGTTTGGTGACTCTATTTTACCAAAATTGCCCAAAAACATGATATCGATATCGATTTTTATCGATTGCTTGGAAACGTGGTACATTATCGATTATCGGAAACAAACTCGATCTGCGCGGGAACTAGGAGCACCTACATCTAGTCTCTAGCTCTTATAGGTTCTGAGATCCTTGCGTTCATACATACGGATGGACGGACGGACAGACAGACGAACATGGCTAGATCGACTCGGCTATTGATGCTGATCAAGAATATATATACTTTATGGGGTCGGAGATGCTTCCTTCTGTATGTTACATACATTTGGCTTTCGCACAAATACAATATACCCTTATACCCATTATTAATGGGTTCAGGGTATAAAAATTTTCAGTTTTTTAATTTGATCACACTGGTGTAAAGATTTTTTACAATTGCAATATTTTAAGTCCGATTTTGTTTTGGATATATTTGTTTTTTAGATTTTTTGAATATATTTTTTCTCAATTCCAATGTGTACTAACCAAACAGGATTACACATTGTAATCTTATAAACAAGAACGCTTGATTTGGCTTTAACTGAATATTATAATTAAACAAAACGAAGAGCCAAACTTAAATAATTGCTGAGTTACTTGACTTAATAACTGATTTAAATGAGTGTGTTTGAACAATTACGAGTACCTGTGCCCGCTTTGCCGCACTCATTCGTATGAGTTTTGTAAGCGAGTCACATGACTGGATGCGGGGGCAGGGGCTACTCGGAGTATCTCCAGCACCAAATTGTCTGGCAAACTGAGCGCGCGGGGCAGCTTGTCAAAATACATAAACAATAACAAAAGATTTCCCTCACACTAACACTTGCCCATTTTTCTTGCGGCGCTGCGTGAAAACTCGACCGCGAAAATCGCAGCGCGTGAAATTGTAAACAAACGTATGCCGCCTGTTCCACCCCGAGCAGATCGAGCTCCCCGCACACGGACAGCCGGCACCCGCGGCTAATGCCGACAGACTCCCACAATAACTCATAATACCGAATACCTAATGCAGATACAGATAGAGATACGGCTGGAGCACAGATACAGGCCGAGATACTGTTGATATGAATCTCGCACCTCTCGCTCCGTTTATATTTAAATTCTCTAAATTTCATGAAAAATTGTTACGCCTAATGCTGCCTAGTGCTAGAGACTGTGCATTCTATAGATACACTCTGCTCTCCGCACAATAAAATTGTGAGACGAAAAATTGTTCAGCGATTTTTCATCATGTCAATGGCGCGCACATAGATTTTTCGTTAACACTCCAAACACTCCCCCACCCTGCCTCCGCCACCAGCCAGCTTTGCTGACCCCTTGGCGGGGAAACTCACGACGAAATTATTGCTGGTCTTAGGCATCATCGAATTTATTGACGCAGCCACAAACTGCTGCCAGAGTATCAGGTGCATGGGGTCCAGTAGGTCGCAGTGTTTGAATCAATCTCAGTCAGCGGTAAGCGTCGTTCGGCTCTTTTGCTTTGGCTAAAATCAATTAACAATTTCTATAATTTCCACAAACTTTTATTAATATCCATTGAAGACCTGTCATCGTCGCCCGACTCGGTTCATAGCTGATTGCAGCCAGTTGGCAGGCCTGGCTAATTGCAACTAGTTGGCAAGCTCAGACACACCTCTCTTTCGCTTTTGTTTTAGATGTGGCATTAATAAACAATTAACTGAAATATTAAACACAGCTTTTTTTTAAATGCTGCAAACCAGTTTTGAATCGAACCGGTTTAATGCATGGAATTCCAATTATATAATAACCATGAACCAAGCCTTAAATCGGATTATTTGGTTAAAGAACAGTCAAACCTAAAATTCAACCGAACCATATATTAAAAAAAAGGTTTGAAACAGCGTTCAGCGTTGGTAAAGCATGGATTTGAACCCGCAACCAAACCAGCGAAAACGTTTTTCGGGCTTGCAGCCTTGATATTCTTATTATATTCCACTTAATCGGTATTTATTTAGCCTTAAGTCTCTAATGACTTTATATAACTAGCGAAGCGTTCGTAACACAAATTGGCATCGATAATTGCCAGTTGCCGGCTGAAAATTGCATTTGCGGAGGCAAACTTGACAACCCAAAATCACAACATGTCAGCCAATTAAAGAGTCGTTGAAAAGCGCCAAGAAATGCATTTGCATGCATAAATACACAAGCCAACAAGAGCAACAAAAACAACAACCACATTAGTAAATACATATTGATTAAGCAGCAGAAAAAACGTTTTGCGATTTTCCATTTGTACAAAAACTCGTTTCATGCCGTCCAAGTCCAATCAATGGGGCATATTGTTATTATTATTTATGTATCTGTAACTCATGGCAGCCAACAGCTACAACAGCAACAACAATGAGGGGAACCTGGAGAACAAGTGCACATAATAATTATAGCGCAGAAAAGTAAAGCGAATTGCCAAGATGCGTATTGCTCGTATCTGGTAATTGAAGAACATGAATGAAGCCAACTAAATGCACACGCAGTCTGCCATTTTTAGCATCGACAAACACTCAGATACATTTGCATACGATCTTGGGCATGAATGTGAATTATATATACAAGCATGCCTCTGTTTTATGTATCTGTTTTTATGCATCGATGAGGTTTAATTACATTCTATCATCTGCTGTTGAGGGCAATGTGAAGCTCACTCAGCTATGAGCATGTGTATGCGTACTCTTACGAGTGTATTCATGAATAGCCACGTTGCCACTAGTAATTAGCTGCCAACCCTTTGCAGCAGGTATAACCCATGTTTACTCTTGAAATCGAGTGTGCTGATGTGAATGGGTATGACCAGTATTATGTTAAATATGAAGCAAAGATTAATTAAGTTATAAAGAAAACAAGTAGAAGTGCTTTAGTTGGGTGAGGAGATTCCCTGAACCCAGCGCCGAGTTGCCGCTGTAAGCAATTTAGCCTCCTTCTATGTATTTATATATATATATATATATATATATAGATATACGGCAGTCTTTTCATACTATACGAGCAGCCACCCAAAATTTTGTATATCTAACTATTATAGTTCTCGACTTGTTTTGTCTCGTGTCTCAAAATAGATTTCTATCGATTTTTAAAAATAGGACGAGATATCGGGATATCGTGTTACGTATGGTATACGAGATGTCTGTCTATAGCTCAACGGACACCCGGACGGACACGACTAAATCGATGCACAAGCCAATATGAAGAGTATATTGGCTTGTGCATCGATTTAGTTGTGTCCGTCCGTACCCATTTTTAATAAAAACGAGAAAGAAAGGCTATCTTTCGCACGCCGAAGATTTAATACCCTTGCAGACCCAATCTTTTCATAATGCATATAGTGATTTGTTAATGCCGAGTTTGGGCAAGATATCTTGATAAACAAAAAAGGTTTTTAATCAAAAACCTAGTTTTCGACCGATCGTTCCTGTGGCAGCTATATGATATAGTGGTCCAGTTGGTTCTCACATATGTGCTGCGTTCAACAGAAAGACGGAGTTCTGCACAGTTTCATTCATATAGCTTTAAAACTGAGGGACTAGTTCGCATAGAAACAGACAGACGGACAGACGGTCAGACGGACAGACGGACAGACGGTCAGACGGACATGGCTATATCGACTCGGCTGTTGATGCTGATCAAGAATATATATACTTTTTGGGATCGGAGATGTCTCTTTCTCCTGCGTTACACATTTCACGACAAAATTATAATACCCTCTGCAAGGGTATAACAATTTTCAAGCAATTATCGTAAACAGAATATTTGCCTTATAGTTAAATATTCAATATTAACAATTGTTTTAAAATATCTTATATTGATTGATTTTCAGTTGCTACGCAACTATTTTAAGTAAATTCTAAAGCAGTTTCTTTAAGCAGTAGTCGACACACTTATTCTTTTAATTGGGATTATAAAAAAGTTGGAGGTTTCATAAGCAAAACTTGCTTTAGCAACATATTTATGATTGCCTTGAGGTCAACATTATAAAAGATATCTTAGCATTTACAGCACTCGATAGGTAGAATCAAGCCTATAATTATATTGTGAGTTAAACTGGACCAAATAGGTCCATCAAAGAGTGTTTTATATATTTATGTGTGTATGTGCCTATATCATTGTTGAAACGTGCAGAGTCAATAACCTTCTGGGCTTAAACAACCTGGTGGCCAATTAAAATCAGTTTCTCGAATATTTCTTATCGCTTGGCGCTGTTTCACTTTCGTGTACAACTTAATTTTCGATGGCAAATGTCTTCATTAAATGCCAATGCGCCGGGTTCTGGCATATTACCATTTGAGTGGTCACATTAAAACAACAAACCCACCCAATTCAGCCCACTAAAAAAACAGAACTGGTATTAGCGAAATATTATTAAAATGGCTCCAGGTGGCAGGCAGAGCAAATACTAGAGAGTGGCGGCAGCGGGGTACTAGCTGCAACTGCATGTTCCGGCGGCCAGAACAGGCCCTGATTAAAATCCAGCGGCAACAACAACAAGAGGCATCACGACAATTACAACAACAGCATGTTAACAATTATGCAAATTTGTGTGCATGTTGCGGCGAGTGGCAACAACAACAACAACAGCCACAACTACAACACGTTGATGGCATATAATCACGTCAAGTTTTTTTTTCTCTATGGCCACCATATTAAAATAAAGTTAAACGCCATCTTCGAGACGCGCCTCAATTAGGCGCAGCACGAGAGAGATCGTCAGGCGAGAACGAGAGAATTCTGCGAAACACCTTTTGCAGCGAACACCCCTGCAGTCCTCCTTTCTCTGCCTGCGACGGAGATTGAGACTCAGTCTGAGCCTGAGTTTGGGCATTTGCATTTTGCATCTAGTAAAAAAATGTGTTGGCTTAAATGAGCTTATAACGTCGCCGCACGCCAACAGTAGCTGCAGCTATGGATACACCTACAAAGCGAATAAAGATACAGATACATCTGCAAATGCAGATACGTTTAAATATCGCATGCAATCTTGTGAAGTTGTTGTCTGCATTTCTCTAATTGACAAGACCAAAGCTGGCGACTTTCCAAGCAATTTCGTAGCAGATCATCAAAGGTCTTTGCGCTTCATCGTCCGCCCACAAATTGAAAGCCGAACGCATCTATGAGATACACAAACGTGCATACCTGCCTGGCGTCTACTAGCCTACGAAATTTCAAATGCTTATTAGATGCAACAGGCCGCACCCCACTGTCCCCGGCCCCATCCACCCACAAGACTCTATTGCTACAAATTGTCAATTTAATAAATTTGTGAAGCGCTCCGCAAATGCAGGCGGTCGAGGGACGATCGCAGTCGGCCGACTGCACCCTAATTAGCGGGGCTTTATTTATAAAATTTAAAAAACCAAAAATTAAAGCAATATTATGCACATTTGAATTAACAAAGCCAAGCAGGGCGGAAAATAAAATGAAATAAAATTTCAAATGTATCAATTATATTAATTTCGGGTATGCATTTTTTTGTTTCAATATATCTAGTTAGTTAATACGAAAGATTGTTCATTTTGTGATCAGAAATTCATTGAAATTCTATAAAAGTGTGCAATCTTTTCTAATCGCAAAAAGAAACCAATCGCATTTTATCAAACTCAGGAATTTCCTTATGATTTTTTCTGGTAAATAGATTAATAGACTTACTTACAATCATAAATTCATAAAGAACTTTTTTCAATTAATAATAGAAAGTAAAATTCGAGGAACTAAATACATAATAATTGATTTCTGATTTGCTCCCTTCTAGACTCAAATTGATTTATAAAAGATACATTTCTTAAGTTGAAATAATTGAATAAATTCTGCAGATTCTCATAGATATATACAAAGGTTCTACACATAAAATATTTATAAATGAATACAATAGATTTTTGGCCTTAAAGAACTCACCAAAACTTGGTTAAGTTGGTCTTATTATAGAAGCACTTCAGCTAGCTAACTGTATTTCAGTTATTATATTCAAAATGTGAAGCAAAATTGCAATTGCCAACTCAAAAAGCCATTTAAAGTTTCGTTTAACTTGTTTGTGCCGTTCAACCCGAAGGCCACATTGAGATGCAGGATGTTATACAAAATTAATAGTTCGCAAACGAGTTGAATGCCAGATATGCACAAGATATGGCAACGATGGCTGCAAGGCAAGAAAAGCAACAACAATAACAATGTTTGGTCTCTTGCCGTGAGTCTGTTCTGGGCCTGGCCATGGATCTGAGTGTCTGCTGCCGTTTCTACTCCTACTTCTGTCCCTTTACCCTGCCTGAGTGGCCCAACGCTACTCGTCTATGTGGGTCTGCTCCTGCTCGCGATCGTCTCCACGCGAGCCCCATGCAGCAACACCAGATACTAGAGACCAGAGACCCGAGAGTAGACCCCAAAGACCGGGCCCCTAGAGACAACCGAGTGCCAAGTGCCGGAGCAGGCCCAGTTGCATTCGCTGGTCAATTACATTTTCATTAACTTGGGACACGACTTTTCAAATAGCTGCGTTTAATCATAATGATTGTTATTATTTTGGTGCCCGATCCAACTACTTTCTAAGCCTCCCCCTATCCGCATTGTGCCCCTGCATTCCACTCGCCTTCAATTTTATAAAATACACCTCAGCGAGGGGTAATGCATAAACTCAGCGCAAGGTGCTGAAAACGTGGTGGAATATAAATTAATTTTCCGGCACAAGGTGTTGGTTGCATGGCCAGTTACCAGTTATTGGAGTACATAAAATGTAGCTATACATATATATAGTATATGTAGTATCTCTTATGCAAGGGATCGCAGCTGAAGCATCTCAAGTATTTCTAACAAAGCGTACAACTTTTGGCAGCAGGCAATGAGATATATGTATATAAGAATATATATAAACATATATACGCCATATAGTATATGCATATATGCATATGTGCCTATAGAGAATTTGTGAGCTGCTTTCTTGTCACATCTGATTGTTCTTAATGAATTCTGGTCTCATTCATTCCTGCGGCTCGCAGAGCATGAAGTAAATTGTGTCGGATGTGAAACTCATCACTTTGCTTGAATTAAAATTCATTTGCTGCGAATGCAGTGCGTTAGGGGTATTCATGAATTGGGAAAAATTAAAGATTTTATTATTAATTTTCTTTCTTTTCGTTTATTTATTATATTATTAAGAAATTATATAATTATCTTAGCTGCATTTTAAAAATTTCCTTTTTTATTTAGTTTTAATGTTCGATCATTATTCCCCATTTTTTGGGCTCCGGTTGGCGGTAATACCCATTTAAATTCGGCTGCACTTTGAAAAATATCACTCATCATATTGCCCAAATCAACAACACACTATTACAGTTCGATTCTTTAACCCATTCTGTAAACTTTCTGCTACCAAATGCCAAAAGCTATTGTACAAAAAGATGAATGATTACCCGAAGCGCAGTCGAATTGTTTATGCTTATAAAGCAGCCCAAAACTTTGATGCCGCTGATGATGATGTCTTCAAGTGGCTGCAGCCGCATTTTGGCCAAAGTTAATAAAAGCGCATAAAAAGCGGGAGACACTAACAATGGCCAGCCAAAAGAAAGCCAACAAGAAATATAAAAAGGAAGCAAAGACAACAACAACAATGGCGCCACTAATGACTGATGATGTGCCAGCGCTGATAGATGCAAATGCAGCGCATATAGCACATATACCCAGCAACAGATTCAGCTATATATATATATATCTAGCTGCGTGCAGTTCTACAAATACGCAAAACTGTGTACATCAGTTTATTAGTTCACCATGTCGATGAGGTTCTAATGGGACGCCTCCTGAGCATCGACTTTGTTTATTTCGCTATTGTTTAGAGAGCAAACAGCTCAAGCGGCGCAGTGATTCCTTTTTGTATCTTACAGATACGGCGATTGCAATCTGCGCGCGTATGGGGGGAAATTAAATTGCGAATAAAGCAAAGTAATTGCGATTTGAATGGTGAAAAAGTGCGAGCCATAAATTTAACTGAATGTCACGCAGCCACTGCATGGGAGTTTATCAAATTCAGGCGCAAATTGGCGCACATCTGCAAATTGGCACTGGCCGGTTGCCTGGTTGCCCAGTTGCCCCTCAGCTCCCGATCTCCCCTCTTGTTGCTCCCCGGCACCCTTCTGATATCGCCGAGATACGCATAGAATATTAATCTCTGGCGCATTAACTAAAACGAAATGACGCAATGGAGATAAACGCAAGGCGCACAGTGGGCTAAAAACCAAGGTGAAAGCTGTTGCTTTAAATAATAAATAAGAATACGAGTGAAATACACAGTGTAATCGAGTAAGTCGATAGCTTACATTGCCACATAAAAAAGTAAAGGGGTAATGTATATTTATATATATGTGTAAAGCTCAAGAATAAGATTTCAAATCCCATTCAATTTCGCATTTTTCTCCGTAGTTGATAACGCGATTAAGCCAAATTGACTATTTGAATAAAAGATAAAGTAAGATTCTATTTACCTCTGAATGCTCAGACTCGTTAAATAAATCTAACATTATTCTGTTTCAAATTTATTCAAGAAATATATTTTTTTTTTATTTACAATTATTGTTCCAAATTTATTCTATTAATATTGAATGAATTTGCTTGAAATTAAATAAAATCGAAGTCTCAGGGGCAATCATTTTATCTAATTGCATGTTTACGTATGGTAAAAAGAAATCTGTAGCAGATTAACAGTTAAGTCGTTGACTAGTTGAATTACTTCCTAAAAGCTTTCAATTCTGGTCCATCAACCATCTAAGCCATACTCACTCAAATGTATATATTTTGTGTACAATTTATGCTTGCAGACTCCACTGTACCAAAGTTGATTTCTATAAAAAAAAAGTGAAAAAAAAATAAAGACTAAAAAGAAAAACCGAAAACAGCAACAGGCGGCAACGCAATGGAGCGCTCGGGGAATCGTCTTAGCTCGGCCAGAGCCAAAGTGAAGTTACCTAAGCGAAAACCATCACAAATCGCATACAATTCCAGATGAAATTGTGAATTATTAATGCAGGCGGCAAACTATTTGACTGAGTAGACAAACCCACGACCCGTTCCCATTTCGCCCAGTACGTGAGCTGCTTGCGCCACCCCTTCCCCCTTGCATTTTGTCGAGCTGCTTGTCCACCATTGAAAATTGAGTTACACGCGTGGCCTCCAGTCGTCTATGTGTATGTGTGTGTGTGTGTGTGTGTGTGTGTGTGTGTGTGTGTACTGCCCCCGCTTAAGTGTGGCAACATGTATCTGGCAGATACTTTGGCAAGTATTTGTATCTGACTGCTGTACGTGCAGCACGGGCTTACATTTTGCAGATTAAAACTACACACACACACACAACTTACTCACAAACACACAGAGAGAGGCGCTGCCACCTCAAGCCAATTCGATTTAAATGTCTGGCATTTCCACTTTGCTTTTCCTGGCCATAATTTTTCGCAGTCTTTGCTTGTTTTCTCTGTGCAGGGAATTAGCAATGGCTTGCATATGAAATGAAAGGATTGTTGTGGCTGTTGTTGTAGTTGTTGATTCTGTTTATAGTGTGTTAAACGAGCCAGAGTTCAGGGGGTCAAAAACTAAAAACTGCAATGAAGACATGCAGCCACGAGGCCACACCGCATATAAAAACTAAGCCGCCAAACCGAAAGAGAAACACCAAGCATATGTGTTGAGGTTGGGTGTGTTGTTGTGTGTGTGTGTGTGTATATATGTGTGTGTGTGTGTGTGATCCCGTGCCTGGGTCTGGCCACAAAATGACAGCGCCAATGCAATGGCAACAATTGCAATTTGTTCGCAGCCTGCCCTTGGGCCAGAGCAGGGCTGCAGTGGAGCAACTGGAACTGGTGCCGTGGAGTACAGTGGGATGCATTTGGCTTACTTTACTTTCAATTTTGCCCTCTTTCGCATTCGCTGCACTTCGCGCTTCATTAAAAGGCGGGCGGATGCAACCAACAGCAGCAGCAGCGGCCCCCTGCGACTCCAGCCGCCCCCCTCCAGACACCACTTGCTGACGATAGCAAATTTGCAGCTCGGCAACAAAACGATGCGATGCGAGCAAAAAGTTGAAATTAAAAGATTTTTTAAGACACCTTTGTAGCAAGTTTAAAACTTGTTCCGCGCCTGACTTCACCATCTTCATCTTCATCAGCGCCGCAGCCGCAGCCACAGCCTTAGCTCTTCAGCTCCTCTGTCTCTCAGTTTTCGTTGTTGTTATTTTTGCCAGTTTGGGTTTTTTTTTGTGCTTGTAGATGTTTGGCTGGCAGCCATGTTGAATACTTTTGTTTTTAAAAAGACGCTGCAAACGTTTTTAAGTTAAATTTCAAGTTAATTTTGATAGCGCTGTTGTTGTTGTTGTTGCTGGCATCGGAAACAATTCTCCACATGTACTGTAGTTGTATTTCTAGTAGTTATATATATATTTGTATTTGTTTCCATTTAAATGTCTTTATTTAAATGCGAGTGGGTTAAGCAGAAAAAACCGGTAAAACTTCGGTAGACTCTAGCTAAAATCAAAATTAACATATTAAGTGATAAACAAATCGTCCATTTTTTATTTTCTAATCAATCTCTTAAAAACAGTAACAAATATTTTTATCGAAAATAAAATAACAAATCAATCTTGTGTATCATTGCCCTAGAGGAACTTCCCTGCGTCCACCGAATTTCTATATAGTTTTAGTCACGTGGCCGAACATAAGCAGAGTGGCGCAGTGGAAGCGTGCTGGGCCCATAACCCAGAGGTCCGAGGATCGAAACCTTGCTCTGCTATGTGCGTGTGTAATACGGAGATACTCGATATTTCTATTTTTTTAAATTGAAAAAAGTATTTATCATTCATTTATAAATAAAATATTTGCAATTTGAGTAAAAAGATATTTATTCGATTTTTATCTATAAGTAAAATTCGAATTTTGATTTCCTACTAAACTATTTTTGAAACTTTCACAATTTATAAATGCAAAAAATCCAATTTTAATATTGCTAAACATCATTCATTGTATTTCATTATTTTAATCAATATTTATGTTGCACTATTTAATTTATTTCCGTTTTATCATGTTATTCGCAATTATTCATTACACTTAAGAATGGTTCTTTGCAGATTTCAGACAGGTGCCATTAAATTACCATTAATATTCCTAATTGTCAACATAATTTGCTAACGAACGTAACATAGAACGGAGATTGATTGTAGTTATTGTACGGCTACATCGCGCCCAAGAGCCAGCTTTTGTTGGCCAGGCTAAGCTAATATACTAATTATGCAATATGTTTTCATTGGCCTTAGAGATAATTTCATTTAAATGCATCATCGAAATCGTATAAGCTGGCAAATTAAAGACCATCGGTCAAGCGCCAATTGAACAGACTCCGAGCCAAGACTGTGTTTGATGGATCGCAAATGGATTGTGAGTGTGTGGGGAATGTGGGGAGGGGGAGCTGCCATGAGGCTATCTGCAAGATACATAATTAAAGCTAACGCCATTGACGCTGACGTTGAGTGGACAGTAGCTGGCAAATGCCGGCAAAGACCGGCAGTTATCTGCGAGCGTGTGTGTGAGTCTGTGTGTGTGTGTGTGTGTGTGTGTGTGTGTGCATTAATAAAGAATTCATCACAATTACAACAATTGCCACAGGATGCAATTTACAAAGGAAATTATTAATGGAAAGTCAATGAATTCTTTTTAAAATTCTGTTTCGTGCTTTTGATTGATTACACGCTGCTTGCTGCCTGCTGCCTGCTGGCTGCTGCCGGCTTCTGGGCGCTGTCTGCTCAGCCCTGAGTTCCTGCTTCTTTTCGTTTTTTTTTCTTGCTGTTCAGCGCCAGTCAAAGACCTCGCACTTAATCATGGACATGGCGAAAATAAGTCCAGAAGCCCAGACGACGGCGGCGTTCATTCAACTGCAGACGACAGGACACTCATTAAAAATGGGTGCACAGGTACTCGACTCGGTGGGCCAGACGACTCTTTAACCGCTCTTTACATGGCCCAGCTAGCGGGGCACGGGCGGACTTTTGTAGCAGCAGAGAGGGGATATCTGTAGAACTGGTTTTACTGGCGCGTCAGCTAATTTATGTGCGCATGCGCGACGCTCGCTCCCTACTCGGGAGCCCCATAATTAACTGAGGTAGTCATTTTGAATTCGAACATGCACAAACACACACACGCACACACAGAGGGACACAGAGTGAGACAGCATCTGCCGAAACAATCAGCGAACGCGCTTCTGAGAGGTCCTCTCCTTAAATCAAAGATAAACGATAATTATCTGCGCGAAAATGCGCGCATAAATAATTTGCAAGAAGCCACATTAAAATTGTATCTAAAAGATACGCATCGCTTGATAACAACCGCACACCACATCAAGCTCGGGCCATGTCCAACACACAGGTTGTCGGTTGGGTCCGCACTCGGCCAGAGAATAACGAGTACAAGAGTTAAACAAACTTTCTGTGGCATTCGTCTGTTTGCAGTTGGCGGTGCCAGCGACGCGCCATTAAAAATTAAAAGCTCATTAATTAAGCAGATAATTCATTTATTATAATTTCAACACAATGCCAGACACTGCCACAATTTGTTACCCAGCTCATTATGCCTGGCCTGGGATTGGGCCAGGACCAAGAAGAGCTGCCAACTGTTTCGAATCGAAAACAATTATTGCTGCTTCCAAGTTCAGCTGCTTAAGGGTGGTTTCTATGCGGCCCGTCAACCCGCTGGGGTGTGAGCCAGCCCAGACACGTGCCTCTTGGGGAGCTGTCGGCTGTGTAAGCCCCCCAAAAAAAAAACGAAGCACTTAAGTTTCAAGTGCCAAATTCACCTGTTGAGCTTGACTTGGGGAATTGAATTTTAATTGTGACAACAGGGGTCTATAAATAGTTAAAATACATTTTTAAAAAGGGCTTTAATGATTTAAGTATTAAATTATTTTTCAAATTAAAAGAAAATTAAAAGTAGGCCATTTAGAAATGTCGATTTAATATTGAATCATATTTATTAAACTGTTTTTATAAGTTAGCTTAGCAATTAGCTTAAAATATGTGAAACCATTTAAAGTTGTATTTTAATTTATTTAACGAATCAGTGCTACTAATACATATAATTTCAACCTCAATAGCAGCTGAAAGCTCCTTAATTTTCCATGATTATTTGCCCATTTATGACCACAGTCTACCCCAGGCGTGAGCTTTAAAAGAACCACAATTGATTTATCTGCTTTCTCACACACTTTATGCCCAAACCTGCTGAAGCCAGCAACTGACTTCATGCTCCTGCAGGCATTTGGACCAAGTGCTTGGCACCGGAAACCATATGCTGCCAATTGGCTGCGGCTCTGAGGGTTCAGATCGTTTAATTTGCTTGGGCATCAGCTGTTTGCTCTGGGCGAGAAGTTCGGAGCACATGATGTCATTTCAGTTGAGTGGCTTTTGAAAAAACGCAAAAACAAAAAGAGAAAGAACACAAAAACAAAAAATGAAAACAACCGCCATGCAAAAGGCAAGCAACTATTGTTAATGTTGTAGAAGCTGTTGTTGTAGCTGACGAAACTGAATGTGTTGGTGTTGACAACGAACACGGAATATAAATTGAGAAATGCTTTAAAGCGAAATAATCAATTTACTTCTTGACATAATTTCCATTTTTCACGAAACCAAAGGCAGCCACGCGAGCGAGAGAAAATGCGAAAAGACGCCGATGAACAACCACAACAACAACAACCACAACAACAAAGCCAATGACGGCACGCACAATTCGCACATAAAAACGTGGCCCAAACGACATGCGGCTCAAATAATTTTTTGAGGGCAAATAGGCAAATGCACAGCATGGCTGGCAGGATGAGGCCACAGCAATTGCTACCGTTTCAGAAAAGTGTTTCTCTCTTTTTTTAATATATTGACCATTTTTTATGCTGCTGACCACCGTCTGACGGCAGCGCCTCGCTTTATTTGGGCTGTGATTAATGATGGGCCAGATACGAGATACTCTCACACGGCAACAGATACAGCTACAGCCATAGCAAGAGCAATAGATACAAATACAGATGCTTCGGGCTGTCGCCTGACAATTGTAACTACGATTTAATAGCATTTTAATGGTGTGTGCGAACAACGAATTATCCTCCAGCAGCGATAAGAGCGAAACACCTGTTGTATTAACACACACGCACTCTTTCTCGCTCTCTCTCGCTCTGTCTCCCTTGTTCTCGGTCCATCTATCACTCAGTCGTATCTATTTGTAGCTCGTGCTGCTGCAACACTTTCATTATCACAAATGTCACATCATTTGTCGCATTGCACAAAACTGCCCGCTCATCATTTATCACCAAAGGAATGCGACACACACACATACAAGCACATACGCTCCATAATAGCGGGCATATTTGATTAATTTTCCTTTTCCGAAAGAAATTAACCCGCTGCACATGTCGACCCCAAGCGGCCCCTTTGACGCGCCCCTCGATCGCTGGCGACCGCCGGCCTTAAGATTTATCTCTTCCAGCATAGCTCGAGCATGGCCAACATGCCCCCTGTTGCCGCTCACGTAGTCGTCTTCCAAGCCAATCCCTCCCGCTCCCCGTTGTCCATGCGTTGGCTCTGTCTCGCAGTTATTATCCGTCGCCTTGTCGCCGTCTCGCAAGTCGCTTCTTGATTTATTTATAAATTTCTTAAAATCAAACATTTTTTGAAAGTTTAACTCCACTTTAGATTGACTGAAAACCATATCTAACATTTAAATAGAAGTGTAGTTCAGGCTTCCCTATGGGAATTACTAGAATACCATTTGCCATTGCATAATGAAACAATCCAAAATTGTGTAAATTTGAAAAGATTTTTATATTAATTTTCAAATATCATCATTTAAAGTCTTAGGCATTTTATTTATTTTATTTGTCATGCTCTCAACTCGGTATCGTATCTAAAAATACATAAATATTTAAAATAATGTTTATAATATCGCAATAGCTTAAAAAAAATTTTAAAAAATGTTTTAGCGCTCGTTTTTTTTTTTACAGAAATTTTAAGATGATTCTTCCTTATCCATGTTTCAGCTATTTTATAAATAAATAAATATTTATAATTATGTAATATTCCAATTGATGCATAACATTTTTCGAAAATGCTTTTTCTAAGATTTTACCGAGAAATTTTCTGTGCTTTGTTATACCCTGAACCCATTAAAAATGGGTATAAAGGTATATTGTATTTGTGCAAAATCCAAATGCATGTAACAGGCAGAAGGAAGCATCTTCGACCCCATAAAGTATATATATTCTTGATCAGCATCAATAGCCGAGTCGATCTAGCCATGTCCGTCTGTCTGTCTGTCCGTCCGTCCGTCCGTATGTATGAACGCAAGGATCTCAGAACCTATAAGAGCTAGAGACTTGAAATTTTAGATGTAGATGCTCATAGTTCCCGCGCAGTTCCCGATAAAATCGATAAAAATCGATATTGATATTCTGTTTTTTGGGCAATTTTGGTAAATATTAAGAGCTAGAGTCACCAAACTTGACATATAGCTTTTAAAATGGAATATATACATATATGCATTTGATGTTAGAAGAAGAGGGTTCAGGGTTTCCCCTAGTCGGGAGCTCCCGGCTAGAACCTCTTACTTGTTTTGAATTAGTTTTATTCACCTTGACATCATAAAAGCAAAAACAATTCTTAAAACCAACTAAGATTATTTTCTAGCTAGTTCCCATTGGCTAACAAGCTGTTATGAATTAAAAAGATAATTGATTTTGTTATTATATATATTATATACATATTTATAATATTCCATTAAAGATGAAAATGTTTTTCTTTCGATCGTTTTTATTATTTTGTAAGATCCTAATAAATACAAATAAAAATCCAACAATACCTATTCCACACATTTTCTATCTGTTAAAAGAACTGTTAAATAATTAGATAGATATATGTTATATATTTTTGCAATGTGTGATTCTTATCTAAATATTATATAAATATATAGTTAAGCAATTCTTTTATGAATAATGTTTTTTTTGCCAGTTTTTTTTTTTTTGTTTTTGGTTTCAAGAGGTCCTATCCTGGCTAAGTAGTTTCTATCAGCCAACAAACTGTTATCAA
Source organism: Drosophila novamexicana (assembly GCF_003285875.2). Classification (NCBI taxonomy): domain Eukaryota; kingdom Metazoa; phylum Arthropoda; class Insecta; order Diptera; family Drosophilidae; genus Drosophila; species Drosophila novamexicana. The sequence continues at coordinate 1,107,768 of NW_020824835.1, forward strand.
TGAAATAGATAAATGTTTTTATTATGACAGCATTTCTAACACTTTGAAGAGCATTTCTGTTGCCCCGCAGCGACCACACTTGATACCCTTTCCAGCGCTCGCTTATGACAAATGATCATTTGGCTGCATTTTGACACTGATAATGGTTTTTGGTAAACGACTCATTAGCTGCCCGTTAAGTAGCCGACGCAGCAAGTCGCAGTTATGGCAACACCAACCACTGCACCACTGAGCCACTGAGCCACTAATCACTGGTTACTGGCCGTTGGCCACTTGTGATCTTGCGTAATCGGAAGTGCGTTGATTTATGAAGTTTTAGTTGTGATCTCGAGCGCAAATTGCTGATGCTGCAATTCCTTTGTTGTTGTTGTTCTTCTTCTTGTTGTCGCATTTCGCCGTAACAGCAACAAGAGCAACAAGTCAGCTTACAATGCTGCTGTTGTTGTTGTTGTTGTTGTTGTTGCTGTTGTTTTATTTGGCCGATAAGATCGAATCCGAGCCGCCAGATGCAAGATGGAACGTCTTCTGTACGGCTGACGGTGACTGGGCACCGGTGAGTTTCGTGCCGCACACGTTGTGCGGCTGATTACGATGACGATGTTCACTTTTTTCTCGTTTTTTATTTGAGTTTTTTGTATTTTTTTACTTCAACCGCCGCCAGTGCGGTACAGACGCCGGCCGTTGACAAATGACCAGTACAAGTGTTTGTGACAAGCCGCAAGCATTTTTTTTATTTATTTCTATTTGCGCCTCAAGCCGAAGATGTTGCAGCCGAAGCAGAAGACGCGGCGAAAAACAATTAAACTTTGAACTGGATTGCAATTCCAACTCGAAGCTGAGCACCAGCTGCGCCTCCTGTCTGCTGACCTAGGTCAAGGGTTTTGAGCTTAACTTTGAACCTGAACCTGAACCTGAACGTATGCTAATCTCGCGTCAATCACAACATGATCAGCTGCCCCACAAAGCCCCTGGCTGGGGTATGCAAAACGTGGCCGCAGACAATGGCAATTTGAATTGCAGAATTGCCACGAATCGAATGTGGATGCGTTCCGCAGGAGCCGCAGCCAGTTTCTGTTGTGTCACTTAATAAATTCTGTTGCAGATTTTTGCATGCACCAAATTTCAAATTTTCAACTGATATGTTAAGCGGCTGTCAGCGTTTGACTTTGACGTCATCTTACATGAAAATGAAATGCAAAAGATCAAAACAAAAGACCAAACAAAAAGACAACACACACACACAGACACGCGGACACGGACACACACTAAATTCCTCATTCACAGCGCGTCGCTTTTCAAATATAAGCACGAGTAAAAATATATATATAGGAATATGTATGCAGAATCCAATATGTCTATATAGTATTTCACGATCTGGCCAGACAGAGCGCGAAATGGGCACAAAGTTGTAAAACGCCTCGGATGTTCGCTCATTGGCGCTGTCAAGAGTCGACATGCCCATGCCCCATGTCCCATGCCCATGCCCATGCCCCGACGATAAGTGATATGACATGCCAGGTGCCAGTGAAGCTGGCAGTGCCAGTGGCAGTGCCTCAGCCAAACTGCTGTCAACTCATGGGGCTTTGCGCCTGGCCATGACGACAAGCGACATCGATGCGCCACTTATGTAGCTATGTAGTTAGTCCCAGTCACACGCCCGTTCTCCGTTCTCCTATACACGCCCCACGCCCCCACACCCCACACCCCGCACCCATGCCCATACAGATACCCAGTGTTGACATTTAGCAGAGCCCTCAACGGGTTGCCGGGCAATAGGATCAGTTCGGTTCGTATTTGGTTTAGATGTGTGTTGATCTTTAGCTGGAAATTATGACAGAAACGGTGCAGCAACAAATGTTGCCCACTCTCGGCTGATTGAGACATAAATAATACTATTTGTTTATTAAATGGAACACACTCGACTCCAAAATGAGATTGCAAAATATAGCTTAGATCAAAGAGAAGAAAAGAGGGTATTATCCAATCCAATCAAGGGATATGCCATTACATATTTCATTTTGTCTTCCGTTTTCACGGGTGCTTGAACCCTAATTTGCTAATCAATCGACTATAGTTTTATTTTTTATAGAAGTAAAAAATAATGAAAAAATAAGTATAGCTATGTTCCTGGGAATAATCTACAAACGATGTGAACTAGCAATAATATCAATTGTTTAACATAATTTGATAGCTTATTAATTATATCAAAAAGGAATTTAAAACTTAATTTGTAGTAGTTATGCTAACAAAGCATTGTACTTTTTTTTCCCCGCTTTCAAATTAAATATTTCCATGTTTTCTAATACTATAATTGGGAAACATTTCTCAGCAAGTCCCTTGTGCTGCTCAGCGCAATCGCCAATCCCCCAGATACTCTAGCTACATGAACGCATTCTCTCAGATACTTTTCACAGATACTTTTAATACCCGCTGCCGCTGCGACTGCGACTGCGGCTACGAGTGCAGCTGTGAGCGTGTTGCATGTGTAAACAAATTGCAACACCAAATGACAGCAGCCTTTGACAATTGTAAATGGTCGGCGGCGGCGCAAGTGCTGTTCGCCCTGCCCCAGAACTTTCAGAAACACAAAGTGCAGCAGCTAAGAAAATGTCCGCCAACTGCACCGCAACAGTTCATATTGATTTTCCATGCACAGTGCCAGATGCTGGCAGCAAGGTCAGAAGAATATGACGAACAATAAGTGCAACCTGAAGCTGCGTCTGCACTTCATGCATCAAATGCCACTGAATGTTGCATGAAGCCGTCTGCAAACTTTGACCCGACAGCTTGCACCTTTCCGGCATGCTCTAATGGCTTGCGAGAGATATTAGTTTTCGAATTCAATTTGATGGTTGATAAGCTGACTGACAGCGCTGCTAACTGACCGAAATGGGTCAAGACTCGCGCGCTTAAGGATTTGGCCAGTTCCATTTGCCACCAAACTGTCGCAGTCGCACTCTCTCTCTCTTTCTTTTGCTCTCTCTGTCTGATGACGGATGAAGCTGATGTCTTTGTCTGGTTACTGTCTGCTCTGCTGTTTACGTGGTCATTAGTTTTAACCCGTTTCAGAATGGCTAAAAGACAACCAACAACCAGCAAGCGGAGCCCACTAAGCGCACAGGGACGTAGACTTTTCAACGTGAGTGTGCACAGGGCAAAAGTGCTTCTGAGTTCTAACATATGTGTGTGTGTCTCTCTGTGTGTGTGTGTGTGAGGGGTTTTTGGCGAACGGCGCTTCGGCATTTGCCACACTCAAATTCACTTTAATTAAATGAGTGGTAATTAATTTCAAGTTTAATCAGAAATTCCATTTAGATTTCCTACTGATTGATGTGACCCGACATCTTCCGACTACGTCACGTCGACCACTAAACCAACAAAATCCGACTAAAAAACAAACTTTCGTGTCGCGCATCCTCGAGGCAGACAGAGGCAGGAAAGAGAAAGAGAGAGAGAAATACGTGCGAAACTTTTTATTTATTGCAAATTTAAAACTGAACAAAAACTCGAGCTGAATTTTGCTAGCAACGCTTTTTTAAATTGTAATTTTTTTATTCTATTAAATCCTTAAATAACATATAAAAGCAGATTTTTATTAATAACTCGAATATACGAATTTCTCAATCCAACAAAATATCAGACCAGACACTTAAAATGAATTCAGGGCTACGAAATAATATTTTTTTTTTATTTTATACATTTTTAATGTGAAAAGTTGCCACAACTGTTCCTTGAAGAATTCTTATTTATAGAATTCGGAATTTAAACCTCATATTTATTTGAACAATAAAGTTTGGTTATCGTTTGTCCAAATTGAATGCCAACATGTAGAGTTAAATAAACTGAAACTCTAAGCCAATAATTCAATAAATAAGCAATATTTACGTATCTCGCACAATATTTGTATATTTGTAACCAATGCGTCATCTTTAAAAAACATTTGCATCCGAGCAATGCAATTGGCGGAAAAGCGACAACAACTTTGTAGTTCCAATTGCCGTTTAGCAATGGGCCATGACCCATATACGCGCAGTGGTGCGCTGCAGAACGTGGCGACCAAGGGGTCCAAGATGGAACGTTTGTCGGCTTTCCCAAAGTGCTGACAGAAGCGCTCCTCACTTGGCCTGTCTATCACATTGACTGACTGCCACACATTTCACGGGCCAACTACGCGCATGTGTGTATGTATGTGTGTGTGTGTGAGACATTGTCTGATTCTCTTTTTGTATTTTGTTGAATAGCGGGCGAGCCAATTGACTTGGCCATAATAACACGCCACGGTAAATGGCTTTTAAAAGTCTACTTTGCCACAGTCCGCCCCCTCATTATGAACGACGCGTTACGAACGCCCTCGCGCCAGCCCAAAAGATGACAATAGTTTCGCGGGGGGTGGTCGGCGCATCGGTTGGGGAATGGGCAAATTGTCATTATCTTTGGCCATCGGCAGTGGGAGGAGGACAGTGAAATCGAGCAGCGACAGCTGTCTAGGGTCTAGAGTCTAGAGATTGAAACTTCACGTACAGCCCCGACAAGCCCGCAACCCCTTGGCCTTTGTTGATTTTTTTTTTGTTTTTTGGCTAACAACAACAAATAACAAATAGAAAATCTTTTCGACGGTAAACAGCAAAATTGCAGCTTGACACGTCATATTTATGAAATGCGCAACGTTGCAGAAAATCAAAAAATAAGCAAGAAAATTAACTATTCCTGCGGAGGAAAAAATTCAACGGTCCACTTCAACGTTTGTCGATTGCCTAGAAACGCCTTCAACGAAAGTGTTAAAATTTGAATAAAATAGCCAGACTATTAAACAAACTATTAGGTACTAAAGAAAATCATAAGCACTCAAATAGAGCTTGCTCGACATTTGACAGTGCAAATTCCATTTAAATCTACCGAATAAATTAATGATATATTTGTGGGTTACATTCGAATTTTTGTTGCACTTAATACAAGGAATAGCTATTTCAAGTCCGGTTGCAGATGGAAAATTACGGATTAATGATAAATCTTTCTTTTATAAAGTACTTCGTTTAATGATATCTTCCCCAACTTAGCATTTACGAGCCTCTCATAATTCCAACATATGAGTAGAATAATATCAATATTAAAATACCAGATATATGAAAGCTATATGTTAAGAGTCTGTTAAAAATATTGAAAATTCTTCTGCTTATGATCAGCAATAACGGGTTTCACTGTTCGCCCATCATTAAATGGGTCTGTGTTAGAGCCTTGGTATAAAAGCTCTTCTGGGCCATAGTATATATGTCTACAAAGGTATTTAATGTTCGGCCTACCGAATGTAGCCTTCTAAGCAAACGGTCTACAGAAACATTCAATGCCATACCCCACTAATGAAATCCTGATCTTTTGACTTTTGCAGGCACTGTGAATGCCAATGGCGAGACGAAACGACAACGGACCTCATATACCCGCTATCAGACACTGGAACTGGAGAAGGAATTCCATTTCAATCGCTACCTGACGCGCCGGCGACGCATTGAGATCGCGCACGCGCTCTGCCTGACGGAGCGACAGATCAAGATCTGGTTCCAGAACCGGCGCATGAAGTGGAAGAAGGAGCACAAGATGGCGTCAATGAACATTGTGCCCTATCACATGGGCCCCTATGGCCATCCCTATCACCAGTTCGATATCCATCCGTCACAGTTCGCGCATCTGAGCGCATAGGACGCGTGGCACTTTTCGGGTACTGGTTAGAGACTCAATCAGTTGTATCAGGAACCATATCAGGCGGCGGCAGCGGCCAGCGTGGCCGGCGGCTATCAGTCACAGGGCTCTCAGGATGCTACCGCGGCGGCATCGGTGCTAGGCAGCGCCAGCGTCGGCGGCGGAGCTGGCAGCAACATTGGCGCCGGAAACGGACCCAACTCGCTGTTCAGCTCCGCCGCGGCGGTGGCCAATGCCAGCAATACCAATGCCGACTGCATCAAATATCCTCAAGAGTTCTGATCTCAGGTTATCATCAGGCAGCAGCAGCAGCAGTCGCAGCAGTCGCAGCAACAACAGCAGCCACTCGACCAGCTGCTGACTGACTCGGACTGTGAGCCCGACTCGGAGCTGGGCCTGGAGCTCGAGCTGGAGTACAAAGCGGATATTGTGGGCTGCAATTTGTTCTGCTGCTGAGCCGGTGCCGGTGCCGGTGCCTGCGCCATTGCCACTGCCTTGCCTTGCCTTGCTCCGCATACGCATACGCATCCGCATACGCAACCACATCCGCAACCGCAATCGCAACCGCCGCCGCCGCTGTCGATCAACCAACATCAAAGACGATGCTTCTTGTTTGCAACTGATTCGTGTTAAGCTGAGAAATGAGCCGTTGCTGGAGCGCGGCTCGTTTGGGTTTATGATACTGGAAGTGGAACTGTGCGCGTTCGTCTAGTTCTTCCAGAGCCTTCCCGCAGACGCCACCACCCGCACAGACACACACACAAGCACACACACAAGCACACACACACGCACACACATGCATCACATGAACACAGTTCGAGCATTGGGCTCGGACTTGGGCAGGGCATCTGGAGTTCGCTTATGATAGCTTCTTTCGAAGTCGTTGCCATTGGACGTCCAGTATGATAAACCTCTTTCTCTAAGCAGTATTCGAAAAGCTATTAGTTTTAAGTGTAGCATAAATTTTAGGCCTAAGTCCGCACAGACGAACAATTTTGAAAAACAAAAATAAAAACAAAATCAATTCAAATTGAACGTAATATTTGCAATAATTTCAAAGTGATTTCTATTAAAATTAGTTTTCGTATTATAATTAATTCTAAGTCGAATGTCCCCGGGGATAATTCGCATTCTCAAATCTGTACTTAAAACTTAACAGTCATACATACTATGTACATATATGTGTATGTATATGTATGCATAGCTACCCATATAAGGCTTTGTTTAGTTTGTAAATAGCAGAGCGCCCCACTCTCATATGGCGCCTTATTATGTTTGTGTTTCATTTTAAATATAAATTGTTTTGCTCGAGAGCTACTTAACAAACTGTGAGCCGAAATGTTCAGTTTTATTTTAATATAGATTTGTGTTGTTGAAAGTGCTTTAGCAGCTTGGCAAATGCTTTACTAATTTTATTCAAAATTAATACATACTAAATACAAACTCGTTTTATTTGCACCCCCACCAACCCCCACAATGATGAACAAATTCGGAGGATAAACAGGAAACTTGTGGCCCAATTGCAACCATTTAGCACAATTTCTATAGCAAAGCCACTGAGAATTATTTATGGCTGGTGCCCGACGCCAGATGCTCTCTCAATATTATTATTTCGAGTCGAATCAAGAATTTTTGTGTCTGTAAATCAAAATCCTATTACAAATACAAATACATATTGTCTCTTAGCGTAAGTGTGCATTAAAATTCAAAATATTGAGCAATGCGCAAATTGTTAAAATCTAAAATTAACACAAAATTTAAGAAAATTAAAATAAAAAAAACACAACAACAAAAACATTAAAACAAAACCTATACGTAAATGTAATGTAATTATTTATGCTGTACTTTTTGCTAAGCTAAGGTTAGTGCATTCTAGAACCTATCGGTAGTCTATGTGAACCTAGCTCCTAAGCCTAAATTATATGTATCGAATTAGCAAGACAAATTTTAGTAAAAAGTAAAATTACAACAAAAACCAGCGCATTAAGAAACGAAAAAAAAAAAAACAAAACGAACAAAATAAAAACAAAATAATAGCAAGCAAACGCAAATAAGAAAAGAAAAATACTTAGCACAAATTAATTAATTAATTGTTTTTGTTTAACCTATAAATAGTTTTGCAATTTGTCCAAACGATATGATTTTCCAATCAAAATGCAATACAACGTTTGTAGTTTTCGAGATAGGGGGTTACAATGTGCGCCAGCGCAAAGAGTTTAACTGCATTCCATGTAAAGATAAATAACATAACTAATTTTAAATAAAATCCGTACTTATATAATGATATGGGTTCAATTGCGTAAAACCACAAAACCATACAAATATAAATAAATCAAAACAAATGAAAACATATGTAAACATGTATGACTATGACATTAAAATAAAACTATTTTAAAATGTACAATTTATGATTTTCTCTTTTTTTCTTAAATGGTCACATTCGTGATCCTGTTCTTCCGACTTTATCAGCACGGTTCCTTGACATTGGATAACCACATGCCCGGGTAGCTCAGTCGGTAGAGCATTGGACTTTTAATCCAAGGGTCCAGGGTTCAAGTCCCTGCTCGGGCGAGCTCTCATTTTTATTATATTTTTATTTAGTGATGGGTGGAAAAATGTTATATATATTGTCTTTGAATAATCAATAAATCAACTAATGGCTATTTCTTTTTTATTTATTATTATTTTTAATGAGTGCAAATTTGCTTTGTCTTCGAGGCACGCTATATTCACAGTATGTGAAGAAAGCAGTTTAAACAAAGCAGTGATTACGTGAAAGCAGTACAAGTTAACGACTTCAGATGAAACTAAGCAGGGTACAACAAAATTACTGACAACTGCTTTGTCGGGAGTGCGAAAACAATTTCACAGCAGTGGGAAAGCAGTTCGTCGGTAAAGCAGTGAATCAAGCCAAACTACTTTGCTAAACGTAGACCTATAATGCTCGTTTAGAAATTTGATTTTCGACTGGAAGGTTGGCAGCTTCTGTAATCACGCTTCTGTGAGGTCTGATTGTGGGATGGCCTGAGGCTGGGGATCACTGTGTAGTGGACCAGCCATGTTGACGGAACGTCCGCACTAAGCTTGCCATCAATATGGGTGCCGCGGAGGAGTCCACGGCATTCAGGTTGGCTAAGGAGGGATGAACCGGGCCAGGGGTGAAAACCAGCAGCCAAGAGTTCCCGTGGTAAGCAGTAGTGGGATAGCGTACCGGAGTGGACTGCCACTATCAGCCTTGCCAATTGTTGGACCACAATCTTTTGCTACACAAAATATTTTTTAATTTTTTGAAAATATATTTATGTTTGACAATATTTGGATTTCATATTTGTCGCGTGTTCTTATTCTCCAATGAGTCACATAATGTATTATTTAATAATGATACCCTCAACGTAGCAAAGCATTTGAGCTTTTTGCCTTGCCAATTATTGGACCACAATCTAAATATATTTCGAATAAATATATAGGGAACAGATAACCCGTCTTGTTTTTATTCCATTCGATTTTATGTTTGACAATATTTGGATTTCATATTTATCGTGTTCTCATTCTCTAATGTTCTCAATCTTTTGCTACTCAAAATATTTTTTAAAATAATTTTATTTATATTAGAGATAACAATCAGTTTTTATTATGTAATTGCGTAGTTAAACCATTTGCATACTTTGTTTGAAATGTCCGAACCAAGTCATGTCACTCAAAACCCCGTGAATCATTCCACTCGGAATGACTCATTCCACTGATTACCCAAAGTCCTACATATGTATACACAAACTATGAGTATATTATCTGCATATTTTATATATTAATATTTAAATTAATAGTCTGAGAACAAGAGAAGTCTCTCAGCAACTATGTATTTTCAAAAAACGACAACTTTGAGAATCAATTTATACACATTTGATTGCCAATACACATATGTTATTTTATTTTATTTATTTATTTTAAAATTATTTATTAATTACTTCTTATGCCATTCATATATTCCAATGATTGTAAGACACTTGAACGTAATAAAAACTTGAAAGGTTTTGTTACCCATTTCATTTGTACACATTCACCCGAGTTTTTCGTACATTTGGGACGGCCGCAGACGATGCTAGCTATTTCGATCGGCATCGCATATAAGAAACACTTGTCTATTGTAGGTATGGCAAATGTCCACATAAAGAGTATAAGAAGTCCGACAGCGACAGGTCCAATCATCTTGAGATTTCACTTAGCGCGAGTGTTGCTATAACATATTGAGCCCAGACAGAAACTGAAACCACAGTTTAACTCACCGCCTGGCTTATTCTCATTTATGTACTATGTGTATAGATTACTTGATAATCCTACAGATAAGTCGGACCTCTGTTTAATCGAACTTGGCATATACTATAAAATGTGTACATCTGTCTGTGTACTACGGCATTCACTATAATCAATATGTCAGTCTGACTCTGGAATCAGCGCAACAAATATAGGGCTGACAGCTGGACATTTCTATTGAGCCCGACCATTTAAAAGACTCAAAATATTTATTTATCAATTGGAGAGCCGAAGTGTGATAAAACTGAGCAGAGCCTGCAACCTATCTATATCAGCTGTATATCAATAAATGTCTGACTGCACTATATATCGATTATATTGATAACATTAGTATAACATTGTTACATTAAACAATCTTCTTTGTCATGCCTGTCAATCATAATCAAAAGAGTCATTCGAAAGAAATGCTTATTGTAGTTCTTCCATCCTAAAGCAATTTTTTTATATTTTATGCATTGAGACCTTTCAATTCTCAAGCTCTCAGATCCTCAAGTACCAAACCTGAATTGACTATAGTTTCTTCTTTATATATAAAACTGCTTATCCCAATTGACTGACTGACCTACTGATCTAATGACTGACAGATTGGTGAACAGCCGAGGATATTATAATTTGGTCTCGAAATTTGTAACGCATAGAAGGCGACAGCTCCGACCGCATGAGGTATATATATTCTTGCTCAGTATCAACAGCCAAGTTGATATAGCCATAACCGTCTGTCCGTCTGTCTGTTTCTATGTGAACTAGTCTTTCAGTTTTAAAGATATCGTCACGAAACCTTGCATTCGTCCTTCTTTCTGTTGTAGGCCCCTATATCATAGATTAAGTTATTATATGGAAAACTTTTTGCTTATCAAGAAATCTTAACCATTCTCGGCACTAACTATTTTTCTTGTGCTTTTTAAATACGAGCAAAATGGTTCGGTCTGCAAGGGTTTTAGAAAATTCCACCCGCAATTTTATACTATTTTTTTTACCATCTAATTGACTTCCAACACGTTCTCACTCATCTTTTTTTAAATTCAATTGAGAGGTGTTTCAAGGGATTTGGGAAATACCCACTCCTTAGTGGATGGCTGATACGCTTTTCACCAAATGCACAGCTCTTACATGGGAAATGCGCCACTATTGATAATAATATTGGCTAAAATGAGCAGACAACATTGATTCCCAAAGTTTGAGGACAACATTTCGATAGACTTTCAACTCGTTTTCAAATACCTGTGTAGATGTGAAGTTCAAGATAATAAACTTAAATTATTTGAGGGTCGAATATGACTGTCTCAAAATTTGGATGTGGCAAGATCAATCGAGAAATACCAGCTACTAATGTAATAAGCTACCCTATCAGTTCAGTTATTCCTGGAAATACGCTTGCGTAGCCCCTATATGGTTTAATTTTTCACTATTAATATTTTTTATACACATATTTATGACAAATGAATCAATAATACTACTTTAGTTTACATTGAAAGCCCGATGAAAGCACATCACGGAACACAAGAAAGTGGCAAAACTGAATTATATAGTTAAATTTAAAATAATTTAATTTTACTTCCACGCAATGGGGAGCTTAAGCCGGGCTCTCCTCGTACTCGGCGTTTTCTTGGTCCAGAGCACAGCAGATATTCCCGGCTGCAACTATTTTGATACCGTCAAACTGACAAAAGAGCAACAACTTGAGAATGGATCGTATCGATATAGAAACGTTATAATTCCGAAAGAGAAAACCGGAATATACGACTACAGAATATCGCTCGACGGCAAAATGCAAATGGCCTCCAATTATACGAGGGGTTGTGTCTGTCATGTAAAATCGTGCGTACCTTTTTGCTGCGACCCACACGAGTTCCTTGTTGACGCCCTCTTGAACGTAACCCTTCTCAACGGCACGGAGACCGAGATAAATCTACGCAAGGACTTTCTCGTTCAACCAGTCTATGAGGAATTTTGCGACTTAGTTGGTCTGAATAACAGCTTGGATCATCAGTGGACTTTGTTTGAGGTTTGATGGGGGCATGATTAACACTTCATTGGAATATTCATTTTTCGCGTTGTTTATAGAATGGCATTCTGTTCAAGCATACCCATAACCACAATATAAATAAAGGGCACTATTGCCTGGTGCCGCTTGCGGTCAACGATGATGTCTACAAACTTGGTGCCCACTATTTAGCCGAGAGTTCGAGCACAAAAAGCACAAGTTAGTTTATGATAGAGTCAAAGTCGAGTCAAGTCAATTTGATGTATGAAAAACTTTCTTCCAGTCACTCTACCTGATGCATTGCGAGTTATTTCAATATTCTGTATGATTATTACCATTGCGACGTATCTGTACTTTCCCAAATTCCGTTCAGTGTACGACAAATGCTGCATATGCTACTTTTTTTGCCTAGCCGTTAGCTTCACGTTGCTGTGGTGCGAATCGCTCTATCGAGAGAGTATTCCTTTTAAATGGATGTGCAACTTTGTTGGTATGAATGTATAACATAAAATAATGTTATAAATTTTAATAATAATAATAGATTATTTTTTATATTTATCTCAGGTTACATTGGGTATTACACTGTTATGGCCACATTCCTTTGGCTCTTGATGATCAACTTTACGCTGTGGAAGAAATTTAAAAACCTTGGCATTGGGTGTAATTCCAACTTTAAGAAATATAATATCATCGTTTGGAGCGTATCTGCTGGGTTACTTGGAATCACACTTTTGGTTGCGTATCTATTTGAAATGGACGAAAATTTTGACGTCGATAATAAAAGCCAATGGCAGCCTAGAATTGGATATTTTTCCTGTTGGATCGAAAGTGAGAAGATCAATGGTGAATTTTATGTCAAAAAAATATTTAATGTGATCAATTTTCTCGCTCACAGCTGAGGATTATTCGGCAATGATCTACTATTATGGTCCCATATTGTTGGCCATACTTATCAACATATGGCTTTCTATTGTATCGGCAATGATAATATATAGAGAGGACCAGAATAATTGCCGCGTGTGGAGTAACGCCGAGAGTAGCAACAAACTTGCACATCAAGCCAAGCAAGTGATTTTTATTGATTTGCATGTTTACAGATTTACAAGTTATTTTCATTTAGTTTCAAATTATTCTTCCGCCTATTCGCCATAACAGGCGTGTCATGGCTTCTGGAGATAATTGCGTTTCTATGTTCAATCAACAATTTTGGTGTAACCCAGCTTATTGACATAATAACCTCTGCTCAAGGCATACTTTTGTTTTTTGTATCAGTCTTGAAGAAGGAAGTGATAAAGGCTTTTAATGAGCGGTATGGTACCTAATACTTTATACCAATGCACACTTGTAATTAATGCGACATTTTTCGATTAGGGTGGAAAAACGAAAAAGCGGAAATCCAAATGACTATACCATCGCGAGCTCAAATCTTGACTCCTAAAGCGATTTGTTTATGTATACAAATAGATTTGATATATATATATATATATATATATATATATATATATACATACAATTGGATATACTATTTTATGTTACAGCATTATAAATTTATATGCGAATGATTATTCAGGCACTACATACTTGCATATCCGAACAGGCTTGTCCACCTGGACTAAACGCAAATTTTGAGTAACATTTTTACTGTCATAAATTATTTGAGAAAAGTCAATTTACTTTGCCCTGTTTTATTTGAGTACACATAAACTTTGATGTTACCCTGCTATAAGAAACATTGGACATTGGACACACAAATTTAGGTTTTTAAATAAACTAGTTGTTTTCTACAAAATTCAGCATATCCTGTTTACGACATCTAAATAAAAGTTATACTCTATTTTCCTCTTAAATGGATTGTAATTCAATAATTTAACATTAACATTATTCTTATAGAAGAATAATATGCTTTTGATTGGGTTTTGGCGAGAGTTAATCACATGCCCGGGTAGCTCAGTCGGTAGAGCATTGGACTTTTAATCCAAGGGTCCAGGGTTCAAGTCCCTGCTCGGGCGAGCTCTGTTTTATTATTTTTTTTATTTATTGATGGGTGGAAAAATGTTATATATATTGGCTATGAATAATCAATAAATCAACTAATGGCTATTTCTTTTTTATTTATTATTATTTTTAATGATTGCAGCAATTTGCTTTGTCTTCGAGGTACGCTATATTCACGTATGCTAAGAAAGCAGTTTAACCAAAGCAGTGATTACGTGAAAGCAGTACAAGTTAACGACTTCAGATGGAAACTAAGCAGGGTACAACAAAATTACTTACAACTGCTTTTGTCGGAAATGCGAATACAATTTCACTGCAGTGGGAAAGCAGTTCATCGATAAAGCAGTAAATCAAGCCAAACTACTTTGCTAAACGTAGACATATAATGCTCGTTTAGAAATTTGATTTTCGACTGGAAGGTTGGCAGCTTCTGTAATCACGCTTCTGTGAGGTCTGATTGTGGGATGGCCTGAGGCTGGGGATCACTGTGTAGTGGACCAGCCATGTTGACGGAACGTCCGCACTAAGCTTGCCATCAATATGGGTGCCGCGGAGGAGTCCACGGCATTCAGGTTGGCTAAGGAGGGATGAACCGGGCCAGGGGTGAAAACCAGCAGCCAAGAGTTCCCGTGGTAAGCAGTAGTGGGATAGCGTACCGGAGTGGACTGCCACTATCAGCCTTGCCAATTGTTGGACCACAATCTTTTGCTACACAAAATATTTTTTAATTTTTTGAAAATATATTTATTCCTTTCGATATTATGTATGGCAATATTTGGATTTCATATTTGTCGTGTTCGTATTCTTCAATGAGTCGCATAATGTATTATTTAATAATGATACCCTCAACGAAGCAAAGCATTTGAGCTTTTTGCCTCAATTATTAAGAAAGCTTTTCCTGCACACTTTATCGTACAAAGCTTTTTCTTTCAGTTGCAATTTAAAGGGCTTTTGGCAAAATTGGTTCAACTGCCCGGGTAGCTCAGTCGGTAGAGCATTGGACTTTTAATCCAAGGGTCCAGGGTTCAAGTCCCTGCTCGGGCGAACGTAACATTTTGTTTTTTTTTTTAAATATTTTTATTTCTTATGCTCTTACAAGATCTTTTTTGATCATAATATAAGTGCCCACGTAATCGCGTAGAAAGAATGAAAGAATTTTAATGGCTAGGAAAACGTCTGGAACTTTATGTGTTTTTATTTTAACCAGACCCGCGACCGACAATAAAATCTTGAATTCAAAAAGAAATCGTACAGCAGCCTAACGTCTAATTAAACCCTCATGAAATTAGCACCTTTTATTTGCTTTTCCACTTACGCTCACGTCGTGGATATACCCAAATTGTGTGAAACATACTCGAACATCGCTATCTGTGTCTTTAGCTGAGGCCTGCATATCGCTATCTGTATCTATGTTTTCTATATACTCAGCTATTTGTATGCATGTGTGTCTGTGTGTCTATTTGCTAAACTACGGCACATAGCCAGCCAGTCACAGCCACACAGCTCGGTTGGGCATGTGAGCAAGGTTTTGTTCATGGATACGCCTAAGAATTTTGACACACTTTGTTGCCCTGGCCATGCGGCATACGAGAACACATTCAAGTTGAACGAATACATAGAAACCAGCTAGAGTTAGAGTAGAAGAATAAGATGCCCTGGCCCAATATGGATGCTGCCTAGCTGTTGGGTGCCAACTGAACTAGAAAACGAATGCGTTTAATTAGCATTCATTACGACAAATCATCAAATTGACTCAGCTGAAGCGTTGCAACAATAAACCCAACGACGGCCACAGCCAAGAAACCGAACTAGTTACTGTACAATACGTTCGCGTTAATCTAAAAAATAAACGCAAATATTTGTATGATAAACCAGAGCCAAAGGTTTTCCAAAACTGTTCCATGACGTTGCCACTAGACGAGAAAAGAGAAATCGACCAGTTGCATTTCTCTGACTGTACACACAGTATATCAAGGCTACGTTTAATTTTCCAAAAATAAAAGGCATAATGAAGAAAATCCATTTTCTCTGCATGCCTTTGGCAATTGCAGCAATGCTTCAGGTAGAATTACCAAAAAAGAACATTGCAGGAAATATGGGCCATAAATTAAAAAATTACTAAACAATGGTTCAAATATTTCTCGTGCTCGGAACAGCTTGCTGCTGTTTTTCTTCTTCTTGTATTTTACCGAGAATCGCAATGGTTTCCAGCAAGCTCGCAAGGCTGCGGAAAATTTGCAGTTAGACGGATTATACAACTTTCTTAAAGCTAGGCAAAATATTTAAATTTATTTGTATTGTCTAATTTTGAAAATAAGTATATGTATATGTGTATAAAACAAAAGTATTGAGAGGGACTGGGTCCGCGCATTAGAAGCCAGTATTTATTGCTTACATATGCCTTTGCTTTTGGGATATGTAAATATATGTTATCTTACAGTGTTCCATCGTTATTAGCATCATGTAATTATCAATGAAACAAATTCGAACTTAATGAGCGCATTAACGCTCTCAAGTTGAGAGCCTCGAGTTGTGGGCCACTCGACACCTCGTCTGGTAGCGCTGCCGAGCTGGGGTTTACTTGTGGATAGCAGCAGCCTGATTAATGAGGCTTTAAATATCCCACTTTGATTTCATTTTGAAAGACGCGGAGCGTGCAGCAAAGAAGTTTCATTGACTCCAGTTTTGGTGAGCAAGGCTACCGAAGGCTACAGCGATACGCAGCCCCGTAAATTCTCCCGCTCCCATTGCCTTTCTGCTCGGCGAGAGTCCTTGCAGCGCACGCACACGCAAATGTATTGGGCAATTCAATTTGGAAACAAAATCCACAAAGTCTACACTCATCCATTGCTGCTCTGGGTGCTCTCCTCTCCCAGGCAGACACGCTCAAACACACACAAATATGAGCACATGCATACACATGTACATGTACATGTACAAGGAGGCATGTCCTGGAAATTGAATGAATTTGTATACACTGTGAGAAATATGTTAGTCATCCTCATGTATATATAATCAGCAAAATGAATTTATTTAAATCGTTAAATTATTATTATTATTATTGATTGTACCTCATGTTAAGTCTAGTGCTAAATTTTTTTAAATTTTGTATTAATTTAAAAACGAACCTACCAACGAGGCGGTTCATTTAAATTCCTTTCAGTATTAAGCTAAGCCCTGAATCCCCTTAATTGTAAAAATCCTATCATTGCAAATACCTTTCCAATCTAAATACCTTGTAAGCTGCCAAACATTGTCAATATGCTCTATTTCATCTATCATAGTAAATTCGCTTGGTTGAAATTACAAGGTTTTGATCATTCCAGCGCAGAATAAAACAAATTGAAATTAAAAAGTCACCCAGCAGACCTTTTGCTGCATTAAGTTCTGATAGATAAATCCATTTCGCGAATATTCTATATAACTAAGATACTGAAGCATATCAATCGGGGATGATTCGAGCCCTATAAAAGCTCTCGACAATTTTCTCTATAATAAAACTGCTTTTAGTAGTTTTTGACCTGCAAATTAATAGCTTCACAATGTTTCCACATGCTGAAGTACGGTAATCTGCTTACATGCATTTTTTCTGAGTGTATTCATTCTCGCGCTCTCCCACTCGCACTCGCTCTTTAACGCTAGGTGTTAGGTGGTTGTGTTAGTCACACACAGACTCACACACACAAATACACACCAGTTCACATGCACGCACACAAAGGCAACAATATGGCTGTTATCAACTTTAGCAAAAGCACCGTTTGCCTGCTGTTGTTGTTGTCGTTGTTGTTGTCGAATACCGCGCGCACCCAGCAAGAAATTCAAGCATGATAAAATGCAGGAAAAGGCACATAGTTTGTAACTTGCTTGGTATTTAAATATATACATGTTTTTTGTATGCATATAATGTGAAAATCACGGAGAAATCTTTATAAATAAAGAAAAAAAGATAATAAAGTACATGGAAAGAAGTTAAAGTTAAACGCATCTGAGGTACATTTCACACGATACTGACATTTAAACTTACAATCTGCTGAAAACTCATGTACTTTATATTTTTATACAGCAAACACACTCATGCACTTGCTTTTTCTTCATAATTTCCACAGTTTTTTTCTTTAGAGAAGAGCCCCTCTAGATACAAAGCGCGCAGATACAAAGCGCGCACTCGCTTCACACCACATGCCCGAAATTTCCAGCAGGGTAACTGAGGCTTGGAGGGTCGCATTCTCACTGGGTTTTAGCTGCGGCCATGCCGGGCCAACTGACTTTAGTTTGAAATTTGACGCCGAGCGCAGCAGTTCGCTGAAAACGAGAGCGCGGCCATTGTCGCTGCCTCTGTCGCTGTCGCCGTCGCTGTCACCGTCAGCGCCGCCGCCGCCGCTGCCGTCGCTACAAGCATATCCTGCAGCCAGCGGCTGCCCAGGATGCTGGCAGCGCGTTTGAGACTCAAACTTCAGCAAAGCGCAAACTGTTAACGTTAAATCGAATTGACGAGCTTGTCGTGTACTTAGTCAGCATGCTAAAAAGCGGCCGAAACAATGGCTCGGATGGTCAGCTGGTGATTTTGTATTTGCATCGCAACCAGGTAAACGGCTCTAATGGCCGCAGGTGAGTGCTTTATTAAATTGCTCGAGTGCAACTAAAACACGAAAAAAGAGAACATATAAGAACAGGAGCCCAATTTTTAGTTTGGGCCAATGCGATGCTGGCCATTTGTTTGTACGCATGTGCCAGAATTGGGGCTCAGTCGTGGTGCTGCTGCTGCCGCCGCCCCCCGACCCAAACTTTGGACAGACCGCGTCTGTCCTCATTTTGACTCGTCGCCACTGGGTGTGTGTGTATGTGTGTGTGAGTGTGTTTGTGTGTGTCGCGCGCGCCCGGAAATGTGCAAAGCAGCCACCGCCAGCGCCTTTCATCCACTTTTCATTTGCGCAGAAAGAGCACCACAACCACCCCCACCCCCACTCCCAACCCCTCTCCCAGCTCCGCACCACGCCGCAGTTTCAGCTTCGTTGTCGCGCTATTATCAGCAGTAGCAGCAGCAGCAACAACAACAACCACTTGAGGCAGCCACCCCCAGCCTGGTTCTATTCGCGCTATAAAACACTTGTCCCGCCATTTAAAGCATGGGTTAAGTAGTATACCGAAATATTAGTGGCAATCGGCAATTGCCAAACGGCGACAGCTGCCAACACCCCGCACCCCACACGCACACCCACACAACCACACGGTGACCCGCTCGAAGCAGGCAGCAGGGCAAGTGTTAAGCTTGGACGCAGTCAAAGCAGAGTTGCAGAGATGACGATGACCCAACCCGAAATTGCAACCCTGCGCTGGCAACGGCTGCATTTAATGTGTGTCTCTGTGTGTGTGCATAAGGTGCGTGTGTATGTGTGTGTGTATGTGCGCGCAATATGGCGCAAAGCCTGAAACCCACATTTGACTAAGGTCACAGGACTCGGGGCAACGGCTAAAGAGTCCCATTTGCTGCAGCTGCCAGCACTTGGACACCTTCTCTGACTCTCCGTCCTGTCTGTGTGTGTGTGCGTGGCAATCTGGGCGCCTTGTCCGCGTGTGCATCTACACCAATTACGAGGCACTTGGCTAAACGGCGCCTTTTGTGCTCCCAGCTTTCCAAGCCATCAGCTTAATGTGTGGAAAATTATCCAGTTTCTGGCAAAGCTCAGACAGCCCGACAATGCTGCCAACTGAATTGTGGCGCTTTTTTGCGTTATGCAAATTGACCAACAACAACAACAAAATAAAAAAAAAGAAGAAGGCAAACCCCGGCACCTAAACAATTAAGTTTGTCACTGGGCCAATCGCTTTTATGGTTATTTTATGCATTCGCTCATCTAATTATTGAACTCTTTGGCTTTACGAGTATTTTATGACAAATTTAGTCTTGACGCCAACTCGCTGCCGGCTAAAGATTCGAGGCCCTCTTGCTCCTCCTCCTCCTACACACCCTTTGCCATAACTGACTCTGTTTGTTGACCTGAATCCGCTGTGTGTGTGTGTGTGTGTGTGTGTATTCACACACAATATTATGAGTATGTTTTTATCGTTGTTGGTTATTCAAATATTAACATAGACCACAAAATGCATGCAATTCCTATGGATATGGCCTGAATTCTGTGTACCTATTAAAAATACAAAAACATGTCGTACAGCATGTGCCTTTTTTTATTGGACCTGCTCATGCAAGGGCATACTAAATGGGAAATTTCTGAAATTTCTGAAATTTTGCCGCTGTATCCCCTTCTCATGAGTCACATGATAATGGGGAAAAGATTTAAGAGAACAGCTTGTTTATTTTAATAAATGAAAGGCTAAAATGATTTTATTTTTAAATTTATGACTTATATAATCGGTTTTTTTTGGTTGACTTAAAAAGTAATCAAATTATTTATGATAATTAACACATTAGATTGCGTATAAATGCCAAGAGAAATCATTCCAAAAGCAAAACAACTCATTAACATGTGGTCAGGTGTTCCTGAGAACACTTTCCATACGTATTTTGTATGAGGAGGATTTCTTAATTCTTTTAACTGTTGACCGCAGCTAAGAATTCGGAACAATTCTATGAGGGCTCTGTTGTAAACAAATTTATTTATCTTTCTTTATCACTTTTTAAATAAATGTTGTAGATAGAGCAGCCAGTCGTGTAGATACTGGATATGTCAGGCTTCGTAAGTTTGCTAGATTTTTCTTAGTAAAAGTTATCAGAACTACAAATCTTTAAAAAAGAAAGGTTACCTTTAAAATTGCAAAATAAGCCAAAAAATAAATGAATGTCAAAGAAAAAAGCCTATTTAAAGAATACCTCCTAAACAATGCACATTTAAGAAGTACAGAGTTTATTTTAAGAGATGACTGAAAACGTTAAGAAGCTATTAGAGCAACGTGTAAGAATGCACGACTAGAAGATACCCTTCAAAAGCTTTAAATTTATGGTAGCATCATGATAAAATTTATTTTAATAATTTGAACAAATCTGATACTAGGTTCTTAAAAAGTACAGTCAAGATCGATTATGCTAGTCAAGAATGTACATATATATACATACATATATATACAGGGTCGCAGATGTCTGCATCTTTTTGTTACAGTGTATGAAAAACACAAGGAAACATCTAAAAATCATTTGAAAAGATATCGAATGCCATGCAGTGAGAATCGCATCCCTATTTAGAGGGGTAAATGAACCACTGAATTTTTTAGCCCCTTCAAAACAGTGGGAACTGCCTTTCGGTTGCACTTTTGGTTGAATTCCTGGCAGACTGCACTGACATATTTATTTGAATTTCATGCAAATTTCGTGGGTCGGAACTGCAGCTGCTCGGGAGAGCTTGTTCAGAGACGCGACATGGGTTTTTCTGGCCTCCCAGTGCGCGGGCTCAAGCGTTGCGCGCGCTCATTTTCATTAGTAGCTCAAAGATATTATAAAAAGGCAGGCGCGTATTTTGTAAACAACAAACAGGAACTTTGGCAAAGGCACCGCCACGACCAACGACATCATCAGCAGCGGCAACCGGTATAAGGCTACACGGCGTACAAATACAGATACAGATACGCTGCACATATACAGATACAGATACAAAATGCCGCAACTTGCAGGTTGAAAAATAAACAATACTAACGCAGATACAAATTCAACTACAAATACGGCTCTCGGGTTGCCGGCTAAAGGTGAGGTGAACCGTTTTGAAATTCTTTTATTTCTCTTTAACTACTACCTGCACCCATTTTTGTCCACTTCTCGCGTTCAACAACAACAAACACAACGAAAACAGCAATAACGAGAACAACATCAGTGAAATATTTCGCGCTCTGAAACAGAAACAGAAACCGAAAATCGAAACGGTAACAAAAACAACAAGACAAGACAACAACAGCAACAACCTTGGCCCTAAGCTCTTTCTCTCTCTCTCTCTTTTTCTCTCTCCTCTCGCTGGCTTTCAGATCCAATCGTCGAGATGCAAACAAATAAATGTGGTAGGAAGCCTGCAATTCGCAGCTAAGCACAGTGAAGCAAACCATTTGGAAATGTGCATTAATTGACACTTTCCGAGTGATTCTTTAGCTCAGGGACACTGTCGCCTGTCGGCCGTTGTATAAATGATTCCCGTTCCCCGTTTTTGATTTATGTGCGAAGTCGTCTTCTCTCTGTGTGTCGTTTAATTCGCCAGTCATTGCCCCGTTTTTATTTTTTTTGCGGGGCGAAGGGCGCATTTTTGACTTACCTTTTGTGCACTTCCGTTCGGCTTTACGGTAAATGCATTCAACGAGAAAAAAGTGAGATTTGCACAATGAGAAGCACACATTCTCATATCACACAGCTATTTACTTAGTCTGTACTGTGTAAATTCGTATATGCATGTATGTATGTATGTGTGTATGTATTTATGCATGATAAATGCTTGTGCATTTGTGAGTCACTGATAAAAATAATAATTATCAACGCAACATTGCCAAGTAAATTCCACCTTCAATTTAATCTCTCTCTCTCGAAACTTAATTCGCTTCTATTCACCATGTATATCGAAGATAAGAATATACAATAACATTGGGTATATTCAGAAATTTCATTGTATATACGAAGTAATCACTGTTATTACCTTTACGTTACGTTTTTGGCTATCAATCATTGGATTGGTTGTGTGTATTTATTAAACTTAAAATTTAAATATATAAATTTAAGATTTTACATAGTGTACAAGAGAGTATTGAGTTTGAAAAAAGTGCAGCTAAGATATATATAGAGATATATATTGCATATATATATATATATATATATTTTTTTTTTAACACCACATTGCATTAATAAATTATTTTAAATGAAACCCAATTTGATAGATAGTCAAGATTAAAAGTGGGAAATATCGAGATATTTCAGATAAATATTAAATATTACCACAAGGCTTTTCGAACTAGAATAGGAAATAGAATTTATTTAACACACATCTTAAACGTTACGTACGCTACTATTTACGTTTTCTATTAAATATTTTGTTTTTAACAAAACGTGACTGTTTAATTTCGACGTTCAGATTACGCAAAACATAAATTAACAGCTTCATAAAAAACAGAAACGCAATATTTGGTGACGTAAAGAGTATATTAGGTCTTGAATTTTACTGGGAATATTTAGTTTAAAGAGCTTAAAAGTGATGAAAGCACAATCAGATCTTAAGAAATTATATTCATATTTCCCTGAAAGTAGTTCTTGAATTAAATATTTCGTTCCAGAAAGGAAAAATTTCTGAATTCTATTGGCAATTTTACTGTTTGTCGATTATAATTTGCACAAAAAAGCCGTCGACAACATTTACATTGACCGTCAGAAATTGGAAACGCAATTGCCAGTATTAGCCAGATCCGAATAGTGTTAACAACGCGTTCCACGTGAAATCAATTAGCATATTAAACGGCAATGGGTCTGCGGTCGGTCGGTCGGTGGGTCGGTGGGTCGGTCTGCGGTCTATGGATCGGTTCGGGCGGTTCGGGTTCCGTGTGGTTGGGGATGATGTAATGCATTTTCGCAAACTTCAATTTGGCGAAGATGCGTTAATTTCCCAAGGTTAGTTAATTATTAGTATTTAGAGCACTGCGCCAGTAGCCAGAGGCCAGCGATATGAATCGTTCTCGTTTATCCTAATGTGCGGCTCGGAAACCAACCACCGGGAGCAGTGCAGGACGAAAGGCAATGGCAGCAGCCCCTGCTCATATAACCAGCTGCTACACACCCTGTTCCTTATAGCTCTCTCTCTCTCTCTCTCTCTCTCTCTCTCTCTCTCTCTCTCTCTCTCTCTCTCTCACTCTCTCTCTTTCTTTGGCCTGCTTTTGTGGATTGTGTGTATACAGTTTGGAGAGGCAAAGAGAGAGAGAGAGAGAGATTGGATTAAAAAAAAGAGCGTGTGAGAGAGGGAGGGAGGGACAGAGAGAACGCAGCCATGGAGGCTGCAAAAAGGACAAAGGCAACCACCAGAAACAGACAAAGAAGCAGCGCAGTCAATGAATAGGTGTGCGTGTGTGTGTGTGTGTGAGCGAGCCAGCGAGATAGAGAAAGAGCGTGTGTGCGAAGGGTGTTAGAAGTCGTTTCGCCTGCCTTTGTTTACGCAAGATTTGTTGCCATTACAGGACCTAATCCGGGGTCTCAGTTGCTGCCTACAGCCTAGCAAAGGTTTTTGACTTTGCTGGCTTGACTTTGGGCCCAGGGGCGCGCCCCTTGCTGCAGCTTAGGGGCGGCTTATTTAAGTTTAGTCCTAGGCGATTAGGGCTAATGAATAACGTTAAAAACTCATTAATTAATTGACTGGAAATCGCTTTGCTTCACAGGACACACACACACACGCACACACAGGATCAGTATCCATATATTACAATACCCAACGACCTTGCACAATGGCAATGATTTGTTCCATATTTCAGTCGCGCGTCCTGCAGCTGTCCTCCTCCTCCTTCATTATTCAGCAGTATTCCGAATGCTTATGCTGAATCATCACTGACAGACGTGGCGAGCGGGTGTGGGGGCAGCAGCATTAGCAGCAAAGGCGGTGGCAAGTGGCGCTGTGAGGCTTACTAAAGGCTTAGCCTCATGGCGCCAACATCGTCGCCGACTGGCCTAATCGACGCTGGCGTCTTTAGAATGCAAACAAATTTGGCTGTAACTGGAATTGGCAGAGCTCCCCCTAAGCTGGACGTATGGCAGCTCAGAAATTACCTGATTGATTCGTGGCCCCAATACAAATAATACGCACACGCTCACACACACACACACACACACACACACAGATACACCTAATATCTATCTATCATTCATTTAATGTGTTTCTTTCTTATCACAGACGCTGACAACAACAAAAAGGCAAAGTCTCCGATATGCCCGGACTCGATATCGATATGTAGAAAGTGCCTCTAATCCGCGCCCAATCAATTAGATACATAAAGCGCTAAGAACATGCACAAGACATTGGAAGACAGCGTTATCTTATCGAGCATTGGCAAATAGATTTTTGGGGCCGGGCCGCCTAATCTTGCGCCTCCACCTGGCCGGCACTGGCAACGGAACGCCTTCAGTTGCTGCCCCGCTACGCAGCTGAAGACAACACGCCGCAAGCCAGGACACACAGTGCATGTGGCTGCTCCAAGGACTCACTCGCTGCTCTGGCTGCTGCTGCCGTTGGGGTTCGTGACTGCGCCCCACTGCGGCGACTCGGAGCTTGCAACGTGCTTCAATATAATTAGCGACAAGCACACACACACACACACACACAGAGAAACTCTGTGAGCATTGTAATCATTTTTATGGATCATTTCATAATTTGGCATCACGTGTGGCACGACACACAAATTATAGACGCAGCTCTGTTCAAATTGTTCCTGCAAATTACAACTCACTTTTTACAGGTTACACCTGTGTGTGCATATATATATTGCCACGCGTCTAGGTTTCACTTTGTTCCACGTCCACCCTGTAGATCCGAATTTGTTGTACACTAGTTTTAAGGACAAATTCGGTTCTAGAGAGGTTTCTGTGGCTCACTGTCCAGCGAATATGTGAATAAGTGAATATTTAATATGTGAATATTTAATATGTGAATAGTGAATATGTGAATAGTGCATTCAATTAAGTGTCTCAATAAGTGTTCTCTATTCGTAAGACATAAACTTTAACAATTTCAAGGCCCCATTGATTGATTGGCTATAGTGTATATATCTCTTTGTACGATCTTTAGATAACTGTTCTGATTTGCTGACGTTTTTACCTATAATAAATTGTGGTGTGTCGGTTCCAGGTCTAAATCTATAGATAAGAAGTAAAACTAAGCAACTATACACTGGCATGCTCAATGATTATTCAGTAGAATATACAAACTGAATCATATACTATATTATTCAAATAAAAATTAAAAAACTACAATTATTTGTGTATATTGCTAAGGTCTATATTATTTATTATATTATTTATATAAATCTTATTTCTAAACGAGAATAAGCTAAATATCTTATCACAATTCAAGCACTTGATTTAAGTTTTATTTATTTATTTTTATTATTATTTATTAACATTTCTAGTGTAAATAATGTATTAACTATCGTGTATTACCTTTGTAGCTGTGTTATCTTCTTAAAGAAATGAATAAAATATATAATTTATTAAAGAATATTGTATATAAAAAATGCTCTAGATAAGACAAAGTTACTCACTTTAAAGGTATTTGAGCTTTCGTTGAAATTATAATATGTATTTCTATATACATAACTATGCTGATTCCCACAAAAAGTGTTGCATTGAACACACAAATATCAAATTTTTGTCGAGTGTCTTGCAGTCAGTATTTTTCAGCTCTTTTGCTGACTGCAATTTATTCGCTGTGCCGCTTGAATTTACATATCACATTTTGCATACAAATTGCCATTACGAATCGTTTGGCAGGAGCTGGCGAGGAGTGAGTACCCGATTGAGTAGCCGTGCTCGGCATTTGGGTCAATCGTCTGCCGATGGCTCGTTTTGGATTTTTGCTGAGCTTGTGCAAATGGCCGTGCACTTATTGCCATTTGCATATGCCGCCCGAAACCACATCCTGCGAGGGACTGGTACCATCTGCCCTGCCAACGACGACTGTCGACTGCGGACGGTCAGCTCAAAATTGGTCGAGTCGCAGGCATAAGACGCTTGTCTAGGTAATCCACGCGTTTCAGCCAATTATAGATTTTCACATTTTAATATACTTGTCTTTCGGTTCGTTTCGGTGACTGTACACATGTTACCTGAGCGCGGAACAAAGGTGTTAGACAAGTAATTTAGATATCGAAGAAACTCCCGTATTATTAATTGTAGATAGCGAACTTAACTGATGGGCCTCTGTTCCCATGACACACAAATAGTTCATAATTATTTGATACGCGTTGATATAAATAATCTTTTTGTCCACTTTTGATAATGACCAAAATGATAGAAGCATTGTGTAATATTTTTTTATAATACAAAAACGAAAACCCTGCACATGGCAACACATGCAACAAAGCACCTGAAATTGCGTGTTGCAGAATATTAAAAAAAAAAGCAATTAGCCTTTCAATTGAAGTTGATTCCATTCTCAAAATGCTAATTAAAGCATATTTATTTGATTTTCATCTATACAGCCTATCACATAGATGTGAATGAAGATTTTAAGTGCCGTTTGTCACCTCGATTATGACGCAAGTAATATTTTATATTACTCATTATTATACTATATGCTTTGGCTCTAATTACAAAAACAAACAGTTCGTTATATTTAAATGCTGATATGATAATTTTAATTTCGAAATTTTCGCTTCACATGCTGCCATATAATTTAAATTAGGCTAATTCAATTAACATTCAACTGCTAATTGGCTGTTTCCCGCAAGCGACTCCCCTAAACTGGGGTCCCAGAGGGAGGGGCTCACCAATATACAATTATTAAAGTATTACTAAAATTTGTATAGTTTTGAATTTATTTTCTTGTACTTTAAGAACTACTTATGAGAATAGACTGAATAAATGATGGGAAGCGGTATTACCTCTCTAAATTACTTAAAAATTACAAATATTTATAAAGTTTATTTTCCCTTTTAATTTTTATCTTATAAGCACTATTTAAAAAATCAATATGATATTGTACTTTTCTTTCTACTTAAATTTTATACAACGACGAGCTAGAATATAAACACATAGAAATATAAGCTGGAAATGAATTGTCTGATACTTTAACCTCCGCAGCAAACTTTCTCTAGTTCTCGGCTAGTTTACTGACAAACTGTGGCACCCATCTGGCGCCATACAGATCCGGGGCTTGTCTGCTCCTTCTAACCGAAAAAGAGTTCAATCTCTTCAAAGCAAGACTTTTCGCCGGATGGTAGGCGTTCCATACTACGTGCGCAACAGCGCCGTCCACAAAGATCTGCAGATACCCTGGATCGAAGAGCAGATTAGGACTCATTGCGCCTTATATAACAACCGGCTAGTTACACACGTCGATAAGCTCGCATCCTAGCATCCTTCAAGGTGGCCGTCCCATCAGGAGACTTGCCCAGATACTTCCTCCCCTATTCCGCCCACCCATCCCCGGCGCTACGCGGCCACCTCCCCTCAGGCCGGTTAGCTGATAATTTCATCATAGAAAAGCTGTTTAATAAAAAATATCTAATTAAAAACAAAAAAAAAAGTTAAAATTTTTCTGAATGAACTAGCTTATCAACTATTTTAAGCCTTAAAACTACAAGCATTCTACATAATTTACAATAATAATAATAATAATAATGGATTGCTTGGATTACCCATCACAAATACATTTTTCATAACATATCGCTGTTATTTTCAACAGAAATTCGCATTTATCGATAAAAACGTAGATTTGATAGCCGATAAGCAGGAAAGAGACGAGTTTAGTATATAGAGCAGTGCAGCTATACTCGTGCACATGGTTGTTGTCCATGCTGTGTACTGTGGATAATATGTACCCCGTTGCTATTGGCCAACAGATGGCGCTAGAATCGCTACATTATTAGTCAACTTTTAATGTAAAAAATATACTCTATGCTAAAAAAAAAACGAGAATTTGCCAATGCAAATGTTCTTAAAAGAAAAAAGTATGTATATTTGAAATTATGATTTATTAACAAATGTATGGCCAAAACATATGCATTAAAAATATATCATATATATTTCTCTATTTAAAATTCTCCATGGAATCGCGATACCAGCTTTCCGATGATAAGCATAAACATATCTTCAATATATTTTGCCGAGTCGTATGTATTGAAAATATATCTAAATCTATGCGATAATAATGTAAAGAAAGCTGATAAATGTAATATGAAATTCTAATTTTTGGATATATATTGGCTTAGAATGGGATATGGATTCATAATAAATTTTATATATTATATATACATACTGGTAACAGCTTATTGTAAAACGTAGGCTTTTCGTTCTATAGCTCATATCTTTAATATAAGGCCAACCTAGCCGACAAAATGCGTTGTCTTGGAAGACTTGGTTAGTGACGTTGGCCATTTTGGCTGGCAGCATCCAAAAGAAATGGAGTTGAGTTGGGTAGAGAAGGGAAGAGGAGAGAGAAACAGTTGGCTGCTAGTGCGAACATCTTGAAAACCTGTCAGTCAAATTTGATGAAGGTTTCGAACGCATTTCGCCTTTTAAATGTTTTCGGCTCATTTCGTTATGTTGTTGTTGTTGTTGTTACCAGGGTTGTTCGTGTTGCTGATGCCCATGCTGTCCGTTTTGGGCCAACCTACGTTTCACGGGCTTAAACGCATTTTAAAACAGGCAACGGGCGCAACAGTAGGTAGAGCTGATAGCGGAATCATTTTTCTAGTTTTAAGACGCACAACTCGACACTTTAAACACCTAGTATCCAAGCGCCCACCCCCGAATCTCTGCACCCTCAAGCCTAAGTGGGCGGCAGGCATGCCTGTTATTTTAGCCCAAAGTGGTCACTATTGGCTCCTGGAATGCGAATGTGAATGTGATTTGCGCGACCAGTCCAGTGTCGACATATGTCACGTCGTTCAGTCCTCCCCCCTAACTCTAAGGCAACCCTCATCTGAAGCCCTGCTCCAAATCTAACTCCAACTTCAACCCACATGGCCAGTCCCTCGCCGGGTTCGGCTGCTGTCCGGCGGACTTGCGTGCTCTCAGCAACTGCTTAAGCGCTAATAACGAATGGACATTGGTCAAAACTCAACTCGTGCTGAAATTAGTCAGTTTTGTATCCCGTTTAATTACTTCGGTACATATCAACACTTTGTCAAAGTGCCTGCCTGTCCCATCAAGGTGTGGGTGTGAGTCCCAATGCGTGTCGCACCCACAAGTTCCCGTCCTGGTTTTAATTGTCATTGCCTTTGGAAGGAGGCAGCGCGGATGCCACGTGTGAAATGGCCAATGATAATTACTTTCCTACTGTTCTTTTATTCATGAGTCGTGCTTCCCAGTAAGCATTTGTTTTCGTTTAATGGATTCCATTTGATAAGTCAAAGTGCACTTGACGGAGGGTTGGGTTCTGTTAACTACAACTTCCCCTAATTACTTCAAATGCCCGACTCAAGGGGCTATAAAAAGAAAGCTAACTACATTAGCTCGATACATAACGGATCTGTCAGTAATCTTTAATAGAATTAATGGGCATTTCTTGAAAATCTAATATTACCTTCTTTTTAAGCTGTTTAAATTTTTATTTAAGTTGGTTAACCTTAAATAAATGCAAATCTTCTAAATTTAATTCTTTCTCTTAAAATAATTGTAGAGAACTGCATTCAAATGAAATTTGTTTCTTCACTTTAATAATTTTTCTTGTATTTTTCAAATTTATTTATTTTGTTCTAAAAGAAGAGAACTTTTCTTTTTCTTTAATTAAAAACATGTAATGAAATTAGGAAATTATTAAAAAAATTTACTTGAGCAATATTTTTGAACGTATGATTTTTGCAGCTTGAATTAATTAGAAACAGTTAGAAAATAAATTTTTTTAAAAATATGGGAATAGAATAAAAAAGAAAATATTTTTGGCCATGCTTGGGACAACTCCAAAGAGGAGTTCTAGACTCTTTTTCAGGGTATTGAATTTTTTAAATTTTATTTTAAATTGGGTTAACTAAGTCAAGACTTGGTATGCCTTCCATTTGTATCCCTAAATTGCTTATATGTTCCTTACAATGCCCGCCAATTCTATCTGCAACTTGTTGGTTTATAACTAAAGGAAACACCAGGTACTGAAATAACAGTTTTAGTATGAAATTTGAACTAAAAACAATCAATGTGCAGATATACATAAGTATAAATATGGCTTAGTCGGACTTTTTGACACATCAACACATCAATAAAAGTTTAATATTTTTGATTAAGAGTTCAATACAATTTTAGCTTTTTGTAAAAGTATTTTAATAGAAATTAATTTTGATTTATAAGCTAAAAGCTTTTTAAACAATTTTTTATTTAGTTAGTTAAGTTATTTCACACGTCTAATTACCTTAATTTTATTTAATTTGATTCAATACAATAAACGTTATTAAACAAGAAAGAAGTAATAAATTAGGTCATAATACCCGAGTGCCTTAATAACTAATAACTAATAACGTGGCTTCTATGTATGTACCCCAACTGTCATGTTATGGCCAAAATCTGTTGCAGATTCTTGGTTAAAAAAATTAAAAAACAAAAATTATTTTTATATAGACCTGTAACGCAAACTTCTTGGATTTATAAAGCACGATGGATTAAGGAAATCTAAGAAATTAGCTAATGGAATGCGCATCTATAATGGAAACATATTTGGTCAACCTAGCTGCTGACAGTGGATTGGAAACTCAGTGAGGCATTGTTTTCACTTGAAAACTTACTTTACGCAAAATTGGACTGAATCGGGTGTGTGTTTGTTGTGTTATGTTGTGTTGTACTGAGCTGTGTGTGTGTGTGGTGTGCCTGCTGGCGCAGAAATGGAATTGAAACGATGGGGACGAGGCGGATTATGTGCCCAAGTGTAACTAAAGAGAATAAGGGCGAAAATCAACGAATCATTAATCAATCCTTTCATGATGTGACGCGGTGCGTGTCCTTTTATGTGTCAAAAAAAAAAAGAAAAAGAAAAACCGTCGAGGAAAAATGTGGGGAAAATGAAAACACGCTCGCACTCACACTTTCAGTCGCACAACGGAGAAAGCGAAAAGCAGCACAAAAATAAAAATAAAAATAAAAATAAAAAGAACAAAATAGCATAAGAAAAAGAAAAAGAAAAGTATCTTTTTGCATGAGTTTGACAGACAGAGCGACAGATACGCAGGCTGGTGCGAGCGACGGGTGGTGAGAGACAGTAGAGTGGAGCGGAGAGAGAGGGCGAGAGAGAGAGGAAAGTGGATGAACTGGCACAGGGATGAGCCGCGTGGCAAGTAGAAAATGGCGACAATATTTGCCGAAGGATGAGCCTATTTACATTTTGAGGTCGTGTTGATTAGCTGAGTGCGCTTGGAGTACCCCCTCCAACCAGACCCAAGCCCCAAAGCCTGCCCCCAGCCCGGCCAACAGACAGCATCTCAGCGGACAACGCCACACGCAACTGACAGCGCGGGCGGTCGATAAGAAATGGAATTATGCTAGAGCGGGCGAGGGATGGGTGACAAAACGTGGGCTGTCAACTTGGTGGCTTAAGGTGGCCCAGCGAGCGCGTGTGAGGATGAGTTATGGTGTTTGGCTGCTCGCCTGTCCGCCAGCTAAGCAGATGCAGCTCCTCTCGCTCGCTGGCAGATGCAAGCGTCTCGCAGCACTCACATGTGCCAAGCAACGCTTATCGCAGTGCTCAGCGTCTGTCCAGGAAAGTCTTTCTTTCACGTCTCGTACGCACATCACGTGGCCGAGAGATAGAAAAGTGACAGTTGCCGGAACAGAAGACATGGTGAAATCTCAAATCTGAAACCCAGGCAACAGCAGACGGATGTGCAGAGATGCAGGCGTAGAAACATCGCAACCGCCGGACAGACCGAAAACTAAGAGACGCACGATGGCGATGGCGACAGAGACGGAGACGGAGACCTACACCAATGCGTGAATATGGAGCAGATCATTAATTATGCGCAAGACGAGAAGACAACGGGCCGGTTCAGGCCAGGCCCGACAAAAACAGAAAAACAAACGTGCATTTTTAAGACCGAGGGCGAGCCGATTTATCTGACAGTTTCGTATTGAAAAGTTTTTGCTCTTCCTGTGGATTTCTTGAAAAGTGAAAGAAGTGCCCGCTAGTAATTCTTTTTCCTCCTTTTTTTTTGATTCCCTCGAACTGATCATTTATTTTCTTCGAGTTAAGAATCGAATATATATGTACATATATATATAGTACAGGCATGTAAGCCAAGAGCACACCTTCCAATGTGCACTCAATGGACACAAACAATAACAATTCGATTTGGTATTATTTCAGCTCTTTTTCGAATTTGTAACGATTATTGATAATTGAGCTGTAGCATTCAAGAGTTTTTTACAGATGCATTCATTTTGACGGGAATCAATAGAGCTTACTTAAAATAATCGAATTATATAATTTATATATCGCTGAATATTTTTACTAACGGTACGAAACTTGATTATGTCAATTAAAATTAATGAATCAATTTTTTAAAAATGAGGATCCGCAATGGAGTGGAAGGTCTTAGCTAAAGCCAGAGGCGCTTGGGTTAATAGCTTGTAACCGTACTTAATACTTTTAAAATAATTCTAAGAATTATAATATATAATAATAATATAAAATAAATATACTATAATATAAATATATAATATAATAATAGTGATAAAAGCAATCATAATTCTAAATATTACAAATGAATAACAAATTTTTTAATTATAATTATAGTAAAAAAAATATTAATACTAATAATAAAGCTAGTATTAAAAATAAATAATAAAAACAATAATAGTAATAGCTATATCAATCATATTAAATAATAGTAATAATAATAAAATATTGATATTAATAATTCAATAAAAAAAACTTTAATTTGAATTAAAAATTAATTTTTGAATATCTAAAATTCCATGTTCTAAATTTGAAGTAAAGATAAGGAATTATAACAATGAATAAAATATATAAATAAATAATTTAATATAATATAGAACACGAGCCAAGAATAAAATAATATTCCATTTTTATAAAACAAGAAAAAATCTAATTCAAAATGTTTGGTGAATTTAAATTTAAAATTAAATTTTGATATTTAAAAACTTCGCTTATTTAATTTGCCCACAAAAAAGATGATGGGGTACATATCTCTAAAAGTGATAGAAAACAATGTGCTTGGAATAAAATTATAAATAAATCAAAAATAAAGATTTTATAAAATTATATCCCCATATTAAGTTGCTCAAATAGAAATAATAATAGAAATGTTTTGGCCCGAGTCGGATATTTCTAATTTTATGCCAGGCCATCAGGGCTTTTTCTAATGAACAGTGCACAAATGTAAAAACGTTAAAGTCCGTCAAATTGTGAGCTGTCATTAGTTGATAGTCTTGGTCGGATTATATAAGGTTTGTAAGCCTGTTAAACTTAAGGGGTGTTAGTTAAGAGGTGTAAAAATAAATGTGAAATAAAAAACCCCCCGAGTTAATGTTAGCGGCTGTCTAGTCTTGAATCGATTAAATCGACTCAAATACTGAATCATCAGGTGCAAATGAATCAGACGGAAAAGTAAAAATCACGGAAAATGCTCAAGTTCGTGACTTGTGCAAGTGCAAAAAGTGCAACTTGGCCAGAGAGCGATTAGGCATGCGAAAGGCAAATTTCTGTTCATTAATTAAGTGGCAAGTTGCGGGTTCTACAATCTAAATACCGGCTCGCATCATCATTATGACAACAGACGAACACCAAATTAATTGCTCAATTGTGCAGCTTAATGATAATTACGGGGAAGTGCTAAACTAACTAAACGGCTTATGCAACTGCAACAGGGAGTCGCGAGTCGAGAGGCCTTTCGGAAAGCCTGGCCAGCAAGTGCAACTGAAGCTGAACTTCGGAACCTCGGCTGAGGGGCCCTTGCACACTTGCCAGTCAATTAAAAAAACATTTATTAGCCAAGCCACTGCACAAAGCTGTTAACAAAGCCATTTTGGCCATTCAGGCCGAAAATGAAAACCATCCCGTTCTCAAAGGTGTCTAGGCCCCAGATGTGAGAGTCCAGCTAGAGGCTCAGCTTGTTGTCGAAACAGAAAAGCTATAATTGATGATTGAGGCAGGACACACACACGTACACACACACACACACACACACACGTTCACGTGAGAGTGCAGCTAGTCGCTGCTGGACAGCATGGAGCCCACATGCAACTCCGGTCTCGATCTGGGCTCTGTTGTTGATTTCACGCATGGAACTCAGTCGGCGGCCGGTCTGGCATTGGCCCAGTCGCAGTCGCAGTCTCAGTCGCAGTCGCAGTCGCAGTTTCCCAGTTCCACATGCTGTCCCATGTTTCGAGTCCCTCCCGGGCAATACATAGTAAATTCGAATTGAATTTTGGCGCTGGATTCATTAATCATTATTTCAATCATGATCACGAAACAAATGTGCTCTTGGTGCTGATGTTGTTCTCGTTGCCAGTGTTGGGCTTTGTTTTGCGTCTTGTGAATTGTTGTGTCGAAGCGTATCGATACTTTTGCCCCGCCCCTCGAGCAGCGTCCCTCGCCAGTCGACTCTGCGCGAGCTGGACTCTGCTGGCGATGGCGATGCGCTTCAAAGATTGATAATCTCTTGGATATCTTTAAATTTAATTAGTCACATTCATAACAGACCGCCAGCAAGCTATGCTGGATGCCGGGTGCTGGGTGCTGTTGTTTCGGGAACACCGGGCCGCACCGCATCCGATGCCATCCCAAATTACATGTTACAACAAACCGTGCGTCGCTGTCCATGGCCTCCATGCTCCTCTTTCGCCATCTCCTTCGCCTACATGCGCCATCTCCCTCTTGCGCCGCATGGGTTGGCTGTGGCTTTGGCTTCGGATGTGGCTCGTTACAAGACCGCGCCATATACCCTTCTTGAGGCGTTAGAGTATAATGTTCTTCTCTTCAGACTGGTAACACATGGATATCTTGCCAAAATATATTTACCTTAAGTTCAACTGATAAAGTGGATGGATGCTATTTTTTTTTAATAGAATTTCAAAATATTTAAAAACAAATTTTTTATTGTTGCTCAACACTTAAATTTATTTTATAAAACCCCCCACATTAAATTTAATGAATTTTTTTAAATTCGGAGAGTTAGCTCCCCAAACATTAAAACGGGATTACATTTGTATGGATTTTTCTCTGTGTTTTCTAAATATTACTAAGATCTTAAAATAGTAGTATTTCTAAGCAAGTGAAAACTCTCTTGATCGGACAGCGATTGTCGTGTTATTTTTGTCCGCTCAAGAAGAGTGACCAAATTGAGGAGGAATGGGTAAATACGACTTAATATAAAAAGAGTTAAGCTATATATTTTACATGTATAAAACATTTTTTTCCCCCTGATATCTAAATGAAATGCCTGTTAGGGTATTTGAGTATCAACTTGATGTGAACATTTAATATTTATAGTTGCGTTGTAAAACTGGTAAGAAAACTTGTTGTTTTTTGAATACCAACTAGAGCTCCCGAGCCACGCACATGTGTGAGAAAGTCGGTTCTGTGGGCATTCCAATGCCGTTGTTGTTGTTGTTATTGTTGTTGTCGTTTAGGTTCAATTTTTGAGGGTCTTCAATGAAAAATCGACGTTGTTACTAATTATGATTGACATAGACGTAATTGGAAATTTGAGCAGAGCTTTGGGCCGATTGGCATCAACATCGGCATAGGCAACGGCAACGGCATCGGCATCGGCGGTCTTCAAAAGTTTCACTAAATTAAAGGGTTTGCTTAAATACCTTACCTAACTTTCTTTGATGGATAAGCGCAAGAGGCGTGAGGCCCTCAAGTTCTCTACAAGCGCAGCTTCAGGAGTTCCATTTTGGTGTGAATATATTTACGAAAGTTTTGTAAATCAATAGGTTTTTAAACTCCGTGGAGCCATGCAGAGTTTGGCAGAGAAATTTATAATTTTCACCGCGGTTGCATGCCTCAAAGAACCCTATATGAATAAAGTGCCCCAATTTTTAAGAAACTATGCAACAATAGTTGAGGCTCATATTTCGATTCATAAATAATCCATATTAAATTCTGATAATTTAAACAAATATTTAACATGTTTTTATAGTAAATATTTAATCCATGTAAGTAAGCTATATCTAGATATATTTTTATTTATGGTGGAAAATGTATTTTTAAACCCTGAGAAATTTTGTTTAACTCGCGTTGGCAGGCAGGCAGAAAGGTAAGCTGCGGCCATCATTAAACATAATTTTAACAGTTTTCTTAAATTTCGGCTAATGTGAGGCAATTACGGAACCATCTTTCAAAACATGCGCGCATTTAACATTTAACCAATTGGCGGCAAAAGGCGACCCAAGTCGAAGTCAAAGCCAAAAAAAAATTGAAGCATTTTGGCCCCAAGCCAAGTTGGTTGGTCCATATGTGCTGCAGCCGCAGTCGCAGCCTTCATTATGGCCTGTGCATGGGCCAAAAACGAAATCAATCAGAGATAATCTGTCATGGATAATGGGTACCTGTGCCATGTCCCCGTCCAGTCCAGCTCAGTCCAGTCGGAGCTGCGCCGAGAACCGCGACGTCTTCGCTCCCCCCGAGCGCTGGCCTCAGCTCATTTAAGCTGTTCGTGTAATTATTTTAAATAGCCGCAGTGTAAATTTTGGTTAAACACTCGTCCCGCACTTAAGTGTATCTCTATCCGTATGTTTGTATCTGTATCTGTAACCGAGTCTGGGTCGCCGATTTGAGCATAATATGACAGCAGTTGAGACAGTTGATAAATGGAAAAGCGTTTCTTCTCCTATTGACAGCCAAATGAAATACATTTAATTGGCCCTCAGACTTGGCCATAATGCACATATCTGTGGCTCAACTCCTAAACCCGAGCCGTTAGACGAGCACTTGCCCAATTGGGAAACTTTCATCCAAATCATGTTCGAAGTTTCAATTTAAAGTCAATAAAAGTCACACGATGCATGCCTCAAGCTTTAATTGCGTCGGCAGTGATTGACGCAAACGGCGCAGTCAATCATTAATCACTCAATCAATCATTTGAGTGCGCCGAGGCCTCCTTAATAGTCCTGTGACGCACTCCTGGCCCAATACACAAGCTCATCTCTTTAAATTGGCCCGATCCACAAGCTAATCAGCATTCGGTTCCCATACTTGTCGCCACGCTCAATCTCACTTGTCAACATGTCGTTAAACCAATTTACATGCTAAACAGATCGCTGGGAGTTTGCCATTTCGGCTGAAAGCTCACGGGTTTGAAAAATCAATATTGAGTGCCTTTATAAATTCCTTTTTTTGAAGATGACAAAAGTTTAGCATAGGCATTTGCTAACTCGAAAATATTTTTCCAGTTTTTGAAATAGATATGAGCAAAAGAATTTGCAATCACAGTCAGCTTGCTTAGAGAAATCAGTATATATTTAGTCTGAATAATTATTAATCATTTTTTTTGTAGCAGTTTTCGAAGTTCAGCTTTTGACTCAACTGAAGCTGCGCACATATTTGAATCTCTACACAAAACCACATAAAATACTATACTAATATGATTTACATAAATACTAATGAACGAGAAGTAGTGATACGTTCGGCATGCTGAGTTTCATGAATATATCTGGAAAAAGAAATTATTTTTGAAAACAAGAACGACAAATTTTCATATGACAGCTATATTAGTTATAAGTAGTCTACTCTGTTCGGTTTCGTCATATGTACTGCCTAGCAGAAATACGTACCTATGCAAAGTTTCCAAACGGTGGCTATATTAAATCGGCAAATCTAGAATTTATATACTTGATGGGGTCGGATATGTCTCAACATATTGCAAGCCAAGGGTAAACATGTATATATATATATATATCTCCAAATATTTATAAATCATAAATCTGAACGAGCCAGTTAAGCCAGTTTAAATGAAACAAAACTAACTATCGCTTACGACACGCCTAAATTTTGAACCGCTTTTCGAAATTTATTTTGTAGGATTTCTATTCTAAAACAATCCTACACCATATTTAATCGAGACAAGGGGCTGCATTAACCCAGAATTAAATATTTCAATTTAAAACAAAGTCGAGTTTCTTTAAATGGGAATCTTAAATCGAGTATTCATTTATGCATTAAATTCTAAATTCTAAATTTAAGTTTACATAACTTAAAACACTTGCCCGTTTGCTTTAATATGACAGATTAAATCTTATTGTTTATCAGGCTTAGAAAATCAAATCATGTAAATTAAATAGGTAATTAGATATGTTTGGGCAGCGCCCATCTACATAATTTACGCTAAAAACCCAATAAAAAAGTATTTATGAACGGATTATCAGGTTGCTAAATTTTATATAAAAAAAATCTATTTGAAGGGTAGCTTAAAGGCGAATGGAGCAAAATGAAGATGAAAAAAAAACTAAATAAAAATGGAAAAAGAGACAACAAAGAACGGCAATACGACTACGAATACGAATGTGAACCCAAGACAAACAGCGCCTCACGACAGGGCACACATAATGTGCCCCGCATGGAACCATTAATCACATTTGCCTTGTGCAGCAAGTGAACTTCCTTTGCCGCCTGACAGTCGCAACTGATTGCTGGCTCTGAATTGGGATTTGGAACTCAAACGCTGCGCCAAGCAGCAGACCGAGCAGCCACCCACTGCCCATCCCCGCGTTGAGTTCCACACCAGAGACAAAGCTCTCAGCGAACCACCCGCCTGCCTTTCAACGCATTCTGGATACGGGTAGTCGGTCAGCCTTCTATCAAGGAGCTTGGCATAAAGTAAATTCAGTGGAGCAGCCACTAATGCGGTTGCTCCTTCCAAACTTCAAAAACATCCCAAACAGAAAACATTCTTAAGTGCTTGTCAAACAAAGAGTTGTTATTTTGTAGTCTTGCTTAAATTTGCATAAGTCTTAGAAAGTTTTTGCAAAGGTTGAAATAAAAAATTTCTTTTCATTTATTGTGCGATGTTTTGCCACGATCAGTGTATTTCAGGAGCCAAAGATAAAGAAAGTGGGATTATTTGATTCTTGTAAAGTCGGGTAGTTTAGTAATACTTAAAATGCAAGTCCTGTCAGAAGTTTTTAAGCTATTTGGGCTTATGATCTTTATGATTTAATGATCTTTAATTATTTAAATATGTTTACATATACGATTTTTCAACAATTAATTCAATTAATGCCAATTAATTCCTCTGTTAATTATGTTAGTTATCTATATACAATATTTATAACTGTTTGGACCGTTTGGGGTTTTGGAAATTTCACAAGGAAGTGTGAAAAATACGCGGAACGTGGTTGCATGAAACTATGTTGCTTACCATTAAATCGGCCGCAAACTCATTTATAAAGATTTTTGCTAAAACTTATTTGAGAGGCGTTTCACACTTTTCGCAAAAGCTACCCTTCTTCGATGGATAATGCGGGGGTCAAAGGCTGCATGAGTAAAAGTTGCATTTTTGGCATTAAGTTCATGTCATTTCTTCATTGTTGTTCCCCCCACGGGAATAAAATGGGCGGAAATCTCGTAATTCCATTAACCTATCTGTGAACTATATTACATTTTTTACGTGTTAATAAAATCTAAATTGTGAGCTGGATAATACTTGGGTATATTATAGATATTAAATAGAGTAAATTAAAGAACTTCGTGTTCACGTCTAATAATTATGTGCACAAATCTCAGCATACTTTAAATAAGTTCTCTTGCTAACATTAATAATTCAAAGAAGTTAACTATTAACAAATGGACAAAAGCTATTGTCGGACATTTCCGTGAGCCTATAAATTTAAGTTTTATGCACTTAATAGTCCTAATGAACTTTTGATAGTGACCATCAAAATCGAATCAGTTGGAAGTCGATTAATTAGTAGTCTCTCACCCACACACACAGACGCAGGGAACACAGACTGGTCTGGCTGTTTAGTATAGCACGTGTGCTGCTCTGGAATGGGTTCAATTATTCGGTAATTAGACGGTCGCAGGGCTCACCCACACGGCCCACAGATAGGTGTGTATATGGAGGGTACATGGCGGAAGTGTGGCTCGCATAATAAACCTACAAAGAAGCATAAGCCTCATTAGATAAAATATAGTGAGGCTGCGTTTGTTGTTGTTAGAGTGTAAAGAAAGAGTCTAAATATTTAGGTGTAAAAATATTAAAGCGTTTAATGTTCGACCTTCTTTATGTGCATTATACAACAATCATTCTATCGATTTTCCATGTGTGCCCGGCTCATTTGAATAAATGCCAGTCATGCTCATCATTTCATCAACATTTTCAGCAACAATACAAATCACGGTAGTAATGATAACAACAACAACAACGATAACAACAATAGCAACAGCAGCAGCCACAGAATCCCCCTCCTTTCCACTAACCACAATATAAAAATGAAACATTGCGCCAAGTGCGGTGATATTCATTCAACATTCAATGGCAATGGGCAAATATTGCAAGTCAGCCGCTGCCTATCGAGCTATGTGTGTGTGTATAGTTGTATTGTGTGTAGTACTCGTAAATATGTATTTAAGTAGAGCCTCTCAACTCGGTAGCCAAAGACGAGCAATTCATATCAACACCTCACACAGACCCGGCCCTACGATCGATACGACTGTAGTTTGCAGTTCCAGAGACTGTGTTGCATCGGTTTTTAGATTCTGGAAAATAAATGGTCTCTGGCCTGCCATATTCGCACGCGGGATCGATGAAAGGCATAGTGAAAAGTGGGCGGTGCTTGTTGGCCACGCACGATGCGAGACGGCGAGGGC
Source organism: Drosophila novamexicana (assembly GCF_003285875.2). Taxonomy (NCBI): domain Eukaryota; kingdom Metazoa; phylum Arthropoda; class Insecta; order Diptera; family Drosophilidae; genus Drosophila; species Drosophila novamexicana. Next base: position 1,149,183 of record NW_020824835.1, read on the forward strand.
AGTTTTCGAGTTTGAGCGTGCGCCATGGCCGAATACCACAAAAGCAACACACACTCGCACTCACACTCACGCTCGCTCAGACAATCGTCAACAGTAAACAGTCAACTCCATTTAAGTGTATACGCATACGTTTAAATGTGGTTCCCCTGATATTACTGTATGTATTTACACTGACAAAATACATACGTTTATAGAGTAGTGGATAGAGTGAAAAAAATAAGTCATGGTTAAACTAAGAGAGTTTATTAAAAGTCTGCAAATAAGAAGAAACAACATTTTGAAATATCTCTGCTAATTATAATAATTGTCTCGATAAATAAATAAATAAATTCGTAGAAAGTTGGTTAATATTACTTCCATACTCAATATTTCAGCCGCACCTGTAGCAAACGCAAAGCAAGCGGCGCGGCATCGAATGGGTGTGACTAAATATCGTGTCATCTCGCTTGCACAATAGCTCTCTGCACTCTACCAACACATTCGCTGCTCGGTGGTTGAAAATGGCGTGCAGCCATGGCTACGGAGCTCTCACTCCGTGTGGGCTGTCCTTTGTACACTGTTGTTGCTTCCCAGTGAAGCCAAAAACAAAACTAGTAAATCGAGTTTCGAAACTCGACGACGTCATCGCTAGCTGTCAATGGCAATGGCGATTTGTACGCTGCGTTTCGGAGCGAACAATGAGAGAAGGAGAGAAAGAGAGAGAGCGCGCGAATGAGGGAGAGCGGCGAAAAGCAGTTGAAACAACTGTGGACAAGGAAAACAGAAAACAGGTTCGCTCGCGCTCAGAGCGTTCGTTCGTGTTCATAACAAAAGAACGGCTCGAATTGAACGGTTCGCATTCGCACTCGTGAATCGGACGCGTCGTCTTTTTGGTATTTTTGAATGTTTTCTGAACGCCGCTGTCAAATTGTTTGGAATTTTTGTTGTTTACGGCGCCGCTTAATTTCAACGTTTTTTACGCGCCGGTTGCGCGACATTCGCGCTGTGTTCAATAAACAGAGCCCCCGCATCAAAAATAATGCTGGCCACAGTCCAAATAAAGTGATCATAAAAAGGCAAAAAGTGCAACAAAAAGTGAGTGCCAATAAGTGAAGATTGAAATGAAATATGCGCTCAGCGAGCAGCAGTCGTAGAGCCAGAGCCTAGCAAGAGTTTTAGTAATCCACCATAGAAACACAGAAACTACGATGAGCTCATTCCTCATGGGTTATCCACATGCGCCACACCATGTCCAGAGCCCCATGTCCATGGGTAATGGCCTGGATCCGAAGTTCCCGCCGGTTGCCGATGACTATCATCACTACAATGGTCACTATTCCATGACCGCATCAACGGGGCACATGGGCGGCGGTGTTGGTGTTGGTGTTGGTACTGGTGGTGGGGGTGCTGGGCTTGGTGGCGGCGGCCCTGGCATGTCTGGTCACCCGCACGCCACGCATCCGGCGGAAATGGTCAATGATTATATGGCCGCCGCCGCGCACCACCACAACCATAACCCGCTCTCGCACTCGCACCACCACAGCAACAGTCCGCTCTCTGGCCACCATCACCAGAATGCGGGCTACGCGACAAACTATGCCACAACGCCGCCCACGCATCATCCGCATCCGCACCAGAGTCTGGGCTATTATGGCCACCATGCCGCGGCGGCAGCCGCTGCGGCTGTGCACCATGCGCCCGAGTACATTTCCGCCGGAGTGGTGCACTCGGAGGCGGGTTACGGACCGCCGCCGTCGGTGAACGTGCCAAACAACAGTAGCGCAAATGGCTCCAATGGATACTACGGCGGCTACTATGGCACCACTAACGGCAGCGTCGGCAGCACCCACTCCCAAGGCCACTCGCCGCTCTCCTCACAGATGATGGACCTGCCACTGCAATGCTCCTCAACGGAGCCGCCAACAAACACCTCATTGGGTCTGCAGGAATTAGGTGAGTCGCATGAGACTTCAAATTGGTCAACTTTAACTTCAAAAGCTTTTTTATGATTACAAAATTTTGCTTAAATTCAAAATATGTTCTTAAAGCTTAATATATAAATTTTAAATATATAATATTGCTTGGTTATCAAAGAAATTTATCTATCTTAGCAATTTATTTATAATTATATTTTACATAGGATTTTCGTACGATTATCGACATTGAAAAATATTTATATCTAATTTTAATCTAAACTTATCTTTGTCAAAATTTATTTAAAAATGTGTAGGTTAGCTTTTCTACTCGTTATTATGTAGTTGAAATTGCAGATCTTATAATTTTTCAGAAAAATATTATTTAAATCTGATATAAATGCGATATATCCTTTTTTAGTGAGCTTTTTATATAAATGGCAATATGGGAAAGTTAGTTCCGTCAAAATCGTAATTTCACTTTTGATTAATCGATTAATAAATTCAGTGGATGGAAACTGAATTGTAACTTGAGTATTTTTTTGAAGAAGTTCACCAAGAAATTTTATTGATAACAACACTAACAAGACTAAAGGGCTTAGCATTTTATTAACCAAATACTATAATTAGTAATCACTTTTTTAAGCGCCTCAAATTACGCCCATTTTGCAAAGTTATAAACACATACTTGGAAAAGTTTTGAACTACATTGAAATTTGTGCATAGAGAGCAAATCAAACTTTTATAATGTCGGCGAATGATTCGATTATAGGAAAAGGATAGTCATATACATAGGGAATATATAAAGAAATCTTACCAGAGGTTTTCTTTTTTCTTGTTTTCATTAAAAATGCATTTTTTTTACAAATTGTTATATTATGTTAGACAGTAAATTCTTGAAAATGTTTAAAATGCTCTTTCAATGCCAAAGTTTGTAATTCAAATTAAATTTTCAATTAATGTATGTGCCACATTAAAGTATTTGAGTTTTGAGTATGGCAATCTAATCTAATTTATATCAATATGAGAATCAAAAAAACGTATTTAGTGAACTTTAAAATCTCCACCAGGCCTAAAGCTAGAGAAACGCCTTGAAGAAGCCGCACCCACTGGTCAACAGCTGCAAGAGGTGCTACACTGTGATGATATGGGATCGGAAAATGTAAATAAAAACAAGCAAAAAAGTGTGATAAATGCCAACGAATAGACTAATGCAAAATACCTGTTTTCCATGCAGGATATGTCCGAAGAGGATCGTCTGATGCTCGATCGATCCCCAGACGAGTTGGCGTCCAACGACAACGATGATGATCTGGGTGATTCAGACAGCGATGATGATCTGATGGCCGAGACAACCGACGGGGAGCGCATCATTTACCCATGGATGAAGAAGATTCATGTAGCGGGCGTTGGTAAGTACTGCTCCACACACACAAATACCTACACGAAGATGCACCCATAAAGCACAGAGTGTGCCCCATTTTCGTATGCTAATTAAATTACTTGGCTGCCAACACCCACGTGATCCACTGACAGACTTCGTAATGCTCGACTTTGGCAAATAACAAAAACTAAAAGACCCAAAAAAAAACTCTGCTCGCTGCTCATTAATCAAAATCAAGAATGGCGCGCCTTCTGCTGAGGGCAAAAATGTATATGGCGAGTGACATATTCATACCATATGACTATATACAATGTACATATTCATATGGCTGTATTTGTATGCAACTGCCACTCGACTAAAGTAAAGCCTATTCAGTTCTCTTTCAACACTTGCTGTGTCTTTAAGTGGATTTGTCAAATCTTATGCTTGGTGGGGAAACAATTGTGTTACTTGAATTTGTATTCCGCGAATGAAAATAGATTTATAATTTCATTGCTGCAAGCCAAATCCAACGAAGTGAAATTCTTCATTTAAGTTCATTAAATATTATTAATGAATCGCAGATTTGATTTAAATTTGCAAACATTTGGGAATTTTGGGGTTTTCAACTGGGATTGGGTCTCGTGAACTCAGAAGCTTTTTGAATGTGATCATTAAAGTAATAGTCCTTTATTTTATAGACTATTTTCCTAGAAACTTAAGCTGTTTGCTGGAAACCACTTGTTGTTTTTTGATTCTTATGAACTCAATTTTAGGGAAGTATTCAAACCTTTAAGATTATATACATACATAGAATATATATACTTCAATATATGCATTAATATATCTAGAATACATATCAGTATATTTAATAGTACATATCAGATTCAAATATGGTGTTTTACAGAAAGTTTGCTTTTGGGTTTTTTTTTTCAAAAGAACTTTCGTAAGGTATTCCTTTATTGTTTCTTTTTATGCCCTTGCAGAGGGTATTATAATTTTCTCATGGCATTTGTAACGCACAGAAGCAGATATATCCGACCCCATAAAGTACATATATTTTGGATAAGAGTTGATTGAGCCATCGTCTTGAAAATTTGCACAGATCCGTCTTTCTGTTCAGGCAGTACATATGTCGGAATTGGCCGGATCGGGCACCTATAGCACATATCCCAACGGTCGGTCGAACAGTTGGGTCTCATATGGAAATCTTTTGTTTTAAAATAACTTGACTATGCTCGGGATAATTATTAGTTTCATTATGATCGTCAAATATATGCAAAATCTTATCAACATGGGACCAATATATCATTTAGCTGCTATAGGAAAGATCACTGGATGAGTAGGATATGACAAAATATTCTATTTTCAAAAATATTTAAAAATCTCAGCATTTACGAACTTCACTATTTTCACATGTCTGCAATAGGGTAATGTCTACAAGGGTTTTAAATCTTCGGCGTGACGGATTTTTATTTTACTTTATCTTTTTTTTATTATTTTTGTAAATCAATTAGAAGTCCACATTTGGTTAGAGCATGTTGGAGTAAAAACAGACTATGAGGTATTCCTGAAATTAGTTTATATTATATTTTACAGTTTATCTATTAATTGATATCATCTAAGGCGTTATTATACCCATGCCTCAGAAAATAAAAGAAAACACCAAAATTAATTAAGAAAACCTTAAAGGAGCAACTGTTAAAAATAAAGTTTCGCCTACAATTACTCGATTGGCAGGGAACACTAAAAAATTCCATTCCATTTCCTCGAATAGATATTCGGTAAAAAAATAACGACTATGATTCCTTAAAAGCTTAGCTTCGTCAAATCTACTAAAATAATAAAAATATATTAAAAGTATATAAGTGTCTATTATTTCAATAAATAAAGTTCTTAAAATAATTCTACCTTAATTCAAATATACGTCAGATTTTACAGAGCTCAAAAACATGAAATTTATAAGGTATTATAGACGTATAGATAAGATTATCAATTTTATGTTTGCCTTTAAGAATCTCTCTTTACATATACCCTAGATTAGGCAGGAAATGAAACTCTGAAACATAAGTACTCAGTGAAGACAGCCTCTAACATAGCTCATACATAAACTTTCCTTAGCACATTTCTTCTTTTTTTTTAATGCACACCCTAGTTTTCGTAACGAATTTTATTCCAATTGCAAGTTTCATGTTTTTTTTTGTTTTTAATATTTTCCCACCACACACCGACTCGAATGTGGGCTGCGGAAACAGGTTTCCATTCACTCTTCGATGAGCGAATGAACTTGGCCACCAATACCCAGGTGGTTGAATATATATATATATATATATATATATATATAGGTATATGTACATATATATATGTGTACCTATGCGTGCGATCGAATCCGAATGCCAGCTTCGATAGATAATTACCATTAATTGTCGCGCCGGAACATTAACGCGCCTAAAACCATATTCATTGAGCCATGTGTTGAGTTCGATTATCAAAACGCGTCGCGACGTTTGTCAGCGCTTATTGTTTTAATTCTACCAAAATTGGCTACCGCATCTGGTTGGGACCAACTGGACATGGACATGATGCCCCAGGGGCAATGCCAGCTGGCCGGCTGACAATAAATAGGGCTGACAGGTTCAGGTGGCGAGTGAATAACAATCGTATGCGGGGTGGCTTTGACTCGGTCGGCAACTGGGTTAGCTGATAAATTGCTTTTTAATTAGCATATATACTTGCTTAGTTCCAGCGACTATGCAGCGCGCTGATGCACTCCAATTAAACATAACCTTGACCCTAATGGGCAATTATATCATTCGGTTGCGCCACGCGCTCTCTTCAAAACCCACTCCAGAGACAATCTCGACGTGCGACACCGACTCGACTCTACTCGACTCGACTCGAGGGGATTAACTATGCTGATGAGCATCAAATCGAAGTAGTTCGGCAGGCAGGCAAGCGGGCAGGCAGGCAGACAGATGGACAGACAGACGTTTGAGATCGCTCAGGGGCAACAGACAAAACTCCGACTGAGTGACGGATGGTCCGTGTCATTTGATGTTAATGTTGTGACATTTATCATGAGCGTACGACTACGAAAACAAGACGAAACTTGATTATCGCCAGTGCATCATCTCTCGTTAGGCGGAATGTGGTTGTCCCCAGTCACCGCCGCAGCCACAGCCACAGCCCCAGTCCAAAGTTCTCAGGCTCAGTTCCAATCTTGTTGCCTGTTGAGCCGGTGCCTAGTTCTTGTTTGTGTTGTTGTTCTCAGGTCTTTTACAAATGACTTACACTCGGTTAGCGCTTGCCTAGCCACAAAATATTACTACATGAGTTGGCGTGCGTATCAGGTGGCGTGTGGTCCAAAAACGGGCCCATTCAATTTGTATAATACGCCTCTAGGCAAAAACAACAACAACAACAATCAAAATAAATAACAGCTAAAAGCAGCGCTATAATTGGCCAAAGTTTATATATTTAGGAAACAATTTGTTTAATAGTTGCAAAGTGTTGACAATATTTTTAGGTCAATTATTGAATTATGGTGTGGAACTATAATAAATTTGTTTGGGTTGGTACAAATTTCTTAATATTATTATTATTCTTGCTATTTAAACTCATTATAAGTACTAAGGAATCTACCTGCTCAATACATTACTGATTACTCTTTACGCCCTCAAATTTGTTGCTCTCTTTTGCTTTGCGATTCCGGACAGGCCGTAGCATTCTAGATTCAAGAACTTTTAATTCCTATTCTAAGACCTTTTAGAGTTTATCTAAAATTTAGTTCGAAATATACTTGATTCAAAAATGCTTAGCTCGATTCGGGTTTCATAACCTTACAAATATTTTTGCAATCAAGTACGAAAAGTTTTGTCATTTGCCCGCCGTTTTTCTTTCTGTATATTCATGAATAAATGATCAAATTTAATATCGATTAACTTTGATATTACTTAGCTGTCTCTAGCTATTAAAATCTTTTAGATTTATGCATCAACCTCAATGATAAAAGGTATAGATAAAAGGTATAGAAATGCTAGAAAGAACATATAATATAAACAGGTCGTAGATGGGCGCCTCTCTCTCTTTCGGAGATGGTATACCTCGCCTACCATTATCTGTCATATTCATATAAATGCGTAAATTAAGCAGTAATTAAATATTTATTAATTATTGATTGTATTGTTCTTTAAGGAGCGTTAAAGTGTTATATACATTTCTATAAGACATGTCAAAATTATATGTTTAATTCCTAAATATTTTTTAAGAAATCAAAGAATTTTATATTTAAATTAAATATTTGTTTTTTTTTGTTTTAAATATGTCTTAGCTTTACAATAATCTCGTGATTATGCGAACTATTCGAAAATGTTATTTAAAAGTTTAATGCTGATGTAATTATACATTTTAAGTTATTCATTTTGTTTTCATAAATTGGATGTCTAATTTTGAAGCATAGTTAAAAGTAGGTATTCCTCACGCCACACTTCAGATAAATACTTGATTTCGTGTATGCTAATCAAATGGATGCACTTGTGTACTCACAGAACCACTCACATATTCAAGAATATAGGTAGCATGTACGCGAAACATTGATTTCATGCACGAGAGCTTAAAAGCTTAGCTAAGTTGTACTTTATGCTATTACCAGACCATGCAGATGATCGGCGAGTTCACGTTCCATATAACATTCAATAACAACAGCAACGCACGCTAGTATTCATATTCACACTCGCACTCACACACTCACACTCGTATTCACATTTATGGTCATAGTAAAACAAGCACACTGAAAACGTGCCCAGCCTTGTAACTGAATTTCAATGGCAAGTCCACGATTAGGTTTCCAATGTGCCGCAGAGGCCAAGCCAGGCCGGGCCAGACCAGACCAGGCCAGGCTCACGGCTGGCAGTCACAGTTACCCGATGACTTGCGAAAAACCTCATCAGCATCTCACCTCTGTTGAGGCGGCAAAAAAAGTGCAAGCCCAGACCCAGACTCAGACCGAGATGCTGTAAACCCAACACTGAAACTGAGCAGCCTTTGCAAAATGCGCAGAGACGGAGGCAACCAGAGACTCGTCCCGTCGCCCCCATCCCCCCAGCAGAGGCCCAAGCCCAGGGCATGACAATGATGAAAATGACGCAGTAAAAATTAAGAAGTTCGCCTTTTATGACAGATGGGGCACGAACAGCTGAAGCAGCCGCACCAGCTGGATCTCTAAATGTATCTGTATCTGTATCTGTATGTCCACTCCGTTTGTATCTGTTGGCGAACAAAGCGTAATTAGCGTCCCAATGGACAACAACAATCACAGAAATGTGAATGGAGCCGAGAATTGACAGAGTATTTACAGTTTCGCACACTCCCTACGGCTTGCGCTCAATTTGCGCCAATAAAACTCTGGAGCTCTCAACTTGTGCGGAATTATTGAAATTGGCATTAATTAGCGACGCTTTTATTGGTCCAAGTCGGCAACAAGAATCATGCCCAACTGCAGCAGTCAAAACTGGCAGTCACAGTCGTTTCGTGTCGTTTCTTATTTTCCATTTTATTTTTGAACAAAACGTAGCTTCAAGGTCGCGTCTATTGTTAAAGACTTTAAAGTCGTGAGCTTCTTAACTTGTTACTGTTTGTCTTTCGGCTTTTGGTCAGAGTCTCATTTTTGTTTCTCGTATTATTTGCAACTTATTCAACTTAAAAAATATATCTTAAAATAGTTTCAAGACAAGTGCTAGATTCCGTTTCGGCGAGCAGTCAGTTTTTGGTCATTAGGTTCGCTTCTGGTTGTGCGGCTATGGAAAGTGAAAATCTATTGTGAATGTGCTGCGATTGTTATTACTCAGCGCGGAAGAATAAATAGGTGCATAGTACAAAAGAAAAACGACAGTTACCTGACTACACTATAGACTACATTTAAGACAAGTTATTAACTTTTTACTAGCATATGTTCATTAAATGAGGTCATCCTACACAGAAACTAAAAGTTTTCCTGTATAGTTCACTTCAAATTCTGGGCATATATAGATTTATATTTCTTAAAAAAAAACAAGAATAGAAAGACGGACCTTCAAGACGATTGCTATAGAACTGAGAGTCTAGCTTGCATAGAAACAGACAGGCCGACAGACAGACGGACAGACAGACATTTCTACGTGCTATATCAACTCATGACAAAATTATAATAACAAAATTATTTTCATGATTAAAAAAAGTTTTACGATTTGCGAGAGAAATTAACATAATAATAATATTTACATTCTTATACGTTTTTAAATAAAATTCTTCATGTTTTAAAATTAAAATTTGAGAATTATTTGAAAAGCTTTCTTGATTCATATAAATTTTACATAGAACTTTCATATTGAAGTAACCTTTTGAGTTTAAAAGAAGACAATTTGCATTAAAAATGTAAAAATAATTGAATATCTGATATCTTAATTCATTTATTATTTTTTATTATTTATTATTTTTAAAAGAACCTAGAAAGCGCCTAGGTCCGATCAATTAATTTTACGATTTTCGTAATAGATAGACAGATTTAAAATGAAGTAAGGCCTAAAAAATAATACAAATAATATTTGACTAATAAAGGTAGATATTTAAAATAATTGAAAGTATATAATTTTGCGAACGCAAAGATTTCGACATTAATATCATCGAATGCAGAAATAAACCAAAAATGATAAACTTTTTATTGTTAAAAAGAATTCGTTTATTCTTTATTTATTTCTTTTTATTTAATTTTTTTAATTTTAAAGTAAAGAACGTACGTCTCCTGTTATAAACAATGCAAAACCTGGGACCATGTTGTAGTTTTATTTATGAACAAATTCTGTTTGGGTTGACATCAATCATTTTGATGTCTTCCCAAAAACATTTTTATCGAGCGCCTTCTAGCTTTTAAATAGAATTTGATTTGTTTTGTTTTTATTTACTCGCAATTCGTGAGCTGGAATTAACATATTGTTTAAAGTCTGTTTTTTTAGTGCAGCTAAAAATGTATTAAATTGCTGCGAGCAAATTAACATCTCGAGTTGTGATGCAGTCTCCCAGCAACAAGTTCAATTGCTGCGGGTGCTTCAGTTTGTAACTTTATAGGATTTGTATGCATGTGTGTGTGTGTGTGTGTGTGTATTGAATTGTTTTGTAAGTACATGAGATTTGTGGTACGCATGCTAGGGGCTCTGCTGTGAGTGTGTGTGTAAGTAGCATGAGCTCATGTTTATTTTTATTTGCCTGCCACAAATTGCAAGTCACTTGACAAGCTGCTGATGCAGCTCCCGCTGTTGTTGAAATGCTGATGTTGACTTGCCTTTTTCCATGAGCTCATGGCACACACAAAAAAAAAATATAAATAAGTACATTTACCCACACACAAGCTGCCGGCAATTCACAGTTGTTGGTAACATCAATACTAAACTTTATAAAAAAAAATAAATAAAAACCTGAAACAGAATTTAGCTTAGAATTCAATTGACGCTTGCCAACGCGACGTATGCGCAATATGCGCCTTGCACTCACTTTTTGCCAACCATTCATTAGGGCCAACAAAATATTAATTTATTGTCATTTGATAATGTTTTACCCTCAATGTTGCTAAAGAAATTTAACGCCGGTTGAGGAGAGATTTTTGGTTGTTTTGGGAACGGGTTTCGCGTTGCGTTTGATGAATGAGCAGCTAAATCAAAGTTGACAGACGTAAAAATTATTTTCTGCTTGGCACGAGTCAAATTTCTCGATCACAGGTCGTGCCCCGGCCACATATCCAAAATATTTACACACTCTCGCAGTATCGCAGCAATTAATCAAGTGGAAGCAGTTGGCCCAGTTACTCGAAGATTGCGAATGAATGAAAGTGTAGTTAAAGCCCGGAAGTTGCCCAGATGACCGCACCTCAAAGGCAGCGATCAGTTTTTGTGGATTAAAGCGATGTGGAGCATATCGCCGGGCCGGGCCTCTGACTGGGCCTGGCATTGAATATAGGGTTTTGCTCAGAAATGTAGCCGCCACCGACACAAAAGATTATGATTATTAAGTAACGTCTGACATAGTTTTTTTTTTTTTGGAACTAACGTCCCTCGTCTATGAATGAAATTGTGGAGTCACAACTGCATGATAAATCATGCGATGGGACAAACATGCCGACAGCCGTGCATGAGGCAGGGCCAATTATAACCTACACATGATATGGGGTAAAAGCAGGAGACTGTGCGAGAGAGAGAGGAAGGGAGATAGAGAGGCAGCTACCTACGCACTAATATGTTTAAACATTGCCGCCAATCCCCCAGAGAGCGCCAATTTTCCCAAAAACAAACATCTCGCTCTTTAGCAGTTTCACGCTACGTTCCTGCAACATTGCCTGCCCCTGCCCCCTCCCCCACCAACGGCATTTGTTGTTTGTGCAATCTTGATTTCCTTGGCCTTGTATGATTTGGCATTTTCATAAATTGGCTGCCAGGCAATTGCAATTGGCACTCTTTTGGGCAAGCGCTCCGCAGCATGACGCTGCACTTTTGGGGCGGCGAGACGACTTTGACTTGGACTTGGAAACCCCCGGCCGCAGCTTGAAGGCCTCTTCCTGGACATGGACATGGACATGGCAACCCGCTCAACCCGGCACACTGGACATTTCGTTGAAATGTTGAAATGAAATGATACGCACTTATTAAAAACGAATTAACGCAGCATGCTGCCAACGCCGGCTGCAACGTCAGCTGCGACGCCGACGTCAACGTCAACGTCAACGCCAACGCCTACGCAGCAGCTGACGTCGCGTTGTTTGCGGCCATTGCCTTCATTGGTTTCGTTTTCATTGTTCTTGTTCCTTGTCTCCTTCGTTCGTTCCCGTTCCGCGTGCCGCCTGTTCCTTTCAGGCTTTGTAATTGATATTGTTTAATTTTTATGTTTGTTGTTGTTGCTTCTTTTATTCACAACTTTATCAAATCAATAACTCATTAAAGAATTTGTGCAGACAATTTCTAAAGATTGTGAAGAAGTCTTGACGAATCGACGTGATGATTTATACATGAAGGAATTTTATACGAATTTTATTTTTTTTTCATTTCATTTCATTTTTATTTTGATAAGAGAAGAAGGAAAATTACAAATGGGCATCTTTATTTTTATAAAAAATAGGAAAATGTTTAACTTATTTTGTTACTGAAAGGTAAATGGAAATTATTAGCACCTAGAGAAACTGAACGAACGAACGGAGAAAGAAAGAGAGAGAGAGAGAGAGAGAGAGAGAGAGAGAGAGAGAGAGGGAGAGAGAGACTGAGAGCATGGGAACACAATTGTATTCTCTTTTTTTTATCCGGATGTAAAATCATGAGTTGAAAAATTGAGTCCATGAATGTTACAAAAATTGGATTATTGTTTATTTCGCTAAATATGTAAATATCATCTGTTATAGTGTTCTACTGTACTGTACTGTACTGTTGCTAAAGATATTCAACAATAAGATTATCTGTCGTTTTCCTATTCAACCCAAGACATTGATCAAGACGCTGCCAACAAGCATATAGTGATAAACTTGCATTAGCTTAAACAAATTGTAAGAGGTTAAAAGCGATTAACAAAATATTATTGAATTAAAGCTGACACACAATTAAATTAAGTTCTTGGTTCTTTGGCTAATTTAAAGTTTTTACTAGCAATACAAAAACTTACTTTAAATCATTATTAATTTAGCAAAGCCGTTAGTAAAAGTAAAACTAATTAAGTATATTAAAATTAAAAGTTAGTTTACTTAAACAAAAGCTACAATTAGGAAACAGAAAGTAAAACTTGTCAACAGCTCTTTTAGGCCTTCACCCATTGCGACTCAAAGATGTTAAACTAAATCTCAAAAGAGAGTAATAGAGGCAGGGGGTGGGGGGAGGGGAGGTGAAACCCTTGCCCGTTCGCCCCCTTTCTTTACCCCTGCTGCTGTCAGCGGCCAGTGGACAACATCATTAATCTAGCAGCTGAGAAACGGCAGCAGAGCAGTTGGGATTGAAATATTTATATCAAATCGAAAGCTGTCTGTCACAGTGCAATGAAATTTTTATAAATTACAGCTTGATGTGCGCTCCGGATATGATTGGTCAAGTTGCGGAGCCTGCGTCAGGACCCTGGACCAGCCATAGGGATAGAGACATCAGCCCTGAGCCTGAACCCAAACTCGATGGCATTGCGATCTGGCCAAATTGAAATTGATGGTGCGAATATAAATTTGATGGGCTGTCGGCTGTCTGTTGGCTCTATTTGTTGCAGTCGTGGGTCCGATTCGAATCGTGAACGGGGACAGCAGGTGTGGCGCGTAAAAAACGGAACAGGAAAAGGATAAAACGTCTGCGGGGTGAGCTGTAGCTGCGGCGGGAAATGTTTAATTAAAGCGTTCGAGGAAAAACTAAATGCGAACGCGCAATGTTGTCCTTTATTCGATAGGCAGACGGACAGGCAGTTGTTTTACTTGATTTTGATTAATTATCCTGGACGGGCGCTGTGTAAGTGCAGCTCTTTCATCTGCCCGCTGTCGGTGGCTTCTTCTTCTTTTTCGTGTATATCTACCCTTCGGGCGGCGGCCCGGGGGTTCAAGGTGTTGTCAAAAGTTTTTGGCGCGCTTTTTGGGGTTGTCAACTTATCTGGCGAGATTTATTGAGCCTTTTTCTTGCTGCTTATTATGAAACTAAATTTGAAGTGTATTAATTGTGGCTCGTTGCGACTTAATCGGCCTGCCACTGCCCCCAGTCCATGCCCCTTCCCCTGTTCTCAATCATTAATTATGCATCTTCTCATGCTCCCACTCTGTTTCTCTCTCTGTTGTTTTTTGCAGCGAACGGCTCGTATCAGCCGGGCATGGAGCCGAAACGCCAACGCACCGCCTACACACGCCACCAGATACTTGAGCTGGAAAAGGAGTTCCATTACAATCGCTACCTGACCCGACGGCGGCGCATCGAAATTGCCCACACGCTGGTGCTGTCGGAGCGCCAGATCAAGATCTGGTTCCAGAACCGGCGCATGAAGTGGAAGAAGGACAACAAGCTGCCCAACACGAAGAATGTGCGCAAGAAAACGGTCGATGCCAATGGCAATCCAACACCGGTAGCCAAGAAGCCCACAAAGCGCGCCAGTGCCAAGAAGCAGGCCCAGCAGCAACAGCAGCAACAACAACAGCAACAGCAGCAACAACAACAAACGCCGGTGATGAATGAGGTGAGTTCCATTCGCTGCACAGCAATCAACAGGGAAGCGACTGTAGCTACCAATGACACGAGCTGAAAACAACAAATGCGAGGAATACATGAATAATTCAAAGAGAGAGAGAGGGGGAGAAAGAGAGAGAGAGAGGGGGGGGAAAGAGAGAAAGAGGGAGGGAAAGAGAAGATTGAAAAAATGAGAGAAAGGGAGAGAAGGGGAGAGGATTTTGAGAAATATACGAGTAATGCAGTTTTATAATGGATGAGAGAGAGAGAGAGAGGGGGGGGGGGAGGGAGAGGGAGAGAGAGAGAGTGAGAGAAGGAGAGAGTGAAAAAAAAGAGAGAGAGAAAGTGATAGAAAGGGATATGGACACTTATGAGGAATATATGAATAATACAGTTCTATATTGGAAGAGATAGAGAAAGAGAGAGAGAAAGAGACAGAGAGTGAGAAAAAGAGATATACATGTATACTAGCGGGTATAGCCCGGCCTTGCCCGTGGCAGGTATGATTTTGATTTTGAAACTGGTCGAATGAAAAGTTTCATACAAACATTTATCGCGATTTTTCGACACTTGCGGGTGGAATTTCCCGAAACCCCGTCTTAACAACTACAGTGAAAGCTTCAGCTTCCTAGCTCGTACTGTTTGAGCTGCGCGTTGATCACCAATCAGTCAGTCAATAATTCAGTCAGTCATTCAGTCAGGACAAACAGTTTTATATATATAAATGTATATGATATGTATGACAGTGGAAATTTTTCGCTTTATTTACAAATTTGTCATTTGCTAACTAGAAATAACATTTAGAATGGAAAATAGAATATTTAAAAAATAGTTACCATGACCAAGATTCTACTTATATGGCCCCGAAGATGTCGTTTTACAGGATGTCTCTTTACATCTTTTCACGGAAAGGGGTTTTAGGAAGTATAAAGCAATTACAAAAAAAACAAAACAAAACAATAAAATTACCATAACAAAATATAAAATAATAATTGGATATTATACAAACTAAATAGATTTGAATTAGCTTGCGACTGGCGTGAAGTGTGACCAAATTCATTTAGACATTGACATCCGCATATTGAAACTTCGTATTAAAAGCGATTCTCTTAATTCATACGCCTTATAACAATACACAAGATGAGACTCTTCATACCAATCATCGCACTTCATATAATTGCAGGCCCTCCACTAATTATAGGCAAAAATCAAATTCATTAAAAAGAAAATGTAAATAAATGTTTATTATGTTTTTCAAACGACTTTAATTTTATTTAATTAGATATATATGGGGTCGAAATTCAAGCGATTTAGAGTGCTCCGAGCGGGAGGGCCCTACTCAGAGGTATCCTGCCGTGACAAGCATTTGAATTTCCGTCTTCCTTTCTTGAATATGAAATTTTCATGAAATACTAATGGCATCCACATGTGTGTAAATACAAAAGCCTAAGGGTATAAAATATTCTGTATCTACAAACTAAACTAGTTTTGCTTCCGCAAGTTTGAATATTCGCAACAAAGCAAGTATTGCGAGGCCTGCTTGAGGAATTAAGAATAGTGTAACTAATTGCCTGATTGCTTAAGTTATTTAAGTGTTGGTTTATCTTTTACCATATATCTAATATCTAACACTGGCCCTTAGCTTTTAACGACGTCTTTGTCATTTGATATTATTAATAAATTTCTGATTTCTCTTTTCGATTGTAGTGCATACGCTCCGATAGCCTGGAGAGCATTGGCGATGTCAGCTCCTCGCTGGGCAATCCGCCGTATATACCCGCCGCCACGGAGGCGGCGAATCTAACGTCATGTGGTAATGCGAGCAATGGCAATGCCTACGCTGGATCTCAGCAGCATCAGGTGCATCTCAGCAATAACAACAATAATAATAACAATAACAACAACAGCAGCAACCTCAACAACAATCAAATGCACACGGGTCTGCACCATCATCAACAACAACAACAGCAATCCGATCTCATGACCAATCTGCAGCAGCACATCAAACAGGATTATGATCTGACGGCGCTTTAGGAGACCCCAAACACGCCCCTAACTCAACCGTGTACAATGAGTCCTTCAGTTAGCCCCGCAATACTTTCCGGCACCCACTTCCTAAGTCTTAAGTCTCAATCGTAACGAAATCCCCCTTTTTTGTACACCCGGCGATACGTCAAGGTCACCGGGCAAATTCGGAGTATACAGTGAAAAATATTACTTAGTTAAGCACAAAACCAACGACCACTGGGCGACAACTTAGGCTTAAGTAACGTCCTCCTCCCCATTCTACCTTAAAATAAAAAAGGAGAACCTTGTACATTAGTGCTACTTAATTAGATGTACGTTTTGTATAAAGCATAGCAAATTATTTGTAAGCCGAAGCCCAATTTGTCATAGTTGTAAGTGGAATAATAGTTTAAAGAAATGTATGATTAAATGTATAATTATTATTATTATTATTATTATTATGATTATTATTGTATCTAACTAGTTGCATCTGTTGTGCGTAGATATATATGTAAGTTCGTGCGTATATTTTATGGATACAACAGCAAACAAACATTTATAAGTACATAAATATACCTAGACAATATAAAAACCAAATAAACCGAACAAATTTTACTTGGAGTTTACAAATGGGTTGTTTTTTTTCAGTGTAACTTAAGGTAGCCCGTAAGTATTAATAAAATGTTAAGAGAATACAATTTTATATAAATTGTGGTCATTTTTAGTTAAAGCCAGAAGAGACCCCTTGGACATAGGGATCTTGCATCAATAAGAAGTTTAACAAAGTACATTTTTCTTTATGAAAATAAATAAATTATTATATAATAAGTTTTAATTTACAATGGCGTGAAGTGTGACCAAATTCATTTAAACATCGACATCCGCATTTTGAAATTTCGTATAAATAGCGATTCTATTAAGTCATACGCCTTATAACAATACACAAGATGAAACTCTTCATACCAATCCTCGCATTACTTATTGCTGCAGCTCCTCCCCCAATAGGCGTAGGAAAAAAATAACTTGGGATCAACGCACATTTATTAAAAAGAAAATGTAAATAAAAGTTTATTACGTTTTTCAAAAGACATTAATTGAAATGAATTTGGTAAACACAGGATCAAAATTCAGGCGAAAAAGAGTTCTACGATTAGGAGTGCTCGACTAAGAATAGCCTGTAAGCATTCGAATTTTCTTCTACACTGTGCCTCCTTCTTCTTAGGCCCCACTCTATGGGAAATGTGATCTGGAATAACTTGGGTAATTATTATCCGATCTGTATAAACATTTCAGGGCACAGATATGGCATTCGAATGTGTTTAAATAATAATTTTTAAGGCTATACCTTGAAAAAAAAACTATTAAACAGAGTACCGACTCGAGGTCATTCCAATTAACCATATATTGGTTCTTAAATAGACCGAAATAATAAGGTTTTTCTTTGAGAATATTCTGAAATGTTCCAGCCAAAATAGCTTTAAGAAATATTCAACACAGGATGCGAGCTGAAGACTCGCATTTAACGCTGATTCATCGTTCATTGTCATCTAATTAGGACAAATTTAAACATCATGGCCCCGCGCTGCTGGGCATGTGGGGCTGCCAGACGGGACCATCCTGGCGGCCTTTGTTGCGCTGCCCCGAAGAATTCAACAAGCCTTTGTTTGCAATCAGCGTCGCTCACGTGGAATGGCAGGGGGACGCAGACGAAGCGGCGACGAGCTGGGGCTCAGGCTCAATGAGGCGCGAGATGCGCTGGCAGCGATAGTTGGCAAATGCTAACAAGAGTTCTTAATTAAACATCGATTCGCAATGATTGATCACAGCCCATTGGCACCTGTTGGCTTCTGGAAATATGTTAAACAAGGCATCATCTTTCAAAGTGGCAGCCCAGCCAGCCACCAGCTCGATCCCCGAGAGAGCGCGAGCGAAAGAGTGTCATAAACTGGTCTTAGCCAGCTTCACGTCTGCGTCATGCGCAACTTCCCTGAAACGGAGCTGGGCTCCTATTGCAAATATGTCGCTGCTCAGTCAGGCAGACATCGCGTTGACAGTGTGTCCATAAAGCCAAAAGGTAAGCAGCACATGTGCGACAAGCTCGAGCTGGAGCTGGCCCAGGCACAGGCACGGGCAGAAGCTCACCACAATCAATCTCCCTTGCCTGACAGTGGATTGTCTTGCAGGAACATGGAAATACTCTTAGCGCTTAATTTATCATTGCGAAATGATCTACGCGCATTCAGCTCTTAGCCAGCAGTTCCAATCGAGTCCAGTCCTGCGCCGCATTCGCCCCTGCTCGAGCAACTGGAAATTGTGCGCACTCGCCCAACGCGATAAAAAAAAGGATTAAGACCTACTTACGGCTCCGACCGCGCACCGGAACGTGCTGTTGAGGAACGCGGACCGACCGCAAGGGTCGAAATTAGCAGCTCCAAATGATTACGAGTGCAGTAGCACGTGTTAAGGAAATAACTTTGCAGTCAGAGCAAGAAAGAGAGAGAGGGAGAGAGAGAAAGAGAGAGGGAGAGAGAGAGAGGGTGAAACGGGGCTCCCCTCACCCCAATAAATGGCAACGGTAGCTCCGCTTGTCACTACCTTTCGACTGTTTGCGTCAGGATCCATCCAGAACCAGTTAACAACATTGACAGCCTTTCCAAATCGTGTAAGACATTGTTTGCAAGATTGTGCTTAAAATTCCCACTGTGCGAGTGAATATGTAAATTATATAAAAAAAAGGATAACCAATAAAACCATTATTTTTAGGTTTAAGTATTATTATTATTTTTTGAAATATTATATATTTTTAATCATTTTGTTTTTTTTTTTTTATTTTAATTTATTTGTTCGACCTTAAATAAACCTCGAATATTTACAATAGCGGGAGGTGTTTGATGGCCTCAGGTGTTGGGAAGAGATCTGAAGCTGATATTCAGAGGTTGGAATCCTTTCAAACGGCGGTTGTGGAGACTGTTCTCTAAGAGAACGGCCAAGGAGTTGGCCTTAAGCTTCAATCTGTTGCAGTACCTTCATGAAAAGACATGCCGTCCGCCTTTTTATTTCAGAATTGCGAATAAGGTAGTCAGCTTCGAAGATGTGTACTAGAGTCTTGGCTAGAAATTGCTCTATGTTGATGTTAAAGTTGCTTGCAGTTCCCCAAAGTGGGACGCCGTGTGTCCAGCCTCTTACAGTACTAACTTTCATTTGTACCTGGCTTGCAAGTGGACTCCAATAATATCATATTACATGTATGTGTTATTGCTTTTATCATTTTTATTATATTATGCTATTTTGTGTGTTCTATATCTATTTTTATACCCTGAGCCCACTGAAAATGGGTAAAAAGGGTATAATGATTTTCTGCAAAGGTATGTAAGGCAAGCAAAATAAGATAAGAGCAATTTTTAAGCAGCTGGTAAAATAAATCCAGCTAAAGATAATCTAGGTTTGATTAAGGTTGTTTTATAAATAATCCATCAAATAAATTTCACGATGTTCTGTCCCCTTGATAAACACACATAAATTTGCTTACACTCTTCCTAGAAAACATAAGATTTTTGCAAGTACTTCTGATTGACCGGTCGTAAAGAAGAAGTTTTGTAGAGCTAGAGACCCGAGAGTGAAATAATCCCGATGTGCCCTAACAGGCCCTTACAAACTTAAGTCTAAATGTTCTTAAGTCGAGACATTGAAAGAAACTGACTTTCTTCTACAAGAATGCTCTTTTTTCCGACCTTTTTGGAAATATTGTCCATTATTTATACATCAATATTCTTTGTTGCCCCCATAACTGTAGGGAAGTCGGCCGACTGTTGGTTCACAGCAATCGCTTGGCCAGACCCTTGGCTACAGCGGCTCAAAAGGCGCCACTTTCACGGCGCAGAAGGAGTCCAGGAGGTCACCCAAGACCGTAATTAATTACAATTTTTTTTTTAATTGTACAAACCTGTCGACACCTATCTTTATTCTAAGTGCATTATAGGACACCTTTTAGTTCTGATTGGCAACTGCTAAAATAAATCTATATCAAAAATATATAATTTAATAATGGTAATAATTTTAATATTTGTATTGCTTATAAAAATTAAAATTATTATTGTTGTATACCTAAATGTTGTATACCTTTCATTGAACCATATTGAATAATACAAGTCGGTTTTTTGTTTTTTTGGGAGTGCCTTAAAAAATCGATCTCTTGCTATGTGCTTCTAAATTTCTCCTATTCAGTATCTTTGAATTGACTTTTGACTCTGTGCAGTATTTTAAGCGACTGAGACGCAGTCGGTAACCGCCCTGTTTGAAGTCGGCGTTCGGCATGCATAAAGGCAGTGCTTTAATCCCGTCTCATCCTCTTTCATCCCGGCTAATCCCCACAGAAGTCACCGGACATGGCTCAGCCCACAGAGTCCGGATTGCAGTCAACCCTTTTGTACCCTCGACAGAAAACAATTAACCACGTCTTCTGTTGCTAATTTCATAGGTTTCATAGGTTCCTCCGGTTGCAAGCGCTCTTTGCATACATTCGGCATAGACACAGCGACACGCCCACCTCGCACACCCACGCGCCTGACTGAAACGACGGCGGCGGCGGCACCAGCAAAGGGTGAAGCTAAGGGGATTAGGCTGAAGTCAAAGTCGAAGTCGAAAGATTGGCTCATGCTGAGCGCCGCACGCCGAACACCGCCCGCCGTCTTTTCTTTTAATCCTTTCTCCAGGCCACGTTTAATTCCGTTTGACTTTTCTGATGCGCTTCTGGCACCGTTTGGCTACCGTTTTGCCGGTCCAGTTTTTCCGGGAAAATCATTGAGCTGCGCTTACCTGCTAATTAGCTGGCGATATTCATGGCAAACACAACAGTCCGCTGTTTGTCAAAATACATGTAGGCAATCAATTCTCATTAGGCCTGAATTGGAAACAAATTTACTCAAGCCACGGCACAAATCAAAGTGCAGCCAAGGCCAATGGCATTCTGCCGCGAGCTGCGATCTCTGTCCAGCTCCGAGCTGCATTTGCCCATCAACAATTGTGGTAACAATGCGCACTCTCAAGTGTGGCCTCAGGAATCAATCAAGGCTCATCACTCACAGCCACTCGAAGAGCAGCGACAAGCTCTTTCCATTCCCAAGTTCTCCAGTATGTGCGTGTGTGTGTGTTAGTTTAATTAATGTGCGGCCATTTATTAAATTGGCAGTTTAGTCTTGGCGTCACTTTTGGCCTAAAGAGCAAGTGAGACGCGGCTGCGGTTGGCCATTTATTTACTCGGCTTCCTCCTGCCCTGCTCCTGCCTCAGCTCCCTATACATATGTGTGTATGTGTGTGTGTGTGCGTGCGTGTGCGTGCGTGCGGCCGATCAGCCTAATTTGTAACCATTAACCGATGTATTATATGTTTGGTCAGACGAATGCATGCTGTTACCCCATGTTATAGACGGGAATGAGGCATGGATGCTTTGAAGGATGGCTGCATGGTTGGCTGACCCGACTGACGGATGGATGGCAGCGGTGATTTTTGTCTATTAAATAGCATTTAAACAAATGGCTGTTTAATTTTTTCTATGCGCCTGCCTCCCTTTGTGCTTCTCAAGTGTCCGAAAATCCAAGTGAAGTGTGAAAAGTCAGAAATCTTTTGGGCCCAGCCGCAGGTAATTCTCGTGTTAAGATTAATTGGAATAATTGATTTCAAAACATTTTTGGAAAACAATTAAATATTATTACCAACATACTTATTACATTTTAAGTTACTAGAAGATAACTCTCACACAGGTCTGAATTTATTTGGCGTATATTTATATAAATAGCCAAAAGAACGATTGCCATCAACTTCTAGGAGGGAAACAGAAATGAATATATAGACGACCTCAAGAATTGTTTAGCTTAAGAGCCTAGAAGAAAAAGAAAGGTGATTAAATAAGCGTTATATATATTTACAGAGTCTAAATTTAAAAGAGAGAGAGAAATGTAAACCTTATATGAGAATCGCATAGGAGGGCGATATTTATTAATATGACTTCTTGGTGCAGCGCAGCGGATTTAAAAACCCGAAAGTGTTGAGTAAATGAGAATTGCATAGCAGGGCTACATTTTCGAATATGTTTATTTAAGTGCAGCGCAGCGGTAGACCTTATCAAACAAGGTAAGTCAACTTTGTCTGTGTCTTGTGTTAAAGAATATGCATACGAAAAGTAAAGCAGCCTACGTTTGTTCTAAGAACATACATATGACGATTATTACCGGGCCTTGTTCGTTCCAAGTTTGAATTTTTCAATTTTAAACATCCCATTTTCACTAACTTTCCACGGTTTTGAAAAATCTAAATCTTTTCCTATTACTTCAAGCCTCATTTTCAGCCATCGGAACTTACTTCCGCCGTTTTTGAATGAAGTTCCAAATAATATTTCATATATTAGGTTGCTACTGTTGAAACAACTTCATAGTTCCTGCGAATTGGGCTGGGTGTTGACCCCCAATCAGTCAGTCAGTCAGTCAATCAATCAGCCCAGCTAAAAAACAGCTTTATATATTTTATCTGGCTGAACGCATCGCATTATTATCCACATAATATATATTTGTAATGATTCATATTAAGCTGTTCTTATATAGATATAGTTTTCCATTTTAGAGATATTGACTAAATTAAGAAACAGTTTTTTATTTTACGGCTTTATAAATCGCTTGTGCATGCATAACAGTGTATAACATCTCAAGTATATCTTATATTATAGCTGTTCTCTCCATTTTGCTTTTTATTTCAAGTTGTTTCTGTTTCTGTTTCCAGTTGAAGGAAACTTTAAAGATATCTTTTAAACGGTTTTTCAGAGACAATTTTCAGCTGCCCACTACCGAATGAAAGGAATTTTTCATTACTACTTTTCTTGCTTTTCATTGATAACTAACGCACAAAGAAGAATTGCATTTCCTTTCAATATTGTCGCAATTTCAGCTCGATAGTAGTTCGCGAGCTGCAATGGAATCGCCATTAACAGTGCCGACTGCAGCTTCTCTGGCGCATTCGCATTTGCTGCGAGTTCGCCACGGGAATTGCGAGTGTGTGTGTGTGAGGGGTGTGTGTATGTGTGTGTGTGTGAGTAAGGAGTAGTATATGCGGTAATTGACATTCGATCATTAATCAAAGTGCACAATGCAGACATTTCGTTTCGAATTTTATTTAGTTTTGTATTCGTGTTGGCTGCGTTTTTTTCTGCTTTTTCTGCGATTTTGGCACAGCCGCCGAGCTGCCCGCTGCGCCAGAGAGCAGTCCGAGACGCCGCATCTCAGTCCCGCATACAGCCGGGCTAGCGGTGCGGGGCAGATCAAGCCAAGGGCTGGCCATTTACACAATTTTTACAATTGCGAGCAAGTGGAACGGCCTTCAACACCTACGCGGCAGAGGGTCGATAGCTGCGGCAAGGTGAACTCAAGAGTTTCAAGCTGCCATCGCTGGCCGCGCCCCTCCTACGCCAGCTACGCATCATGGCCGCCTGTACGCCTGTCCGCCTGCCCGCCTGGCGCTACTGAGTGCTTTGTTCTTTGGCTGACAGCTCTTGACATGCCCGGGCTGAAGAGCCCGCAAATCCTCATATATGATGTGAGTGTGTGCCTTGTGCCCGCTTCAGTTTCTCATGCTTGAGCTCACCCTCTCTCTGCGTGTTTCTCTCCCCCTCTCGCTCACCCTCTCTTGCGTTCAGAGCCACCCCATCCAGTCGCAAGCCCGCACCACCAGCAGTGAAAGTTCTCCATGCGTGCAAAGGACCAAGATGAAAGTAGCAATTTCGTCCATTTGCAATATTCCCCCATTTCAACCGCTTCAAGAGTGTGTGTGCGTGTGTGTGCGTGTGTGTATGCGTGAGCGTTTGTGTGTGCCTCTGTCTCTGACAGTCGCATTTTGATGAAATTTTATTCTGTTCACATAGCCGTCAATGTCATTTCTGCCGCTCGCTTAGTCCTTAGTCCTCCGTTTTTTATGCCATGTCCTTTTGTTGATTATTTCGTTGACGTGCCTCAAAATAACAAGACAAAAAAAAAATAGTGCAAAGAAAATAGAAAACCAACAAGAGAAACAAACGATGCTTACTTTCTTGCTTTGCTTTTCTTTTATCCTTTTGGACAAATGCCTCGCCTTGAATGAATTGTGGTGAATACGAGTCTGAGTAAAGTTCTTCTTGAATATATTTGCAGCTCAATATCATTCGATACTGCAATAAAATGTTCTTTGTAAACCCCTTTATCTCTGGGATATTTGAAATCTGTTCAATAAGCTAGGCACTATAATTTCCGGCCTAAAGCAAACCGAATTCATTAACTATTTATGTCTGTTAAATTAAACAACGGGGCACCATTTTCTCTTTCTTATATTTTACTTATTCAGAAGAAATTAACCGTCTTTGCTCGGATCAATGAATAATATTGAAATGCAGGTCCTACACAAATCCTTAGCCTAATTCTTTTGCTTTTCCCTTCGTAATATTAAAATTGGTAATCACTGCTAAACTTGACCACTTGCTCGATAGTCCGAAGCCCAAACATAAGCTACAAGGCCCATGGATTCATATTGACAAAGCACAATTATAAAACTGCGCTAATTTTGATGTTTTTCATACTCTGTGCAACTTTTTCCCCCAGTTGCTGGTTTTATTTTCCAAAACCCTGTCTTAGCTCACTTTTGATCCAAAAGAAAGATTCAGTAGCAATTTCAGATCTTACGGTAGTCAGTCACGAGTCACGTTTGCCTTTTGCTACTGGCAACTACAAGTCCACCGTACAACTTTGGATTGGGCCGCAAGTAAAGAATTTAAATAAATGAGAGTTTATGAAATTTTAAGAATCTGAATTTCTTCCCAAAGTGTTTCTCTTTGAATAACAGAATTTTCCAAATTGAAATAAGGGTGCGCCAGTGGAGTACTATAAGATAACCTTTACTTTGAATTCGTTTTGCATAAAAACACAAAAAATTCAATATTGAATTCAATATTGAATACTTTTCTCGATTATTCGAACGTTATGTAACTTTTTGGGGATAAAAATAACATTATTGCTGTTAAGGTTTGAGGCAAGATGGATGAGGTACTGAAGAAGTTAAATATTCGTTATCTGTGTAGCCTATATGGCAATTTAAACATTTAATATAGGCACATATTTCAAAGTCGCTCTTTATGAATTAATTAATAAAGGAAGTTACCTAAAGTTTTAAAGTAAAGGAGAGAGCCAAAAGGATAGATAGACATTTATCATGACAGATCGAAAGACGGAAAGAACAGCCCTAAATTGTCTTTACTCATCGTCCTGATTAAGAATACGTACATGATTACGTACACAAAATACTTATTTTATACAATTCAACACTTGCGATATACCTTTTTATACACATATCAATCGGTACAGGGTATGCAGGAAATATTGCACTAAATTCCTTTGCCCGTATATGGTATACAAAAAGTACTGAATTACTTTCTTCGCTTATTCAAGTATTCAAAAACAAATTCAAGTTCTTACTTCAAACGAGTTCCACATTTCCAGAGATGTGCGCCATCTGCCGGCAAGCGGCAAACTGCTCAAATTCCACAAATGGTTTGAGTCCTGAAATCAAGGCCAGCAGCTGCTGTCCCTCTCTGAAGTAGGGATGGCAATAGTGTGCTTAGTTGAACAACTCACCTCGTGGTTGGTGTCATTGCTAAGTTAACAGAAATGTTTTTCTGAGACGGCAAATTAACTATCGTCATTTAATTTAATTAAGCGGCGTTATATGTTATGTGGCCTGTGCTGCCAACAATAAATAACAGAAACGATTTTCCTTGAATTAAGATTAACTGCAAAATGAAGTGAGAGTCAGATTCTGAAACAAGCCTGTTTTGTCCTTATCGATAGTAGGTATATTATTTTATTTATTTTTTTTTTATTTATTTATTAATGGTCGACAAAACGAGTGTCTTCCTCATTATTCAATAGATTATACAATAGATATTGAAATTATATGCTAAAAGCCTAGTAAAAGAACACAAATTTCTAAATAGCATCACCGATCATCAGTCCGGCCGGCTGTGCCCCTTTTCATAGCTAATTTTGTCAGTGACACTATTAGAGCCTACATCTAAGCAGAAGGGTGTAAGTAGGGAAAAAAGTTTCTTAAGTAAAATTAAAAATAATCTTAATTTGCTATATTAATTAAGAATATACAATAAATAGGAAAAAAGAAAGTAAGAAGACTGTTAATAAAGAAAAGAAATGTGAGCTAGATATAAAGAGTATTAAGTAGATAGGACAAAGAGAAAAGTAATGGGAAATCACCGACCCGGTGGGTATTGAATGGATAAGGATCAGACCCAAGCAGAATGACTTTATTATAAAGGACATGGATCAGTCATGTTATGGATCCTAAGTTACCTAAGCAAAAATATGAGACAATTTCATCAACAGCAATAAGTAGTAGTATATAGTACAAGTAGTAGTATACGAAATATTATAAGAGTCAACAGAATTTGAATTTTGAATTTGATGCCAATGCCATATTTGATATATTTAAGAGAAGAAAATTATTGCTTTAAAGATGAAGACTTATGTTATTAAAAATTTTTGATTTTATTTAAATTCATTCAGATTTTTTTTTGGCATGAAAAAACCCATTTTATTTCAAGTCTGTCATGCGTTGATAATTATTAAATGTTTTGAAAGGAACAAAAAATTGTAGCTAAAAAATCAGCTGACAAAATAGAGCTCAGGATCTTACCTACGATGCTCACTCAAGTAAAGATGAGATAGAATATTGATAAAACCGAGAGGCTATTGAAATAACTAAGAAAAACCTGTAACGAAGATAATTAATATACTTAATAACAATAAAACAATTCCCTGCACCCTTGCGGCACTAATAATAATAATTCATTGCGAATTCAATTTGTTGGAAATGATTTACTTATTTTCGCGCTGATTTTGTTTTAAGGACATGTGACATATTCAGCCACCGGAAACTGACCCCAACAATTAAGAGGCGAAGGGTCGCAGAGGGGCGCTTCTGCTGCGGGTATAGAGACACAAATAAATACGGCATTCAGTTTATGTAAATCCAATAAATATTATTCGACTGATGTGCTGCACAGTGGGCAATCAATTTTGTTTGGAAAACAATTTGTATTTGCTGCTGTTTGCCTGTTATCGTTATCGTCCTGTTGGTCCTGCGGCCGTTGGTGCTGCTGCTGTAGCTGTAGCTGATCCTGGAGCCGCCACGACAGCGTGCAACAAATTTAAAAGCTCAATTTGTCCATTTATGTCAACTTGTCACGCGAAGTAAAATAAAACGAATTAATAAAATGTGCCAGGGGACAAGGACTTGGCACGAGAGAGAGAGAGAGAGAGAGAAAGGAAGAGAGAGAGGGGGGGCAGATGAAAGGATATGGAGCAGCGCAACTAAACGCGTAAAATATATTCAGCAATTGTTGCCGCTGTTGCCGCTGTTGCCGCTGTTGCCGTTGCAGATACAAAGATACTTTAGTGGCAAGATACGGATACACCATCATTCATCGCTTATGTTTCGCCACATCCTCTTGTCCCGCCGCCGGCTTCTGTCCTCCAGCTACTATTGCTCTACTCGGCCCCACCTCCTTGCTGTTGTCCCTGTTGTTGGCGGCGTCGTTGCAAACGAATGGCAAAAACTGTCGCTCATTCGCATAAATCCTGACGAATGATTTCAACGCGCGGCCAGCAGGAGGCAGGCGGTTGCTAAGGAATGTGGCGTGTGGGCGTGTGGGCGTATGGGTGTGCCAGTGTGGGGGAACGCACAACAAAAGCAATTATGTGTGCGAATCATTTTACGAGCGAGCGAAAAAAGAAAACAGAAAACAGGAACTGTGCTGCTGCTGCTGGCATCCTCGGCAGAGCCGGTGGCCCTTCTGCCAAATAAAATAGCAAACAGTGGAGCTGCGAATGGAAGTAAAACAAAGGCCACGGCCACTGCAGCAGTCAACACACAAGCGACGACAAGCAACAGCAATTCAAATGGCAAAGAAATTGCCAGCTCAATGAAAGCGACAAGCACGAAAAACCGAACCTCCCCACGCTGCCCACCCTCCCATATATGTTTCATACCCAAACCCCGCCCCACAGTCCCACTGTGCCATTGAGCCGCAGCCAGCTTGCCCCACCGTCAAATCAGCAGTGGAAAAACGCGCACGACCAAAATCAAACGATTGTCAATGCGAAAATAAATCGCATTCCTTCATTTTAGCTCCATGGTCGGGGAAATGCCAGCCCCAAACCAATGACCTCCTACTCCTTGCCCCTGCCGGCACCGTTTCTACTCAATCTCGAGCTCCCCAATGACGACAGCTGCCATAAAAAGTTTAGTTCGGCATCGTTTGATAAAACGTGCGCCAATTTTTTATCCCTGCGTTCAGACTGCGAAGAGCTTCACGTAACTTGAATCGAGCCAAGCCAAAATCAAACTCAATTTGCACTTTGCCTCGCCATCAAATTGATCAAGAAATATTTGAAGATATTATTAAAAATCGAATCAAATACTTTATGCTACCAACTCAGCTTATGGAGTTCTAGACGAGCATGTGCTGAGCAACTATTTTCCAGATGAAGAAAAGGCTAATCAATCAATTGCATTGTTACTTACAACTTATCTATGTTAAAAATACTCGGTTACATAACAATTTTTTATATATATATATTTTTTTTTTGGTTCCAGCATTATTTACCCGTTTACAATTATTTATCTTACAATAAGAGATTCCAGATCTTAGCTATTATTTATTTTTATTCATAACAGTTCTAATTTGTATAACACATTTTTAGACAATTTCCTGCACCTATTTTTAAGTAAATTTTAATTAAAGATAATATTTTTCTAAAGATACACTAATAAATAGTCTTCAAAATGTTTTATTCGCAATTAGTTGGAAGACTGTATGTTTAGTATATTTCAATTGTATACCCTTGTAGAGGGCATTTTTATTTTCATGAAATGTGTAATGCATAGAGAGTGCCATTGGACCCCATAAAGTGTATATATTCTAGATCAGCATCAGCAGCCGAGTTGATATAGCCCGTTAATATGTCTGTCTGTCCGGCTGTCCAGCTGTCCGGCTGTCCGTCTGTCCGCGCGTCCGTCTGCCTGTCTGTCTGTTTCTATGCGAACTAGTCTCTCATTTTTAAAGCTGTCGGCTTGAAACTTTGCAAACGTTCCTCTTTCTATTGCACCCAGTACATATTTGGAACCGGCTGTATCGGACCACTACATTATATAGCTGCCATAGGAACGATCGGTCCAAAAGTAAGTTCCTGTATAAGCAACTTCTTTGTTTATCAAGGTATCTTACCAAACTCGACATTATTAGCTTCACTGCTCCCTACATTTTTGCATAATCGTATCAACATTGGACGACTATATCATATAGGAAAATCGTTGCTATAGTAGGATCTTGTATCCAAAATATTAAGTCTACAAATTTGTTTTCAACAAACTCGGCATTTTCGAGCTGCACTATTCTTACATTCTCGTTATATATATTTATTTATTAAGATTATTATTATGATTGTTATGAATATTATTATAATTATAATTATTATTCTTATCTAATTTTTTTTATTATTATTATTATTTTAATAAAATTAATATTATAGCTTAAGTATCAAATTTTGATTTCAGTTACAAACTTCTTTATAAATATCACAAAAAAAATATGTGTAATCTGTATTAAGTTTTTGGTTTGACAGTCGTTTCGTCTTCTGTAAATAAATAGAAATAAATAAATATATCTCCGTCCAATAAGAAATAAATATGTATTATGCAGTTAAGTCTTATTTTGATTAATAATATTAATGTTTTAATCATTAAATTTTGCACATAATTCAAAATTATTTAATAAATACCATTGCCCACAATCTCATTTTCTCTAATGCTTATTACTGACCGCGATTCGCACCCGAATGCACATTGTAAACTTAGTGTAATGCATATATTTAAAATATATTGTGTGCAATAATCAATACTAGGCTATAAATTTCAGAGTTTTAGGCATTTTATGATAAATTTACATATTATTTAGAGCACGCCACAAATCAGATCAACATCGCAAATTCCCAAACGTGTTGCGATAATAAACTGTTTGGCCAGCAACAAATGTGGAATACCAACTCGTAAATTCCAACGGAAGATGCCAATATTGGTTCGATTTGTATTTTAACTTATTTTACTTATTTTTCTTGAATCACATTTGCCATTTGAGTTACATATTTTTTTATCAGGGCGCAGATAAGTGGAGGCAAGGCAAACAGCGCTGCTGCATGCGGCGTATACTTAATGTCAGGCACACACAAGCAAAAACACTCTCTCACACACACACACACACATATATATTTTTGTAAACGTCATCATAACAGGCCTCTGGCAGCAACAGCCAACGGCCTTCCAAATCGTTATTTATGTATGGGAACGTGCCAAGCGAGTTTTTGTTTCGCATACCTTTCAATCCGCTCCAGCCCCAGCTAGAATGTGCCCCTCCTCCTGTTGCCTCTGGCAGCCGATTCGCGCCGGCAGACAATGGCAGACCAGGATTCGCACTCGGCCTGAGCTCAGTTTATGTGAGTTGGCTGCTGTTGCTGTTGCCTGTTGTGATTTTCTCCAGATTTCCTCTAAGCTATTGTTGTTTGTTTTCCAACGCTTGTTGTTGTTTTCTTGCACTTCACTTCGCCTGGCGCCAAGTACCACAGCCATCGCCACCCTCTCTCGCTCTGGCCCTCGCTGGGAGCTGTTCGTTAAGTGACGCCAACTTCTACGTGAGCCTGAATTATTAATACACGTTAAAAGGCACCGCCAATTGTTGGCGCCTGGACAGCATTGCCATGGCCTGGCTTCTGCGCCAGCTTCTGTGCGTGCTCCCGTCGCCTCTCTGCATCCCGTCTGGTCGTCTGCACCATAGTTGAGTTGATGTTTTATGTGCTAAGTAGTTGGTAAGTCACCTGCGACAAGTTGGATGAAAACATATTTTGTTCTGAAACTCTTCCTTTTTCTTTACTCTTTTGTCTGAAATGTGAGATACCGTAAAAGCATAAAATGCAAGTAAATTGCATAAATATTTATGTGCTACTTTTTGGGGAACTTTAAATTAATTCTCAAAGATATATGGCCGTTGCAGAAGCTGTAATTAAAACGGGATTAATTTCGTTCAACTCACTCAAAATGTTAATGCGCTAGCAGAATAATGTTAAGTTGTGACTCGGTGACTGTTAACAGTTCATCTAATGTTCATCTATGTTATGGAGTTTTAGTGCATATCAGATTGAGGTGTTTTTATATAGTCTCTTGTGTTATTTATTGAATATTTCTTCTTACACTCTCTGAAAATATTTTAATATATTTTAGTTTATTTATCTGTTTCTCGTTTTCAATAAAACTAAACAGACAGATTTTATCTAAAAATGGACTGCTTTTATTATCAGCTCCCATAGTTTGTATATATTCATCTTTTTGATTTAAAGATCCAGAAGTTAGATTGTAACCGTAAAAAAGTTGTAAAAGAAAAGCTTGCAATATAATGCACTTTAAGGTGTTTCACTATCTCTTGTACTAGTTATTAAACAAACCTTGTAACACTCACTGGCAATATTTTAATATATTTTAGTTTATTTATCTGTTTCTCTCTCCATTCGTGCCAATTGATAAAATAAACATTCATCTTCAAGAAGTACTTTAAGATGGTAATACTCTTTTATCTTGCTATGTAAGGAAAATCGACACAAGGGAATTAGTAGCGGTGCTCAAGAAAAGGCTTTACATTTTTAACTATAATTATTTTTTCTGTAGACCACCGAGTAAAACTAGTTTCGAATGAAATTATTAATTAAACTCAAAATGCTTTAATAAAAAAGTGTATAAAGAAAATGTTGATCAACAAAGGTCTTGAGAACTTAAAAATTTTAAAGATTACGATGCTTAATTGTTAATTAATTCATATTTTATTTTGAGCGCTTGTTTAAAATTCAACAAATTCGATATTTGAGTTGTTTCTTTCTACCCTGTGAGATACCTGTAGAGACGAGCTTCTGATAATTGAGAATGGCATTTGAATGCACTATAAACAAAAGCCCGGAACTACAGGGTAGGTCACGGGAGCGTTTCTGTTATTCACTGACCCCCACTTCGCCCAGCCCGAGGTCACTTCTTGTGGGCTAGTTTAAAGACATAAAACAAAATAATCTGGCCAATGTCGAAAATTGCAATATCGCTGCCATACAAATCATGTGGTCGGCATGAAAAACTGTTTTAGGTTTTGGGTTTTTGGATACGCTTGCGGTGCCTGCTCGTGGTTTCTGCTGTAAGTATATAAATGCCACGCACCTTGCGGTGGCTGAGCACAGCAAAAAGAGAAACAGGAACTGTCATAAATAGAAGGCAAAGTTTTTGCAGGCAGTATCTGCCTGGAGCGCTGAAAATTTCGAAAGTAAAATAACAATTTGAAAAACAAGGCGAACTTTGTTTGGCCAAAACAAAAACGCATCGAATACTTGACGCAGAACTTTGTCCATTGCCAAACGAAATTGCGACAAGCGAGCAGATGTCCTGCTGGGCGGACAGACCAACCCTCTCACACACAATCCCTTTTCCTGTCTCAGCCCTACCCTACCTCTGTGTGGCATCCGGCTTTGTCCGTTCGCATCGCATTTAATATTAAAATTGTGTGCATCCTTAACGTAGCTCAGGAAGTGGCTGCCAGCTTTCTGAAATGTCTACAATGTTTCTAAGCACAAATCATAATTTTAAAGCATATAATCCACAATATAATAATTAATATAATACTTATTTGCACTCGGGCCAACAAATTGCATTCACAAATGTGCAATTAAATTAGAATGAACTCGTTATTTATGTCCTCAACACCCAACTATTGGCATTCAGTTAAACCGTGCAGCTAGTATGCCCTCCAGTCGCATCAGCATCAGCATCAGCATCGCCATCGCCATCCGCATCCGCATCCACATCCGTTTCCACATGTGTCCATATACGTGTCCTTGCCACATGTTGCGCCCAGCTGCATTTTAGTTTTCATTATAATCTGTAATTTACAGCAGAGTTCTGTTTATTTATGACACTCGCAAATGTGCGTAATGAGATTTTCTCCACACAAAGTTGAGCCAGATAAATACTTAAACTACCGAAAAACCTCATCGCAAATTAATAATTTTGTTGAATTTTGTATAGGCGGTAGAAATTAGAGCTTATGTGCCATATATTTCAGAGGGTTTCCTAAAAGTCTGCTTTAGATTTCTCTGTAAAAGTGTTTCGAATGTGGAATTCACGCACGTGTATAATTTTTATATAATTATACCTTTTATTATTTCTTACGCCTGTAGAGAGATTTACAATTTTTTCTTAAAATTGTTAAAGCATAGAAGAAGACATCTCTAGCCCTATAAGGTATATATACTCATACATAAGCAGTCGGATCGAACCACTTTATCATATAGCTGTCATAGGAATGATTAATCGAAAAGTAGGTATATCAAGAATATATATGTATGTCTGTCCGTACATCAGCATTTACGAGCACGCTATTCTCACAAATCTGTTTCCAAGGATATCAAATCTTCGGCGTGCCGAAGATATTCTTACTTTCTCGCTTCTTTATGAAAATAAAACAAAACGCCCTAGCCAATGTACCACATTTATATATAAAATATAAATTTTATAGTGAATAAACAAAATTGATTAAAAATAGGCTACGACTGTCATGAAGTGTGACCAAATTAATTTGGACATTGATTTCCGCATATTGAAATTTCGCATTAATAGCGCTCTTTATAAGTCGTACGCCTTATAAAAACACACAAGCTAAGCTCTTCCTACCACTTGTTGCAATACTTATTACTGGGGGTTCTCCCCCAGGCGTAGGCAAAAAATAATATTTCCATATATTAAACTATTTGTCCTGACTTGGACCTGACGATCACAGCGTATTCAAACCGCTTTTTGCGGTTTTCAACTGTAAAAGGTTCATATGATTAAGGTTTTTATGGCATCGAATTTAGGAAGAGTGCTCCAATCGGAGGTACTCTGAGGTTACGGGCATTCGAAACTTGGTACTTAACAACGATATTAAGTTTTCGGCGTGCCGAAAATATTCGTACTTTCTTGAAGTATTATAATCACTATTATTAAAGCTCGAAGAGTCGTTGTTCAGCTGTCTACAAGTTACAAATAGAGACCCGCCCACAAGAACAGTGCACAGATTAACAAGGCTTAGCATTTATTTCCTTGAGAATGTCCTTTGGGAGTTCACATTCGACAACGAGAACTTTAATCTCAAATAAATTTCGTTTATTTACCTTTTCAACTTTAAGCTTTGCCTTTCTATTCTGATCTATCCATGTGCTAAGCTCCTTCTTTTTTACCTTAATGCCGCTTTTTTACTCCCACAAAGGACCTATAAAGGACCTTTGGTAAGGTACCTTTGTCAGGCAATCAACTCGGTTCTGTGCGAGTATTTAACCCAACCTCTCGCTAAACTCGAAACTATTTGGAAGACTTTTTCAATTTGCTTTAAATGATGAGGGGAAGATTCCTAGATAACTACACTTAATTTTTATTTTTAATCCAATCTTTACAGCTTCCCATATTTTTATGCACCTGGGCTTGCACCTGGGCTTGCACCTGGTAAACCCAATGCAAGTATCATAATAATTTGTATGAACTTAATTGGATCCTTTATCTGTGCAGGTTTGTGTCTGTCATTCTGCTGCAAGGCTGTGCATTTCGCTTCCGGCTCACGACTTTCAAGACTCTTTCGGCCAACTGCAGTGCGAGCACATAAATTGGGCAAGTCATGTGGACAAGGATAAGAAAATGGTACAGAACAGAGCATAAGTCGAGGAGGAATTCGCATTTGGTGCGCTGCCGTAAAGTTTAATTAAATTAGTCCAACGATTTATCATGGCTTGGCAATCGCTTAAAAAGCCCAGTCGCAAAACGAGAAAATGCTTAAAACTCAGCCAGTTGCCGTTGCCCGTTGTCCATGTCCTGGTCCGTGTCCTGGCCGCCCTGTGCGGCGTTGTCGACGAATTAAAAGGTCTGCCAGCACCACAGATCTTTCCCTCTCTCTCTCTCTCTCTCTCTCTCTCTTTATTTGGACTACGCCAGAAGGTCACTCGCTGTGAGTTATGGGCCAGAGGCACGGCCGCTGCCGTTGGTCTTGGCCACGTACTCTAATGGGCTGCATAAAACGACAGGCCAGACGTGAAGTGGGGGCCACTGGCTACTGGGCAATGGGCAGTCGGACCAGCGCCAAAAATCTAAATGAAACGAGCGAAATTGTAAAAATTATTTTAGCCTCGTTTTTGTGTGCGCTTTCTTTTAGGCCAAAAATGCCTGCGCGTCATTTGTTTTCAATTTGCGCGCAGCGCTGAGCATTTCATTTGATGTTCGCCGCTGCCACGCCCACAACTCACTTGCAGCATAGTGGGTTAGGGGAAAACTAGTTGGCTTCCGCACGCTCATATTTTCACTTAGCCAACGCTGGCGAAATGGCTTCATCGGGAGCGGAAGACGACTGTAAAAGACGCCATGAAACTAACGCCTCGAGCTCTGCTAAGAGGACCGCGCGGAGCGATTCGCACGGAGCGAGATGCACCGGATGCACAAGTAATTTTCAGCTGCCACAGCCGCTCGCTGTGCCATGTCCTGGCTGAGAGTTTTTGAAGCATTTTTATGTTGCCTGTTAAGCGAAGTGTGTGTTGTTGTGTGTTGTTGTTGAGCGGGTGTGTGTGTGTGTGTATAAGTACGTTAAATTTCACATAAATTCAGAGCGGTCATGGCCAACTTAACTTTATCCGCGGATGTTGTTGCTGTCGCTGTTTGTTGTTGCTTTTGGGCTGTGCACATAAATTTGGTTTAAATTAAACAAGCATAATTGCATGCCAGCATGACTGCTGCACTTTGTATATACATTTCAGGCACAGATACAGGCACAGATACAGATACAGATACAAATGCAGTTGCAATTACAGATACAGATACAGCTACAACAGTTCCAGCTGCGCTCGTTACGCGCACATACTCAATTATGAATTAGCATTCATTCAAAGTGTAATTAAAATCCCAAAACCCCATCTAACTACTGACCAAGCACCCAGATAAGCCAACCGCCACGATACACCCATTAGACCTATCTATAAGTGTATCTGTGGGGACACTTCTGCTGCGTTCCTCGCTGAATTTATGTAAATGGTCATTTCGAATATCCACTGCGAGCGGCGAACAGTGCGGAACATTAATGTAAACGACACATGCGAAGTGCATTAAAGAATTAATTAGTTCGCGTGCTATATACGAGTGCATAAAAATATTTGATGGCATCTGCGTCACAGATACAGGATAATTGCCGCATTGAGGGCATCTGTAGATCAACCCTTTTCCAGATTAAACAATTTAAAGCAGATCCATGAAAGATTCGGGAATTAAAGTGGCATCTCTTTGGCAGTTCGCAGTGCCCTTCTTATGCTTCTATCCCAGATGCTTTTTCAATGAATCCAAACACATTTCCTTATAAAAAATTCATTAGTTAGAAAAACTAAAAGTCAACTTATTTGGTTCTTACTTTTAGTTAGAAAGTACTTGATTCCAGTTTATTTTAACACTAAATATAAGCGTAATTACGATAAAAAAAAACAATAGCTAGGCATTACCCGGCCCGAACCAATTTTTTTTTAAATTTGAAGTATATCTTTCTACTCATTTCACGACCATGAAAAATAATGGGTACATTTAGAATGGGTATATTTAGCTTTTTACCATATTCAATTTGAAGCATATTGTATAATCCGGGGTAAAGGTTATATTTCCGGAATATATTTAGATGAAGGTCTTTGGAAATGATTTTGAGCAGGTTTGGATGGATAACAAAAATCGTTTTCCACAGTTACTTTTCATCATTACATCACATTAGGTATTTA
Organism: Drosophila novamexicana; assembly: GCF_003285875.2. NCBI lineage: Eukaryota > Metazoa > Arthropoda > Insecta > Diptera > Drosophilidae > Drosophila > Drosophila novamexicana. The sequence continues at coordinate 1,186,573 of NW_020824835.1, forward strand.
CAGTAAGAAATCGATCTTCCCAGATCACACAGTCAATATGTATATGCATAAGTCTATTATACTGGGTCCCACTATACTGGGCGGGGATTCGAAGCTCGATCTTCAGTTGCCCAGGCCACTTGGAGAACTCATCTACACATAAATGTTATAAAATAATTGTAAAACTGTCTATGTAGGATACATCTATGTCACTTAATTGGGGGGCGTCAATCCGAGAACGAGTTGTCCAGGCTTAAATAACTTTTGCAAGTCGAAATGAATATTGAGCTATCAATAAAGTTGCGCGGAAAACGGCGGATAGGCGCTGCCACGCCCAGCGTAAATGCCACAAGCGATGCTCGGCGGGTGAAATAAAATAAAATGAACGCAAATTATATGCAAATTGTATGCTGCAGCCTGGGGGCGGGTTAGCAGAACGACTAGGACGACAAGAAGCAAAAGTGGAAAGTCCAGACACACCTCTAACCCCATGTCCAGGCAGCCAGCCACATCGGCATTAGCATCAGACACAAACATAAATACGCAAACATAAAAACAGACGCAGACAGCTCCACTTTCTGCTGCTAGCACCCCCAATTTACTCGCACCCGCTGCCTATCCCAAGCCCAACTGCCGACTCCTAACTCCCGCCTCCAGCCTCCTGCTTAAAGGACTGGCGCAGAAATACGCAATTGCAGATGCGACGATGATGCTGGTGATTGCGCCAGTTTATTTATATACGGCTGCACAGTCGTGCGGGTGTGTATGTATGTGTATATGTGTGTGTGTGTGTGTGCAAGGATTGGGATTGAGATTGGGATTGGCTTCTCTCCCATCGCTGCACACTCGTACAGTGATGGCAACATTTTAATGTAGCCCAGCACACGGCCATGAATCTCGTGGCATGATGCGGGCTAGCCAAGTGGCAGTACGCAGCACGCAGCTCGCAGGACACAAGAACGTGGCACATTTTGATGTTGATAGATACAGCAGCAGTTCCAGAGCCAGCGCCTGCTTCAAGTTTAGCTGAACCTTGTGATGTGCGCAGCGATAAAGAGAAGCGTGCGATGCATGCTATAATGAAACTCTTAAAGCAAATAATGTTCTTGCTACCTAGTCATATCCCATTTACCCGGGCGCTCCATTTAGGTCCTGGGCGGGCTTTTACCCGCGCGTTTGGTTATCACAGGGACATTCATTACACAGCAGATTTTGCTAGATTTTCGCTAGATAAATTGCATATCATTTGGCATCGGATTTTGGCTTTTGGCTTCAAGCTGAAAGCAGCAGCAGAGTTGGCGCCACAGCCGAATCCACGCTTGGTTCAGCTATCCAGCAAATTTTGATCATTATGGACATTTATTTGATTTATGTTTGCCACAAAATTCTTGGACAGCTTTGAAAAAATACAACCCACATTTAATTTAGCTAAGTGCGAACCCAATTTTTGGCTGCCGCAAACTGTATATGGGAATATTTAAGCCGAAGACAACCATTGCTAAAGTTTTAGAAATATATATAAGTCATATCAAATATTAATAGAATTTTAGAGTAATGAACAGGTAAGAGTTGCCTTAAAATATATGTATGTTTATTTAAATAGAAATATGTAAATATGTACTTACCCAAAAATGCATATATATTATAAGGGAGGCAAACTTATATACACATCACTAGAAAGAAAAAAGAACAAATTAGTAGAGAAAGGGTTATATTAGGGGACGCGGAAAGAAAGAAAGAAAGAAAGGAAAGGAAGGTTAACTTGGTCTGCGTTTGGTATAAGAGAACATACAGATATTAAATTGCATGCATACATGCATGCATAAATACATACAAAAAGACAAATGCATACATATACAATTAATTACATACATACAGATATATACAAACACAAAATCGACAGAAACCTGAACAGATGCCCTGAACTTCTTTTACCTTCAAGCTTGAAGCTAAATTGAACTCCGTTTTTCACTTATTTAGTAAGTAAAGGGATATATTAAACAAAACTATTCTGCCCTTACCTATTTCAATGGGTTCCGGGTATAAAAAAGTTTGTTGGATAAGAAACCAATCTATAACAAAAGTTGAGAGCCTGTTAGTCTTTCATACATGAGAATCGCATGGAAGGGTGATATTTAAAAATGCTTCTTCTTTGCAGTGGAGCGGTAAAAAAGCATGTTCTACATTTTTGATACCTTTACTCTTTCCAAAACATTAATTAGGCTCATTAAATATTCTTAATATTAAATATTCTTAATTTTAAAATAAATTTAAAGTAGTTTTTAATAGTTCAATCTAAAAAGCCCAACTAACTAAATGGGAAAAACTTAGTTCACATTTATCAATTTCACTCACACGAATTTCTAACAAATTCGAAGCTCATTAGGAGCCCATTTCAGGAGCTCTCAAATGTCAAGTGAGTGGTAAATTGTACTTAACACAAATGGTGCATGGAGCTCTTTCATATTTGTGTTTATTTGTTAAATGTTTCGTGCGATATGTTTCTTCGCCTTGTCACTTCCTTTGGCTGCCACTCGCAAGTCCTGCGGTGGGTCCTTCGGCCCTGGCAAACGCAATGCGCAGTACACAAAAATGGCGGTTGCACAAAACTTCCGACGTTGCCACGAAAAAGAAAAATAGGAAGGCAAAAATATAGAAATGGGCAACCAAAAGCGAACCCTGCAACCGAAACCGAAACCACTTCCGCGGAACGTCAACAAAAGGCGTGGCAGGCGAAAGGGGGCGGTGAAAATAAAATGCGCACAGTGCGAAACTCTTAACATGCAAATGTTAAAATTCCAAAAATTTTATTTCACAAAAAGAAATAAAAAGGACAAAGAAGCAGAGCAGCGCGAACGTGATATCGAGGCATGCAATGCAGATAAATGCGCCCAGTTGCGCTGATAGCCACGCCCACTGGCCGTCAAGGAAAAGTTTTAATTTCAGTTGCGGCAGCTGGAAAATTTTAACGGCCCCAAACACACAGACACAGACACAGACAACCCCGTACAGCGAATGCATCTGCATTTTAATTGCAAATGGAAACAGTTATCTAAATTGGTTAAAATATTAAAACGATACATGCCCGTTTTTATACATTGCAATCTGTAATGGCCAAATTGCAGCTGCCACAATTCCGAGTTGGGGCTTGCGCACGGCTAACGCCAAATTGTTGGCGCCAGATGCGACCCAGCAAAAAAGTAAAAAGGTAAAGACCACGGCTTTGTTGTGCTCGGCTAGTAGATACGCTCTGCCAATCGAAAGAATTAGCGTACCATAAATCTAAAGCATTTACATAGATACGCAATAGTTTCGCTTGTATTTATTATTGTATTACTATTACACTTAGTTATTTCGATTTGTAGCATTTTTGCAAGGCTTGTAATCAAATCTTGCTTTATATGCTTTACCTACTACATAAACAGTCCCAGCTGGAATTGTCGCCGAGTTCAATGAGATCGACGCGATAATCGTACTGGTCCCTTGTGCGATAATATTTGTTTATAGACTGCCCGATCCTTATGCGTGCACAGGGACTGTACATAGGTTAAAATATATCCGCCTTAACCAGATATTAATATTTCAAGAAGCTCCTTAACAGTAAATTATAAGTCTTATTTAAAAATTGATTTCGCTTCCACTCCGAACAATGAGTTTATTTAAAAGTCTCGAATTTTCTCTGAGTTTAAGCTTATTTTAATTACTTTTTAAAATCAATTGAACAGGTAATAAGAAAGAAAACAAATTGAAATCCATAAGAGAGTTCTTAATATCTATGCTATTCGGCTTTTAATATCTCAGCTTGCAACATTGAAATCCTTTGTATAGAGGAAATGGTAAAAAATCTGAAGAATCTGCTTTTAATAGCTATTTTATAATTCTTTGAATAGATAGCTGACCCTTCTATGACCAATTGAATTCCAAAAGAATTCTATTCTATTTGAAATTTTAGCTGCTTTCAATAGCTGACATTAGCATGAACTATACCCGTTTGGGCTCTATTCTGGTTATAGGGTATAATAGAAAAGTGCGTTGCAAAAATTTGGTGCTTTGCCAAAAATGTTCCATTCGCGCACTCATTCACATTCCTGGCCCAAGGACTTTTCGTTCTTGACTTGTTCCGGTTCTGCTAGTGGCATCGCAACGCCCCTTTAAGATTTAGACGCAGATGCAAATGCCTGGCCAAGGACTGGATAAAGTTTTCATTTGAAAGGATGAGGCAAGTTCTGAATGCAAATCACAATTTGCTGTTGATGTTCTGTGAACGCTGCGGAAGCCAAGCAAGCTGCTGTTGTCGGTGTTTGCCAATCGCCAAGGCAATTAGTTAAATTTATTATTTGAGCACGCACCGCAACCGCAGCAGCAGCAAAAGCAAGAGCAGCAGCAGCATGCGACCAATTCCAAAATTCAAAGCCAAACCCAAACCCAACCAAAAGCCCCGACCAGAAGCCATGCGTCAGCGGCAAAGCAGCTTCCATTTGTCTCCACGCGCTGGGATTAATGACAAGCAGCGAGCCGAGCGACCCACGAGACAGCCTCAGCTTGCCAGGACATGCATGAAAATTGTCATTCAGTGTATTCCCCGACCCGCCTTGCCCCAATCACAATTTTCCACTGCCTGGCAAATGTTTGGCTTTAAGCATACGGCCCCCAGGCTAATTCGTTTTTATGCTTGACGCATTTAATAAAATAAAATATTTTAATTATTATTTATTGATGCGTTTTTCACGCAACGCAATTTGTTGGTTTCTTTTTTTACAGCTTTCCCTGGAACTTTTCCCTGGCCTCGTGTGTGTGTCGAATATTGGCGAATGCATTCATCTATAAATTGCGCATCATAAATCAAAGGCGAGCGCTGAATTAATGCTCCACTAGACCCATCGATAATTCATTACTAATTTATCTTCTCAAACACAAACAGATATCTGCATTAATTACAATGCAATTACTTATACACACGTCGCGTTATATATGACCATAATTAGCTGGTCTGCATGTGTGTGAGTGGGTGATGGGCGTGGCAATTAACATTTACATGTGCTACTTATCAAAAGCAAAACAAAAGGCCACAAACATTACGACTTTTGATAATCAACTAAATACCAGACGGCTTTATATTAGCAGACAGTCAATATGGATTTAGGGGATGAATTCTGATAAAAAAAACTGGGTTTGCGTATTGCTTGGGCGACTTACAAAGGACCCGATTCGCATCATAGGCACTTGCTGTTTATGTTAGGTCTACCTTGGATAGATAATTTATAGTCATACCATATATAACCACACGCAAAGCTCGAGTCATGAACTACTTAAGTGATTCTCGCATTGAGGCAACTCAACAACGAGAATGCGGGGATGCTGGTTCGAATCGATCATAAAACAAGTAAGAGGCTCTAGTCGGGAGCTCCCGACTAGGGGATACCCTGAACCCTCTTCTTTCAACATCAAATGCATATATATATTCTAGTTTAGAAGCTATATATCAAGTTTGGTGACTCTGGCTCTTATCATTTACCAAAATTGCCCAAAAAACAGGATAAGGTTATCGATTTTTATCGATTGCTTGGAAACGGAGCAAGTTATCGATCGGAAACAAACTCGATCTGCGCGGGAACTAGGAGCATCGACATCTAAAATTTCAAGTCCCTAGCTCTTATAGGTCCTGAGATCCTTGCGTTCATACATACGGACGGACGGACGGACGGACGGACAGACAGTCGGACATGGCTAGATCGACTCGGCTATTGATGCTGATCAAGAATATATATACTCTATGGGGTCGGAGAAGCTTCCTTCTGCTTGTTACATATATTTGGATTTTGCACAAATACAATATACCCTTATACCCATTTTTAATGGGTTCAGGGTAAAAAATAGTAAATTTTATTAATTTATTATTATAAAAATTATAAAATAATAAAAAATGTAATTAAAAATAAGATAAATGACTGCATATAATAAAAATGATCCTTAAGGTTGTGCCAACAGCTTACATATTAATTTGTCTGCCAAATCTAGTGTCACTTTATTTGATCGTAATCACATTTCATTATATAAAGTAATATAATATGCTAGCGGGTATAGTCCGGTCTTGCGCGTGGTACGTATGAAATAAATTTTCGCAAAGAGCTTTCAAAATGAATTTGACACTGATCGGACAGTAAACAAATAACTTTCATACAAACGTTCTCCGCCAATTTATCACAGTTGCGGGTGAATTTGAGGGCGAAACGCCTGCCACAAAATCTTTGATCCCCATTTCCACCAAGGAGGGATGGATGGAAAAGATTTATAAAAACGTTTTTTTGCGATTTTTCCACACTTGCGGGTGGAATTTCTCGCAATAAATAGGGTAAGGTGAAAATTTCTCTCTCTCGTCCCTAGCTCTTACGGTATGGCCTGCGCGTTGATCACCAATCAGTTAGTCCGTCAGTTAGTCAGTCAGTCAGTCATTCAGTCAGTCAGGACAAACAGTTTTATGTATAAAGATACCCTTAATACATCCAGTATGAACTCTTTGAACTGGGATTTAAGCCTAGCATCCACCTTGAAAGCTGCCTATGCAAACTATCCCGTACAATTGCCTTCATATTTATAGCCCTGCACGAGAATGGATACCTGCTTGCATGGCTCAATTACAATCAACTTCAATTTCATCATATTAATAGACAGTTTTATTTTATTATCCCATAAACTCACTATTTAAAGTCTAGGTTTTAGTTATATTAATAGTTTATTACCCCATAAACTAACTTGGTTTTATGAGAAATCATCTTATGTGCCAATCATATAGCTTATGGAACATTAAACGAAGTAAACTGCAGAGATCTAAGCAAAAGGTTAAGGTACAGAAATTATATATTCTTAATTTTAAGTTGTATTTAGACACTAATAAAAAAATAAACTATAACTTTTGATACATAAAAAATCAAAACTTTTTAGAAATATATTCATACTTATCAGCAAAAGACTTTGAAATATTATACTTAACACAATCGAGAATCAATCACTTAAAGCACATTTTGTTTTAGAGCTCACGGATCATTTAAGAAAGCATTAAACACAAGTTTAAAAACATCAATTATTCAAGATCTTTAACTGGATCACTCAACTATTTTTATTGACACTCAACATTTAGCAGATTTTTTTGGGAAATCTTGAAACGAGCTACTCACCCATCGAAATGCACACATTTGGATGCAGGACGTTGTCGGTTTTTATTGTGATGACATCTCATGGGCACTGGCAGCTGCCAACAGGCATCGGACATCAGGACTTCGGTGCTCGTAAAAGCCAAAAACACGCCTTTTGTTTACAACTCGAAATGGGCGTCCATAGATGCTGGGCGGACGCTGCGCTGTCTACTGGCCATTATCCAAGGCGCTGGCACATCGTAAATGACGAGAGCACAATAAAAACAAAACCCGGAGTCGTGTGGACACACAACACCAAAAGCTGGCACGGCACGGCAGCTGCATCTGCCGCGCCAGGTCCAAGTCGAATGAGTGCCAGCGAGGCGCGCGTCTGCATGTGGAGGCGTTCAGGCCGACACCAGAGCAGAAGACGCACGTTCTGCTAGCCACTGGAATCCATTTGGATTGCGTTTCCACGTTCCCCAAATGGAAGCCGGAGAGAGAGAGAGAGAGCATCCCAGCATCCCAAGTGCAAGCCAAAAAGGTAAACAACAGGACGTGATGCGCATGCGCCTGTATTCAATGGATGCTGGACAGGATGCGGGCCAGCGTTGCGGGCAATTGAGCTACACCAGAGCCGCGGAGCATTGCCATACGGACTTGGGCTCTGGCTGGCTATGAAGCGGCTGCAGCGCATACGGGTTTCCCTTTTGCCATTTTCAATGGCGGGGTTGAAGACGCGCGCAAAAAGCAACCCCTAAAGCGAAGAACTGAGCGCACCAAACGATGCTCAGCTCTGGTTATTCCAATCGACTTTTTATGGGTGGTTGTTGTGCTGGCCCAAAAAATCAATAACGCCGACGTCCATGTTGGCCTCCGTCCCCGGCACCCAGACCTAGGCAGACAATGAAATGATGAAGCCGCCGCCGTCAACGCTTGTAACAGCGCACGTGTTGTCTCTGTTCCTGTGCCCAGACACGGACCCCCTACTCCCAACTGCCGACTCCCAACTGCTGGTCCCTGGCCAACTGGGGAGTGCGTGTGTGTGTGTGCGCTTAGCGGCAACAACACCAATTACAATATAGACAGACATTTAGTGTAGGATTGCATTTAGGAATTGCGGCTGCTCCTCTGGCTCTTCTGGCTCCGGGGCATAATACACATGTGCAAAAAATGACTATGAAAAATTGACCAAATGTATTTAGCAACGAGTTTCTAATGGAAACAATTAAGTCATTAGCAAGTGTTGATTTTGATGAGGGGTCAGTCGGTCGGGGAAGGGAGTGCCAGCGGAAGCGGATAAACTAATGTGGCAGCTCATAATGGAGCTGGCATCCACAGAGGACATCGCTCATGTGGCTAACTGCTCGCCACATGGCACCCACATGAGCCACGTGCTTGGTGCGCAACACACTATATTATACATATAGACATACATATGTATATATTCCTGTTCCTCTGTGGCTATGGCAAGTTTTGTCCCAAATAGCCACAAAAGTGCCAGCAACAGAGCGACGGCTCTTTGGGGCTCGCTTTACAAATGCCTCGCATTTTTCTCAATTACAATGAACAACTTACTTGCCTCTGTGAGCGTGTGTGTGCGTGTGCGTGTGCGTGTGTGTGTGGGGGGGTGTCAAGAGGTGAACTGGAGTCCATTTTTAACCATGATTGAAGAGTTACATGCTGTGGCAGTTTGAACAGCTACGTTTAGCTTAACATAAATGCCACCTCTCCCACATGTTGTTACCTTTTGAATTGGGAAAATCGAGAATTTAAAATTATGTGTGCAACTTTGATTAAAGCAGATGGCTTAAGTTTTCATCCTTATGGAAATTAATTTGTACTATATGAGCAAGAGCCTTAAACTGCCCAGCCATTTGGAAAGTAGCTTAAGATCTACAGTTCGATACTTGAACTGAAACCTAGTTTATATTTCTGCAAGCAGATCCTGAACTTTTAAAATTTACATAAGTTGTTTTTGAGATTGTGGGACAGAAGGCAACGTATAGACATAATTGGAATTCTCTCGTAAGTAGACTTGGAAACAATTAATCCGAAAATTTAAATATTGCAGATTGAGAAAATAAACCGAAATGCAGAACCCCATTTACATGTTGTACTCACGCTCAAAATAACATTTTAATTATTAGGAACAACAGATATGGAAAGGGTTGTTGTTTGTTATAATTTCTCTGTGTGAGGGAAGAAGTCAGAAACAACTCGGTGAAAACATATCCTTCTGTATCTATCAATAATATTGGAAGACCAGTCAATATAAGTGTCCAAAATATCAACTAAATCAAAGCAGCTATCATCAGGTGCATCTGTAATCTTTGATTGTAATCGTTAGCAAGGATAGCCGCATAATTATGCACATAGTACCTGATAAGAACTTTTATTTCTAGTTTATCTCACCTTTTTTCCACATAGATAAAAGATTCCGCTTATCTTTAAGACGACTGTACAAACATCCCTCCATGGTGGTATATTAAAAAAACATATATGAGTACAAATTATCTTGAATCGTGTAGGAAACACCGTCCCATAAGAAATACATATGTGTGTGTGTATTTGTGATGTATGTATTTGTTTATTTATATAGAAAACGCGACCCACGCATGGGAAGCGAGTTCGTAAGGCACAAACATTCAAACGTTTAAAGTGAATCGGAATCAGAGTTAATTGAATGAATCATTAATAATAAGAACTACAGACCGCATCCGACTGGAAGCCGCGGCCAGACATTTACGTATATATAAAGAACATAATACCAAACAATTGCCGAAAATATTAAATTAGGAATTCAAGTCTTTTTTCAAGCGTGGGAAACTCTGGACGCGGCGCGCAGGGCCCGACTACGATGCGGAGGGCACGGGTATGACCGGCTGGAACAGATGCAACCGAGCATCGGCATGGCCCAGCTTGTTGGTGGCATTGCAGTAGTAATCACCCAAGTCCTGCTCCGATACGCTGTCAATGCGCAGCACCGAGGTGGTCGTCTCCGAGGAGGAGGCCGTGTTGGAGACCTCGTAGTGGCGGCTGGACTGTAGCTGCACGCCGTTCCTGAACCAAACAACAGTTGGCGCCGGATAGCCCTGAACGCTGCACTCCAGATCCGCCGAATGGGACAACATCTGCGCCACCTTGGGTCGCTGCACGGCTATCTGTGGCCGGAACTCGACTTCCACACGGATCAAACGCTTATCCGGCTGTCCCTCGCCGTTCTGGGCAATGCAGTAGTAGCCGCCGCGATCCAGACGATGCACCGTCTTAATTCTCAGCGTGGGCTCGTTCAGCACGTGGCCACCAGCGGGCATGATGGCGTTCTGTTCACGTGCCCAGGATATGGTGGGCGTGGGAAAGCCATTGGCATGACAGGAGACCTCCAGGTTCTGCCCCTCAGTCACCAGGGTGCTTTTTGGCGTCGACTCGGAGATCACAGGCGGCGTCTTGATCAGCAGATTGAGCTTCTTGGTCACCTTGCCGGAGGCAGAGACGATCACCTGGCACTCGTATGGGCCCATATCGCTGGCCTCGATCTGGCGTATGCGGAAGCTATAGACGGCACTATCCTGGCTGGGATTCTCTTGCACGCTGATATTGTAGCGCTGATCCGGCAGACTGAGCATATTGCGCATGCTGAGCACCACGGCCGAGTTGGGTTCCGTTTTGGCCCAGCTGACGGTCAGTTGACCCACATGCTCCACGGTGCAGTTGAACTCAACGCTGTCGCCCACACTGGCCACTACATCCTGGCTAATATGGCTGATAACAGGCGCACTAGCGGCAGCCAGCGAGATGCACAGCAGCCACAAATATAGCTGGAGGGGGCGCGGGCAGCGGCTCTTCATTCCGGCTGCTGATAATTTGACAAATGATTCGATTAGCTCGAGTTCAATGCGCTGCTTGTTGCGTGCTGTTTACTGCTTGCTGATTATTGATGGCTGATTGCTGCTTGCGTTGCTTGTGTAACAGTTGTTTGCTTCACGTTGTTCGCCGCGCGACTGAAACGTCTTCGGCTTCGAGCTCTGAGCGACGCTCAAAACTGAAGACGCTGAGCGCAGCGACGTCGGCGTCGCCGCTGGCGTTGGCGTCAAAGTCAGCGCTGACGTTGACCGATCGCTTGTTATTGTTATCTGTGCTCAAAGAACACACCAAAACGCTGCGAGAGTTCACGATCATATCTCTGCTATGCTTTTACATATTTACTTTTACTCTGTATTCGTATTTGCATTTGTGTGTGTACTCGTGTTTATTTGTGTGAGGTTAAGTTGTTGTTGCCTGGCAGCTCACTTATCAATGACTTTAACTTTGTCTGCACTCTTCGCCATAAATTGAATTGTTTTGCTCGACTGCTGCCCACAAGCGACCACGACGGCGACGGCGACGACAACGGCGACTGAGGCGGCAGCAGCGATAGGCGAATGTCCGTTACAAATACGAAAACGCGCTGAAAACGCCTCGAAGAGTCGCGACGCGCGAGCAACTGGCCAAAACTGACGCCAAATTTAAATTTGTGACGCCATTTGCCCCTGAAAACCGTTTAGAAGTTCGTGGAAAGGTGGTGCACGCACACACACACACACGCACGTACACGTATATATGATGATTTATGGCATGGCGCAAGGAACAAAGGACGCGACATGCCGGCAGCGGCAGCAACAACAACAACGCCGTCTGCTGGAAAGACCTTTCGCCTATGGAAATACCAATGCCAGGTCGCGATCCTGCATGGCCACCAAATGCACGCCATCTCTTTTCCACTGGCATTGAGCAACCCTATGAGCAGGGGCGCGTGCGTGAAAACAGCAAAAAGGGGGTGAAATATTGAAACGCGCGGAAACAGTTGAAAATGTTATATATTCCAATGATTTAAAGCGAAATCATTATGAAGTTATATTATGGGTCATGCATACATGCTTAGTATCTACTACAAGGCTGTCAAAACCAACTAATAGCTAATAGTTAGTTTTAGATATATAATTTAAGTACACTCTACTCTCTCAGTGACATGCTCAATTGTCAAGAATTCTGTGAGATTCATCTTTTTTGTAGATAAAATGCCGCTTATAATAATCTTGTAACTAGAAGTTTGTCTAGAATAAGTTTTTAATATAACCAACGTCGCAGTTTTATTTCAGTTTGCGGGTTTTTATATATTTAATGGACTCTGCACTCTAACAAAATGTTTTGCTAGGGTCTTGGAAAAGATGAGACACACAAAATAAAATCAGACCTTAAAACGTGACTGTGACTTATTCTGTCGAAGTGCGGCGGATGTGGCAAGGGCGAGGACGAAGGCGGAATCGGACTCTGAATCGGATTTAGAGTCAGAGTCAGAGTCAGAGTCAGAGTCAGAGTCAGCAGTCGGGAGTCGCTGTTGGCATCGGAGCCTGTGCCAGAGAGCAGATGAAACTGCATCCTATGCTCGGCGCACAGTGCAGAGTGCACATTTGAATCAGATAATTGTAAATTGTGTAAAATAATAAATTTCAAGTTAACTATCTGTGGACCGCATGGGGCGCTTCTATTCATTGCCACAGCTCGCTGCGTGTGTGCCCCGCTGCTTCCCGCTCGACACCGACAGAACCAGCCGCCCCGGGGAAGTGGTCGCATTCGTGGCTTGTCCTAGAACTGTTGCAGTTGCACTCCAGCAGTTGGCTCATCATCGATGCCCCTTTTGGATGCTGGTTCAGGTCCTTTGTGCACTGCACACAACTTGCATCGCCTGGACATGATTTTCACACATACATACACACATACTTACATATATATGTATATGTATGCATGTACATATACTGTACATATGGAGCAGGGAATGCGACTGGAACGGCTGGCTGTGTTCACGTTCACGAGCTCAAGCGGATCCGAAACAGAAAATGTCAAAATTTGTAATTTATTACCCGAATCCTGTTTCTGTCAGTGACTCTTTCGGGTGTCTCGCTTCGGCAGGAGGGGGTTTTGCCATAGTCCTTTGTCACACACTGCGTGTGAATTTGTGGCCCAGTCTGTTTATGTGTGTGTCCGTGTGTACGTGTGTACGTGTGTGTGCCGTCCCTTGGTAAGCGCCCTGTTTTGTTTGCTTTTGGCTGGCTGCCTGGCTGCCTGGCTGAACTGTGAATTGACTTTGGCTGCCAGTTGGCACAACTACAACAACAAACAGCTTTCCCATCTAAAGTCAACAGAAGAATGATCGGTTACATATTCGGTAAACGGCATTAGTACATTTCACACTTCTTCATAAATTCAAATTGACAATTTTATCGCTTAAAAGAACCTTTAAAATTCGATAAATATGCGAAATGAATTTTCATAT